>NC_058059.1:19529041-20729041 GCF_020085105.1 Siniperca chuatsi | reverse complement strand
TGAAAGCCAAGCTGTTAATTGTATATGACGTATCTCCGCACATTTTCCCTCCTCACTGGCTCCTTTGCAGTTCAGATCTGCAGCTGTGTGCCCTGAAATGTACAGTTGCCCTCTCATCCGAGATATGCCCAAAACCAAAGCCTATTTTTGGATGTCTGTAAAACAGATGTGTCTGGGGAGTTAACTGTATATAGAAGAAGTGGACAAATTTGTGGGTTATGTGTACAAGCATAGAGTGGATGCCAAATTGGACAAATAACAGGCCTTTAATAATGTATGGGCTGATTTCTTTTAGAGTTTCTATACATTTGGTAAAATGTTCGTGCTGAATGGACAGTTTGCTGCTGGTGTGAGGCTTTGGAAAAATAGACAAACAGTTTAGTCTGGATTAAGAGTTCAAGACTGATGAGGAGCTGGTGACCAATCTGGTCTTTCACCCACTTCAGTGGGGAGAAAACACATCTGGTTATGTGTCCTGAAAGTACCAACTTTCTGTCGCAAGGCAGAGGGGCTTTGTTCCTCCAAAACACTCTGATGCATCTAACAGGAAACCAGATTTACAGGTAGGTGCGCATGGATCATATGCAGCCTGAGTTATGGGCTATGATTCAGAGATTAATAAATTAGTCGTTTGATATAGCGCCCATGCAGAGGTGGCAGTAAACTACCTGACTGGAGATGAGGTCCTCGCAGACGGAGAGAGCCATCTGGATGGCGTTGGGTTTGTGCGTAACCGAGATAGCGGTCAATTTGAATTTGTCCCTGCCGTAGACCTGGTTGGCCTGGGTCACGGCATCTTTGAAGACCTGCTCGTATCTCTTCTGGCTCAGGACGGCCCCGATGTTCACGATTTTCGGCTCGCAGCCGGCCCGCGCGCAGGAGCACGAGAAGAGCACCGCCAGCAGAAACAGACGCATCGTGTGGACCACCAAACAGCACAGTGCAGCCCGGTCGCTTTTCTCCCCGGTGGCGGGTCGGCTCGACCAGCTTCTGGACAGCAGCACGGCAATGCACGACTGCAGACACGATCCAGGTGGGCGGTGTGAGCGAGGGAGGGGGCCAAAAAAGGAAGAAGAAGGCTGGAAAAAATAGGTGGATTTATGTGCAATGCGGAGGAATGTACATGATCATTTTAGGGGCAGGCTGTCAACTAGGGACGTCCAAACCGCATTGTCCACCTTTTTTATTTTTTTTTATTTTTTTGCTCTCCTCTGCAGAATTGCTCAAACCTCCCTACTGATTTGAAGAACGAGTCAAACCATAGTCCAAGCTTCCAGGCGCCTTCCTCTCCGGGGTGTGTATCGCTCCCTCCAGCCGCTGCTCCGTGCGCTCTGTGCGGACTGATCACACCGCTGCGTCGCTGGCTGGTCGCTCCGGGCTGAGCGGCTGCTGTCCTTGGTGCTGACAGCTGTGCATGCGCGCCGCGGTGGTGGTGCTGCGCGCTCCCGCCGTATCGGCTCCCCCACTCTGGGTTTTGCGCGTTGGCGCGCTGCTGCTGCTGCTGTGATGATGATGATGATGATGATGCTGCTGGAATAGAAGCGTAATAGATCGTATGAAAAAAATGTAGGCTAGGCAACTTAAGGTTACTTGCTCAAAATACACGCCATCGCCATATTAGTGATAATAGGACATGTAAGGCAAGATCAGTGAGGGTAGCGCACATGCAGTGTTAGGCTGCATGCCTGCAGGGCATGGAGAGTCGGCAAAATGTATTCAGATCAGTGTGTGGGCTTTGTTAATGCGTGTGATTTGTAATGAGAACCAGACAGTTGTGACATCCCCAAAATAGCCTGATTGCACACGAGCATGGAGAGAGGAGGGAGGGGTGTTGATTCCATCTAGCGGGTTTCATGTCAGAGTTGAGCCACGGACACAGGCTTTGGAGTTGTTTTGCCTCCAAACTGGAAGGAGAGCCTGATTTGTCGTGTGGCTCTCTGCGTTGCGTCGACAGACCTCGATGGACAGCTCATTAATCATGCTGCACGTCAGTGCCATCAGCCGTCACGCTTCCACACGAGCGGACCCGCCTGTCTTGTGTCTTTAATCTTGCGCTGGTGTGTGCGCGGACGCGAGGAGTGAAATCAGACTGTGGTGTGTATGTTGTGTTATCTCTGACCCCGCGCTATGGAGTGTTTAAGTAGCCTAACTGTTGGGAGCATCCCTGCAGCTAGAAACATGAGCAGAATCAACCTCCTGGTAACCTAGGAAACAAGGTTTTTACAACACACACGCAAGCAAGCAAGCGCACACACACACACACACACACACACACACTCACACACAAAGGGGAGCTTTACTCGGAGGAAATATTTTCTGGCAAGCCTACAGTGAGTTTATTCATCACAGCAGGACACGTCGAAATAAATCACTCAAACAAAACGGACATGCACACAAAAATGAAAAGATAAAAATACATTTAGTCAGAGAGAGCCGTAGTGTGTCAAACTAGTCAAGCAGCTTCAATTTCATTTTAATTATTAATAGTCAATTGTTTCAATATTTTGCCCCAAGTGGATTTGTGTTGTGTGTTTATTCCTAGTGTTAATATCAAGGATTGCTGTGAGTGAAAAAGGTGTTTTTAAATGATGCGAGTAGAAAATCGCCCAACAGTGTTCTGAATTATAAATCACACAACACTGTGGTGTGTCTCTCCTTGTTGCAGAGAGCTAATAAATTAATCACAACGCTGAGGAAATCAACATTCATCAGCTGCTGGCTGTGTGCTTCCAAAATCAGCTGGTCTCAAACATGATTTGGTAAGGTTGTTTTTTGTTTTTTTTCATAACTTTAGACAAGGAAAATGTCATTTATGTGCACTGGATACTAAATAGGCTAAATAATTCCTCACCTTATACTTTTAAGATTACTTTAACATTTTCCTGCTACAAAACCACTTCAGACTGAGCTGTGTAGAACAGAAAACCTGGGTATTTTAAAAGAATTGACACCAGTCAAAACACCAAACTAGACACTAAATAAGTGAAGGGGACACAGCAGGGCTCTGGCAAATGCTTGCATATCTGCATGATTATCCTCACAAAGCAGCACTTTCCATTTTCAATTCTGTTCACTTGACTTTATTGCCGGGTCCATCGTCCAAAATGAAATTAAGTATGAACGTTGATTAGTAGTTTGACCACTTCCTAGCTTGTTCCAGAGCTTTCAACCACATCTCACAGTCTTCATTAGTGGGTGAAGTTTGCTCACAGTAGATACACATTGATGTCTAATGCATGTATCGCCAAACAAATCTCCAAAATGTAAACCTTTCATAAAAGAAGAAAAATGGTCTCGTTTTAAGCTTCGTGAATACGTCGTTTTCACAGAGATTCGAGGATTTTTTTAACCAAAGATGTAGGAGAATTTTCTCAAACCGTAGACGAGCATTGAATCCATCGGTTTGACTGAAACCTAAAAATCTCCAGACATGGAAGTCCATGGTCCACTGGACAGTGACAAAGCATTAAAAAACAACAGTTACAAACATCATCACTATACCAACTCTCAAAATCAACAAATGAAAGAAAAGACTGGAAGCAGAGGAAGAAAACACCCCTAAAGGCAACACAACAATATTATAGTTTCAAAGGAAAAAAAACATTTTTAGTATCTATTACATAACTCAAGCGACGTGTCTAGAACAGAAAATTAGAATACATTTTGGAGAAAAAGGGAGGCTGGTTGGTTCCAGGATTTTGATGCACAGTGCCACACAAAAACACACTGCCTCCAAAATGCCAGCCACACAGATAGGAGGAGACAAGTCCCTGCCACCATCAAACCACTGAGAATAACTGAAAAGAAATAATGGTGTTGAACAGAGCACCTAATGATTTCCCTCCCAGCCTTGCTGTGATTGCCACAGTCAGTTCGTAAACTCACCACTTATTGGATGGCACTGGACTCTTATTAAATGAGGTTATGAAGCCCTCCTCTGCCTCTCCTCCAGCCCTACCACCACTCACACACACACAGAGTTGGACCAATCTGCTCTGCAGCCATTATATAATCCATTTGCTTGTTTGCTGCTGGAGCAACACAACACAAGAGTCCTATAAAGCCTCTCCAGCTCAGTGAGACTAACACACAAAAATAGGCGCAGGCAGCCTAGCACACAAAGATCATTGCAGGCTTTTAAACTTAAGTACACACACATACACGCTGATCCTCAGAGAGACGCATACACACGGACACACTGTTGAGTTCACACTTTGAGTCGCCCGCCCACACAGAAGTAACACAGACTTATACACCACCCACACAGTCCTCTGCAAGGAAGAGGGACGTTTGCGTGTGTATGTGTGTGTGTTTTAAAACTGGTGTTGTTTAGGTGGATACCGAAACACTTTCTCATTAGCACAGTCATTACCATCATGCTGTACATTTGGTTGGAAAAAATGATTTGCAAATTTATTTAGATAGCAGAATTCATACACAGAGGCAGTTTCAAATTGCTTTACATTATATAAAAATTGAGAAGCAGTGCTGATATAAAATCATTTTAGTACTTGCTTTAATGTCAAAATTTATGGAGCCCTCTAAAGTGAAAAAATGTATCTAAAATTTCAGCAGACAATTCAAAAATATAACTTAATACAACAAAAAATAATATTGTTAGTTATCATTAAAATAGAATGTAAAAAGAAATATAAAGTTTTATACTTGTCGTTAAACCTCCAATCAGTTGGAATTGGATTTTCCTTTCTTTTTTTCATCTTGGCACAATTGTAATTTATCTAATCTAATGTAATGTTATCTATTCCCTATTTTCCCTTTTCCCATGCAAGATTTCCCATTTTCCGAATGCTTTTATGATAATGAGATGGGCGTGTCCATGCACGTCCAGACCAGGGTGTGTGTGTGTGTGTGTGTACAGTATATATGTGTAACAGCAGTGGAGCAATCAAGAGGACTGTGTGGCTAGCTGGCTTAACTGGAAATACTCTTACCTAAACACACTGTTCACCAGCCTTTTCAGCTAGCTACCTAGCTGAAGCTAACTTTCTTTATAAAGCTACACTAGCCAGTACACGTAATGGTAATCATCCATATATACACATGCACTTTAATACGCGTACAGCTGTAGCCATTTATTGTACATGTATATCACTGTATAAACTCCTGTAACAGTCGTTCAAGCATGTCAGGCGACAAGGTAAAGCTAACACAGTTAGCTAGCTACACAGCTTAGAAGTTCACAGACACCATACTTCTATCTTCATAACATTATCTTCATCTTTAAGTGCATGTCTCTTGTGTTTAACATCAGTGGAGCAATTGAGATGACTGGGGCTAGCTAGCTTAACTGAAAACATGGTAGTTAAACACACTGAGCAACAGCCTTCTTTGCTAGCTACCTTAATGAAGGTAACTTTGTTTGTAAAACTACGCCAGCCATCTATGCCGCATACTGCTGTAGCATCACTGTATAAATTGTTGTAACAGCAGCTAAACCATTTTAGCATTTAAATGAACTTTAACCAGTAACCTTTATGTACGCTTTATAAAGTGAATTGTTTGAGTGATTTTCAAAAATGTTTTCGTCTCATTTTAAATTTTTTGATGTTGCCATGGGGATGACATTTTGCTTTGGTAGCACTGAAAAGGCCTTAAAATATCAAAATGTTCTTGAAGGTGATTAAACCTGTGGGCATATCTTAATCAGGACTTGTAATAAAAAACAAAGCTAAAAAACAAAGTTATTTCACTAAATGTTTTTTTTATGATGTATGAAACACAACGTGGGAGAGAAGGGGAGGAAAGAACAGAGACTGTCACACTTGAACTCCGACATGCTTTAGTGATTAGCATGACAGCAGAGCGTTTGTCTGCGAACGACGTGTCTTCAGCTCCTCGCGTTGCTCTTTACGTCAGACGAGAGCGTTTTTCAGAACACATTTGCTCTGACCTGAACATGTACAAGTCGAATGGTGTGAAGAAGTGTATTATAAATGATATGTGAGCGTCACTTAAAGGCATGGAGCAGCTTTTTGCATGCAGCTGATGTCCATAATTGTTGGACGCCTCTGCCATGGAGCTCACATTATCTGATCAAAGCAGGGAGCAAAAAACAGGTCATGCTCTTCCAGGGCTTTGACATAAACAGAGCTGATGAAGTCTTGGAAGTGGATTGCCTCAATGAGTCATCTGCAGATGGATGCCTGCCTATCTGATGTGTTTCTCATGTAGTGTGAAGTCCTCACATAAATTATAGATGTGTGAGCAACCTCGGTGCTTGCTTGCTTGCTTGTTCCAATGCCAAGCTGAAGTTTTTATGCTGCAGATAACACAAAGACTCCTCTGGATTTTAGATTCCAGCTTTGTCCCTGCAAAGCCTCGTGGGGGCTGCAGGCCTGATCAATATGGATCGATTTTTTGTTTACATTAGAGAGGCCTGTCAGCTCCAACCTCATGTCTCAGTAATTGAGACAGTCCACCGAGTCAGGATAGAATTAGGATTCGATCTCAGGAAATCAGGCGGACATGTTATTACAGAGGATTTAAAGACACCACGATGATCCTGTTCTTATTCAAAGTGATACAATCCTTGATGTAGATGTAAAGCATATGGAATACACATGTGGAGTGTGTGTATAGTCTGTGATCCATCAAGTGCCTTAGACTTGTCTTTTCACATTATTACATGATGTCCTTGTCATGCAGCTCACCATTTTGAATTAGAATAATAATGGCTCTACATCAGTGTACCCAAGGCAACATTTCTGTGCATTTAATATACAGTACTCTATAAGTAATGTGAGTGATGTATTTTTTATATTTTTGAGAATTGTGTTTTGGCTGTTACATCATTGCTTTAGATTTTACAGCCAATCAACCAATTATTCTGGGAACCGTCATGAAAATCTTGAAAACTACACCAAAAAATCCTGCCTCTTGTACACAGATACTAAGTCAAGCAGATGTACAATATAGCCCAACACAAACATTTCCACAAACTCATTTTCTACCAAAGTTAAATTTCGCACCTTTACATATCACATTGTTAATTATTAAAGCTAGACTGCAGGACTTTTACCTATAAATGAACGTCTGTTACATTCAAGCCCTTGCCAAACGAGTTCACACAATGCTGATTAAGCCCATCACCGCCAGGGAAATCTCTCTGTATTTCGTAGTACATGGAATTTTAAAATTTGGTGTCTGTGCCGACATTCTCGTGCGTTTTATGCCAATCAGCAATGATAGGTTTGCCAGAACAGAAGCGGGGAGCAACCCAGAGCCATGTAGAGAGCGCCGCGATCCGCCATTGCTGTAAAAAATACAAGGCGAGGGAATTGGAGAGAATGTTTATTATTGAGCATTGTTTATTATGATTGTATGATTTTCCTCATATTAGGACACATTTGTTGAAGCTACATGAATTTTTATATTTATTTTTTGGCCACTTGGCGGCAGCGGGGCAAGCTGAAAACAACTTTAATATATTGTCACCTTTAAAGTTGTAATGGCGAACACGTAAATTGTCAAGTTACACATTTAGCAAACACAGAGCAAGAACAGTATTCTTTTGGAGTCATGTCTCTTTCCACCAGCCAGATCTTGAATAATCTTAAACAGCCTCCGCATAGGTGTGTGTGTGTGTGTGTGTGGGAGGGGTTCCTGCAGAGTCAATTGTCCTTTTCTTTGGGTTTATCCCCAGGAGTGGCCCTTTTCATATTACACATAGTCATTTAACCCATGGTTACTATAAAAAATATTGATGAGTGCAGCTTTAAAGCTAAATCTAAACTTTGGGGCGTCCTGATGGCCTAGCGATCTAAGACACTTAAATGAATTTTTTTTTTTAAATTTAAACCAAAAACTTACAGAACAGAACAGAAATCTAGTCTATACGAGTATTTATATATCTATTTAAAATCGCAGATACATAGCAACAAACTTAAGGTGCAAGTGCATCAGCAACAAAACAAAAGAAGGATGAAACAAATAGCAGCTTCACTTTTAGCTTTCATCATTGCTCTCTCTCTTCCTCTCTTTGAACGAATAACATGGATATAAAGGATTAAATCGTAGGGCCAAGTCTCCCTCATGTGCACTATGAAAGGAGATCAAGCTGGGTTTTTGTTGCTAAGAATATGCAGCAGTAACAGCAGAGAGCATCTGAGCTGTTCTGATGAGAAGTAGGTCAACACGAGACCCAGAAAGATATGAAGAGTTTGATCCAAAGTCAAACCTCCATTTATCCGTGGCACCAAATCCTACGAAGCTCTTCAAAGAAAACAAAAGTCAGTGATTGACAAACTGATAAGACACCAGATCCTCTCAGAGTTTCAGATATTTTAATTAACTAGCTTTAATTATTTTAACTAATTCTTCATGTGCAAATTATCCTGTTTAGGAGTCAGGACTTTTTCCAATAATAATATCTGCAGTAAAACACTGCTATACAGGCCTTACTGAGTCCAAAGGTGAGTCTGGAATAATCAGGTTATGTGAAATGAAAGATAATAAATTAGGTTAATAATAATAACAATGGAAGTATAAATGACATTTGACATTGCAGAATAACTTCAAATAAAGGGTCTTATTCCTTATTCCTTAGTCTTATTCCATGGAAAAAAAAATAGTTAACAGGCAGTTAAATCATGAACCATTTTGCAGAAGTCAGACAACTGAAATCACTTAAATGAGTGTATATATAAGCTTAACCAGTACTGAAAAGTATGGACAGCATTATAACCGGAACAACAATGTACAGGAAGCAACCCAGCAGCGCTAGGACGAGCAGCAGGAGGGCAGTGATGGAGAAACAGAGGGAGTGTAGTCGCATCAGTCTCAGTCCTCTGACAAGGCAGGAAGGGTGGATGCAGCATCCACATATGTTTCTGTGTCTGTGCGCTTCCAGCTGCCTCAACAGAGCGAAGCAGCATAGAGGCGATGCTGGGACCTGAAGTTCAGGGCCAGGACTGATGACGAGGGCCGGCCCGGGCTCATAAACGCTGTTACTGTACGACTCCTCCTGCAGTCTTCTGATCTCCCACTGCGGGAACGGGGTGGTCTGTCGACAGAAAGGGCACTGCAGTCGGCTCGGGTCCTTGGCCTGCCTCATAATGCCAGCTGTACAGTGGTGGCACAGAGTGTGGTTGCAGTTGAGTAAGGTGATGCGGTGATCTCCGTGTGAGTTGAACAGCTCGCTGCAGATGGGGCACTCGTGCTGACTGCTGTCGCTGCACAAACTCCTGACACTTCCACTGCAGCCGGGCTGATCCCTGCCAGCCAATTCCAGCTGTTGTGGAACAGATGTCTTTCGGTCAGCCCCATCTGTTGCTGTTTGCGTGTTCTCATCGCGGCTGCCCTGACGTTTCCGGTGAAGAAGAGGCTGTATGACTGAGTCGCTCACATCATCATGCTTCTCTGCTCCCTTCGTTGTGTATAAAACTCTGACATAAGTCTCTTCTGTAGCTGGCAGGTGCTTTTCTGCGAGCGTAACAACGCCTTCCTCCTCAGTTTCAAAGACTTCTGCCTCAGCCATCCTTCATGACAAAAAGATTGTTTCTTTTTTTCTGTCTGTATGATACATTTAACACAAGCTCAATATGCTTCCTTATTACAGCTAGTCTACTCTCTTCCTGGACAAAGCTCAACTGAGCCAACTGTTGATGTAATGCGTCAGTATAGCAAAGGCAACTCAGTCCTCTCCCACCATAAACCCAGATAAGATAAGCACATTCACAGATAAGGAGTGCTAAGCAATAATCTGAGCCTCAGAGAAGTGCCACTGGCCAAGTAGCACAGTGAACATTTCACTATTCCACTCAATTTAACACGCTAACGTATTCAGTGCAACGGAAAGCTTTTGCCAGTTCAGAAATGCATGAGCAAACACATTAGAGCCGAGCAGACAGATTTATTCTGCACATTTAAATAAACATTACATCTGTAGATTAGCCAGCTAGGAAAATACTTTTTAATATTGAGAAGGAACAGAGTTGTTCATAAGAAATGTTGTGCTTTTTAACGTTTGCTTTGAAATTAATCTTCTCTCTTTCACCATCTGACAATCTAACGGAAATTAAAATGTAATGCCAAGCAATCCCACATAACCAGCGCCATCACCATAGGCAACTGAAGATTATTGCTTTTATACTTTTGTCACATTTCCAAGCAGGCACAGTAGCATTTAATGAAGCCTCATAGCATTGTAGTCATCGGTGATTAAGTCAGTAATGAGTCGACAATGTGCACTGTGAGTAAATAAAGAAAAAGAAATATTTAATCTGCATATGGCTGTCTTACATGCACATATGCTAGAGCAGTAATGGGAACACAACTTTATGACAGTGCATCAAGAGCAACACTTTAAATAAAAGTTTTCAGTGCGTAGTCTTGAATAAAACAAAACAAACAAACACATACAATAACAGCATATAACCAGTCTGGACCAGATAGGCTGCAAACTGTAAAAATTGAATGTAACCCTACAAAACAAACAAACAAAATAATGTGCATACTGACACGAATCCCTCTCCAGGGATTTAATGCTTTAATGCTATTCAATTTGGGTCAGTAATTTTCTTGTATGCTATAATTTCTTGCTTTCCGATAAAAATGCGTTTTAAGAAGAGACTTAAAAGAAGACACTGACTCAGATAACCTGATTTCTTTGGGCAAGTTGTTCCAGAGCCTCTGGGCCACAGTGGCAAAAGCTCTGTCCCCCTTAGTTTTCATCCTGGGCTCAGGATAACCGTATGCACAATTATGTTTGTTAAAGGAATAATGTTAAACATTTTTGGGAAATATGCTTATTTGCCTTTCTTTATGAGAGTGAGATTAGAAGAACAGTATTTTTATAATATCAATGGATGACTACTTGCATGTGAAAGGGGTCGCTCGAAGTGATGAAGCCACAGAGAATTTTCGTTTTCCAGCCCGCAACTTGCTTGTTTTAGGTTCACTCTCATCGCTCTCAGCAGGCAGCTGTTTTCGGTGAAACTGTATGCCAGAAACACTTTTAATGTTGCTCTGTAACTGCTGGATGTGTACATAGCAACTGTTTGCCAACAAATTTGCCATATAAACTTAGATGGTGATAGTAGTGTCAGTGTTCACAACTTTTTGCCAGTTATTGCAGGTTTACAGAGCTAGTACAGTAGAGTCAGGACATAGTTAGCCTAGCTTAGCATAAAGACTGGAAGCAGGGGGAAACAGCTAGCCTGGCTTTGTAAAGCCTACTCGTGATCATGTTGTATTTTGTTTTTGTTGAATCTATACACAATCTATTTTATTATTTTATTAAATTAAAAAATTGGGAATTTAGGAGTTGCATGCTGTTTATTTCTTCACAAAGAACAGTTTATCCATCCGTGCTGCTTAATCCAAAGTCTAAGTTATCTTGGTGTCAAAGTTTTTCAGAGGAATTTAGATGTGGGCATAGCTTCTCTACAAGCTAGAGACAGTGTAATGATACTACCTAAAAGTCATGTCAGTCCCAGAGATAAGCCTAAAAGAATTGGTGAAGTGGTCCTTTAAATTGTCATTGCACAGTGCTGTGACTAGAAAATCCCTATCAGCTGGCTGTTAAGTAACCTGAGATATCAATCAGAAAACAAACACACCTGCCATTTTACCTGCTGTTGAGGCATCGCCCAGTTTGATTACACATTAAAGATTTAAACGTACAGTTTGGAAGGCCAGACTTATTATTTTCAAACGTAGATGAAGCCAAAGTGAGAAGAAACTGATACCAGATCACAGTATTGTGAGACACTGCAGAAGAAGAAGCCTTTCCACTGAACTCAAACTAGAGGTAGGCGGTTTATAGTAACCCATGACAACAGAAAAACAGGGGGAAAAAAATCGGCTTAAATAGTTACTCAAGCACAAGACTGTTGCTGGATATATGAATCACAGTATATGCAATTATTCACATTTTGCAGAGTAAAACGGCTCTGACAATCTAATGGTCGACGTCACAATGAGGCAATTGTGGTTCTTAGTATTGCTTGCTTTGAATATTAGCACTGGTTCATCAAAATCCCCAAATTTCGGGGCTGAATCCACTCGGTTAGTTATACCAGTGCAACCAGCCGACGTGACAGCTGTAGGCACTTGCGTATATAATCATATATAGTCATATCATCCACTTAAATATGTCTAAGAAAAGGAGGTTATAAGGTTTAACGTAAAGTTCAGGCTTTCAAAAGAGCGCCCAGCCCCATCCCACTAGCAAGTCAGGTCTCCTCTCCTATGTGAAAGTCAATCCTGGACTCCTTCCTCTGAGACCTCTGATTAACGTCAGCCCTGACCTGACATCTTCTTCTCTGCTGATCTCTCCTCCTGTAGTTCAGGGAGGTCAGAAGTCTAAAGTGTTGCGCTGGTATTGCAGCCGTGGGCTGTTCTTGCTGTAGAACTGACTGAACCAGCGCCTGTGCTTCTGGATGGCTGAATCTTCCTTCACGAGGAGAGGCTTGGAGATGTACTTCTTATTGTTCCAGATCATCACGTCCCGCTCAAACTAGACACAAAAAAGAAAACAGGAGAAGGTCACTGGAAAAGCTGCGACAAACACTGAGTAAATATGAATATTAATTTACATTAACAACCATAATATATTGTAGGTTTGTTTTACAACTTCAAGTCCATTAGACACACGTTTGCTTTAGTGCTCAGCACTTCCTCTATCGCCGTTTACTTCCCCTGAGCACTTGATAATCAAGCAGGCGGCATAGTTGCAGAAGATTTGGAAAGGGACAGACTTTCACTTAAAGAAACTAGGACTAAGAATTAAAAAATAACTTAAGAACAATCTGTATTTTTTACTGTCTTGTTGCATTACATTATCATAATTTATCAGCAGGGATTTCTGCATTGATTAAATGTCACTCCACAGTTACTCCATCAGCTGCTGAGCTTCGGCATTTCAGTCTACACTCAAACTCCACCTCTTGAACTGTCCTCTAAAACTGAGTTTCCTCTTTGTGTTAATGCCACATGGGGAAACAAAATGGCAAAATAATTTAACAAAATTGTTCTATAAAATCATTCTTTTTCTGAACTTCCAAACAATTAAGTAACACTTTGAAACATTTCAGAAGGACCGCAGAAAATGAAAGACGCTGGATATCAAATGTCAATATTTTTTTGATACGGTCCTAAATGTTTCTGGAGCACAGACTGTTGAAAACTATTAAGTGCCAAAGGTTTGCATCAAAGACCAGATTCATAGTCGTTTTGTACTTTACTTACTTTATTCTTTAATCAAGTAGTTCCTGATTTAAATCATAATTTAGCTGGTTTTAGACTATTACATTTAGGTAAAGTTCTTGTTAGAAAACGTATTAGTTTTCTTTTTTGTTAAATCAGTGACTGTGTATTTTTCACTTCACCACACAGTTAATTATCAAGTTTAATGAGGACTATTTACACCTTTTCTGTGACTGTGTGGTGTTACTTCTGGTGGCAACGAGGAGGCAGAATTAAACCAAAGGGGAGAGTGGGAGACAAATGCACACAATGATCTCTTCCCATTAGAGCAATTCTGAATTATAAACTTTCTACTAATAATACCTGTAGTCATTTGATGCATTGTTACTATAAAAAGATTGATTAGGAGCTTAATGCGGATGCAGCGGCACAAACACTGTAAAAACAGATCGGACAACGAAGGACTATGTCACAGTGATATTAGAAGGTAAGTGTATACTGCACCTGAATGCACTCTGCTCTGAGGATGAATTTGGGCACCAGAGGTAGGACATTAGATTGATAGAAGATGGTGTGAGAGACACACTGCAACAGAGGCTCCACTGGAGTCACACAGTGCATTATAACACCCCGGCCCAAGAAACTGTGGTCAAACAGCAGAAACACCACTCCTGGGCCCACCTGAAACATAGCCAAATGTATGATGATTGCAACCTGTATATTCATCTACTGAAATACTATGAAAGAAAATATGTACAGAGTTGGTGATATACCTATTATTTGTTTTTATGCACTAGGGATTGCTTCATCGTTTACATTTACATTAATTGAGCTTGTGGATCAAAATAATCAAATATATTTTGCGTTATTTAACATCGAGCCTGTCTTACAGAAATTGTAATGCTTGAAAAGCAACAGTGTGTTGATCAGACCTGAATGCTGCTGAAGTCCGCTAATGGTCGCCTCTCATATTTTCATGCGTTTAATTTTATCCAATGCTCATCCCAGGATATTGCCGCTGACCGCTCACTCCCGCCTGCATTACAGTAACCATATCCTTGCCCTCAACATTTGTGTTGGGTCTTATAGGATCCTACTCCCCCTGCAGCACCCTGCTACTGGTTAAACTAGCGAGATTAGGGGTTTCAGGGTACACTTATTCATCATATATAATTCACCAGGAGAGATTGAAAGGCACAAGCTGCACAGCGGTTGCTAATGTTCCAGGCACAACTAAAGAATGCTGTGTTTTTTGCATTAGACCAGCATTTCTTTGAGCTGTACCTACATGTATATGGACACTGAGTTCAGACCACGATGTTTTACATTGGAGATTGTTGGAGATTTTCAGTCCTGCTGGTTTTGTAATAACCAGTTTTGTCATAACACACACAGTCCACATCCTTTAGGCTCCGTACTTTTTTAGTAAACAGATAAAAGCTGCACTAAGAGTTTCTTCAAAACAGAAGTTAATTAATGAAATGTTATTGTTAACTTTTTGTCTAAATTTAACAACCATTTATAGAAATACAGTTCTGTGCTTTTGACGTGAGGTACAGTAGATATTTTTCATCTAAAACCTTAGCGCTGAAATCCATTTGAATTTTAATGGAATTATTGATTATGTTGTCAATATAATTTACAAAAAAATCACAGAAAATCATGTACAAACTGCATTCCTACTTTGAACTTTACCTGTCTGGCCACAACATGAACATCCAGCAGAGCCCAGCGGTGTCCAAACACAGTAAGCGCATGCTTCACCAACATCTGAGAACAATGCTTGTTGGGCTCTGACTCTGGTTCCCATTCAACCTTGAATAAACACACAAACACACACATATGCATACACACAGACAAAGTACATACAGTGGCATTCAGACACAGAAATACAGTGTTCAATAGTGCTTCATCCATCAATAGAGCCACACTGCTGGCATGGCTTAAAACAGTATGTTAAGAGTGTGTTTAACGCTTCTGCAAATTTAGCACTGATTTGGCATCCCTGAAACTCTGAGGATTGTAAAAGCACCATCACGTTTGGCATCTTTTAGTTTCGAAAAATTAGTTACCTTCCAGTCATGCCGCAGAAATTCCCAGCTTTTGCTGTTGGTGTAACGCAGATCTGCTCCGCTGACAATGCCCGGTGTGTGCAGGTGAGCGAGGTGAGCGATGTCTGCTGCATTTTCAGGAATCTCCTATAGGGAGGAGAGGTCACCATGACACATTCTCGTGTTTGTGTTAGTAAGTTTGGTAACAAAAGCACCTTCTCTGCCTGGGGAGTTTGATACGGAATTTATGTACAACTACAGAAAGTGGATTGTCTGAGGACTGAAAGTAAACAGTTAGCGGGAGTTAATGTTAATTCCCCCTCCCTGCTCTCTGTGCAGTCACAGTGAGGGACAACGTTTCTTTATACTTCACATCTGTATTGATCATTTATTAAAATGTAGAAACACCTGACAAAGTAAAACACCCAACAAACTGGTTTTCATCTTCCAACAAACTAAAACATCTTCATGCTGCGAACGTTAAAACACATCCACACACATATGCACCTACCTCTATGTGAGCGTTGATAAAATGTTCAGTTCTCCCCCGATAGACCCACTCGCCCTTTGTAATTTCCTGCTGCTCTGGGACGGTCCACTGAGGATCTTCTCCATCACAGTGAAACCAAACCAGTATCAGGCCGTTGACCTCACAGCTGGGCCAGCAGCGCACCATGGCAAACTCTGGCACTGAATGACAAAGGAAACCCGAATCTGGATCATACAGTCTCTTTAGTCAACATGTATACAGGGAAATGGGTAACATTTTATTTTAACAATCCACTGTTCAGTAGATATTCAGCTTCACCACTGTCTGTTAACAAATGACCAAGAAACAATGCCGGTCTATTGACTTTTGGTAAGACAACTTAATTTAATCGAAAATGACATAATACCATAATCTAAAGTCAATTTATTAACTGAACATATTTTCACTTGTACACAAAAAATATTTGCATCTCTTGCGCCAACACTCGGTCGAAATGTTAACATTAGACGTCAGTCACAAGATATCTTGTAGCACCACCCTCAGGACAAACTGCATATTGCCGATGACGCTCTGAGAACAACATAAATATCAAGATCTTGTTTCTTGTTCGGTTCAAAAGTTTTGTACAATGGAATTTTATGAATGTTACAGCTTCTGGGGGCCACTAGCAAGGCAATTCTTTTTTTTATTAGAAACAGTAGCAGACATAAAAGTAATGCGTGTGAAAGTGTCCAATAATGTGCATTATTTTAGATAATGAATGTGTAAGAGCTTTGTTAATTGTAAATGATTTAGTTGCATTTAGTAGGCTTTAAATTATACACCCAATCAAGGTACCATAGCACTGAGACATGATAATATTGCAAGTAATGTTTTAGTTATCCATGCCACATGCTTTTTGTAGAATAAGAATCATTAGACACCAACTTCAGTTCATACCTTTTTCTGCATAGGGGATCCTCACACACTTGCCATCGTTCCCCCGAAACTGCCATCCATGAAATGGGCACTCTATGCAGCTTTCCACCACCCGTCCTCCCACAGCCAGGTTTGCACCCAGGTGTGGACAGTAGGCATCCACCACGTAGGCCTTCCCATCCTGGCCACGAAACACTGCCACCTGCTCACCTGATTAATTACAGTAGGGACAAACACTTGATACATGCTTGATACAGTCCACTGAAATACTCTAATTTCTGTGCAATTTTATTGACTCAGTATGGTTGCGTCTCTCTCCAGAGAATCTACATTGATAAATCCACAGGAAAAAAAACAGCAATTTGTTGTAAATGAGAATCATAAGCATGCAGCATGCAAAATACATATAGATTCCTTAGAACGAGGTTCCTCCAATTCTTTTTATGGTGGAACTTGCACCCAGCACGATTATTTGGATCAAGTTAGTGAATCCTGAAGTCACTGACAAACAGGGATAGTGTACACTTGCTAATCAGCATTGTCACTGCACTGAGGTAAACTTGCTTTCAAAACAAGCAGTAACTGCTATGGTCAACTGATAAAGATGGCTGCCACAAACAAACTGGCCCCAAACACTTTTATTTTGAAATAAATGGAGAAACCGCCAAATTCTCAATTAAATGTTGCCACAGATTAGAGTGTTACTGCTGTGCATAATTTCACTTATTCTAATGTGTGTCTTGGTGGCAATTTAAAAAAATAATTGTTTCAACAATAATTAAAGGAGCAGTGTGTAGTGTTTAGTGGCATCTAGCGGTGAAATTGCAGATTGCAAGCATTTGAATACTGCTCGCCTCACCCTCCCCTTCCAAGCATGTAGGAGAAACTACAGTGGCCGCGAAACTCGCAAAAAACGCAAAAGAGCCAATCTAGAGCCAGTGTTTGGTTTGTCCGTTCTGGGCTACTGTAGAAAGATGGCAGCCTCCGTGGAAGGGGACCTTTTGTAGATAAAACCGGCTTATTCTAAGGTAATGAAAACACAACAATTCTTATTTTCACTAATGAAAAGATACTTATATTAAATATTATATTCCATTTCTACCAATAGCTCCTTCTAAATGTTACACACTGGACCTTTAAAACCCCTATGAGTAGAATTTTTATGTGATTTTAGCATCTTTGATTATTCTGATGGCTTAAGTTTTAGTTTGTAGAAAATTAGACAACATATGTGTGTAGGGGGTTTGGTGTGCATTGCTGTTTACCGCAGTGTCTTTTTTAGTACTACCACCAGGGGCAGATTCTACATATAATGGCTTTAAACAGATATAGTCCACTTTAAATGCTTATTTTGACTTTTATCGCCCTCATCCCACTGTCTAACTGTCTTTTGCAAAGGATAAGCAGCAAATGTTTGAAGTCACTGCAATAGATGGTTACACTTGGCCTGCTCTGATGAGGTTCCAGAGATAGATTGTAACTACGGTACAGTGGGTCTTGGGAACCACTTTGTATGGTGCATGTTCAGACTGAATCTGTTCCCACTCAGACACCACGTGTAGAGAGCTCTACCTACTTTATCTACTGTATTTGGCTTGACATTTGGCTGACCTACAGTGTTCAGATTGCTCCCAGATTCGCACAGGCTGGGAGCACTGTAGTTAAGAGTAACCGCAGAGCCAGCAATAGCAGTGCCTAGTCAAGGTGCTCCTCAGTAAAATTCAGAGAAATCCAAAATAAGGCTCATCCAAATGAGGGGTGACAGCACCGCACTGCTGTCCCCAGACTGTTGTGGGGCAGAACTGAACCATAGCACAATGTTAGAACGGCACAGGAGAAAAGACACACTAGGCAGAATTTAATATATGATGCAAATGGATGACAGCAGGAGAAAGTTGGAACCAGACACTGCAGTCATTCGCAGCAGGATGCAGATCCTGAGGGAGGCCAAGTTTAGATTTGGTTCAACAGAATTTGGGACAGTCAATGAATGTCGGGGGCTGGAGGGAGAATTTGTGCTGAAAGGGACGAGAGGTAGAGAAAAGAGACCAGAGGGAAATGTAAGAAAAATACAATTCTGTCATATATATTAAGCGGCCTGTACGTTTATTGTTTTCCAACATGTAGATTATACCCCCATGGTTTTCTGGAAATCTCCCTTTTCCACTTTGGCAACCACTGATCTGCATCACACTTTTAGTGTGTAGGAGCTTTAATAACCTGCTAAACTGGTGCATTCTGTAAAAAAACAGAAATATTGAGCAGCCAATCAGTCAGCATGTGATCACAGCCCTTAAAATCTACCACAATATTTGCCATGACTGTGGAAATAGTAGTTTGACAAAAAGAAAAAAAAATTCCAACTCAAGGTCCACTTACTAGTTTTTCCAGGGCTTTCATTAGCAGATGGAGTTCAGTCGCTGTTATGATTTCAACCATATCACTTTTAGCTACCACTACTATTGACTTCATGTCAACAGATTAATCTTCATGATAACTGAGCAATCTCCATCTGATGAAGACCATTGGTCCTAATTGAAAGCTCTGGAAAAAGCTAATAAGTGGACCTTGAGTTGGGATTGTTTTATCAAATAACCACAGTATTTTTTTTTTGTTTGGTGCTGAAACGATTAGTCGATGAATCAAGTCGTCGGTCATCAGAAAATGATTGGGGAACAATTTTGATTGAGTTAATCTATTCATTGATTAATCTTTTCAGCCATTTATCAACAAAAGGTACCAAATGTTCTCTGGTTACAGCTTCTCAAATGTGAGTATTTGCTCCTTTTTTATCATTATTAATTGAATATCTTTGTGTTTTGGATTTTTGGTAATACAAAACAAGTTGAAGACGTCACCATGACCTCTGGGAATATTTTATAGATTAAATGATTAATCATTTAATTGGAAAAATAGTTGAAGGATTAATTGGTGATTAACTGGTGATAAAAAATGATTGATAGTTTTAACTGTACTGTATGCTGAATCACTCTGCAACAGCAGGTGCCTGTTTTTACTGGTGGATATATTTTTCAGGTATAAAACCTTTGATATACTGTTTGTTTATTTATGGCAGGTGATGTGACAGAAACATGAAAGCACCACACGCTCTTTGAAACCTTTTTGAACTCAAACTCAAAGAAACTCTGAGGAGATCAAACAGTCCCACTGCATATTAACACGAGAGACAAATCTAAAATGTGAAACACGTTTCTGTTTTAAATCACGTGGAAATATGTCAAAATAAATCCCATATCAGTGTGTGAAGTAAATGTAAACTTTGTAACAGAGCTGCTACATATCAAGCAGCACAGAGATATACGTATGACATATTAAAAGCTTTAAAGTTGTGAATGATGAGTTGTCATATCATTGATCATAGAGAGGCCTGATGCAGGATATATTGGCTGCCAGATCACCATAAACACTAAATCAAAGAGATCATAAAAGACTCAGATTGATTTGGCTATAGATTTTAAGATTTAACCTCCTGCATGAAATGGAGCCATTTAATGTTTGAATGACAAAGATATCGCCTACAGATATTCATGATAAAACCTAATGAACAAGTGATGGACTGAAGAAGTTAAACATTACGTTTGCTGGACTTTCAACTGAGGGTTTCTCTGAATTAAGATAATTTGGCCTTTTAATTGTAGTAATAAAAGGCCATGAACGAGAAATTTGAAGACATTGCCTCAAGCTCTGGGAAATTATAATTTCACTATTTTATGACATTTTATAGCCCAGACAAAACCATTAATCAGTTAAAAGATTAATCAGGAATCAGCAGATTAATCGATAATGAAAATAATCGTTAGTTGCAGCTTTACTACCATTATGTAATAATTCAATTAATATTTGTAAACACAACGTCTGCCTCCTTCAAATCAAACAAGCAGTTTAAAGCTTGACTGACCTGAAACAATGAAGCTTTGTTCGAAAAGAAAGCGTTACTAAGCATCCTAATCCCTAAACTACTCTTAACAAAGACAGTGGGCCATTGTGTTTCAAATGTATACTTTAAATACCAAAAAATGTTGTAATATGAGCTTGTCTCTCCTATCCTGGCAACTCTCACAACACTCCTCCCTGAGAGGACAACAGAGACCAGGTGAACTGGCAGAATGTCAGGGTTGTAGAAAGGCCAGCAGTGGCAATTCAAACCTAAAGAACCGCAAATGTGCTATCTTCGTTTAATTAAAATAAAAATTCAAAGAAGAATCAGAGGCGAATCATCTGTATTACCAATTACACCTCCTACAATGTAGGTACTGAAACAGAATTCATTCATATTTAAGATATATATATATTTTTTAATTACATTAACTGAGTTAGATGTGAATGTAATGACAACTGAAAATAATTTGGAGCGTGAGAATTACACTATTTTGTTTATGTCGAATGTTCTTGAGCTCACTAGGGTAGCCGATTTGTGTGACATTTCACATTTACTACTTTTTGGAAATTCAGCTCATACGCTTTATGAGCAGTTTACGTTGAGTGACTCTGAAGGGGTTCTTCATCTTGTTGTCATGGCTACTGACACTTCCTGCAATAAAACTTTTGTATGAAATCTTGGGGTGAATCATGAACTCAGAGTTAAACTTTACCAGTCAATTCAAACCAATAGCAAAGTAAAGTAGAGGATGCATTCCCAGGTATGACTTAGAGAAACGTGTCTAGGCTTAGGATCATCTCTAACTGTCTTTTAGAGTCCAAAGTAAACATACAGATGCAGCAATTAGTTACTGTATATCCCACAGATTTGGTGGTTCACTAACCTCACCTGTCACATCTTGTTTAGGGGTTTTAAATATTACAGCTACACTGATGCAGCTCAGGTAAACAGGGCTGCAGTGTCAGCATCTTCACTTCCTGTCCCACTGCTGAGGCCACTTGTACTGTCTGCTGAGGCTTCTCAGTTTACACACTTTGATGTTTGGGGAAAATGTTGCCTTTTGGGGGACCTGTCAAGTAGGATTTGTAATATGACAACTTAGGCCTACTTACTATAACTTAATTTTGCTTCTTGAATCTTGAGTGTCTTATTTATGGTGGTTTTTAACTGGTGGTAATGCAACCGTCACTACTTATCATACCTAGAACAGAGACATTTTTGACCTCGCCCCTCTCCAGCATGCGTGAGTCCAGCACTCGGTACCAGCCGTTCGGATAGACCGGAGGCAGCTCTCCGGTTTTCCTCCTGCGGCGGACCTCGTTTGCCGCCTGAGCTCTGGAGCGACCGTCTTCGGCGATGTATCCCACATCATCGGGCGCCCTTAGGAGCTCCAGGGGACAGAAGAGAAGCCTGTACAGCCAGTCCATGGCGAGGAGGGAAACTCCGACAATGATGGAGACCACAGCCAGCGCTGGAACACCGAGCAGCCCGGTTTCCCGCCACAGCGGGTACCCGTTGCCCACTGAGTCCACCGGGTCTCTGGCCAGTAAGATAAGCATTGCGCCTACTCCCATCCCGATAATAGCAGCCAGCTTCCCAGTGGACATGTTCTGACTGTCCACCATGTCTCCTGTGGCTCTCTGGTGTCTCTGTCGCAGTCTGCAGTGACACGGCGTCGCCGCTCACTTGCACAGCAGGCTGTCGGGACAGTTTTGTGTGTCGTCCGGGAGTTGCACGCATTGTTGCAGGTGTCTTGGACACGAGATGCGCTACTATGTGTAAGCCACACCCAGGGCCGGTCCTGAGCAGAAGTTTTATTTGGGGCCCCTTCCCTTCATTTTCTGTGCAGCTACCTGGACTTACCTAATTAGATTAGATCAGATAAACTCCGCTGCCTTGGCCTTCTTCGGATTCGGATTCTTTAAGGATGCTCTTAACTTGTTCCACAGAAACATCATTTCTATCAGACTGCATATGTAGGCCTACAACTGATTTAATAATATGAACACAGTGGTCTGACTTATCCCCCCTGTCAAACCCAGAGAATAAAAGTCATTAAATTCACTTACTAGTGTCTTTACATGCCTTTATTTTGTTAATTTCCATTAACTCCAGTAACCAATCGTGCTACATAGTAGTACTAGCTCATGTTACACTATATGTCCAAAAGTATGTGGGCACCCAAACAGCCTCCACTCTTCTGGTTTCAGGCTTTCCACCAGATTTTGGAACCTGGCTGCAGGGATTTGCGCCTACTGCGCCCTGATGTTGGGTGATAAGGCCTGGCTCACAGTCATCATTCACCACAAAGGTGTTGGATGGGGTTGAGGTCAGTGTGCTGGCTTTGGGAAACCGTCTCATCCTCTCTGGCTGTTAGCTTCATAGCAGCAACTGTAGCAACAGTTACACGGAACAAAACACGGAAAATGTTGGCAGAATAACTCTAAACTGTATTAGAAATGCTTCTGAAATGTTTCCAGTGGACATTTAAACTGCAACAGTCAGATCCCGTGGACATAAAGCTTAGAGCACATCCTATTACCTTGGGTTTATGGCAACCACTAAAATTGAGAGGGTTGTCCTCATGTAATTGACCAGTGTAATTTGGAAATGCTATGATATTGATTCACCTTACTGGCTATTACTTAATGACAGGGATCACAAATTCACAGAGCCAATATTTACACTGGTAGATACAAAAGAGGTGATATGGTTTTGAGGATGTTATTATTAGGATTAAATTCCAAATCAAAATTAAAGGAGGCGCAGTATGACTCAGAAGGTGGACGGGCATATATCTGGAACTTCATATATATTCACCCACTGCTGATGATAAAGGCTACCACTTTAGGTAGGTAGTCAAGATGAACCATGTAAAAAAAAAAAAACTGACAGGTTTATTGTACACACTTTTATTTGTATAACTGGTATCTAAAAATGTGTCACTGAGCATCTGTTACACCATGTGATGGGAGGCTAGGAAGGGTGCTGGTCCAAAGGTGACCAAAACGTAGTCTAATTTCCTGTCCAATGGAGCTCTCGTTCATCTTAGCGTCGATGTCCAGGAACTGGTGTCCACTGCTGGTAAATTCAGGCCAGGTCACAGGCACCTTCAACTTTCCTTTGTTGGGGTCTCTATGAAAATAAGTGGAGGACAAAACACTCGTGAAAGTATCCATTAGTTTTGGAGTAAAGCTTTGTAAAATAATCCTCAAGCTGTTAAAATGTTATAATGTTGCACATGCATGCGAAGTGTTTTTTTTACCCAGTTCTGGCGAAGTTAGTCCAGTAGGCAATCACATAGCCAGACAGGTCTCTGTGTCTGTCCCCATAAGCCTTTGGAAGCCGAAGGGTTTGCCAAACACGTACTGCAGGTCATCAGCGTGGTCGGCTCCCACCCAGTCATGGTAGGGTTTGCCTGGTCCAGCCATTAAACTGGGTCAGACGGCAGGTAGGAGTAGCCAGTCTCAAACTTTGCCCTTAACTTCCAAAGGCATAAAAGAAAACCAATCTTGTCTTATTTTATGATGAGTAAAATTGATGTTTTAAAAAAAAAGTTTAACCAAAAAAATCTCTTAGGGAAATGTTTTCGGAAAGAATATGTAAACTGAAGCATTCTACACGTCCACAGAATGAGTGATCTGTCATTGTGTATAGACTAAATGGTTTATCTGAGCAGTTCTTGGTTCGTTGCTGTTCAAAAAGTGCATTTGTGTTTGGTGAAAGTTGTTCAATGAAAGTCTGCTGTTTTATCTTTTAAAATAGGAACTACAAGATATTTAAAGGCAAAAGAATCAAGCAGTTGGCCTCACGTGGCGTTAGCAGCATGCAGGTAGATGGCAGTCTGTATAGGAAGCAGGAAGATGTAGTCAGTCCCAATGTCCACAGCAGTTCTCTTAATGGTGTTCTGGCTGGGTGTTGATCCCCATTTGGATGAGTATTCAGAAAAGGCAGTCTCCAAACCAGCTTGCCCCTTCTATTTGGTATAAGCAGCAAGGAGCCTCTTTAAATCGTCTCTGCAGTGAAAATAAGGTACAGAGCTCTGTTAATGAAAGGACTTTGGCCTCCACATTTCTTCTCATGCTTTTACGGTTTAACTTTCAACCTTCATTCTCGTTACCAATGGAAGGAATGTCCTGCGAGGTGAAGAGGTGTCCATCCACGTCATTAACACCTGCAAGATAGTCAATTTCAGCAGCGTTGTGGAACAAGTTGCCAGGCTGATCAGGGAGGAAGTCTCCATCAACAACAGGAGACAGAAGCAGGTTTTTCACACCAGGGATCTGAGATAAATTGACACAGAATTATTGAGGTGGCATCTTATAGCATGCGCATATTTATATGGTATTGTTAGCTTGCATGTTTTAGCTCAGTTTTGAAAACCACTGTGATAAATTGATTTTGCTCTTTTTGATGAATTGTAGGATTATCACCAAATGCCACAAGAGAGGCACCTTACATCTAACTGCAAACAAATCATTTTACTCAACAATGATGTCATCAATTTGTGGATGCAACAGATTTCTATTTTCAGAATTTGACCATATCCACAGTTTACAACATCATTTGTGAATGTTGATTGCCTGTTATGTAATCTAAATAAAGTACTTAGATCTTTGGATGTATTGCTCCATTGGCAGAAAATAACACTCAAAATCTGGGGAGCCTTGTGTGATGTGGGGAGCGGCCATGGTGAGAGTCCCAGCATCAGTTGATTTCAGACAGGCCACCATCCTGTCATCAATGGGGCAGCCGAGCTGAGCACACGATAATAAAGCTTGTTTTAAGTAGAATGGCAGAATGCCTTCTACTGTATTTAGGCAAACAAGATATTCTACTGATATTGACTTTTAGGGTGTTCCTCTGTAAAAAAATATAAAATTTAATTATTTAATATATTTCACTTCTTTAAAGTCATTCTGGCTGACTGACATTAAGTTATAAACTGTTAAACTGCAGTGGCACGACCTAAGCTCCACAGTAGCAGAGAGAAGGAAAATAAAACTGGTCTCAGCCAAATTCTTAATTAAGTGCTTCAGTCTTCCCCGGATAACGGAAAATGTCAGTGAATGATGGTGGAACAGGCTGCTGCAGTTACGCACAACAATGAACACAACATTGTACATATCATTGTACACAGAAATCAGGTTTAAAAGGAACAAAGTTTTCCTTCTTGCTGATAGTACTATTTGGCTTCAGAGCCACTTCAAGCTTTCATTTTATAACTTCTTAGGTAATGAAAGCCACCTAGATTTACTATACACACAGCAGTTTATGCAAAAGTATGAGCACATTATTACATTTATTAGCATTATTGCTTACTTTTAAATCATTAAGTCATTTATCAACCATTAATAAAGCCCTAAGTTGCAACTTACAAACCCCCACGTCTAATTAGAAGGTGGTACAGTGTTTCTACTAAAGCCTCTCACCTGGAAGCTGACACTAGCTCCACCTGCAGACTCTCCAAAGATGGCGACGTTGTCAGGGACTCCTCCAAACGAGCGGATGTTCCTGTGCACCCAGGCGATGGAAGCATGCTGGTCCCACAGACCGTAGTTTCCTGTCGTGGTGACACATTTTGAGTCGAAAGCACATCAACACAGCCAACAAGTCTGCTGACACACGGGCATCCAGGCTGGTTTTAAATACTACCCCCACTTTATTCGAGTAACTGAATGCAAAGAACACAATGTAGGCAGATGTACAGGATTTCTGCTGTTACAGCCAATTCCCATTAACTGCCCTTACCAGGTAAGCGAGAGTCCCTTGTACTGAGGAAGCCCAGGTTTCCACGGAGCAGAAAAGACCGAGGGGGATATTTTGTCCCTGAACATCGCCCCCTTCTGTTTGTACCACGCCCAGCTAGAGACACAGTCAAACAAGAGCTTTCACCTTCAATAACAGTATAAAACAGTAAAGTAAATAATACAGTAAATTGTGACATTCTAAAAAATATATTAACATAATAGTGCAGATTGTGTGTATCGTATATTGAGGGTTAGACAGACTTGAATGTGGACCTATCCTTTAACCTGTTTTTCCCCTTGATGCATATACAGTGTTAATAAACTCTTTGTAATTTGTAGATGGTAACTATAGGCAGAATACGCTTTTGAGAAATTGCATTTATGTAACATTGTTAGAATTTCCTTCTCTGTACTAAAGTTAAACCGTAAATGTGTGTTTGAGCAGCTGATAATTTGCAATCACACAAAGTTGACAGGGATGAAGTACACTCATGAAGGCAGACACCATTTTTATTATTATCACATTCCTACAGTAACATAGATTACATTTTTATCTTCAAATCACAAAGAGCAGATTAATTACTCCATGCAAATCGCGTATGCTTTTGGTTGACAAGTTTGCAAATTCTAATGAGTTAAAATTCTTACAGACTTACAGAGGCTGCTGAGGACCTTCCCAAAAACAAGACAACAGCAAACACAATCTTCAGTTTCTCCATGGCTGTCCAGAAACCAGCGAATGCCTGCAGGTGCTTATATTCACGAGACCCCCCTGCAGGAGAATGATAAATATAGCTTTTTCCTTGTGTTATACAACCTTCACACCCATACTGTCACCCTGTGGTCCAACTGACCATGATTTGACCTCTAAACCTATGATAGGAATCAGCCTGGTGTAAACTGCGACAAATGCCAACCGAATCAAGGTTAAAGGGACAGTTCACCCCAAAATCAAAAATACAGATTTTTCCTCTTACCTGCAGTGCTATTTATCCATCTAGATTGTTTTGGTGTGAGTTGCCGAATTTTGGAGATATCGGCCGTAGAGTGGTCTGCCTTCTCTCGAATAATATAACTAGATGGCACTTGGCTTATGGTGAAAGAAAATAGAATAGAAAGAAAATAGTTCCTACATGTCCTTCCTAAACTTAACAGTCTTAAGAGTCTGCAACTCTTTTTTAAGTACATTCATACAGAGACAATCTGTCCAACACACTGGTTCGCACTTGGGTTGTGAAACCCATTTATCTGTACCCATGGGCTCCTAGTTATGTTTTAAAGTGGGGGAGCAAACTTGTAAAGATACATAATTGGCAGGGGGGTCTGTTGTTCCTCCACCAAAATTTTTTTTTTTAATTTAAACAAATTTCCTGCATTTCCACACCTAACCTGACTTATGGTAACAATAAAGGATCATTTCAAAAGCAGAAAATAATCCTAATTATGCATAGTCCCTACTCAATCTTACAGTTAGATGAATAATACACATTATGAGATTTGTTGACTGTGACTGCATGATGGATGGAGAACATGCTGAACATGGGGTGGTTCTCAAAAAGAGGTTTGGGAAACACTATTCTGGGTCAGTCATCACAGAGGGGATGTAGTGGTAAAATAAAAGGTGGCTAAACTATAAATGTCTGCTGGCTAAACTGTCCAATGTTAGGTAATGGTAAACTCATAAAAAGGTGAGTAAACCCTCTGTTGCATTTGAAAAAGGTGGGTAAACTGCGTTTATGTGCGTTTACCCTCCACTACATCCCAAATAATAAAATCAACAGGGCTAATGCCAAATATTAATAGCCATGTTACACTTTAAAGAGCCGACTTGTCTCCTTCGCAAGCGTCCCATCTCCACAGCTGAATCCATCCAATCGCAAATCACTTCTGCATTTTGACATGACAATCCTACTTCTAGCTAATTTAAAGTTTGGCTAGAGTCAGTGGGCCATGCAGGTTCATTCAACATACGCTAGCATTTTCCTGTGTTCTATTTTCAGTCCATGATTGCAGTTATATTTCTTAACTTTGTAAACATTCAGATTCCTGTGGTCCAAAAATGTGTGATTTTTTTTAATAATTGTTGCTGTCAGTTGCTGAAAATAGTAAAACGATCATTGATATAGGCTGCTTAACTATAATCACCTAATTGCGGGGACTGTATGATGATAAGCTTATTTTTAAAAAGACAAAAAGTGGGGTAGCAAAACCATACGTTTGCTCTCCCTAAGTGAATAACGGGGTTGCCATTACTCCACTTGCTGAGTTGCTCAGGCGCCTAACTCTGTAAAAACAACATAATGTGTAAAGTAAATTACCTGATTCTTTTCAACAGACACAGCAGAGAGATTTCATTGCATAATAGGTAACCAGATAAGGCTTCATTTTAGAGTAATGACTGACTATCTTGCTATACAATAATATGAAGTGATCCATTTGTGTGTGTAAATATGCAATTCGTGAAATAAAAAAATATGATGCATACAGCTCGCAGGGTGACTTAATAGGTATAGGCTAGACTTAATGACTAGACAGAGTTCTTTCTTGGTAACACCATTATTTTGACATTACGACTCTTAGTCTCCCCATTTTAACTTCAGACTACACTGCCTTTTTCCTTTTCATTATCTGTAATCCAAACTCCAATCTAAGCAAGCCCAAGTATGAAAAAGGTAGCTAGAATGAAAGCATGCTGTTCCATTTCTTAGTCACCACTGAGGCATGCTACTTAGTATGCACGATTGTGCTACTTGGCAACCTACTGTACATACAGCCAACCATTGTTACTGACTGAATGTCAACATGGTCATTATTTGTTCTGGAGTAATTCTTATTAGATTTGAATTGTTAGAGGCTAACAAGCTGACATTTACCCAACCAACCAAACCTAGCTAATGTTGGCTGTCTGCTAATGGCATAAACAAGCTGCTGCAATAGATTGTATACCATCATAGAGATTTATGAAACAGTTTTGAATAAGACACTGATTCTACACACTCATTAAAATTAGATTGGAGGTATGGAGAATGGATTACAATTGATGGCTAGCTAGTAGGCAGTGTGGAAGGCTAGCAACAGTATAGTTATGTTAGTTGATAGATATGAACTGGCTCTAGTAATAACCATGGAAACTAAAAACGTACGTCCACGCGTAGATTATCCACGCACTTATCCTCACGTACACACGCACGTACGTTATACATGCATTTATCCTCACATGCACACGTACGTACGTTTTCAACGCACTTATCCTCACGTACGATATCCATGAGCAAAGTAAAAAATTACAAATTAGTAGACACATCGCCGCTACACCCGCCGTGTGCATAGTGATGACCTATGGTACGTCGCCGCCGTCGCTGCTACGTCATGACGTCACACGCACCGTCAGTTTCTCCATCAAATTCCAATAGAATCGAATGGATATTTCAACACGCACGGAACGAACGTACGTTAGACAGCTAAGTTATCCTCATTCATATCATTCCTGGCACAAAAAACGCCCCATAGACGGGCCAGCTAAATTACGTTAGCTGTTGTCAAACAAACTCCCGTATTTTGAAACCTAAATGTTGGCAGGTGTGAAGGGACTACTAACTTAATTTCGTTGTACAACCTTGTGTTGTATACTGATAAATAAATTACATTGTACTTTGTATAAATTGCATTTCTTCACTTTAATTAACCTTTGCAGATTATTGTATTTGGATTCAGTATCACACTAATGCCAAGGCCTTATAACTCCACAGCTGGTATAAGACGAAAGGGTAGAGGTCACCAAAATCTGCAAATGTTTTCCTCCTTTAAGCAAATGACTTGCTCTAGTATTTCAAGTGTAAAAGAAAAAAAACAAGCCCATCAGACACTTTTGTGGCAGGACTATAGTTGGTGATATTAGTGAGCTGGTTGCGGTCAAGGTTTCTAAAACTGCTAGCTACCCCCTTAAATACAAAACAACGCAAACGTCTTGAAGAAGTTTTTGCTGTGTTTGCTGGCCGTCCCAACCTACTAATTTTACCTCATATATCAAAACTAATGTTTAGTTAAATTCCTGTTCCTCATGAAAATAAGAGTAACAGGAGAAAATAGCCAACTCAGGGTGGGAGCTGGACAAACGGTGGCTAATAAGTTAGCTTATTTAGCTATGCAGCATGTCAGTGCCATCACAGCTTGCCATCGTTAGCCATAGCCCTGTCACTTAAGCTAGCTAGGTTCAACAGGCAGTCGTCATTTAATCTTCTAGATTGTCTCAATTATTTGTCTTGGGTTAATTAAACAAAGCTTCTCTCTGTTTCTTTGGCATGCTCATGTCATTACAGTGATAATAGCCTCTGAAAGCCTTGTTTGAAACTGTTCACCTCTTTCGTGTACTGATACAGGAAAATAATGGACTTTTGGAAATCCTCACCTCTGCCTCGTCTTATTTTCCTGTATTATGGCACATGTTGACATGTATTTAATAAACAAATTGCCTTAAAATCAACTGTCATCATATGTAAACTTGCTTAAATTAGACTGTACGCTTGCTAACGCAGATGGACTGGTAACAAAATGGTTGAGCAGGCTGAATATCAAGCTAATAAAATACATCAATATCATATTTTTGACTGTTTTGATTTTGTTTATTTTGCATTACGAAGTTAACACACACTTCTCCACCACTGATAATGTTTTGTACATAAATAAGCTCAATGCCAGAATATTATTCAGCAGTAGCATCTGTGAACATTGCTGAGCCAAAAACAATTAAACAAACCCAAAACTCAGGTGCCATACATGCAAAGTGAATCTGTTTAGCACCACATATTGTACATTTAAAGAGGCGCACACATAATAAAATAAAACCAAGAAAATATCATTTGTATTTGTCATCACTTTATTTTTTCATAGACCAATACTGATTTTGATACTCATGGTCTGTAGGTCGACACTGCAGGTGCACATGTGATTGCACAAGCTCTTTATTCTGAATTGTTTATGGGAAGGTTGGGTAGGATGTCGGTCCAGAAATGCACGTAACGGAGCCTCATCTTCTGTCTAACATAGCTTTTGTCCATTTTAGAATTTATCTCCAGGAAATGGTGTTCAGTGCTGGTGAATCTAGGCCAGGTAACGGGCACGTTCATCTCTCCTTTGTTGGGGTCTCTGTGGACATAACCAGAAAAGAGGGCATCTGAATTGGTGAATTGAATTTAGTTTTCTATTTCAGTGTCTGATTCAGGTTTGTTTAATTTCTGTGATGTCCCTATGTGTTGTCTCTGCAGAATTATACCCAGTTCTGGCGAAGTTGGTCCAGTAAGCGATCATGTAGCGGGAGACGCTGCGATGGCTAGGCCAGTACCCCAGTGGTGTGGTGAAAGGCTTTCCGAACACGTACTGCAGGTCATCAGCGTGGTCGGCTCCCATCCAGCTGGGGTAGGGCCTGCCAATACCGCCCATACGGCTGGGCTGAGAGAAGAAGTAGGAGTAGGTCCGGCCAGTTCTTTAGTGAGACAAGGAAAAAATAGGGATGTGACAATGACTACACCAAAGAGGGGTCTAATAACTAATGCACATTCACACACACTCTCACACCAATCACACACAGCAATTTGGTGTTCAGTATTAGTATGCCCAAGGACACTTTGACATGTGAGCTGGGGGGAGCTGGGGTTCGAATCGCTGATTAATGGATGAACCGCTCTACCTCTACCGCTGTCTTAAAAGACAGCCAATGTGCCACACTAAAGATTAAAAACCCACAAGGAAATAATAGGAACTTCTTACTTTGTTAAATATATATATTTAATATATTAAATAATAATAAAATGTTTTTCCTGTGATGGATTAACCCCAAGCAAATTTAAAGCCTCTTTAAATAGATTTTCCTAGCGTACTACAATGGCCACCCTTTAAGCTAAAGAAAACGTATGCCCTTGTTTTATTCCCCACCATCTAAAGCAAGGTGTGGAACAAAAGGGCTTAGAAATGAACTGACAGTGACATCTGTATATCAAGATCTCATTCTCACGTGGCGTTGGCAGCATGAAGGTAGAGGGCAGTCTGAGTAGGAACCAGGAAGATGTAGTCTGTTCCAATCTCCACAACGGTTTTCTTGACCATCTCCCTGCTGGGATTTGATCCCCAAGTTGAGGTGTATGTGGAGTACGCGTTATCCAAACCAGCCTTGCCCTTCTCCTTAGTGTATGCAGCCAGGAGCCTCTTCATATCCTCGCTGGAATAAGGAAGAGAAGGTTTGAAAATTAGTTCTGATAAAACACTTTTCTGCCTGCAAAATAGGTAATACCACCACTGTTCTCAGAAAAGTTGTTGCTCTAGGTAGATCTGTTGCAGAATTGTCAATGTTTCCCACCGTGATCAAATGGTTTGAACTCACATAGCGGTGTCCACCAGTGGGGAGTTGATTGAGGGAACATCTAAACCAGTGAAGAGGTGTCCGTCCATGTCGTTGACTCCAGCGATGTAGTCGATGTCAGCCGCATTGTGGAACAAGTTGTAAGGCTCATCCGGCAGGAAGTCGCCGTCGATCACAGGAGACAGGGCCAGGTTGTATACGAGGGGGTCTGACAAAGGCAGATACAATCAGACACTTACTATATACAGTACTATCTGTATGTTTTATACATAACTAGCATTCTAATTTGCTATTTGCTAGATCTGCTGTTGGCCTGTGAAGACCTGAAAGTAATGTATGTTTTACAGACATGCATAAAATTAAACTCTTAATATGAAAGGAATGGAAGCACCAATCAACCTCTTGCAAGTTGCTAGTTTGAATAAAACATATTAAAAAGTCACTACAGTATGTGTAGCAGTTGAAATTTGACACTGTGGCAGCAATGTCCACCAATGTGCACTAAAGAAGTTACACACATGTTTGTGGTCAGTCCCATTGGGTGTAGTCTTTGCTGTGTGTTCAAGTACACATTTTAGAAGACATTAGGCAGTGTGAGGTCACTAGCTCTTTGAGGTCAGCTTGGTTTGTGAGGACCCTTAAGAGCAACACTCACTAGCAATCCAAATTTAGCGCAAATTTCCAGATAATCAGCAAAACAGAATGCGAATTAATGCGCATTTCCATCCAAATAATGTTAATTATGTTATGTGAACATTTGGGTGCATCAAGATAAATATAATAAATATATAGTGACACTAATTCTCCAGTCGGGTGCCATTAAACCGTTGCAGAATTTGAGGGCGAAACAAGATGACTTTTTCGTGTCTCCACTGGAGCGAAAGCTTCAGTGGTTTAAGTCACATGCTTCATCTACGACTAATTCACTTAGTCTGTTTCCATTGCACTGTACAGCTGCAAATTAAGGCCAATTTTTATAGCTTCTCAACATGTGAGGTAAGTGGGTTTCACCAGACATTGGTAGTTGAGACTGATGATGAAGTCAGCAGTAACAGAGTTAAAATGCTCAGTGTTATGTGCAGTGTCAGTTTGGCACAAGTGGCATCAATATCGCAACGTTTTTGCAATATTTTGGGTTTTTTTTCCAAATGCGGAAAAAAACTGGTGGAAGGAAACACTTACTGGCTGCGTTGCCTACCGCTGCATCGTCTTACACCCAAAACACAGACTGTACACGCCATACAGAGAGGCGAAGTAGTTAAGGTACAGTAGCCGGGATTGTTGATCTGGGGAGCTGGAATGTGGTAAAATAGCTTCTTTGATACTTTTCTGGCAGGTGTTTAACAGATGTAATACACCGCTAGTCCTTTTTCCTTTGGTTATTAATCAAGGCTTAAAAGCTTACTTCACTGTGCATTGTTCTGGTAGAAAGCGATGTCTAAAATGAAAATGTAAACTAGGCTGTGTGGAGTGCAGTCCTTACGATCGGGTGAACTGGACAGACTGAGAGAGCCAGCCAGCGTTAGGAGCGCAGGATCAGTCATCTTCAAACACGCAGCCATAGTTTGATCGGTGGGGCAGTTGACCTTCAGAGCAACCTGGGGAGGGGATTCAAATCATCTTTATTTGTTTCTCAGTCCTAAAGTTATATGTACACCTTTTAAATTCCGGTTAACTATTTAAATAAAAAAGTGTTAAAAGTTCCAGAGAAGAAATAAAACATGTCAGACAAGCTGTTATGTACCTCCTCAGCGAACCTGCGGGGGTTCTTGTTGACGGCCCAGGGGCAAAGGGCAACACCGCTCTGCGAGATGGCTCTCTTGAACAGCCCTTTGTTGTGGGGAGTGAGAGTCTGTGGGCAGACAGACAGTAAAAAGACATAAGACACATTTCAATATGTTTTTTAAATTAAGTTAGATTCATATTTACAAATTGTGCATTTTATTTAATTTCATATCTATCATCTGTCTATCAATTCAATTCAATTTTATTTATATAGCGCCAATTCATAACCAAAGTTATCTCATTGCACTTTTCCTATAGAGCAGGTCTAGACCATACTCTTTATAATATTAATTACAGAGACCCAACAAATCCCACCATGAGCAAGCATTTGGCGACAGTGGCAAGGAAAAACTTCCTTTAAGAGGCAGAAACCTCGAGCAGAACCAGTCTTAATGGTGGGCGGCCATCCGCCGCTCACACAATGAGCTAGACACCCAGAAAAAGCCTCTCACCTGGAAGCTGACACTAGCTCCACCTGCAGACTCTCCAAAAACGGTGATCTTGTCAGGGTCTCCTCCAAATGAGCGGATGTTCCTGTGCACCCAGGCGATGGCGGCGTGCTGGTCCCACAGACCATAGTTTCCTGACGAAGATCAAACTTTTCACTCAATCACGGCAGGAATTAGTAATTTAATGAAACAATTTATAAAATTTGTGGGTAGGCCAACATCTTCCAGGCTCTGTACAATTCTGTTACTGTTGTGAAAAAATAAACTGGCACCTACCAGGTAAGCTAGAGTCTCCAGTGCTCAAGAAGCCCAGAGTCCCTACACGGTATCCCAGCGTCACCACAATAACATTTCCTCTGTCTGCAATCTCCTGCCCGCTGTACAGATAGTTGTCCAGGAAGTTAGCACCCATCGAGCCTCCTGCAAGGAAGCCTCCTCCGTAGATCCAGACCATGACTGGCATATCAGTGGACACTAGAGAGCAAAGACAATTGAAACCAGTTGTAGTGTAGATCTAGCATGGATGACATTCTGTGGGCTTCTCTCAGTCTTTACCTGAGCGGCCATGAGGAACCCAGATGTTGAGGTAAAGACAGTCCTCACTGCCTCTGGTGTCAGTCATGATAAGGTTCACCTGAAGGCATCTCTTCCTGAACTCAGTGGCCTGTAGAATACCTGAAGAGAGACTCACGCAGTGTAAGACTTTTGGAAATTACCAGAATAAATTATGTATATTTATACAGTATAGGCCTGATGCTCATTTACCTCTACAGCTAGAAGATAAAACCTTTTCACTAAATTCAATTAAAGTTAAAACAGAAGGGGTGGCAGAATTGGCTGCCGGAAGTTATGGCTATGATTGCTAAAGGCGCATATATATTTTTGTGGTGTGAATTATAGTTTGTAGTTATTGGTCTAGATGTAAAATCCAGTAGGTGAGAAGTTCAATCAGTCTACCCACCGTCCCACCCAGGGTGACTCTTTGGTTTCTCAAACCTTCCAGGGATGGCAGCAAAGGGGATCCCTTTGAAGACATCCATATGACGGCGGAACCCTAGACGAATGTTCTGTCCCTGCACCATACCTCCCTCTGTGTACACCACACCGAGCTACAGAAATGAAGCACAAAGAAATGCAAGAAATTAGCTTGATGTGGTAAAAAAAAATATATCTTTTTTTTCACATGGAACTACACCAATGAAATGTGGCATGCTTAGGTTACAAATATGCACCCGTTCTCATTCCCAGGTCGTCAAATACCGCCATTTTATCACCCCCCTTGGCATCTCGCACAAGGTACCCTTTATCGTCTGTATGAGAAGCACCGGGCTTTCAATTAACTCCAATGTAAAACCATCCGCAGCAATATTAGACGCTCAGAGGCACTGCTCTAGCCGGTCATTCACTCCAATATTAACCTGACCGCGGTGCTATAAGACGCTGTTAGCATCAGTCCCATTGGAGAACCGAGGACCTGACGCCCGGAAGTATTTTCCTCGCTGTTAATTCCCATGTTAAGGTTTTCCTTCAATGATGTCCTCAACATTTCTCAACACAAAAACACAAAAGTGTCCTTTCAACAATAAGATAGGTCAATGTTACAGCCATCAGTTTTAATGATTTCTCCTGCAATTCTGAGAAATAACGTTTTTTTGTCCTATTCTTTTTTATTGGCCTGCATCCACGTCACATGACGGCCAAGTTTCCTTTGTGAAAAACGAAAATGGTGGACATTTCTTTTATTCTCAGTGGAAAATGCAGTATTTTAAAATAGTTCCTGCATTAAAATGCATTTTGCTAACATTTCTAGCGAGAAATGTGCATTTTATTTTCATAATCTTTGTTCAGTGAATGTATCCTTAGTTTTGTTAGTTATTATGAAGATTCTCTCAGGTCTCAAATCGTTGCTATGGTGGTTGCTATGGACACTGGTGTGTTCGACTCCTGTTTTGGGCTGTCTGCCGTCAGTGGGCTTCATTCCTTTCTTTCTTTCTTCTGCCGGTTGGCCGTAACCTGAATCCAAACACCACTATCTCTGTTTAAAAAAATATTATAAATATAATATATATATTATAAATATTTAATCATGAAATCACCTTTCTTACGAAGGGGTTATCACACTGGACTTTACCTTCTACATCCCTCATTTAATCCCTGCACTTGTCATGTTCATATATATCATCAAACTTATATTGTGCAGTGCATTCAACCTCCACTGTTACATAATTTAATTATTTATGCACGTCACATTTAATTTTTGCTGTTGTCACCTTCATATAGTTCATACACTTAATTTCTTTGTCCATAGCACAGTCCATGTTTCCTTTGTAAAGTCAAGATTTCATTTCAAGTTTTATGTCACATTTCAAAACTATTAATATTCCATTCTGTAAACCGATTTTAAAATGTCAATTTAATTTTAATATTACTTTGTTTATTATTACCTTACATTTGTCTATTATTCTTTTTCTGTGTTGCGTTTTTTGGGAGCAAATGCCAAGACACATTCTTTGTATGCTTGCACTGGCTAATATAACAGATTCTGATTGAATGGGCTATGTCATGCTGACATTAAAATCCCAAAACAAAGAATCATAAAGATACATAAAATCTTCACGGTTGTGTAAATAGTAGCCTATGCATGCCTCAGTATTTGATGACCTGTGAATGAGAACGAGTTGGTCTTTTCAGCCATAACCCAAGCACTTCAGGCCTTCCTCCAAGCCTGTAGTAATGCCCTAGATTGTCAGCAGTATTGTACAATTATCTCTGAAGGTGACTCATTTTGGTCACAAATTCATCTAAAAGCGAAAAAAAACAAAAAGCTTCATTTTATATATTGGGCCTTCAAAGTGCTTTCTGAAACTACGCCTGGGATGGCTTGTGTCCATGAAATGAGAAAATTAAAACTTTTGGCATAGAGCTAAACCAGATACATTGACCTGGAGAGTGAGATATGTCAGTATGAAGATTCTTCATGGCTCCTGCTTTGAGATACTGACCTTTGAACCTTGACCTTGGTGCATGTTTGAAGGCTTATAATCCAGCAACTAAAGAGGCTACAGACATGGGACCAACTGTTATAGAGAGCTCTTGACTTCAGATAGCATGTGAGTATAGTCAACAACTGGGGGTGCCATCAAATAAGATTTGCTTTTTACAGCAGCTCAAGATTCAACATGTACAGGAAAAAGGTTGATAGATACAAAATAGAAATAAAATAGAAATAGAGAATGGAAAATAAGAGCTATAAACACTATATACACCTATCATTTATACAGATATATGTGATGGATAATTGCACAGAATACTTGCACAGACATTATAATATACACATGGTGTGTAGCATTATACTATATATATATATATATATATATATATATATATATATATATATATATATATATATATATATATATATATATAAATATATAAATATATATATATAGACACATAGCCTTGAGAGATGGATGAATTGCACAAAGATTTGATTGCACAGGATACAGCAATATTTAATTCAGCCTAAGTATAATTTAAATTATATATATATATTTATATGTGGATATGTATAGAGACTAATATATAAATAGATATAATTCATTGCACGGGATAATAAACATGGTTAAAATTTATTTTCACCCATTTAACAATTACATATTTAAAATCTGATTAAACAAATGTGTTTACCATCCCCTTAAACTCCCCAGTGTACTCTCAATTCAGTATTTACAACTTCCAATCCTTTGAAAAACACTAATATTTCCTGAAAACTACAGTTCCCTAGAGGCCCACCATGCAGCTTGATACAAATCAGCATCGCAGTTGTAGTTTTTCCGGTTTTCCAAGTAGTGTTGTAAATACCATCGTAAAAATATATATCTATTAAATATATCAAATATCTAGTACAGCCAAATTAGTAATTACACTGTATCTAGATAATCTATGTTAAGAAAAAGTTAAAATGTTGGTTTATTTAAGATATTTTAGCCAAAACAGGAGTCGAACACCTACAGCTTCCGCATTACGTCAATGACTGACAGCAAAAACAGCCAATGGGAAGAGAGAAAAAAGCTTTCCCCTGGATCTAGGAGCATTTCAAGCCAAAAACGCCTATGTAAAAACCTATATGGCACACTATGTCTGGCTGATTGACTGTAAATTCATTGTACAATAAGTACTTTATTAAGTAATTTAAACATTTTCCAGCAGACTTAGCGGTGAGCTGGATTCCTCTTGCAGCGATGGCTAAGGATCATGGCCTAGCCTTCCGCTATCCAAAACTTCCGCTATCCAAAACTGCCAAAAAAATAACTTTATTTCTCCTAATCGAAGGAGGAATCAATAAAACTGATGGCTGTAACATTAACATTATCTTATTGTTGAATTATCAAGGACACTTTCGTGTTTTTGTGTTGAGAAATGTTGAGGATATCATTGAAGGAAAACCTTAACATGGGAATTAACAATGAGGAAAATATTTCCGGGCGGCAGGTCCTCGGTTCTCCAATGGGACTGATGCTCACAGCATCTTATAGTGCTTATAGGTTAATATTGGCGTGAATGGACGGCCAGAGCAGTTCCTCTGAGCGTCTAATATTGCCACGGATGGTTTTACATTGGAGTTAATTGAAACCCCGGTGCTTCTCATACAGACAATAAAGGGTACCTTGTGCGTCTGTATGGGACACCAAGGGGCGTGACAAAACGTCGGTATTTGACGACCTGGGAATGAGAACAGGTTGAAATATGTTGTGACACAGACATATGAAGACTTGTGTTCCAGTACAATATATCTATCAGTGATACTCAAAAATAAACAAATAATCATACTTTCTTAATTAAGAATAGTAGCTGAATTTCAGGAAGTCTGTCGGTGCAAAAATTCTAACATTTCTTTACATACTGAACGCTATTTTACAGATACTGAACAGAGAGCTTGAACACACGGTTCTTTAGATACACTAAAATAAAATTTTTGTGACACTTACAGTGGCCGCAGAGACCGTCTCCAGAAACACGGCGACAGCTACCAAAATCCCCAGCTTCGCCATCATGACCAAACTGTGAGAAACAGGTTGATTGTCGCCAGACTTTTATACCGGAGACCCCTCCCCTAAACAACATCTGACCAGTGTGCAGTCTGTGGGCCTACATTCTCACTGTTACATAACGCATAATGTTTAACCACCTAGTGTCCACAGCACTTTCCTCAATACTCAACATTACCTCAAACATTTTAAAATCTTTTTGGCTTAGCCTAATCAAAATAACAGATGTAGCGATCAAACAACAAATTAAGGCCAATTTTTTATAGCTTCTCAACATGTGAGGTAAGTGGGTTTCACTAGACATTGGTAGTTGAGACTGATGATGAAGTCAGCAGTAACAGAGTTAAAATGCTCAGTGTTATGTGCAGTGTCAGTTTGGCACAAGTGGCATCAGTATCAGTAGTGATCCAAATTCAGCCAAAAACATCATGGAAAGTGAAATGCCCATTTGATAAAAACCTCAAGGATTCCATTTGTCCTTGAACATCCACCAAACCAGGTTTAAATGAACCATTTACTCATTAGCTTCACTTATTTTACCTGCCTACTTATAAGGTGGAATATAAAATGTTAAATATCGTAATATAAAATAATATCACATGCTTGAAAACATGATTGGAAATGTGAATATATTAATCTGAAAACACAGTAATTAAAGACAACTCCAGATAGGACTGAGATGACATATTTCAATGAACCCTTCTTTCTCAATGACATATGGAATCTGAAATTTGATTAGTTGGCCTTTATATGGTTCTATTTCCTTATTACAAATAAAGAACCTCCACCCCACATGAAACTGCCATGTTGGCCATTGCGATGGACTGAGCCTATACTGTCCTTTAAAGCTCTTCTCTCCATGGAACCAAATAGTCAATGGTTAAATAGTGATGGCAAATAAAATGGTGCTTGTTTTAATGAGTTTTTGAGTGTTTTCAATTTATATTTTCTATGGCTGTTATTGTGCTGAGACTGCACAGTATGGTAGTTTTCAGTTGGTGAAAGCCCAAGTTCTTGCGTTGAGCTTTCTTTATTTTTAGTTCCCAACTTTTGCAGTTGTGTATCAAGAAAACAACCTCTGTGGAGTTGACACAGCTGTCCAACTGGACTCAAAGTCACACTGCTGCAGCCAATCCAAAAGTTGACCCTTGTTTCGTGTATAACCCTTTTCCTAATGCTGCAAATCTGGACTGTAAATACGTAGATACGTAGATTACAATGACAACTATTTTAGTAAATTAAAATGGACATTAGTCATCTCTCCAAAATGTTACCTGTCTAATTTATTATGGCCATTATGGTATATAAATCTGCCCAATAATTTACACACTGGCATCTTCATGGTTGTCCAAAAGCACCTGTACAGACACGGCTCCCTTTATACAGTATACACATATATACATTTGTTACCATATTCATGTGTAAACATACAATATGTCCAGCCAGGGGCCACAAACCACCAGGAAGGCACAGTACAGCTAAGCAGTTAGATTAGCAGTAGTTTGTAGCACTTTTAAGCACCTATCCTGTATGGGTTTTTTTTTCTCATTCTCATTGCCGTTTTCACATTTGTCATGATTTTTTCTACTGAGTCTGTCTGTCTTAGAAAAATAATTTCTTAATACTGTTAAATAAAGGATACACCGGTATTTACAGCATGCGACTAGTGCATGGCATTTCTAAAAGGTATTTGCCATGACAATGTTGTGTATCTCTTGTGTCATGATTTTTCATGTTATTTGGAGATCTTAAAAAACTGCAACTTTATTGGTATCCCTGACACTGTATTAACCAACAATGTCATTACAAAGATAATACAGTTCTTACACAAACTGCTAGAAATGTTTCCATTTTTATTCACATTTCACTCAAAAAAGAATTCACACATATCACCTTTTACAGAAATGAACAATGGAAAATATTTCTACAGTCAAGATTAATGTCATAAAAATTGTAGTCTTTTGTTACATGTAATCCAGTATTTCTGTCTCCATCTCATTTTCACTTCCCTCCGATGGCTGAAACTCATCGTCCTCATCTTCCTCTTCATCATCCTTGTTCTCGTCGTCCTGCATCTCTTCCTCTGCATCCACATCTCTCCCAGGGGATTTTAAACTTAGGCCTATGCGTCTTCGTCTCTTCGGCATTTCTGGCAATGCTGAGGGAGAGAAATAACATCAGTTAACAAACCAAAAGGAGTCCTTGTTAACACACCAAAGTCCTGCCCCCCTTGTATCGGTCCTGTTCCACTAACCTCATCAAACAGTGTATTTTTTCATAGATGGATTTTTTCACCACAGAAGCACTGTTAAAGCTTCACAAGGCTTCTAGTTGTCTAACAAAACAATCATCTTATCTTTGTTAAAATGATGGAGTTCAATGCTAATGTCAGCATGCTCACAGCGACAATGCTAACATGCTGGTGTTTAGCAGGTATAATGTTTATCATGTTCACCATCTTAGTTTACCGTTATCATGCTAACATTTGCTAATTAGCACTTAACATAAAGTACAGCTGAGGCTGATGGGAAAGTCATTCGTTTTGCAGGTATTTAGTCAAAAAGCAAAGTATTGGACAAATTAAAGAATTGACCTGATGATGACGCTAGATGAAAAGTTAAGGAATCACCAAAGTTATTTAAATTCATTGTGAGGGGGACTTTATGGAAATCCATCCAATAGTTGTTGAGACATTTCACTTAAATGACAACCCATGGTGGCGCTAGAGGAAAAGGTAGAGGATCACTAAAGTCTGTATGAGAAATTACAGAGAGCAAAGAAAGCTAGCAGGACTGAAGCTAACCCAGAAGCGGGACAGAACTTTGGCTCACTATATCGCCAGCCCTGGTCACACTTTTGGTCGTGCTGTGTCTACAATAAGAGGAAGTGCTTTATCATTGCATCTGATTGAGTAGCTAATGTGTGATCACAAAGAGGACATGGAGTCCATGAAGTGAATGAGGGCACAACAGCCATTGTTTGTGATGAACATTTTCCTTACTTGGTTTCTGGGCTCGGATGACCTTCTTGATCATGGCTGAGATCATGTCCCTCAGCTTGTCTGTGGTGCCGAGAACGCACCAGCCGTCCCGCTCGTCACATACCTGCTCATTATCGCAGATCTGCTCAATCACCTGTTGGATACTGGAGACACACACTACACTGTGGCATTGCTACTTTTACTTTAAGTAGAAGATTGAGTATTTCTATGGTCATTTTCATTACAATAATTTCTAATGATTTGATACCCCTTCTCTGACATTTACTTTATTATGTCGTGGTGTTGGGCTACTACTACGACTATGTAACTAACTAAAAAATGTTACACTGGCCTAGGTCTCATTATGTTCATAATTTTCAAAATTCCAATAAAGAAAGCTATGAATAAGCGCGAAATAAATTGAAAAAAATTTAATAAATGAAATTGAATTTAATTGTATTTGGGACAATTTAAGGCCTTTACATAACATAATTCCCAGCACTTGCAGATACCCTGATATCAGCTTGAGTTACCCTCAAGTACTTGAGATGAAAATTAATGCGTAAAAAAGTAGTAGTGTATGCACAGCACTGTAATGTACCTTTCCACATCCAAATCACACAGCTGGTAAAACATCTGTCTGTGAGGAGGCAGCATGCCCTCTCTGAAAATGTAAGATGACTCCTGTGGAGATCAAAGAGGACAGTTGGTATCGCAGCAGATATACAGATTTTGTCTAGTGAAAGTTGGCCATGACTGATAGGCAATCCCTTCACCATCAATTTTAGACTTTGTCACAACAGATAAGACAACCCTCATTATCTTCCAACATTTTAACCTTTAGGCTTATGGAGATCCAAAGTGTTCAAAACTAAAATAAAAAAACAAGATATGAAATTATCATTTGAATAAATACAGACAAAATGTAAAATCTAACCATGAAAACAGTTCTGCCATTAAGCAAGAAGGGCTTGAAACTAGCTTGTTAATTCTATGCTCCAACAATGTTTTCACATAACTAGGCCAGACTAGGCTAGATACTGGATCCTCACTGACCTTCAGCTGATATGTGATTGGGACTGGGTCTCGACTAGTGCTTGGGCCCTCCTGAGCTGGAAGTTCCATCACACTAGCTGGCTGGGGACCTGGGGGAAAAAAAACAAAACAGTTTACCTAGGTAACAGGAGTGGAACAGTGAAGATTATTTCAAGGTTTTAACCATTTATTTCAGCAATATGCATTTTAGTCGGGCGGTGTGGTTCTGCCCATGTGATGGGGTGAAATTAATTTGAGCAAGCTTGACACAGACTGTCCATAAGCTCACAAACCCCCCTGGCAGAGCCCAAGGTACACATCATGCTAAACATTCACTAACGACTAAATGCTAATACAGGAAGAGGCTGGGAAGGTGGAGAGAGTTACATTTCTGAAAGCAGGCAGCAGTGTAGCAGCATGGATGTAGAGCTCAGTGTTGTATGTTGACTAAATGAGCGCCAAACCTTTATATGGACAGCCTACTGTGAGAGATAGGGCATGGACATAGACGATTGGATGGTTTTTGAAGGGTCCCCGCGGATCCTTAAAAAGTCTTAAATTTAGTTTTTGATATTCAAGGTCGAAAAAATGTATTAATGTCTGGAATTGTAGGAGTGGAGGCATTAAATTGGATCTGGGGCAGAATGAATGAGCGTTTCTATTTTTTTCTTCAGTTTTTATGTTTTATTTTACCGGTATTTTATATCTCACAACAATTTCTGCAACGTCTAATATCTATTTGTTTGTGTGGTTTGTACACCTTGTGTACAGGCTGTGATCCTCATTTTAACTTAGAAGAAGAACATGTTTATCCAGCTTCCAATTTGGGGGCTGCAGCGGGGAAAAGGAAAACACCAAGAACGCGACGCTGTGAGCAAGCAATGCAGTCTCAGCCATGATAATGCAAATTTAATAAGAAGTTCCAGCGATTCGTATGAGCCGCAATGTGAACTCTGTCGCAAAACATTCGAACTTGGAACAATGGTAAGCATGGATTCTCATATGGAATCTGAAAAGCACAAGCGCTATGCTAGCACTCGAGAAAGTACTATGCCCATCAAGTCGTACGCTGCTACTGCTAGTTTGGCTGTACGTAGGATGATTTGTCTACTGTGACTATGTCCATTCTGCCGTGCTGGAATGTAACTAAGTATATTTACTCAAATATTTTTACTCCACTACATTTGTCTAACAGCTTTAGTTACTAGTTACATTTTAGAGAAACTTTATTTTCATACCCATCCTGTCCAGTGAAAACCATGTATCTCCAAATGAAATTTTCTGATACACTGAAGGATGAAGTCTTCCTTTATGGGTTGAGAAAATTCTCCTACTTCTTAAGCTAAATAAACAATTTAACCAATTTAAAGTGGCTGATGGTATGGCACTGGTGGTTCAGCGGCATATGCCAATCGTAGAGAAGTATGCCGCCCTCTTGCACCGGCACATACCATTTCCTACCGGCAGGTGCCGCTTAACAGTGGCAAGCCAATGTCACACCAGTACCGCTCCCTGATGCCTTAAGCAAATGTGATGCCAATGACGTAAATGTATATTTCTTTCTTTCTTTATTGCCAATGTTAGCACAACATAGCGCTGTAAATAAAGGAATGTATACGTTTCTGCCGTGGTTGTGTTGTTGTGATATGTGCGATGAAATGACAGTAAAGTAATATCATCTTTATTGATGTACTCAAAAGCTCTTATTGGAGCTAGCCCTAGCTAACATGGCTATTGTTAGCATAGCCACAGTAACCAGTCTGACTAATCAGTAACAGAAATTTAGAGCCAACCAACCAAATAATACTTAGCCTAAAATACTACTTGTTTAGTGGAACGCAATCATTACATCATACAATGCTCCACGTCGTGCTAACTCATTCATAGCATTTAACAGCCACAATACCCAGAGCTGTCAACATTTTTCAGTCTGAATTATGTTATGTTATTGGAAGATGTGTTTATGATTTTAAATCTTACTCTCATCAATCGTCCTGATTATGCCATTTCACACTGATCCAGCAGTATATGCCGTTTTATACTGGCATACCACTCGCAATCCAGCGGTATAAGTCGATTTCTACTGGCATAGATTTGATTGGCATAGACCTCCCGGTATTTTCTCTCAATGATATCTTCAGATAGTCTGAAGTGATAATGTGTGCATGTATTGATTACACCATATAGCCTTTTTTCTATGTAAATAATAAATGATGATAATAAAACTTTATTTATAGAGCACAAAGTACAAAGTGCTTCACAACAAGAGAAATAAAATACCATAGTGAATGATGAAATATAAAGAAATAAAATACACAAAAGCAATAAAATAAACAGCCAGTTCAGGTAAAATCAGGATATGATTTCCGATAAAAATGTGTTTTGAGAAGAGACTTAAAAGAAGACACTGACTCAGACAACCTAATTTCTTCGGGAAAGTTATTCCAGAGCCTTGTGGCCCTGATGGCAAAAGCTCTGTCTGAAAAGAAATCCCATGTCTGCGGATGACATCAACCAAGGGAAGCATGTATAAGAAGAACAGTAGTGGTCCCAGAATTGAACCTTGAGACACACCGTATTTGATAATGGAAAAGAATGACATGAAGTTATTAATGCTGAAGCAGAATTTCCTATTGGACAGATAAGATGAGAACCAGTCTAGTGCAGTGCCAGATATGCCCACCCAGTGCCTCAGTCTGTCTAAAAGAATGCCATGACCAATTGTGTCAAAGGCAGCACTAAAGTCCACAAGAACTGAACACATGCGTGTCTGCATTCATTAAAATGTCATTAGTGACTTTGAGAAGGGCTGTCTCAGTGCTGTGGTGCTGACGAAAACCAGATTGGAACTTATCAAAGGTATTACTGTTTTCCACAGCAGCAAGAAGCTGCTTAGATACAAGTTTTTTGAGAATCTTCTAAATAAAAGGCAGTTTGGAGATTGGACGATAGTTATCCAGGAGGGTGGGATCAAGCCCAGGTTTGTTTAGGACTGGCTGGACACAAGCAGTTTTAAAGTAATCTGGGACACCCCCAGTAAACAGCGAGCTGTTAAAAATAATTTGTAAAAGGGGCGCAATACAATCCATAACTTTCAACAAAAACCTAGTTGGGATTTTGTCCAGAGGGCTGGAGGATACTCCCATAAGAGACATGATGTCTGCGAGTTCAGGCAGAGTAACAGCAGAAAAATTGCTCAAAGAATCCCTGAGCAGGTGATCCACATTTAAAAGGCAGGATTGGGGGTGATACCAGATCTTATTAACTCCACCTTTCCAGTAAAGTACAAAAGAAACTTTTCCCAATCAACATCACACTCAGCAGGAGAGGCTGGGTTAACTAACTGATCCACAGTCTTAAATAGGAATCTGGGGTTGTGCTGATGGGCAGAAATAAGTGCAAAGAAATTACATGTTCTTGCATCCCTCACCATCCTATTATAAAAGGAGTAATAACTCTTCCATAGCCACAAAGTGGACCTGCAGACCTGATTTCTTCCATCTGCGTTCTGCTCTTCTGCATTTCCTTTTACAGCTTCGAATACTGTCATTTAACCATGGCTGTTTTGTAGTCTTTGGGTTTGGTCTATTTTTCAGAGGAGCTATGAGATCTAAGGTTGAAGAACACAGGTAGTTAAAAGAATCAACCAAGTCGTTGGTGTTGGAGGAATCGGGAAACATATTCCCAGGAGAATTGAACAGTGTACAGAATTTTGAGGCACTACTCTCATTAAGGACGCGCGTGTACTTAGAGCGGGACAAGACAGTACTAGCAGCCTCTAATTCACAGTTAAAAACAATGCATCGGTGATCGGATACAAACATGTCACTGATTTCAACAGATGGAGTTTTCAGGCCCAGACTAAAGACTAGGTCTAAGGTGTGGCCACGGGAATGAGTTTGGCCAGACACATGTTGTTTTAAGTTAAAAGAGTTAGGGATATTTAAAAAAAAAAATCAGCAGCAAGGGCATTAGAAGAGTCATCAACATGAATATTAAAATCACCACAACAATTCTATCATAATTTAAAACAAGACTGGATAAAACCTCAGGGAGTTCCAACAAGAAGGAGCCAGCTGGTTTAGGGGGGCAATAAATAATAGCAAATATGACCAGGAGGGGGCCACCAAGTTTAAACATGAGCACTCCAAAAGGAGGAAAATCATTGCAAGCTATGAGGTAACACTTTAAATGCTTCCTATAGACAGTAACAAGGCCCCCACCTCGACCACAGACCATAGGGCGGCTAAAGCAGTCATAATCTGGAGGGCACAATTCAGCCAGCTGACTGATCACCAGGACGTAACCAGGATTCTGTTAAAAACATAAAATCTAAATCAGTAGAAGAGATAAAATCATTTAAAATAAACGTTTTGTTAGAGAGGGATCTTACATTGAGAAGAGCCATCTTAAAAAGTCTGTACTGGGTCAGATTTGAGGTTGAGAATGGAGGTAGGGTTCTGGCCCGGATCTTTATTAAATTATTATTATTGCTGTGTCTGTTTTGTATTAAGGACCTATGTAAAATTACCACAGGAATTTTAAAAGTAGCACTAGAGGGATCCGGGCTCCAAATAACAGCACTATGTTCAGTCCACAAGGAGGAGTTAGTGACAGCAGAGGGTGCGTGGCTGTTTATGGAGGGCAGAGAAGAGAAAGAAGAAGAGCGAGGGGAAACAGGTGATGTAAATAGTCAACTACGTGAGGAGGACAGCACAGCGTGCTGCAGGTTAGCCGCCAGCAACTACCTGACTTGTTTGGGTGAAGACCATCTCACGCAAACAAGGTAGAACGATAAGAAGTTAAATTTGTGAACAAAGCCAACGTCATAGGTACTGCAGACAGACTGAAGGCTGAGGATCCTGCTAAAACGGCCCAGTGTAGGAATTGGACCCGAAATAAAAGCATGGATGAAGTATGCTTTCGTCAGCTCAGATTGCTTACGGGTGGTGTCATTGGTGCCGACATGGACTATGATTTTCGTGATAGTCGTCGGGAGTCCAGGGAGTTTTTCGAGGATGTCGGAGGTCGTAGCTTCGGGAAAGCAGTGTGTGACTGCATTAACGAAGCGGATATTCCTTACTATGTAATCTCCAACTTTCGTAGTTGGGGGTATGAGAGGAGGCAGAGTCGATGATCATGGAGACCGCTGAGTTCCATCAGCTGTCCCTGGGATAGCTGTGGCCGGGGACTGCTGCAGCGAGGGGGCGGCGTCCTTAGCAGAGGTGTTCTCTGCCGTCTCAGGACGAATGAGACCTCCAGAGCTTCTCCTGATCACGGCCTCTTTCAGTAACTTGCGGTGAGAAGAGGAGGAAGACTTGACCGCTGGAAAAAGGGAGCGTCCCTCCAGTGGAGGAAAGTCCTGCGTATCCAGGATGTCAAACCTGTTGGCCAGCGGGAGGTCCCGATGTGAAGGTGGAGGAGGCAGGCTGTCCTTGCAGACTACAGTCCAGTGCTCTGGTTGACGTGGTATCAAACTCACCACAGCCTTCTCACCACCCCCGCCGACGAGTGACTATGCATCCACTGGAGCTCGGCAAGGAGTAGAAATGGCAATTGCTTTGGGCTTTGCACCCATAGGGAGCCACGGATCTTCAGGCTTAGCTGAAATGGCTTCATGCTCCGGGGCGCCAGCGATGATGGAGCTGAGCCACGGAAGAGTGGGATCATTGTCCAGTTCTGGAGTGGAGCAGTCAGGGGAGTGAGACGGGATGGTCCCATTCCGGTTGCCGCAGCCAGAGGAGCTGAGGACTGCAAGGTGTTTTGCCTGGGCCAAGGCCACAGTGGAGAACTCCAGGATGAGCTTGTCTTTTTCTCTAGGCTCGGCTTCCAGACAGGCGATACTTTTCTTCAGCTTTGAGTCGGTAATGTGACAAGATCCACACTCATCAGGCTTGCAGTTAGTCCGTGAGAGTGCTCAAAGCTTGAAATCCACAGTAAAGCCCATAAAAGCGCTAAAGAGCTTAAAATCCTTAATAAAAGCTACCAGCAGTGGAGGCAGTCCGGTAAACCATGTCGAGTTGACAGCCAGCTTAAAATCACTTAAGATCCATTCGTCCGATGACTGAAAACTTTTACCAAGTTAAAACATATAGGTAAAGCAATGGCCAGGAACAGTGTAGCGTAGAAAACTTGGCTTAAAAACTTGATAAAACGTCAATTTATGATGGTTTAAGACGAAGCTTCTGGCAGGTACACAAAAACGCCGACACATGCGCAGTCCACATGCCACTCACACTTAAAATTCACAAACTTACCTGCTTTGTTGAATGTGATAGGCAGACTGTAGTTAAGGGCACTCCGCTTGGCTTTTACTGGCATGTCAGATAATGAATACCCTGAAAGTGGGAAGAAAGAGGAACCAACAGTCAGGGTTAGGCAGACAGGTCTTGACTTTTCATTAAGACTCAAAAAATAAAAAACTGATAGTGTACAATATCACTGAATTGGCTGCTGAAGAAAGTTCGACAGAAAACTGCTGATGTTCAATTAACTTTTGCTAAATTTGTCTCAAAATTATTTTATGCGATCCATTTCTATAATGTCACAGCACTTCATTTTTGTTAATATTTGATGTCAGGAATGGAAAATCCATAGTAACTCTGTACAGAGCTCAGTAAAAAAATAACTGAATAAAACCTCCTTGAAAATATACAGTAACAGCCTCAGGTTCTTACCGTGCTTGGTGCTACAGCGGATCCTGAAGTCCAGCATCTGGTATTTCTTGGACTCTGTGCTCTTTCGGGGGTCATAGCCCAGTCTCACCCACAGACTTCTCCACGGCCCTGTCACCTAAAAAAGTAAATGATGTTTAATTTACATTTGGGCAGAAGATAATGCTGATTCCCCATTTCAATTGTGTTACATTTCTTTGGTGATTTACATAGGACTTAGGAAAGCAGAGAACAGACTGCATGAATCACTCTACAAATGAGAGTGGACACAACAATATGAACACTTAACACAATATGAACACAATAAAATACAATCCAGTAGAGTAGCTGTGTAACAAACACTGCCTTAGTGTTCCATTTTTTAAAACTTTGACCGAGAGGATTTTTTCTCTTCTACCACTGTCGTGGAGGCTGTAGCTTGTGGGGTTGTTGTTTTGGATTTCATTATTTTGAAAGGTGCTTCACAACACCACAGTCTAAAGAAAATGAGAATCTATTTCTATACAGATTTTCCATTTCAAGACATTTCTGTTCAGCAACACCTCACTGAGGTTTAGTGCTCAATCTTTCGCTGTTTCAAAATATCTGTGAATGACATCAGGGAAAATGCATTTGAACGGGATTTGCTTTTTTCCCCCTGAAATGCATGCTCACACTTTACCAAGCGCACTCCGTCCTCCTGCTCACCATGTAGTAGGCGAAGACGGGCAGCAGCAGTTTCAGTTTACCAGGGTGGATGTTGATGTTGGCCTTCACCGCGTTCCGTGACCAGATGGGCCGGCTCTCAAACATCTAGGCACAAAAAGTTTGGTTTCAGATAAGATAAAAGCCCAGAAAATGAAGTTGAGTCATACCTGTGTAACATATAAAATAATTTCCTGACTTCAACCAGATGCCATTTCTGGAGTGAAAACTGTTGTTTATGATGGTTTGGCTACACTGCTGAATAGAGTGACTGTCAAAAATGGCCTGGTGTAAAAAGAACTGGCTTTCATTAGCAGTCACTGCGTAATGTGAGCCAAAATATAGAAGAAAAAATAAAGTGACAACAGTGTGAGAAGGGAATTTAAATACAGTCACAGACATTTTTAAGTTATTAAAGGTGCTCTGTGGAGTTTATGACCACTAGTAGTGCTATGGAGCAATGTTTGTACATGTGGGTCTCCGTTTAGTTTGTTCATGTGTATGTGGATGATGTGATACACATTCCTGCCAATACTTTCACACTATTCCACTGATCTACAGGTGGCAGCAATGCGTCAAAAGCACAGCAATGCACTGGCAAAAGCAGGGAAGAAGAAGACTGCAAGCTAGAAAACATGGATTTAAACAATGCAGGTTTAACATTTTTCCATTTTGCAAATGGTTTATGGAGGAAGGAAATGAATTCAACACGTTTGTTAGGCCTCAAGGATATACACAAAGCGTTTTGAAGACTAACAGAAACTTTATATACAAGAAAACTCAACAGGGCTCCTTTTAGCCACAGAAGATAATAAGACAATGAATATTTACTGTTTTAAAGAAAATATAGCAGAGAATTGTCAGCCTAGTCTTTCATCAGTGTGAATTAATTTACTTTTACTTTATTTTTGTATTTTACTTTTGCGGTTTGCTATTGTCAAATGAGCCCTGTTCAATTAAAGAGTCAGAGTTAATTTTTATCTAATGAGCCCTCAATTACATTTTGTCTGGAGAAGCCTTTAAATGGCCAGTGTGGATTCCTTGTACTCTGGTGTAAGTTATGGTCCCTCCTGCTGTAATAAAGGACTTAACTAACATCAGAGTGCCTCGAATTTCTCTACATTATTCTTTACATTACACTAGTGACCCTGGCAATCAGAGGGTGCGTTGTGCTTTTAGTAATCGGTAACCATGATTACAGCAGCACACATACCTTTTTCAGTTGTTCTTCAGCCTGCTTGTCATTCTCCTTTAGGCAAACTCGTGCCCAGTTGACCCTGGCCGCCTCGATGCACTCGGTGGGCACAGTGGGATCAGTGAAGCTGACAAAGATGGCGTTGTGGGGGCGGCGAGCACGATTCAAACCAATAAAGTTCTTCTTGTTGATGGGCAACTGGCTATAAACAGGAAAGGAGGAGAAATGTTTTATTAATATATTCCTGATAAGCTGCATCAGGATCACAGTGAAATTAAACATATAGAGTTTCCAATATTGTTGTTTGGACAGGACAAATAACTAGCAGAAGTTGCAAGGTTGACCGAGTAAATGATGTTTTTCCCACCCAGCCCTCACACTGAGTTTTGATGGATGTCAGGCCGGTAGAAATAATCCACAGGACTGTCGAGGCGTGAGAAGATGGCCGGGGGAAGAAAGTATGGCATGGGCTGCTCAAAGAACTCTTGATTCTCTGGTTTGCGGAGGATGATTTTTTCGTACAAAGACGCGTTTTTTCCACCTTCTGAATGCACAGCGAGGCACTGAAAGTCTGCCAGCCCTGCAAAAAGAAAATAGATCACTGTTTGACAGTAGTGACAAGGAAAACAGAACCACTAAAAGAGGTGCAAAGGGAAAAATAAAGGAAATGTTATTAACTCAACTTGAAACCACAATTCATCACGATGTGGGTGGACAAATGGGAGATACTGAAATATTATCCAGAAAATGTTCGAAAACTTCATACACTATGAGGACTTTTAATCCAACCTTGAAATTTGTATGTTGTTCCTATGACTCCGAGTATGTCCATGCGGATCTCAGCGTCCTTGGGGTCCTTTTTTCGCACCCGCCGCCGCACTCTGAGGAGGAGGTTGCTTGACGGGAAGCGGTTTCCACACAGAGAGTGACAGAAAGGGTCCTGAGGTCGGTAACGCAGCTCCAGACGCCTGTTGGGATGAGCGAAGGTCTGTGGGATCAACAGGAAATGCAGACAGGTGACAGATTAGCGCGGTTTAGCTTTTGTTAGGTGGACAAACGTTTCATAAAACCCTGAAATTTACCATTGTGGCTAACTATGAAGCTATGTAACTTAAAATTCATATACCCCAACATTACAACGTACTTGTGTTTGTTTTACACTCCCATTTGTCTCAGTTTGTGGCATACAACTACAGAATTACGTGTAACATTATGAAATCTATACGAGACTTTGTGAACTGTAACGGTATTTAAGACTGCTTTAAGGCCCCCACAGTGTAGCTAATAATACCCGGGCCTGATAGCTTACTTTGGACACTGCTTGTTCACCCCCGAGGGTCTCCAGCATCTTGTCCACACTGGTGACCATCGCCGGATACTCAACACACATCAGTCTGTTGTCCTGCAGCTCCACGGTGGACGAGCTGCCGGGGACATCGACATCTTCAGCCTGACAGGAAAGAGTCAGTTCTTTCAGAGTAAAATCCAGCTTCATCTCCGAGTGCGCCATGTTGGCTCTTTTAATTGTGATATTTACGCTGGCATAAAGAACACTGCAGTTACCGTTAGAAACTGAATGAGAGTAACCCGCTCAAAACACTCCTGTCGTTACAGCAGCGTGAATGTGCGTCCAAGTGCAAAATAAGGCCGGGTGGAAACGCTAACGCATGCATATAGTTCCGCATCATTTATTTGCGCAGACTGCGCTTAAGTAAAAATAAAACTTAAACAAAACCCATTCAAGTTGTCAACAACATTTAAGTTGAACATTCAAATAGAACAATTTCTTACGTTTGTCTTACATCTAAGAAATCTGAAAAAAACAAAGAAGTCATGAAATGCATTGGATAGATATTTATCTAAATGCAGAGTTTTAACTCAGTGACATTCCAAGATAGTCAGGTAGAATCCTCTTATAGATTGTATTAGAAATTTAATACTGTTTTTACATTATTCAAATAACATCTATCATCTATGTTCTTCTTTTATTTTTTTATTTTATATGCTTTATTTTTTTAAACATGAAGCAATGTACACATTTGGCCACGTGATGGCAGTGTAAAACCAAACAAAATGCAGTCAGAAATTCTCTGGCTGTGGGATTGATGGGATTTGGCTCCATCAAATTTAAACAACACAAGTAAATACATTTTCTTGAGTGCTCTGAGTCTAAGTGAATGGTCTGTCTATGTATTATTATTTGATATGAGTAATAGGAGTGAGTATTTTAACAGTCACTAAAAGTATCTTTGTATTGTCAGAAGGCCACTGTTGTCAGAGGGTTGTAAAGAGGATTTGTGTGCTGTCCCTCCCAGAAACTGTCAACAGACTGTCAACCCCTCAGAGAAGAAACAGTTGTGTCTGTGTGTTTACCGAGTTATTTAAGATGCTTTTATATACACAATTAGTCTGAAGTGACACTGTGTTTACTTTGATTCTAGTTTGTCTTCTTTTCTCATGCCTTTAAGGGAGTACAAGGCTTTCACTTTTTTGAATCATTTTCATTTGAGTTGGAGTATTGGGATTTCATTACATTTTATTTTATCTTGTTATTTTTAAAGACCAGTCTGACATTTTGGTGAAATATTTATCATATATATATATATAAATATATCATAATTGTGTTCTGTCATATGTCTGTATGGAAAATATGCAGCTGAAAGTGCAAAATTACTGAAAAGTCTGCTGGAATGGTGCATTCATGTGCAGTTATAGAGATTGGGAAAATAACTTCCCTAATTGGAGGTCAGCTGGAGAATGTGATGCTGCTTTTTGGCTCTCATGTGCTAGATGTAGAACTGCAACTAATGAATTATCAACTTGTTACACTGTATTTCATCTCTGTGCATCTAGTCCAGGAACAGGTCTGGGATATATTTAGCCTAGCTTAGCTTAATGATGAAAAGTAGTAAATGAAAAACGTGCCTTTCAACAATTACAAAGTTGACTTTTGTTTATTTCACACATGTAGAAATAAAACATAACCATAGACAACAAGTAGACAGTATTGTTTATGTTAGGTGTATGAGCTATTTCTTAACCAACAACCACTGGGACCAGTGTCCGCACGCAAAGGCTCAATAGTTCTATCCTCACAGTATGGTTGCCTCTACCAAAATCCACATGTCTCTTGGATGGGTTGGTGGGTAGCTTGCAACATGTAAAGTAAATTAGACAGGTTTGGAGTTCTTGAAAAGTGTATTTCTTTTGTTTGTTCATGACAGGGCTATGCTAACAGTTTCCCCAGGTTTCCCCCTGCTTCCGGTCTTTGCGCTAAGCTAGGCTAAGCAGTTCCTGGATCAACTATGTACTGGATACACAGTGATGAAACTGATTAACATTTTCTCATCTGACTCTGGGTAAGGTTTTACACCTTTCTCACAGCAGACATTATGACTTGTCATAGCAGCAAAGGCACAGGTGTAACTGATAACATTAATGATGGCTCTGTAAATGACGTACACGGCTCACTGTGATAGTTGAATACTGTAGCATGGAGCCATCGTTAATGTTACACCTGTGCTTTTTCTGTGATGACAAGTCAAAATGTCTGCTGTGAAAAAAAGCATGTTGCTTACAGGCTTATAACTGCAAGGAAAATACCACAACACTGAAAAGCATCAGAAGTGATTTGTCAGGTACCCTCCACCTTTGAAAGAATCGGGTTTAGTCTGACAAATAGACTTGAGGATATTAGGAAACTTTAAACCCCACTGGTAAACTTCACTGGTTTTCTGGGAGAAGTCCATACCACTTCTAACAATAACTCTCACCCTCTATCACACAGTTCTTAGAGGATCAGTGTAGAGCGGGTTACTGGTACTGTAGGGTCATGTTTGCTTGTTTTTTAAATTTCATTTATTATTTTTAATTTATTTACTTGTAAATCTCAGTTTGTTTTGTCGGCTTGTACACTTCACTATGTTAACTATGTGTTCTTGTGGGTTTATTATGTTCTGTTGTACTGGCTTCCATTTATGGAAATTGAAGCATACAACTGTTTGAACTTTGTGAACACTATCAGAAGCTTCAATAAAAACATAAATGGCGACATTCAGCCTGGCCTATCACAATGTTATGAAGCTCAGTGTTTTGTGGGAGAGATGTAAGGAGGAGGGGACAGAAAAAAACCCAAGGCTTTGACTGACAATCTGTTGTGTGCTGTGGTGAAGTAAGGATTTTGACGATCTTTCTCTTTCTCTCTTTCTTTTCTCTCTGTCTCTAGGGGGCCCTCGTCCATCGAATATTTGTCCAGCTTGTGGTGCTATCTCAGTCGAAGGCCTGTTCGCTCCTCCCTGCAGCTCTGCTGGCCTGTTCCAGCCGTTACAGTGTGGGGAGGCCATGATAAGGTTATCAGACACTCTCCACCGCCCAGCATACTCTGAAAGAGCCTGCTGCCCTCAGATTTCACCCCCCTGCTCCCACTCACTCTGACTTTTCACTCAGCATATCCACTCTTCTGTCATCTCTTCTCTCAGCCTCTGCACTTCCAACCTCTGGACCTGCAGCTGACTGTTTGTCAGTCTGAAAGGCTTTCTGTATGAATGGTCATATTTGGATGTGTGATGTAGACATTAGGCCACACCTACGAAGCCTAGTCATTTTCTGTAGGCAAAACAAAAGATCATCATCAGTCATTGCTTTCCCTGCACTCTTGTAATTTATTCAACAAGTGGCTTTAATGTGAAGATTTGCCCACAACTGTCACGCAGCTGCACAAGCATTTCAATTTTTCTACAGTAAAGTAGACCAGTGGTTCCCAACCTTTTTGGCTTGTGACCCCTGAAACAAAGCAATGTCTACTTGTGACCCATGTCACTGGTTGAATATGTTTGTGCAGTAATAATAATTTCTTTAATAATTTTTTAATTTATATAGCACTTTTTAAAACACATAGTTACAAAGTGCTTCACAGGATAAAAAAGACACATACAAAACAAGTATACATACATACATAAAAACATACATGCATATATACACACAAACAAATACATATGCATGATACACAGACAAAATTAAGGCACACAACCAAAAATAAACAAAACTAAAGGCAAAACAGAGTATTTATGAAACCTAACCTATAGAAATTAGTTTTCAGCAGCCGTTTAAAACAAACCACAGATTCAGCAGATCTGATGGAATGGAAAAGCCTGTTCCAAAGTTTAGGAGCTAACTGCAAAAGCACGGTCCCCTCTGGAATTAAAATAGGAACGGGGGACAGATAAAAGGTCTTGATCAGATGATTGGAGAGGCAATTCTGCTGTATGCAGGTGCCAGGCCAAACGAGGCCTTGTACGTCAGTAAGATTCTGAAGTTGATTCTGTGTTTTACTGGAAGCCAATGAAGGGAGGCAAGAATTTGGGTGATGTGCGACCGGGGCCGTTCACACGGACCTCAGTTTTGTCAGAATTGAGATGGAGGAAATTTTGAGACATCCAATTTGTTACAGAAGCTAGACAGTCATGAAGGGTGGTAAGGTTATTGAGGTTATTAGGTTTAACTGAGAAGTAAAGCTGTGTGTCATCTGCATAGGAATGGTAAGAGATACCACTGGAGGAGGTAAGCAGATGACCCAGAGGTAGCATATATAATGAGAACAGAATAGGTACAAGGATCGACCCCTGAGGGACCCCACACAAGAGAGGAGCAGAGGAAGACACAAAATTGTTAATGTGCACACTGAAGTGTCTGTCAGACAAATAAGAGGAAAACCATTTGAGTGCAGTACCAGAGATACCAACCCAGCACAGTAGTCTATCAATTAAAATAGCATGATCAGTGGTGTGAAAGGCAGCAGATAAGTCAAGTTAAACTAAAATGGAAAATTCACCTTTTTCTGCACGCATAAGAATGTCGTTAGTTACTTTGAGGAGAGCCATTTCAGTGCTATGTTTTCACTTTGACCTAAGATAATGAAAGAGGAATTTTGTTTCCCTGTTTTATCTGAAGAGATTTTAGGGAAAATGAAAGATTGTCCAGTAATATCTAAATTAACAATACTAAAGAGTCTACAGCCATTCACTGTGTGCACACTCTGTGAGGCAGTACTTAAGCACAGCGTTAACATGCTGATGTCATGCAGATATAAAGTTTACTATGTTCACCATCGTAGTTTAGCATGTTAGCATAACGTTTGCTAATTAACACTAAATGCAAAGTACAGCTGAGGGTGATGGAAATGTTATTAGTTTTGGAGGTATTAGGTCATTCAAATTTTGTCCTGATGATCGAGCTAGAGGAACAAAATGTCTTAGCAATCCATCTAATAGTTTTTGGGATATTTCAATCTGGACCAAAGCAGTGGACCAATCAACAGGCCGATATTGCCAGGTGGCAATAAGAAAGCAAAGACCAGGGGAATTTTAGAAGAAATAATTTTAAGTAGCAGAAATGTTATTTTTCTGCTTTCCCATCCTGTTTATCATTTCACGAATCTTCAGATTTATCTAGCAGCCCATTGGAGGGGGCCCTATCCCCAGGTTGGTAACCACTGCAGTAGATCTGCTTGCAATGATGCTGCCTTCAAATTTTCCAGGGAAATTTATCACTAAAAGTTAAAGATGTCAGCTTTGTGTTATTAAGCAAACACAATCAATAAATAAAAAATAATGAATTATTATACTGTATATTACAAAGCAATATCAAGTCTTTCTTTTGAAAAAGTTTATGGCATTTGTTGTTTGGTTTTATCAGACAGTTTTGACAGGGAAACATAGGGACAGAGAGACGGGGATGCCATGTGGTTCCTGGGATACGACTCACCACATGGCAAACATCCAAGACGCCCCAGCCAGTATCAGGACTTATCACTTCTGACATATTTTATTGGCGTGCCAGACAGGAGTGCTGATAAATTAATGTTTTGCAACAAAATAAAATGCCTTTTCTGAGGAATGAATGACAGTGGCTGTCTGTGCTTGATGGAGAGTTGACAAAGTGGTCAAAGGTCATTAAACATCACAATTTAGAAACTAAACTAAATTGTTAAATTATTTCTGAGGCCCCCACTTGTAACCATACCAAGGGATGTTCATGATCATCTTCTAAGTTGGCAAGTTGTTTTTTCTGTTTCTTGCATTGGAGTGTTGGGTCTCTTCTTATAATGACAACAGGCTGGACGTAACTTGAAGGCACCACACCACACTGTGTGGCCTACTTGTAAAATAGATTATTGAATCCCAGAAAAAAGCAACCACAGGAAATGTTTTTTCCCTCATCACTCCTGTATGACACTTTGTAGGCGTGGTCTTTTGTACACGTCATCACCACACTTATCTATGGGAGGGCAGGACGTGCTGGGCCACAACACATTGTCACTGGCAATCAAATAGTATCACACCCCCCCACAATGTGTGGCAAGCAGCAGATGTGATCATACAGTATCTTCCTGTGTCCAGTCATGCAAAGGAAATCTGCTGACAGTTTATTTTTCTATTTGGACTATTCTGCCTGTTTTAAAAACCTGTTTAAAAAGTGATGGATCACTGGCATGTCATTCAGCACTGACTTTACAAAGGCAACACATTTATTGTGCTTTTTTGCACATGCTCCAAGTCCTTATGCTCATCACTCAGCTTATTTCTTCAGTTAATCTTTTTGCAATCACTTTCAAATGCCAGATTTAGTTTCTCAATTATTATTATTATTATTATTATTATTATTATTATTATTATTATTATTATTATTATATCTATTATCTATATATATATATTCTTTATAAAAAATACACTACAATCATTTGTGAAATAAAGTCTTTTTTGCATATTCTGTGAAAGCACTATAGTAGTACAGCAGTTCTAGTTAGTCTGGCCATGTTTTTATAATTTAGTTATAATAACAGATTTGAAGGCCTGCTTATTTGCAGCTACATCTTTTCTGGCCTCAAACTGTCTCAGGTAGTCTATAATATTTGTTTTATTTCTCTTATTTAATTTTGTTTCTTTGTCATTTTGCATGTTTGCCCTGATTTTATGGAAAGCATATAGCATGCTGCTCTGTCAAATGCAATCTTACAAAGGAGAGGAAAGGTTTATGTTTCAAAGGTTGTAATAAACACTGAGCGACATGATAGACAAATCATTTGAATCCTACATCCACTGACATGGCATCAGATTAAATGTAGAAACAGGAAGAACAGAGCACGAATCTGGGTCCTACAACTGTAGAAGTGATTTCTTTCTGGGGGGGTGTGGGTATTTATGTTCAAAACAAGAGCCAGTTGGAGATACAAGTTGTGACAAAAGGTCTATTTAGTGACAAATATCTTAACAGTAAATAATGATTCAGACTCCTGTGACATTTATTTGCTCTCACAGGGACAGAGTGGCCCTTCTCTGGGATCTCCCGCTCTGCCTTCCATCCATGAATGTGTCATTGACGCCTCAGGCGTGTTCCGCCATCCTTCCATCCTGCAGCGTTTCCACAGTACTGGCCAGGGTTTATTTGCATAGAACAATTTGCAAGACAAATTTCAGCTCTCTGCTCCATTTCTTTGCCAGGTATGTGTGTGTATGTGTGACAGAGAGAGAGCTGCATTTGGATTAGGTTGTGTTTTCAGAAACAGCACTGATGTTTGAGTCTTGATTTTTTTGTTGGTTGGTCTTTACTGGATGGAACAGATTTGGTCTGTTTCTGGTATCAGATTGTGCTGCTACTCCACCGTTCAGGCAGAAACATGCACATGTTACGGATATCTGTCACACGGCAAACAATCCTTTTAAAATATATTCAAATAGTTTCCTGTTGTTGGCTCAGTGTACCTTTTCATGCAGCTTCTGAAAAACTTTCAGAAACTGTTTTCTGACTGTTCCCAGGTGAAGCTCAGTGAGCTTTTCAGTTAGAAAGAAAATCAAGTACATTTGCAACTTTAAGGATACCACAACACCCCAGGCAACACACATATGCAAATGAACAAGGGCTGGATAACCACATAAACACCTCCAGCACAGTCCTCATCTGCTACTTTGTCTGATATCTGTGTTAAAAAATCTCCACCACATAAAGCTCTTCACACCCATGCACCTGTACACCAGTGAAGGAATGTTTCAGGTGCAAGCAGACCTGCAGGCTTTCTTCATTTTCTCCCGTTTTTCCTCAGGCTACCACGGCAGCACTACCCCTCCCCTTTCAGGACCCATGTCCTGTTTGTTCAGTCCCACCCAAGATGATCCTCTCTCTCTTTTCTGTTGAATACCTGTGCAGGATTTTGATTTGCTCTGTCACCTCACACCAGGATGCAGCGGCTGCTGCAGCAGGTCTAACTGTTGTAGAGGATCACAACGGACCCTGTTTCCCTGGTAATATCAACCCATTTTGCATAAAGACCTCAGATTTGTTTACCAGACAGTAAGCCATCATGTCTCCTCTCTTCCCTGTGCAGACACTGATTTCTGCAGCAGTGACTCCCCATGACAGAACATAGGCGAATACACGTTTGGACTTTTGGTGAAATTAGGATCTTTTAATTTCTATATGATCTTGATGATCTAACTAAGACTTTGATCACATTTAGGATCCATTAAGCTGAACAAATGTGTTGTCATCATGCTGTTACATCAGCAGTTGGTCTAACTTATCTTTAAAAACAGAGGTTTTACAAATCCTGACTAGACTTCATCCAGTTCTTGTCAGATTTAAAAGGTCCAGGTGATGATCTGATTTGCCTCGAGCAGCTTAATGTCCTAACAGGTTTGGTGTTTGAGGAAGGTGGTGAGTCTTCGTTAGAGCCACCATTTGTTTGCTGATGTAAATCCAACAGGCTGGCTGGGTGTGGTGACGGTTGACTTAAGTAATCAATCCCTTTTCCACAGCCTCTTTAATTAAATTAATCCCTGTATCCCATTAGACTCAATGCACTGTAAAGGCCAAGCAGCTACACTGGATGTATGCAAGGGTGTGTGGCCAAAATTCATTATGGTCTAGATGACAGTTTGTGCAATTCAGATTTTTTACTGAGATTATAGAGCTGGTTTTGCCTCGCATGTAATAACGAGGAAGCTGCTGAGCATCTAACAGAATGAAATATCTCACTTAACGACTGCTAATTTTCCTTCATCTGCTTTCTAGTCGACTCTCAGGAATAAATAGCTCTCTGGCCTTGGATTTGCATGGTGTTCCAGGTGTGTTATTTGAATACAGGATTACTCCATTACACACTATCTCTGGTCCCGCAAGAGATTTTCACCTGAGGCCACAGTCACATAGTTATAACATCCTGCTCCGACAGGAAAGCGACTCAGAAAAACACACAGAAAGAGCAGATCAGGGAGAAAAAAAAGTGTGTTTACAGTGCTCATCGTGTCGTCTTAGACAAACAGTGTGTATGTATTTTACCTTTCAGGCTCAAAGGATTGTATACTTTATCGCACTTTGCGTGTCTTTATTCTAACAGAACAGCCAACGATTTTCCTAGTTCACCCTTTATTTTAATTGAAAGCATTTATCGACTCACACACAGACTCCAGCCAACATACAGTACATTGCTCAAGCATATTTTAAATAAATTATATGACGCCAAAGATACAATTCTTGTTGTTTTTGTTATCAAAAGCCAAAAGCATATTTTTAATCTAAATGACATCAGCACATCTCCCATTCATCCACATGTAAACACATCTTTAAAAGATTACTTATTACTAAGATTACAATATATTAACTAATACATTTTAATTCACTCAGTTTTTTCTCAAGTTAAATCACCTTCAATTAGAATTTTATTTCACAGCTTCCTTATTCTTCCATCCTTCCTTATTCTTCCATCCAAAATCTACCAGACATCTAGATTACATCAATATCCGTTTATTGTTTTCATTGGAATTTAATGTACATGTACAAACACTTGGTGCTGTTAGGTTTAGGCTCTCGTGCTCGTTTGGTCTTCACTTCACGCCGTGCTGGCTCTCGTGGTGCCTGCGGAGATCCACTTTACGTTGGAAGCCCTTGGAACAAATGTCACATCCAAACGGTTTGAAGCCTGTATGTTTCCTGCTGTGGGTGATCAGGTTGGAGCTTTGGCTGAACGCTTTACCACACACTTGGCATTTGTGGGGCTTTTCACCTACAAAATAAAAACGCACACACACACACACACACACACACACACAAAACAGTGAGAAATCTACACAATTCAATATTGGATCATTTTCAAATAATTTGCGTAAAGAAGTTGCAGCTTCCCCTTCACCTGGAGAATCAGGTTTGCCATCCATACCAAAAATGGTGCCAAGTGTTTTTACCAGACAGATAAAGTTTGCATTAATATCTATGGGTGAAGAATCATGCCATTGTTCAGATTTGTCAAACATTTATTGGCAACAAACGTCGACAGCACAGAGTTCCTTTTACAGAGCTCTGCGTGAAGCAGGAAAACCAGATATGCAAATCCACAGGACATTTGTTTTAGTTTCTTTATCTGATTTATCACTAGTTATATTACTCCTGGAAACAATTCCTGCATGCTGCACCTGGAAAGCAGATGATTACAGCAAGAGGAGCCATGGACAGTTTATTTTTTTATTTATTTTAGTATAATAAAAAATATGGCCACTTACTGTAAAACAATCTGAATACTGGTACTTACCGGTGTGAATGTACGTGTGTTTCTTCATATCAGACTTCTGGTGGAACCTCTTGCCGCAGTACTGGCAGGGGTAAGGCCTCGTGTCCGAGTGGATGAGCAGGTGCGTGGAGAGAGTGGAGGAGCGCTTGAATGATTTGCCACACATCTTGCACTCAAAGCTTTTTTCCTGATCAAAGACAAAAGTGCAAAGAGTATTACGCAATCGTCAACAAAAAGAGCAGGATGTCAGAAGAGTTGACCTTCAAAGTTGACAAAATAATCTCACCACAAGGTTCATTTAGTAGCTGTTCTGGTGCTTTTGATCATATTAAATGATCTTCATCAGCAGATGGAGTTTGCCCAGTTGTCATAGATTTGTAGATGTTCACATTTCAAGTTTGAAGGTCAACTTTTAAGCCAATGTGAACAAGATGACGAAATTTGAACATTTGCCATGGAACTACAATTCCATGGCAACTTGGCAAACTCATTGTGCTGTGGAAGATCATGTGACATGATCAAAAGCTCCCAAATTGACTTTATAGTGAGATTATTTGGTCAAAAAAGTTATTTTTATTCAGTTATACACAATAAAACCTAATCCTGGGATTTAAGGAAATCAACTGATCTTTTAATTAACTTAATATAAATTGATAATCTATTACCATTTTATCAGTATGACTGAATAATTGTTGATCGAACTTAATGTCTGAGCCTTATCAAATGTATTTTCTCATGTTTAGTGAAGCTAACTCAAAAACTAATGAACAAACTTTGAACTCAACTCAGAACTAGGTCAGGTAAATGTCAATTTTAAGGCAGAGGGGGAAACTTATGTGCTATAATGAGCTCTATAGATAGAAAATAACCCTGATGATGTCATAGTGATGTCACCAGGGTAATCTCAGCTGGGGCATGGAGAAGACACATTTTTAACATAGAGCCTGTGTTATAAACTTGAGGTGTCAAGATTGACAGATGTGGGTATTTACCAGGCAGGGAGAGTTTAATGAAAACATTGCATTATGGGAAGTGTAGGAACTTGACCCATACTAAGGTCTAAAAGTCTGAATATCTCTGCTACTTTGATTTTTACCTTTTTTTTGTAGGCCCTATCTGTCTCTCGCAAGTCCCCAGACTCTATGAAAGTGCAATACTAAATCGCTGCGGTACCACGTTAAATTGAAGTAGCTTGTAATGTTTTATATTACTTGTCACTGATATACCTGAGAGTGGACGTTCATGTGCTGCTCCAGACTGACGGCATGGCCAAAGGTTTTTCTACAGATGTTGCAGCCAAAAGGTCTCGTTCCACTGTGCGACCTCCTGACGTGAACCTCCAGTCCGTGGGGCGTTGAGAACACCTAAAGCAGAGTTAGTCCATTAATGGAGGTGGCTGACAAACTCAACTGAATTTCTAGCTGATAACAGATAACAGTGAAAAAACTTTTACCACATTTACATTTTCATTTTGCCTTGATAAAGTGACTTGATGAGAAGCTTCAGAACAAAAAATTTAAACCTGCAGATTGAATTTACAGATACTTTAACCTTTATGGCTGTACAGCATGTGCAGGTGTGAGGCGAACAGTGCTTACCTTGTCACAGGTGATGCAGTGATAGGTGCTGGAGGTGGGGGAGTAGTGCGTGCTGCAGTCCAGAGGCTGCTGCGGCTGTGGACTGCGGCTGATGTGGGTGCCGTACAGATTGCTGGCATGCTGCAGCACTGTGGGGCTGAAACTCATCTGACGGAGCTCGTAGGAGGAAGGCACCGGCTCCCAGGCGTACGTCGGCTTGTAGTAAGGAGGAAATCCTGCCATGTGAGGCTCTGAAGGTGCACACACACACACACACACACACACAAAAATCATGTTTTACCTCTCTGATTAAAAGTTATAGTGAAGACGTGGCAGAAAAAGATAGAGATAAGTGTACTGGGAGCTCACCATTTAGGTAGTATGGTTGTGTGGGAGCCACAGGGAGTCTGGTTGGCTCTAGGTGAGCAGATAAGGGACATTCAAGCTCTGCCTCGTCCTTTTCAAACAAGCGGTGGTCCGGAGGGGAAGACTGTCCCTCCGACTGAGGCCTGTCTGAAAAGTCTGTACTCTGAACCTTTGGTGGGACTTCTACAAATCCACAACAAAAGAAAAGTATGATTCATTCAAGCAAAATACATTGCTCTGTGTGATTAGACAGCAGGTAAATATTCTATAAAAACAAAACCCTGCAGTTCCTCTTGGGCATTTTGTTTAAACAGGAAACACATATTCATTACCTAATCTTGACATGCTGAAATGGAGACTGATGTTTGAATAATATCATGTCCATGATTAATGCACATCCTTTTTCAAATCTGCCTAAAAATAGAAATGCATGCAAATGTTTAAAACACAGCAGCTGCTTTAAAATAACGATATAAAAAGCAGTAAAAGTAGACGGTACTAATTTAATTGCCCTAACCGTTGCTTCCCTCAGATATTCAGATAATGTTATCTTGTCTTCGAGTCTTACCTGTGCACATCGGGGCCTTCGGCTCGTCCTCATATGATCGGTGAGCATTAAAAGACGCGCACCTTTTCTTTTTCACCAGAAATGAGCGGGGCATGTCGATCCTGCACACAACAAAACTTCGTTAGCGACACAATAACGATCAAAACGTATTTTAATAATAAATAATAATAATAATAATAAAGCATGGATGCGAATAAAATACTGATCAAGTCATTTTTGTGACCGCAAGCGTTTAAGTCTAAGATCTTTCGGCTGCTTTTGTATTTAATTGACATAATTTCAGTCTTTAATTGTTGGTGGAGTGCTCTTAGAATTTCATTTATTAAAAACGTATCGCTTTATTAAACTCGCGCTGAGTAAATTATTTTTCTTTCTAGCCTTCTTGGTCAAACAGGCCTACAGACATATAGTTTAATTTAGCAAATGTGAGATATTTTCACTGTTTAAATGATTCTATTATTTGTGAAAAAGTAATAAAAGTCTTCAAAAGTTTCACTCTAGCTGGGTTTAGACTTTATTTGCCAGTCAGCAGGTAGCCTACTCACCGTTAACTGAACAGGTTTCCGTCGGAATCAAACTTGCAGTAATAATAATAACGATTCCCTTGTTCTTTGGAAGTGAAGCGGCTCAGAAAATGCGTCGCAAAATCCTTTCCTAAAAGTCAGAAAAGCAAAGCAGTGTAAAACCATCACACTTGTTGCTCTCTTTCTTTTTCTCCCCTCCCAGATTTTCAATCAGATAATTCCGCAGCGGAATCTGACTGTGGTTTCAACCAATGAAAAGGCGAACCTGCAGGTGGAAATTTGCGTAGAAAAACACAGGGCCTTTGCTGTCCCTGGAACAGTTAGCCTATACAAAACACCCAGTGCTCCGAGAAAAAAATGTTAGGGTTAAAGGCTAAAATTTAAGTTTGAAATATACTTTGTATTTCAGTGCCTTAAACGAAGAATAGCCTCATTTATTTGCATTCAACTACCTATTTGATCTTACAAAGCCATCTAAATTAAAAACAAACTTACATTTAAATAAAAAAAGCACAAAGACAATAAAACATTTCAATCAAACAATCCGACCATATATTTCCACCTCACAATGTTTGATTTACAGGATTTAACGAAGTAATGCTGTGTGTATTGTGTACAAGATTTAAATGGCCAAAAGAGCATATGAGACTGTAGCACCTCCACATCACACACCAAAACACACACCAAACCAGTCTGGGAGATTAACACTGTTGACTCTGTCTGTATATATTAAAGCATATCGATATTCTGACATGACAGATTTCTTCACAGGATGCTTTAGTGTCACACATGTAGGCCTAATAGGCAAGATAGCCGGATAAATGACAAAATTAGGCAGCTAAATACATGTTGGGAAAATAGTTTTGAGAAAATAATGTCAACTTGTCAAATCCTGTTTAAAAAAAACATTGAGTTGAAGAGTCAAGAAACATTTTGAGGAGAGGAGGATTTGTACGATGGAAGTGAAAGTGCGACACCTTGTGGACAGAATGTGTAATCTTAATCTAGTAGTAGTGTAAATCCATGTATTAAAAGATCTCTGATACAGTTTGGGATCGATAAAAGGTTCAGTGGCTATTTCTTCACACTAGTATAATTCTCAGTTCCATTAAACTGTTTAAGAAATGCCACAATCTGAATTTTATTTGACTATTATTATCCACTGGATGTTATAACACAATAATGAATAATTAATGTTACAATATATATTTTAAAAGAAACTGTAACAAGAAGTAAGTATGTGGATTATTATCTTATGATATTAGCTTAATCGTTAATTAATTATGTTATTATGGACCAATGAAGATTGAGTCTTATTCTGTAAAGTTATCTACTAACTATTTTGGGTCATGACTATAACTTAAATGCCAGGAAGGGTGGTTTTCACATGAAAAAAACACAGTTACAAAAGAACACAGTCTTTTCTCTTTATTTTGACCTGAGTGAAACTGAATCAGCAGAACTTCAGCCTGAGTTAAATATTTATAACTATGACATCAAATGATGAGAGAGGAAAAAAATACCATTTTATTTAATTAAAACATTTTGAGGGATGTGGGAGGAAACCTGAGCTCACCGGAGTAAATCCATGTTACCAAAGCAGACAACACACAAACTCAGAGGCCCAGAGAACTTAAGTCCTGCCCCACATCTAGATAACCTCCTACTTCACTGGTATCTAGAGGGCAGTGGAGCTGGAAGTAGTCTGGATGTGAAGCAGGACTGGAACTCTATTGTATTTATCTTGAAGGAAAAAAGAGAAACCCCAGACATTTTTTTCCTTAAAGATGAATAATAATAATAATCATTTATAAATGTTATTTATAGAGCGCTTATCAAAACAAAGTACATAGTGTTTCACAGAGAGAGAAATAAAATACCACAGTGAATGATAAAATACAGTTCAGGTAAAATCAGGATATGCTTTCTGATAAAAATGCATCTTGAGAAGAGACTTAAAAAAAGACACTGACTCAGACCTAATTTCTTCGGGCAAGTTGTTCCAGAGCCTCAGGGCCCTGATGGCAAAAGCTCTGTCCCCCTTAGTTTTCATCCTGGACTCAGGAACAGACAGGAGACCCCTGCCTGAAGATCTCAAACTACGTGAAGGTTCATAAGGGATTAAAATCTGGAGCCAGGCCATGAAGAGCCTTAAGTAATCAATAAGATCTTAAAATCAATCCTAAAAAACAGGGAGCTAATGTGAAGAGGCTAAAACAGGTGTGATGTGATCGTACCTCTTTGTCCTGGTTAAAAGCCTAGCAGCTGAGTTTTGTACAGTCTGCAGTCGTTTCAGAGTTTTTTGATTAAGACGAAGATTTGATTAAGTGAACAGACTGTTACAATAATCAAGGTGTGAGGAGATAAAAGCATGCACAACAGTTTCTGCATCACTAAAATTTAATATAGATCGTATTTTTGCAATATTTCTGAGGTGATAAAAACATGACTGGACAAGCTTAGTGATATGTTGCTCAAAACTTAGGCTTGACAGGGAGGTACAACTGTGTGTTATCCACATAACAATGAAAAGAAATCCCATATCTGCGGATGACATCACCCAAGGGGAGCATATATAAGGAAAACAGTAGTGGTCCCAGAATTGAACCTTGAGACACACCATAGTTGATATGGGAATAGAAGTTATTGATGGCGACACAGAATTTCCTATTGGACAAATAAGATGAGAACCAGTATAGTGCAGTACCAGATATGCCCACCCAGTGCCTCAGTCTATCTAAAAGAATGCCATGACCAATTGTGTCAAAGGCAGCACTTAAGTCCAGCAGCACAAGAATTGAACACATGCGTGTCTGCATTCATTAAAATGTCATTAGTGACTTTGAGAAGGGCTGTCTCAGTGCCGTGGTGCTGACGAAAGCCAGATTGGAACTTTTCAAAGGTATTATTGTTTTCCACAGCAGCAAGACGCTGCTTAGAAACAATTTTTTCGAGAACCTTGGAAAAAAAAGATTGGACGATAGTTATCCAGGAGGGTGGGATCAAGCCCAGGTTTTTTTAGAACTGGCTGGACACAAGCAGTTTTAAAGTAATCTGGGACACAGCCAGTAGACAGCAAGCTGTTAAAAATAGTTAGCAAATGGGGCGCAATACAATCCATAACTTCCAATAAAAACCTAGTTGGGATTTTGTCCAGAGGGATGGAGGATACTGACAGCCCAAATGGCAGAGTCTGCTATTGGTAGGCTACGCCCTGAAAAGCAAACCTGAGAAATTTCCTGTTTGCCGGATATATGCTTATGTGAAAATAAGCATCCTGCAGATCTATTGATGTGAACCAGTCTCCTGGTCGAATCGAGCAGAACACAACATTGTGTGTGAGCATTCTGAATTTGTATTTGCAGAGGTGGGAATTGAGGAAACGTAAATCAGAACTGAAGCAACTGCGCCCTCTGGCAGTGAGAGTCTGCCCTGCACTTTCTGGTTCTCTTTTTTGAATCACACACTCAGCTTTATGCCTGGCTGCAACAGTGGCTCCTTTAATGAAAAAAATGTGTGAAGTGTTTGGTGTGAATTTTGTGTGACACATGCCTTCTTCCCTCTGAACTGACAGTCCTGCGACAGGACAGCAGGACTGGGAACCGGTGGGTCCAGGGAAACAGCAGACTGTTGCGGCTCAGCAGAAACTGGAGGTTGCAGCAGCTCAAACTCCACGGGTGACTGCAGCTCAACAGATTCAGGAGGCTGCAGTGGCCAAACCGGAGCAGGAGGTAGCTACGACGGCGCAGGACCTGGAGACCGCCATGGCGCAGGAACTGGTGTCGGCTGAGGCGCAGACTGGAGGCTAGCACACAGGAGGTAGGCATGCAGGGATATCAGCTGGGAACTAGCAGGCTCAAGACTAGCAGGCTGAGGTGCAGGCTGCAAGCTAGCAGGCTGGATGCTAGCAAGCTGGGAAGCAGGCTGAAGGTTAGCATGCTCCATGCTAAACCCAGTATGGGCAATACTGGAGGAATCCAGAAAGACTTTTTTAAGTTTATCCGTACCAGATAATAATTCTGTCACGCCTGGAGCAGCCAAAAACCAGGGTTTAGAATAGACTGTCTTTTCAAAAAATTTGTTGTTTAAATCAAAAGAAATTTTGGTCATGGCGGATCTCACCTCCTCCATTTCCTCCAGTTGAAAACGGATGTTTGCTGGGTCCATGTTTCTGGTCAGTTCGTACTGTTACGGGTGTTGGCAAGCAGAGAACAGGGAAAGGACCCAAATGCAGACAGAGGAGGCAGAGCGATGATTTGAGTGGTTTATAAAGCGCTTACTGGCAGATACAGGTAGGCAGGTTGGTAGACAGGCAGACAGGTACACAGGTTGGCTGGCTGGCTGGCTGGTTCTCCTGCAAGAGACTTGGTAACTGCCACAGGCCTGCCAGCAAACCTGTCAATACACACACACACACACATACATACAAAACATTTAGTATTTCTTTAAAGTTCGTCCAGTTTTCAGTTTTTATGGAAAATTCCTCTACTTTTAAAACAGGATTTCCTTGAGACCTAAATATTTTCAACCAAATAAAACCTCACCTAAAAAACATCAAACAACAACTTTTTTCTGGACTTATATGTGAAAACCTCAAACACACAGGAATCATTCTGTGTTGACTAAACAGAGCTGCACTACAAGTAACAGTTCCTTTATGAAAGCTAAGGAAACTGTATGCAGAGTCCATAATTGACCAGTAGAAAAGTATGTTTGAGAGTCGGGCAGACACTGATGTTGGCAGGCACCCAACCAACATATCAAACTCCCTGTGCAAAAGCTGCTCAAAGCAAGAAAAAAACAACATCCCAGTAACATTCATAGATATTAAAGTAGGTGCTTGTATCAAAGTCAAAATTCAGGTTCCTTGAGGATATTAGTTTGAAGTTTAATCTCTCTCAAGTGGCTCTGTTACTGCAGGACTTGTGCTGTCAGCTCCGATGTCCCTCAGGCGACACAGCGCCAGAAACAAATTGCCATCCACCGCTCCAGTAACCTAGGCAACAGAGATCTTTTCAGTCATCAGTGATAAACGAGGCAGTACAGCTATCAAGTGTGGCCTTAATTTCCTCTGGCCCATAGTAACACATACAGCTGTGGTACAGATGTGCTTGTCTTCAGGTGTGTGTGCATGTGTGATGACCAACCTGACCCAGTACAATAGTGCCAAAAGCAGCAGCAGTGCAGTGTCCCACTCTGGCAGCTGTTTCAGTGCGAGTCATCTGTCCCTCTGACACCACCTAAAACAGACCAGTAATACAATTAACTCTAATAACAGTGTGATTAAACTTCCCGAGGATGGCATCTCCGATGCAAATCGCCAATTTACATATACATACAATACATATGCCTCAGGACTGGATTAAATCACTGACCAGGGCAGGTGACTAATGTTAAAATTACCCCATCTCCCAGAGAGAAATTAAGAAATTACGTCCAAATGGGGCTTTGTTAATTTTTAACTCATATCTACCTTAACTAACTAAATGCTAACGTCTGTATGAAGTTGATCCAATCCAAGTAAATTAAGTTGGCCCAACAGAATTGCTTAAAGCTGAAAGAAAGCCATTTAATCACATGGAAATACTTTCCATGATTTAATTAAGTTCATTCAAAGAATAACTTTTGAGTGTAAACATTTAAAATGTTTACAGTGAACAGTAACTTAACTTTCAACAAAGTCTATAGCCTGCTTGGTATCAAAGGTGGAAACATAACACAAGACAAACAGGAGATGTTGCCATAAAACTGTTTCCCAAAATAGGCAACGATAGTGTAACAGTGTTTTACACTGACAGTTGCTTTCAAACAACACAAAAATGAAAAATACCGTTTCTGTCTTTATGTTTTTATGAGAAACTAATAAACAAAATAATACAGCACACTGCTTTTCTTATTTTTTAAAGTACCAACAGAATGGATCTTAGTACTTAATCTGTTTTAAAAAATAGCAGTCTACGATGATCTGAACTCTAAGATGCTGTTGGGAAATGGGGCCCTGTCTTTGTACTCACAATCCACTTTAAATATTTCACATTTCCCTTAAACATTTGCACCTACTAAAACTTCCACCTAGGGTTGGGTATCGAGCCAGAGAGTAAAGTATAGAGAGAAAGAGAGAGAGAGAGCGAGACAACGTCACCACAAGTGTGTGCGTAGTGAGTGTGTGGTTGAACAAGAGAGAGCAGGCGGCAGAGAGTAATGGTGAATGTGAGCGAAGCGGAGGAAAAGGCGTGAAGTGAAGTTGTCAATCTGGCAGTAAATGTACAGAGTAGGTTACAGTTTGTTAGTGAATAAAGGCTGCAGCTTCTCATGACCCTCAGAGCAGTGTCTTTCTGCCAAACACATCGGATATTATATTTCACAGATTTAAGACAATTAGAGCATGTAAAAGTTTCCTGACAAACTGAAATTGATAGGAACGGTAAATGTATTTACCAGTTGGACTCTTACATTGTTATGTTGTGCAGACATCAGTTTGTAAGTATATGCCTGGTTTGTTTACCAATGCAATGTAGTAGGCGGGTAGGTACATTTCAAAAATGTTTTAAGGACTTATCTTTTCCAAATTTGAAAGTTAATGGGATCTCAAAGGAAACCACATCCATTCCAACTGTCATCATCACCTAAGTGAAGATAAAGGTAAATTAACATACCATGTATTCCCTCACCAACTTCTCTGGATCTTCCTTCAAGTAGACTCAAAGACCTCAGAGGATGCATTCTCGTCTGACGTCAGCGCTGTCAGTCGAAGTATGCAGATCAGAGAGAATATGCAAAAAAATAAAAAATAAAACCAACGAACATTAGGAACACCATCTCAACGAACCAGCAGAGTCGGTTTCACACGCCTGATGCAATTTTTAACTAGATTCACAGGAAGTCACAGCAATAAAAGCGTTTAGAGGCTAGAGTAGTAGTGTATATACAGTGGTTCTTGAGAATATGTGAACCCTTTTGGAATAGCCCTTTTTTTCCTTTTTTTAAAACATATTTCAGACATATCTTTAAATAAGATACATTTCTTTTAAAGCATGTGACGATTAAAGGAAAACAAATAGTTTGAATAGATTTGGATTATTTACTAAATGCAATGATTAAACATGCAATATCCATGTGTGCATTAGTATGTGAACCCCAGGGATTCAGCAGCAGCTGCTGGCGCCTGTGACTTCAACTAAACCTTAGACTGTAAAAACAAGGTGAAACATGGTACATTCAGGTGCACCTCGTAACTTCTGAACTCTACATCGCTTTTCCCCTGCTGAGTGTGATGCTGATTGTGAAAAGTTTCTTTTGCACTTTGCTGGTAAGGTGGAGTTAATAAGATCTGATATCACCCCCAATCCTGCCTTTTTAGATGTGGATCACCCGCTCAGGGATTCTTTGAGCAATGTTTCTGCTGTTACTCTGCCCGAACTCGCAGACATCATGTCTCTTATGAGAGTATCCTCCAGCCCTCTGGACAAAATCCCAACTAGGTTTCTATTGGAAGTTATGGATTGTATTGCGCCCCTTCTACAAATTATTTTTAACAGCTCGCTGTCTACTGGCTGCGTCCCTGATTTCTTTAAAACAGCTTGTGTCCAGCCAGTCTTAAAAAAACCTGGGCTTGATCCCACCCTCCTGGATAACTACCGCCCAATCTCCAAATTGCCTTTTATTTCGAAGATTCTCGAAAAACTTGTATCTAAGCAGCTCGTTGCTGCTGTGGAAAACAATAATACCTTTGAAAAGTTCCAATCTGGCTTTCGTCAACACCACAGCACTGAGACAGCCCTTCTCAAAGTCACTAATGACCTTTTAATGAATGCAGACGCAGGCATGTGTTCAATTCTTGTGCTGTTGGACATAAGTGCTGCCTTTGATACAATTGATCATGGCATTCTTTTAGACAGACTGAGGCACTGGGTGGGCATATCTGGAACTGCACTAGACTGGTTCGCATCTTATCTGTCCAATAGGAAATTCTGTGTTAGCATTAATAACTTCAAGTCATCCTTTTCCCATATCAAGTATGGTGTGCCTCAAGGTTCAATTCTGGGACCAATATTGTTCTCCTTATACATGCTTCCCTTGGGTGATGTAATCTGCAGACATGGTATTTCTTTTCATTGTTATGCGGATGACACACAGTTGTACCTCCCTGTCAAGCCCACTGACCTTAGTATGCTGAGTTCTCTGCAGGACTGCCTGTCTGACATAAAAATTGGATGTCGATAAATTTTCTTCAGCTCAACTCAAATAAAACTGAAATCCTTGTTATTGGGCCCCAACACATCACTAAACAAATACTGCCATCCACTGGTAACCTGTCACAACATATCAAGCCTGTTGCACGAAATCTTGGTGTCCTGTTTGATAGCAATTTATGTTTTGAGCAACATATCACTAAGCTTGTCCAATCATGTTTCTATCACCTCAGAAACATTGCAAAAATACGATCTATTTTAAATCTTAGTGATGCAGAAACTGTTGTGCATGCTTTTATCTCCTCACGCCTTGATTATTGTAACAGCCTGTTCACTTGTCTTAATCAAAAGCTCTGACACGACTGCAGACTGTACAAAACTCAGCTGCTAGGCTGTTAACCAGGACCAAGAAGTATGACCACATAACACCTGTTTTAGCCTCTTTACACTGGCTCCTGTTGGTTTTAGGATTGATTTTAAGATCTTGTTGATTACTTTTAAGGCTCTTCATGGCCTGGCCCCAGATTATATTTTAGACCTTGTAATCCCTTATGAACCTTCACGTAGTTTGAGATCTTCGGGCAGGGGTCTCCTGTCTGTTCCTGAGTCCAGGATGAAAACTAAGGGGACAGAGCTTTTGCTATCAGGGCCCCGAGGCTCTGGAACAACTTGCCCGAAGAAATTAGGTTGTCTGAGTCAGTGTCTTCGTTTAAATCTCGTCTCAAAACACATTTTTATCTGAAAGCATATCCTGATTTTACGTGAACTGGCTGTTTATTTTACTGTTTATTTTATTGCTTTTCTGTATTTCATGTGTTTTATTTCTTTATATTTCGTCATTCACTGTGTTATTTTATTTTTCTTGTTGTGAAGCACTTTGTACTTTGTTTTGATAAGTGCTCTATAAATAAAGTTTTATTATTATTATTATTATTGTACGGCTAAAGGCCTTTTCACACCGGGGACAGAACGAAAAAACGAAATGAAAATGCGGAATATCCGCTGACGATTTTTCGCGTTCAAACCTTTCACACCAAGTCCGACATGAATATTCGCGTTCCGTGCATTACACCAAAAATGAAAGCTTCGCACCAGCACACAATCATTGTTTCATCCTTGTCATGGAGTCTTCAAGCAGCAGCAGTAGCGACGACAAGTTTCTAATGCATCTTTATAATATAATATAATATAATATAATATAATAAACCCACACTCAACTGTACACACTGGAGACGGGCTCATTATCTTGGGATCATTCCAAGTGTCCAATACTGTGTAGAAAACTTACAATGCATTTCCTATGGGTGGCACCAATGTTATTGTAACGAGTGTAAATGCTCAGCTTTATTCATTAATTCATGACTGGACTTAACAGAGTGTGTTTATCTCATGTATGTGTTTATTATATGTGATTCATGGCATTTAATACAAGGCTGTAATGGTCAGTTTATAACAGTCAGTTTATAATCTCAAGGAAAGCCAGTGATCTCATATCCTTCCACTGCTTTTTTGGCTTTCCTCCTGCCTGTGCACTCTTTGTGGATTCATCCTCCTTCTTCCTCTTAATGTGTGTATCCCGGAGGTTTTTTTGGGACTTCTTCCACTAAACAGTAAGCAGACCACGGTACAAGCCAGTTCAATCACTCTACTTTCCCAGATGTCGTCTTTGAGTCCGTTGTCTTTGTAATCTTAATGTTGCTTGCCAAACAGTACTATGCTGCGAGACCAAATGGATCAGCCGTTCAATATCCATCTTGATGAGTGTGAATGGAATTATGACATTAACGTTCAAATCTATTGATCGCGTGAGCAAAGGTCATGATTTTATTGGCTGGCTCGTTTTTGTCGGCATCCGAAATTCACTGAAATCGAAACAGCCGAGGAAAAAACAAAGCCGCACAGCGGAATATGAACGTTTCGGACTGAGTGTGGTAAGGCTCACAGAGCTGCAGTTGATGGGCTCGAATTTTAAAGTCGACGGGCGACTTATTCGCGTCTGGTCTGAAGGGGCCTTAAGCGTGAGACTTTACGGTGCATTAAAGTGCACCTCGTAAACTCAGAAATCTATACTCGAATGGCCATAAAGGTTGTTTAAAACAGGAAAGTTTCTTTTTTTATTATTATTATTATTTTCCTTTGGTGAAATACATACACCTGCCATTACTTTCTTGTTCTTTTACTGCAGCAGTTTTTAATAATCACACAGCAAAGTAAAACCATAGATTCCAATAGATTCCAAGCTTTAAAAATTCCATAAAATAATCAAATCAAATTGTTAGCAGCAGTTGTTATCAGCAGTCCCCAGCATATTCTTGTACAGTCATCTTCAAAGCGGGATTTCCTCACGTCTGGACAGTGAATGACGAGGAACACTTTGGGGCTGTATTAAAGATGCAACAAACATGTGCTTGACAACATTACAGACATAAAACTTAATTTGAAAATTCACTTCACAAAGCCAATGGTGGCGCTAGATGAAAGGTCAGGGGATCACCGAAGTCAGTGGGCTTAATCCTCTTGGCACCATGAATGTCTGTACATAATTTCATGGCCACCCATTCCATAGCTGCTGAGATATTGTGACCAACAGACCAACATTGCCATCCCGAGAGCCACACTGCTAGTGTTGCTAAAAATGATTCCTTTTGGGACAGAAAGACACATGAAATCATGAACAGGAATAAAGTGTAAATGTTCAGGGTCACCTGTGTCAGAAAAGTGTTAAATCAACTCTATGGTATGTTTAAGGCTGTTAGTGGTGGTATCTTCAACTTATGTCCCACAAGTTATGATCATTTAACCATTCTGCATTATCGATTTTTGTGAAAGTGGATGGCCGTATAAAACATTTTCTTTCAAAATCAGGTAGACATTTTTAGATGTTTTTATTTAACCATAATCGACACGGCATTATTTTTTTCCTAAAATGTACTTATGAACAAAGATAAATAGGTGGTAAAATTCTTGTATTGGATTGCATTGGATTTTTGCATAGTTGTATGATATTTTATGACTTGTTGGCTGTATCCCTGTTTGAATGTATTATGTGTGTATTCTAAAACACTGACAAATAAATCAATATTTTCAAAAAAACATGAAAATGTCATCGAAAATAACGTATGCAGTTGTTTTGGCAATAAAATGTAACTTGCAATGGGATTATTTGCTTTATGTGTGTTTTTGAAGAGGTTAAGGGCACTGAAATGTCAGATGGTGTACTGATGTTTTCTGCCTTAACGTGTTGTCAGAAATATATTTAAAGTTATTACTTGAATTTGCAAGTATGGTAAATTGGGAGTTCGATAGGCCTGTATCTATTTTCCCTGTGTTAAGTGTTTATTTGTCAAGCATTGCTGTTTTTATTCACAAAACTGAAATTTTCTCAATTTTTATAGTATTTTTCTATGTACATATCAGTATATACGGAAAGGGGGAGGGTATTGCAATTTAAAATTTTTGCTTAAGGGAGGTTAGTCTGACCTTTTTGGGAGACATGGGAGGGTCTTTTATGTGTATGTTTTTCTTTAGCTGTCTTTACATTTGATTTCAGTCTTCCCTCTTGAGATATATATAAAACGCTGTCTCTAGCAAAGAGCACTTCATTTTTTCTGCCTGTATAATCACTCCTTCATTCTGCATCATATCGGTGCTCTGTTTGGCTCAGATTTCTGGAAGAAACAGTTCCCTCTGTGTCTCCAGCTGCTGATCCAAAAAAACACCTGGTTTAAAACAAGACTAAGAATCTCACCAGACATTTGATACCAACTTTCTGTAATTTACACTTTGTAATACTTGGTGATACAGACACATTTTGTTCTGTACTCAGAAAGTATTATGGCTCAATACCCAGTCCTATAACGTAGTATTTTTGCCACCAGAAGTTTATACATGGCAGGCTGTGAAACAGCATTTAAACCTCCATATTATATAATACAACCATTAATTGATTAAATAAAATGTGAAAAATTGAAATTATTAATAAAATGTGTGTTTCTTTGCCCACAAGTGTTAAATTATGTATCAGGGCCAAAAACTAAACGCAGGAACACAGGAAATAAATAAATATAGAATATTATATTTTCTCTTTTATGCATTGATTTCTTTATACATTTATTTCTGTGTGATTGTTCCCTCATCTATCCATCCTGTGTTACATTTGGGTCTGATTAGGATGTATATAACCTCTGTAAACATTTACAACTTACTTGAGTGTGTGTGTGTGTGTGTGTGTGTGTGTGTGTGTGTGTGTGTGTGTGCGTGCGAGTGTAAGATAATCCACATTGTCCGTTTTAGAACGCTAATTTAAGAAGAAGTTCCTCAGACATCAGAAATATAGTTAATATTTTTATTGTACAAATTGGGAGTGTGGGAGGAAAACGGAGCACCCGGAGTAAACCCACGCTGACACAGGGAGAAACTCCACACAGCAACAAGAGTCGGGGCCGGTGTGACCCTGACCTTGATTCTGTGGGGCCACAGTGTTAACCACTGGGCCACTGTGCAGCGCTACAGACTTCTGACAGCGGGCATTGCTGCAAACTTCCTCCACCTGCAGCTGCTGGTGTGCTGCTTTACGGGTTGAGTGCAGTTAAAAGCAAGGTGGCCAGCGAATGCCACGACCTGGAGCACATCCTTCCAGAAACTGCGGGAGGCAGCTTTCTCTGCGAGTCGAGCAGAAAGGTCTTGTGAGCCAGACTTGACGATGGCTGCGTCCACAACTGGATCCAGTAATAATATGACAGACTCCAGCAGGCGCCTGCCGCAGAACTTCTTCTGCAGGTCTTTCACCACAGCCTTGCAGACTTTCTTGGTGCTCTTCACGTCCGGGCAGAAGCCTTCAGTGATAGCAAGTCCCTCCATCGTCTGGTTTACCAGGCATTTGATGTGGGTGGCCCACTCCTCCTGGCTGCGGTTCTGGAGAGCGTGACAGATAGATTCTAGAAAAGACTCTAGGACCCCAATGTGATATCACCAGAGGCGGAGCTAGACTCTCAGCACAGAGGGGGCGGAGCATTCTCAAGGGGCCCTTCTGACAAAATCGTTTTAAAATTCACAACTGTAAAATAGCGGATATATCCTATCCTATCCATAAACACACATTGTCACTTATTGAGCCAAGCAAGCCTATGTCTAAGAAAACATACAGTGAAGGCCCTTTGTTTCAGCACGCGGCGCTCTACACGCATCGATGGACAAATGGTTCTGCACCACAGCCAACAGACAGCAATAAGCTTAGACAGCCAGGTGCACTGTCTCAGTACCATGTCTTTCTTACATGGGAATAACTTTAACATAAACATAACGGTCTACAACACTATATGAGGCCTATTTAAATATAAACCATATAAAACCCAAAAAAGAGGATAAAACAAACAAAAATGACCAACAGTAAATGAAAGGCAACAAGCATTATTAGGCTACAGAAACTAAATTACCTGCCACTAAACAAAATAAACTCCACAGCCAGTGCAGCCACAAACACACATATTTTACATTTGCACTCTTTCAACATTGTATTGCAACTGCTGCACAACAATTTCCCTCGAGATGAGTTAAGTTCTATCTTATCTTGTCTAATCTTAAAGCAAAGGAGAGACTGAGCCGTTTTTACACACCGCATACAGCGTGCGCACACACCGCTCCGATGCTAGGCAACGCAGTGGCTGCTGACGCTCTCATTTGGAAAGTGAGTTACAATTATCGAGAGTTTGTCATTGTGCTCACCTGTCTCTGAACGGCATTCTGTGAGCTTTATGCACCGCGAAGCCCTCAACAATCTGCCCTAGGTTCAACTTCTTTGCTTGTTCATTCCCAAAACTTAATACAACCAGTCCGCTCGGCCTCTCGAAAGAAGATAAGCTTTTAGCGGTCAACAACACTGTACAAGGCCTATTCAAACATAAAATAGACTACAACACCTCAGGCAGTGACACAGACAGATGCCGAGATGCGGTAAAGATGGAGTTAAATAACATTAATCTAACATTCTGACTGAGTTAATGAAGTTAATAAAGACTAATTATGGATGTTTCACTCACCAACTGTTCAGTCTGCTCTAGGCCTAGTTTAGTGTAGTTTAGGCTAACGTTAACGTTAGTCCATTTATGTATTCCACCATTAAACTAAATAATCCGAACAGATTAACTAACTTTGTACATATCACAGTCCCTTTTTAAAACGTCATACTCCTATCTTTCATGGTGGCGAACCTGCCAATCACTTAACTTTGTCAATGTTCATGTCCCGCTCAACACAAAGCATTTTAGCGCCTAGCTAAATTAAAACACAAACAACAAACGGGAGCGGGTTAAAACGAGGCTTCTAGTGACGGCCCACATTTCCCATCATGCCTAGTGCTGGACTGAGTTGCTTGTTAAATTTGCTGTTTTATGTTCCAAAATGCAAATGTTACTTTTTGTTAGTATCTGTAATGTGTCTGTTCAGAACATGGTGGTTTATATTGGTAGTTGTAATTTTTGTGCTGGTTTATCTCTTGTGTTGACTGCTAATAAAGGTTTTGACATAGTTGAGAACTACTTTCCTACAGCTACCTCTGCGTTGTCTGCAACTATTAGACAAATTACACCTATGGAATAGAGGGAATTAGAAATAAAGGCCTCCCTCTACCCCTAATACAAGCCTGCTCCAAATGAAGGCGTGTGGCCTTCTGCAGTTGTGGTAAATAAAGGCTCTGACAAGGTAACTTGGCACCCCTACTGAATGCGGGCCCTGCCCCCGCAGTCGCCAAGCTTATGGTGACGCAACATGGCGACCTCCGTGGAAGGGGACCCGCTCCCTAAGTTGTTTTCATGTATAGTTTAGGTCAATTATAGATAGAGTAGGTAGGTAGAAAGATAGATAGATAGATAATGTTGCAGTGTTTTTAGTTTTCACTTATTTATAATTTTTTAACTGAAAGTCTACATTTTTTATTATTATTATTATCTTATCTTACTTATCTGTATATATTTTAATAGCACATTTCTTCTGTTTATGTATATGGGTTTTTTTTTTTTTGTTATTTCACACTTGCTTTGGCAATATTAATGTCTTTTTCCCATGCCAATAAAACTTAAATTTTGATTTAAGTACAACCATGTTTTACCATGTATGTGTCTAAAGCAACAAACACCAAAAATAAAAAATGCTGATCTGACATCAACTGACCAGTTACACCAGCACTTCCAACCTGGCTGCTCACCTTTCAACCAGCTACACAAAACTAGTCTTCTAGCTGATCTCCAGTTAAACTAGCTTGAGCAAGCTGCCCCACTACTTACTGTAAATCCAATAAGACCAGCTAATGAGCAGCTAAGGTTTGAAGCTGGTTTTTGCTGGATTTTACAGTAAGGTAGGTAGAAACGGCTTATTCTAAGGTAATGAAAACAACGATTCTTATTTTCAGGTGATTATACACTAATGAAAACATACTTACAATACATACATGCTAAATATTATAAGTATTATAAGTATTCCATTTCTACCAATAACTCCTGCTAAATGTTACACAATGGACCTTTAATGAAGTAATGTGTATGAGGGTGTTGTGTGCAAGATTTAAATGGCCAAAAGAGCATATGAGACTGTAGCACCTCCACATCACACACCAAAACACACACCAAACCAGTCTGGGAGATTAACACTGTTGACTCTGTCTGTATATATTAAAGCATATCGATATTCTGACATGACAGATTTCTTCACAGGATGCTTTAGTGTCACACATGTAGGCCTAATAGGCAAGATAGCCGGATAAATGACAAAATTAGGCAGCTAAATACATTTTGGGAAAATAGTTTTGAGAAAATAATGTCAACTTGTCAAATCCTGTTAAAAAAAACATTGAGTTGAAGAGTCAAGAAACATTTTGAGGAGGAGAGGAGGATTTGTATGAGGGAAGTGGAAGTGCGACACCTTGTGGACAGAATGTGTAATCTTAATCTAGTAGTAGTGTAAATCCATGTATTAAAAGATCTCTGATACAGTTTGGGATCGATAAAAGGTTCAGTGACTATTTCTTCACACTAGTATAATTCTCAATTTCATTAAACTGTTTAAGAAATGCCACAATCTGAATTTTATTTGACTATTATTATCCACTGGATGTTATAACACAATAATTCATCAGAATCAGAATCAGAAATACTTTATTGATCCCCGAAGGGAAACTCTTTGTTACAGCAGCTCGCCTTTACGTCAGTGCACACAGGAAAGTACTAGCAAAAAATATAATACAATACACTATAATACAGGTCAGAAAATAAATTAAGTCCCAGGTGGGTATAAGTATAAAATAAAATAAGTGTGAAGTACACAGTGGGTTTACCGGTTGATAATGATAATACGGTATGATAATACAATGTAATAACATAAGTAATAAGTAGTAGTGCATGTACTGTCAAGTTAAGTGTAGCCTATTAAGATTTTTATGAGATGGTGGATATTGCACACCAGTAATAGAGGTATGAATAAATATCAATATCAATAAATAGGAAAAACTAGAATATTGCACCAGAGTATTAACACAGGATATTGCACAATTATGTCAAGTATTGCAGTGATGTAGTGATCAATGTCCAGTTTAATGACTTAGGGTCATATAGACTAACACTTAGAGGGAGGAGTTAAAGAGTTTGAAGGCCACAGGCAGGAATCACTTCCTGTGGCGCTCTGTGGTGCATTTTGGGGGAATGAGTCTTCCGCTGAAGGTACTTGTTTGTTTGACCAGCACGTCATGGAGCGGGTGGGAGACACTGTCCAATATGGCATGTAGTTTGGCCAGCATCCTCCTCTCTGACACCACCGCCAGAGAGTCCAGCTCCACCCCCACAATGTCACTGGCCTTACGGATCAGTTTGTTGAGTCTGTTGGCGTCCACTACCCTCAACCTGCTGCCCCAGCATGCAACAGCATACAGGATAGCACTGGCCACCACAGACTCATAAAACCTCTTCAGCATTGTCCGGCAGATGTTGAAGGACCTCAGCCTCCTCAGAAAATAGAGGCGGCTCTGGCCCTTCCTGTAGACAGATTGAGTGTTCTTAGCCCAGTCCAGTTTATTGTCCATGTGTACTCCCAGGTACTTGTAGTCCTCTACAATGTCCACACTGACCTCCTGGATGGAAACTGGGGTCACTGGTGCCTTGGCCCTCCGTAGATCCACAACCAGCTCCTTAGACTTTGTCGCATTGAGCTGCAGATGGTTCTGCTCACACCATGAGACAAAGTTCCCCACCACAGCCCTGTACTCAGACTCATCACCACCGCTGATACATCCCACCACAGCAGAGTCATCAGAAAACTTCTGGAGGTGGCAGGACTCTGTGTGGTAGCTGGTCTGTGGTGTAGATGGTGAAGAGGAAGGGAGAGAGGACAGTCCCCTGAGGGGCCCCAGTGTTGTTGACCACGCTGTCCAACACACAATGCTGCAGGGGCACATGCTGTGGACTGCCAGTCAGGTAGTCCACAATCCAGGACACGAGGGGGGACACCCACTTGCATCGCTGCCAGCTTCTCCCCCAGCAGGGCTGGCCAGATGGTGTTGAAAGCACTGGAGAAGTCAAAAAAACATGATCCTCACCGTGCTTGCCGGCTTGTCCAGGTGGGTGTGTATGCGGTTAAGCAGGAAGATGATGGCGTCCTCAACTCCCAGCAAGATGTCTTCCACAGAACAGGGACCCTTTGGAGACTCAGGCTCAGGTTGAAGACATGTTGAAGGACTCCACATAGCAGGCTTTTAGCACCCTGGTGCTAACTCCATCGTGGGCCTTGTTTGAGTGGAGTTTCATCAGCTGTCCTCTCACCTGGTCAGCAGTCAGGCACACAGCAGAGGTTACAGGCGGGGGGGGGGTCGTCAGTGTGAAGAGGGCCGTTAGCCTGGTGGAGAGGGGGCAGCTACTACTCAGTAGTAGTAGTAGTACTCAGTACTCAGATGAGCTTGAGGGCTGATAGCAGCTGAGTTAGAGGGGGGATGAGCAGGAGCCGGTGTGTCCAATCTGTTAAAGAACAGATTAAGTTCGTTGGCCCTGTCCAAGCTGCCAGTCGGTCTGAAGCCAGTACATAAATCAGATGTAATAATTCATTACATGCTATAATCATATAATATAACATCATATTATGTTTTAAAAGCAACTGTAACAAGAAGTAAGTACCTGGATTGTTAGCTTATAATATTAGCTTAATAGCTTAATCATTAATTAATTATCTTACGAAGGACCAATTAAGATTGAGTCTTATTATGTACTTACTTACTTGCATATTAAAGTTGAAAAGGATCCATACAAAAGATACTACAGCGTTTATATTACTTGTCTGTGTTCGCAAAGGTCTGAAACTGTTGCTGCTATTACTTTCACTGCCCATAGGCAAAGCATGCTCCTCCTGCAGGACTAGAGCTGCATGCCTGAAACAGGGATATACACACAGACACACACACAGCACAGCAGCCTGGCCCACTGGCCAAAGTGTGTTTAAATGGAGTTGATATTGTCTGATATGAGGCTGGTGAAAGTCATGAAGGCCTCTGAAACTTTACCAATAACCCTGCTTGCGCCTGTTTGTTTATGATTCTGTTCTGTTTGTGATTCGATTTGTTCTTGTTATATCTATTTTTCAGTGGTAACAGTTGCTGTAAAAGACAATGCATGCAAAGCCAACCTACCCTGTAGTTATAAAGTAAAACATGCACCACACTCTGTAAATCAATTAGCAATTTAACATGTTGACATCATGTTTGGAGAGGAAACCACTGTGCACTGTAGCCTACATATATCAAAGTTACATTCATTCAACTGCATACTCCAGAGTGTACATGTCATAATATCATTCATTCAAGTTTATCAGAATCAGAAATACTTTATGTTTGTGTATCTATTACTACTGCCATTTGCACTTTCTGGTTTGATCCTAAACTGCATTTGATTGTCCTTGCATATGTGTAAGGACAATTAAGTTGAATCTAATCTAATCTAATACAAATATTACACCCTGCTGTTTAATTTACAGTGAACGACAGCACCCAACTGACCTCAGAGTAACAGTTTACACTTTACTAGTGGCTCTAATTTTCCTATTTCACTCACACGCTGTTAACTTTGTAAGTAAAGCTTTTTGCTGACTTTTCATCCTGTTAGCAGAAAGAAAATCTTAAACGAGGGAGCCAAAACAGATGATCAGTCCACAATTACATATTGTCAGGACAGCAGCTTAATCATAGCCTTCTAATTTTCCCAGAAAGAGACTTCAAGTATTTTGTCAATGACAATGATGAAGCATCATATTAGATGTTACATGTAGCCTAATCAGAATGTTAAACAAACACATGTAACATTAGTATTGTATGTATGGAAGCCCATTTATGGCAGAAAAAAACTAAAATAGATGAGATGTTAGGAATGGCAAAAATAAAAATATTCATAGTAAATAAAAAATTCAGAGATAGTAAGTCACAATTCTGACTTTTTGTGTGACGTTATACTAAGTCATAATTACTGCTTTCAAAGTCAAAATTATGACAATTTAGAATTATGACTCTTTACATCAAAATTGTGAAATTTGTTATGTCAAAATTATGTTAATTATATTAAATATGTAAGTTAAAAAATATGTATTACCTCATAATTCTGACTTAAATCAATCAATTTGGATTTAGTTTCCAATTATTTTGACTTTAAAAGTGAAAAATTTGAATTAGTATACAATATTTTTCCTTAGCATCTCATTGTTTTACCCTGCCATTCATTTTTTATTTTTGCCATTCCTACCTTTTCATCCGTTTTATTATTTTCTTTCTGGAGGAAATGGGCTTCCATATAGATGTTATAGATCCCCACTTGTAAAAATATATATATATATATGATTTGCGCGTGCGCTCTTCACATGTGGGTCACGCGAAACCGCATTACACACACTTCATCCTTCCACCAATGGGGAGATGGGAATAACAATTTTAGCATAACAGTTGAGCGAATCATTTGTCGTGGTACAGATGAAAATGCTACTTCTCAGTTATTACATTTAATTTCACAAACTTATTTTAAATATTGTTCGGGTGAATGGGTTGGGAAAGTTACGATTGCGACTTGCGGGGCGCTAACTGTTGGGATTAGTTTGCATGCAGCCCGACAGCGGAGGCTGACTGCGGTGGGATGGGCTGTGAGGTGTTCAAGATGGCGGCGCCCTGTGGAGTGCAGCTGCTCTAACAGGTAAACAGGTCCGATTATTTGTGTCTTATGTGTTTTTCTTACAGCGAATCTCAACGCATATGACTCGTTTTAGTAAACTCGAGCTGTTCCACTTACTTCTCGCCGATTGAACACGGCTGACAGGCAAGATGAATCCCCGACCGAGTATGGGTCGCTGCTCCCAGCTAACGTTAGCTCTCGGCGTTGGGACTGACTTGTTTTTGGAAAGACCCGGTGATAGATTTAGTAGACGTTGATGCTTTAAACATTTCATCGTGATTTTATGTGAGTTTTCTGTGGGGTCTAAAGAGGTTCTCGGTTTGCATGAGAAAAGATGCCTGCATATTTTTATAATCGGATAAAGTAAACCCAACCCTGCCCATTGTTCTCTGCGAGTTGTTTACGACAGGCAGCAGCCAGTGGTCAGTCCACATACAGCAGCAGCTCTGCTGCTGTTCAGCCTCAGACCTCAGCCCGTCCGGGCTCTGTACTGCTCTCATTGTGCATGTCCGTATAATAGATTGTCATTAAGGCCTTTGTGGTTTTATTTGCTTAACTGATGCCTCATTATGCATCTCAGTAAAATATCTCTTGCAGCTTTCTGCATCATGCTTCCTTACTTTTATCTTTCAGCTGCAACCAAACTTGAATCAAACACCCCCCCATCATTAATATCCTGTTGTTAGCATGTGTTTATTCGCTTGTCATCACTAAGGCTCTCCTGCCACCATGGAGACAAAATGGGTGACTAGTTTGACAGTTTGACCTGCTCGACCCCTCTGTCACACTGTACTGGGCTCACTGCTCCCCCTGTCACCATGTCTAATGTCTGTTTATCACAACTTTACCTAATTTAAGAAATAACTTATATGTTAGTATCAGGAATGTTGCCAGGATTTAAGAAATACTGAGGGCATGAGTTTATTTCTAGATAGACTGACCAGAAACCAAAAAAATAAAGTCTCTGAAATGTGTTCATTATTTGGAATGGTCATATTTGATTTATTAATTAATTTATTATTATTTCCTGTACATTTCATTTCGTAAAGCTAGTTTCAAAGCATTGTTCTCACTGGCAGGATTAAAATTGGGGAAATACTGAAACCTTTATTCTTGTATGTTCTGTTGGCCTGGAAGTAGTCAAATTTAACTATACTGAGTATGAAAATAGTGGAATAGTTAATCGTTTTGCATATTGACCAGCCCTATTCTGCAGTTTTTCATCAGTTGTGCTGCTATAAGATATGAATGAATGAATACTTTTATTTTATAGTCTTACAAATAAGAGTACCCTACATATAATGTCCCACAAGGTAATCAAAAAAGGAAATTAAAAGTGTTTCTAATGTTTTGTCTTCCATGTTTATATCAATGAGGGTAGAGTATATATTAGGAACACCCCTCATTATTATGACCCAATACAATTCTACAGCACTCAACATCTCTCTAAAATGGTTTCTTCAAAAGCGGAACATTCTAACCTTTATGAAGGTAGGATTTATGGCAGGACTGTTGTAGTAGCTAGGTGAACCGAATAAAGGGGCAACGGAGTGTATATTCAAAAAGATAAGTAGAATAGAATCTTGATTCATATATATCATCATATTTGAGTTTTGTTATTGCTGAAATGATCAGTCAATCAATTTATTAGTTGATCAGCAGACAAATAATGTTAATTTTGAATTTTAGCAAATATGCAACACATTCTCTGGTTCCAGCTACTCAGATGTAAGGATGTACTACTTTCCTTTGTTTAATATCAGTGTGAAGTGAATGTCTTTGGGTTTTGGACTGTTGGTTGGACAAAGCAAGACACCTGAAGACGTCACATTGGGCTCTGGGAACTTGTGATGGGCATTTTTTCTCTATTTCTGACAGTTTATAGACTAAACAGTTCATGTTAAAACCCTGTTTAGTCCAGTAAACCACTTCAATATTCCCATTTCCTTTTATCTCCTGCAACAAGCCCCTGTCTGCTAACTGAACAGGGCAGTTGAGTTTCCTTCAAACCGATCAGGCTGTTTGTCTCTTTCATGAAACTGCTTTAAAATATTCCTGCAGGAGAAAAAGAGGCTGTTGGTAACAGCTTGTACACAGCCAAATGTAATTTCCAGTGTGTACATGGAAGTGCTCGGGCTGCATAAAGGTTCTTTGTGTCCTCCTGAGCGTTCCCAAGCTGCCTGAGATCACACTGAGGGTGGTTCGTGTTTGTGCCACTGACCTGTCCTTGCAAGACGCTCGCTCGGAGGGGGGGAAAACTGCCACGTTTGAATCCACTTTCCACACCACGACTCCCAACCCCATGACTGAGCAGTTAATTGATAACAGGGAGAAAATTGCGCTGTGGTGTCTTCTGTGAATTAACAAAGATGAGCACATTTGAGCATTTATCATCTTGTTTTGATTTGTTGTGAATGAGAGGGGCTCCAGGAGATTAACATTGTCGTGTTTCTTCCCAGAGGGCAGTGTTTTTATCTGACATATGACTTTAGTGGAAATAAGATCAAATACGCTGGTTATTGATTAATTTCTTTTTGGCTCACTCTCCAAATTAGCTCCTGTTATCTTGGTTTTGGTAGCATGTGACTGTTGAAAGATTCAATATTCTGCACTAATGGATTAATTTGTAGCCTGTAAACGTCTAAAAAAGACAATTTTAGCCATATTAGGATTCTAATCATCTTCAAGCATGTTGAGTCTTGTGGTCTAAGTATTGAAAGGAGATCTTAAGAGCTGATTCATTACTCCTGTTAGGGAATAAGCTGCTGGGTGCAGACGGATAATGACCTGCCTATCAGGATTATTTATGCCTGTTTTTCAGATGGAGATTTGCAAGGCTCCCCTGGCCTCCTTTACTTTGAATGACTGACTCAGCATCTAGCCTAAATGTATCATAGTCAACATAAACAGACTAAAACCCTGAAATGGTAAACACATTAGGTCAGGTCGTGTGTTTTTTTTAAGGCAAATTTTGCTGGTGTATAATAAATGTTAAATATAGCTTTTGAATTAAAGTCTTCATTCCGGGCACTGATAGTAAATAGGCAGGACGATTGCAATTAGTTAATCTCTTAATTATGTCTTTACATTTCTCTGCCTTATGCTGCATTCACATGGATTCAGGCAGACGGTAGATGGTAAACCGGATATAATTTTAGTGGACGAGAGCAGGCCGGTAAAATTAAGAGACGCCGGCACAGAATTCCGGCAACGGTAACGTTAGACAGCATTGCTGTCCAAAGTTACAATGTTATAACTTTTTAAGTTAAGTGTGGTAGTTTTAGTCTATTTTTGTTTGTGAGGCTGTGTATGGTTCTGTTATAATATAATATTCACAACTTGTGAACTGAACACTAGGCTTGGTAAAGAAAATCAGTGATAAAATTTGTCCTATGGTGTGGGTTAGATATAACAGTTAGTTAGTTGTGTGGTGTGATTCACATGTTATGAGGTGATGCAGAATATAGTGGCTTGATATGTAAGCCTACTTTGTTACTGGACTTTGTTGTATTTTCAGTGGGCAAAGTATCACTACCTGATGAGCTTGTTCAGTAACAGCCTTCTTTACTTAAGACATTTTGACAAGTCACAGGTGGAAATAATAAAATGAATGATGGTTGAATTCCATTTAGCTGCTTTGGTTTTAGGGTCCTGGTATTGTGCATGCTGGCTCACTGTCGCACTGTCACGTGCTTTTCCTACTATGACAAGTCAAAATGTCTGCTGTGAAAAAGGCCTGTTTTCATTAAATAAATTCACGTCATTAAGAATGAACTTCACCGTAGCAATAATTTTGACACTGATGAAATCATAAACCATTGCCTAAAATAACATTGTCACTTGACAAAATAATTTTAACTCAATGTGTACTTACTAGCTTTTTTTCAGAATCCTTCAGCTGCAACGCAGTCTTCATTAGCTAATAAAGTTTGCTCAGTTGTCATGGAGTTGGCTTAGTTGCTGTTCAGTTGTTTTAAGACTCAGAATTATTGTCAGAATTTTGCCAAATGTCTCTTTAGTAGTAATTGTGGTAAATATATACATTATTTCGACACGAGTCCCTGTGTATTTTAGCCTAGCATATTAAAGGTGCACTGTGGAGTTTTCTTGTAAACAAAAGTTATGTTCACATTCAGCGTTACTCACCAAAACTCATTTGTATCCTTAAGGTCTAACAGAAGTGTTGAATGCATTTCCTTCCTCATAAAACATTTGCAAAACCGATTTTAATTGTAAAGAAGTCATTTTAATCCTGCGTTGTTTACGTCCATGTTAACGCACAAGCAGTCTTCTTCTTCACTGCCTTTGTTGGCGCATTGTGGCATGTCTTGGCATGTTACTGCCACCTCTAGATCCGTGGAATAGTGTGAAACCATTGGCAGGAATGTGTATTGAATCACCCACACACATGTGTGCCTTGTGAGCGTGCACAAGACAAACAAAACAGGGATCCACACCTAAAAACCTTCTACATAGCGCTAGTAGAGGTAAAAACTCCACAGGGAAACTTTAATCTGTCCAGATGTTTTACCAATAAATTCTTAAACCTGCATTAAGTGGCCACTTAGGGGCAGTGCAACAATGTGAAAACACAACATTGACATATTATCACCTTATAAAGTTAATAGGGTTAATGTGTTTGCAAACAGTTGCTTATTTACACATCCAGCAGACGCAGAGCAACATTAGCATTAATTTTAAGGCCAGTGACATTGTGGGGGTGGAGCTGGACTCTCTGGCGGTGGTGTCAGAGAGGAGGATTCTGGCCAAACTACATGCCATCTTGGACAGTGTCTCCCACCCACTCCATGACGTGCTGGTCAAACAAACGAGTACCTTCAGCGAAAGACTCATTCCCCCAAAATGCACCACAGAGCGACACAGGAAGTGATTCCTGCCTGTGGCCATCAAACTCTTTAACTCCTCCCTCTAAGTGTCAGTCTATATGACCCTAAGTCACTAAACTGGACATTGATCATTAACATCACTGCAATACTTGACATAATTGTGCAATGTTCTCTGTTTAATACTCCGGTGCAATATACTCTGTTTTCAGTTTAATATTCCATATTTATTGATATTTATTCATACTTCTATTACTGTTGTGCAATATCCACCGTCTCATAATCATCTTAATAAGCTACACTCAACTTGACAGTATTCATTATTGCACTATTACTTATATTATTACATTATATTATACCGTACATACTTTGTACATCCACTTTGGTACTTAATTTTATACTTATATCCACTTTGTACTTAATTTATCTTACCTGTATTATAGCGTATTATATTTTGATTTGCTTAGTACTTCTATTCTCAAGTGTGCATTGACATGATAGTGAGCAGCTGTAACGAAGAGTTTCCCCTCAGGGATCAATAAAGTATTTCTGATTCTGATTTGGATTCCTGTTTGGGTCCACCCGATGTATGTAAGTCCAACATTAACTGTCCTTTTAGTGTTTTGCTCTCCACTACCTCCTAAGAGAAATATCTGGCTATTTAGCGGGTAAATGCTCCACTGTGTTCACCAGCTAGTCATTAACTTTGTCTGTCTGTTGTTTAAAGCTAAGGTAGGTAACGTTGGAGAACTAGCAAGAGACAGCTAGATTTTAAAAGTATTCAACCGAAAAAATTCAGGCCTCCCTCCAAAGCCACTCCCCCAAAACACATTTTCATGCAAGCAGATAGGTAGACAGACAGGCAGACAGGTAGGCCAGCCATTTGGATGGGCTTGTTACAGGCCTGTGACAGCCACAGACACCAATTTGTTTTTTTCTCAGAGCATTTGATTTATTGATTGCTGTCAGGATGTAAAGAGAATTTCCACAAATATAACAAAAATGCTTCTGAAATTACCTACCCTAGCTTTAATGCTGCGCTTACTTTTAATCGAATCATTTAGGTATGTCATTTCAACTAGCAAGCTTGTGATGACAGTGTAGAGTTGCTAGTGATCTTTCAGTTAACTCCATTATAGCCAACAAACATCTTGCAGTTATTGTTTTCAGTGAAAGCGGCTATGATCAATAATTGTATCAAATGCCAATGTGTAAGGGGTTGCTCGTGGTGACGAACCTACGGAGAATTATCCTGAATCTGCAGCTCCCCTTGGCTTTATGGAGAGTTTCAGCTCATTGTTTAACTGCCTGGACCGCAACTTTAAAATTTTGGTTCACCCTCATCACTCTCACAGCGTCATTTTCAGCAGCATTAAGCAGCTAAAGAGCCAGATATTTCCCTAAGGACTTGGTGGAGACCAAAAGCGGAGCTAGAAGAGAGTGAATGTTGGACTTACATACACCAGGTGGACAGAAACACGGCTCCAAATGAATGACAATGTTGCTCCATAACTGCTGGATGTGTAAATAAGTAACTGTTTTCGAACAAGTTCACCATATAAACTTAAAGGTGATGATACGTTAATGTTGTGCTCACTACTTGTTCCCGCTGCCCGCAAGTGGCCAAAACAAAATCAATTAACCTTCATTTATCCAGGGAAGTTTCAGAGCAGTGCTCTTCTTTCACGAACGCCCTGTTCACACTCACACAGTTATACACACATTCACACCTGGAAATTGCCCAGTACATCCCAGCACAGTCTTATCTGTTGGCCACTGAGCAGCTCCACAAGAGCAGTTGGGGGTTCAGGGCTTTGCTCAGGAGCAAAGATGGTAATGAGGAAGAGGCAAGTACTGCTCTTATTTGACAAAGTATCACATCACAGCTATAATATTGTCAATGTCAATTCATGAAAACAGTCCTAGGCCTGTTAGTGATTATGGTTCCACCATTGTCACCAGTAACTACACCAGAAGAATATAATAGTAATAAAGAAAATAATAATAATAATAATGATACAGAAAATGAGACAAAAGAATGTACAAAGATGAAATGGTGGAGCAAATATAACAGAACTCATCAATGAGGTTAAGATTAATTTGGGCTAAGACTTAAGCATATTTGGGATTGTTATACAGAATTCAGTAACAGTGAAATTTGCGAGTCTTTATAGCAAAACCATTGTGTTCAAATGTGTATTACAACCATAATATGCTGAAAAATAGGGACATAATATCTGTGATATCACACAGTTTTCTTGTGGGATGACCTCATGGGAACTGAAGCCACATCCTCTGAAAGGATGCTGTTTCAAGGCCATCATATTACTAACAAATGTAGTTTGTTTTATTATTTAGAGCCATTATTCTATGTCTGAGTAAATTTGATGAAGGACCAGTTACCTCATTATGGACAACATTTCCATTTCCACTTTGAAGAAATGCCTTTAGCACAAATCCTGCTTCCCAGTACTGAGTTGGTACTGTCAAGTGACTGCTAATCCTAGAGCAGAGCTTTAATTCTGAGAAATGTTTATAAATTTGTTTTTGGTGTGATGTAGAGGTGCCTGGAGACTGTATTGGTGGGTGGCCCCGGGAGTCCTCCAGGCAGGCAGGGACAGACACCGTGAGAGAGACGCTGCCTCCACCCCCAGCACTGTCACCACCATGGCCAGGGAGCAGCCCAACGTGGGGGACCTCCTCCCGCTCCTGGAAACCTCAGACCTCCACCAGCTAGAAGACATCAGAGGCCTCATCAACGAGCAGCTCAGCACTGGTAGGGCCGCTTTACTCGTTTAACGTCGCCATAGTTTATCTGTGTTCAGCTTTCTGGGCGACTTTGAGAAATTGTCATTTTACTGATACGTTTGGCCAGTGTGTCAAGATCACACCATATTGCTTTATTAATGTCTTTTTTACCATCTGTTTGAACGGTAATATGAAACTTTCTTCTTTTAACATAGCTCCGCTGTTGGTGGAATTTCCTAATTTAGTATGCCTACTTCTTTCAGAAACTAACTCAAATTATCCTTCCTGTTTTCTTTGAAGAGAGAGGGTCCATGCTACTGAACGGGCTGGTGGACTACTTTTTGGAAACTAACTCTGCCCAGGCCATGCATATCCTCTCCTCAGTCAGAGAGCCACACGATAAGGTAAGAAATTCCCCTATGCCATCTTAATGTCTGTCAAAATTTTGTGATGAAATCAATTCATTCCTATGGATTCGTCGCGAGGATCTGCCCGAGGAGGGGAAATTAATCAGCACAAATGTTCCACGTAGAGTTCAACTTTGGTGAACTTTGACATGTGAATTTGTTAGCTTTGTTGTACCATCTACTTTTATTTAACCTCCTCTGTCAGAGTAAAACCTGTTCACAAAAGAGGATTGCAGACAGTTATGAGACAGGAGACAATGGTACAAATACATTTTTTGAATAAACTGTGTGAATTTACTGTCCCATTGGTGACCAAGCTAAGCTAATGAGCTAATGAGTTTGCTAATTGACCGTTGGCAAGCGGTGACAGCCGCTTTATGGCGCAGTCAGACCGAAATCCATGCTTGCGGTGTGGCCAAAAGGTACTGGACGTAGCGTGGGTAGGGTTGTAAACATGGAGGGGCTTGCAGGAGCTAGCATGGCCAGCGGGCTAACAACAGCAGTCCACAAAGTTGTAAGTTATACAGTGTTTTGTCAAACATTTTACTGTCATTAACCTCTGTCCTATCACTGTTCTTCAGCCAAACAGCATCCCTTCTTCTCTGCTGCTTGTATTATTTTACCATGCAGTTATAAAACAAGAATAAAACAAACAATATTTCCTTAATGAGAGGTCAATCCTACCCACTCTCTCAAACTGGCTGGACATTGGAGAGCCTCGGATTTTCGCATGTCTAACTTCGGTCAGATAGAACTCTGTGCAAAGTGAAGGGTGCGGGTCAGTTCACGGGCAGAAGCCAATGTGTCTATCCCTGTTTCACCTAGAAATGAATGGGAAACGAATTTTGGTCTGAAGGCACCATAAAGCGGCTGTTACAGCCTGCCAACGGTCAGTTAGCAAGCACGTTAGCTTAGCTCGGTCGCTAACGGGACAGTTCAAGTTCGTCACGCTATTGGTCAACGGCGCAAATTCACGGGTCAAAGTTCACCAAAGTTAAACTGTACCTGGAATATTGCCACAGATTTATTTCGCCTCCTCGAGCAGATCCTCTGATCGATTCCACTGAAATGAATTGAAATCGCTGCGAAATTTCTCCGTTTTTAATCCTGGTGTGTCCAGGTCTTTACTCTTAGTATTTAAAGCCAGTTTATTTAGGATTAGCCACAACCATGTTGTAAATATTATAGGCATTTGCTTAAACTCCAGCTACCTGATTGTGTTAAATACAGAGCTAACCCTGCTGTCCCCCCCTCCCTTCCATCACAGCACCTTCTGGACAAGATGAACGAGTGTATGACCAAACAGGCCTGCCGACTGCCCACCCTCACCCTGCTTGGCCATGTAATCCGCAAGCAGCCGTCCTGGATCCACAAGATTGCTCGATACCCTCTGCTGCTCTCACTGCTCAAATGCCTAAAGGTAACGACCCAATTATTACTCTGTGCCTTGACAAGGAGATTTTTGTTCACTGAGTGTGTGTGGATGGATGAGGATTAGTGCGTTCTCACCCAGCTGTTTTTAGAATTGATATCACATAGAATATGTGATATTCGGTCTCTTCCTCAAATACAAACTTTATAATGTGTTTATCTTGCAAAGTTTTGGCACTGCATAAAGCAGTAGGCAGGTCAATTAACAGCTACTTAAGTGAGTATTTGTTTGGATTCATTTCATCTGCACTGATCCTTGAGGATGGCTTTCAAACCTCTTTGTAAAACTATTGTAGAAGTAGTTTTTATTAGAGCCTGACCGATGTATCAGTCAGCCGTTATTATCAGTCAGCCGATATTATTGGCCGATATTGGCCTATCGCAGATATATCGGTGTATATGTTATCTGATATGAGGCGATGTAAAACTGTTTTCTTTTCAGTATATTTGGCAGAATGAAAGGCCTGTAGTAATATATAGCTGCGTTTCCACCCAAAGTACCTGGAACTTTTATTCCCAGGAACTACTTGTCAAGAAACTAAAAGATTCCTTCAGCCCATTGTTTCCACCGCGGTCTAAAGACCCGCAAAGATTAGGCAAATTACACCTATTGGGTTATACCCATCACACAGCTGCATAACTCTATTGTTTTAATTTATTAAACACATCGCCTGCAATTCAGCATAAGGACCTTTGCTTATTTTAACCTATGCACTCTCACCTGTTTTAAATACTGAGCTTACCGGTGTATAATGGTGAAACTGACAGCCACTACTTCCTCAGAGCATTGTAAATATTAGAATATGGTAACACAAGCATAAGCATTGCTTGTTGTTTTTTATATATATTAGTATATACTTGTTTTCAGATACAACAACAGCCACTATACACACATTTGGTTCCACAACTATTTATTTATCTGCGGAAATATAAATGTGCAAAATCCAGCGTTTGTGTGCTTCTGCAGGAAGCATGGGATGAGGGCTGCTTAAGGTAGCAGGGGTAAACACACTAATGTTACTCTCTGCAGCCTGCAGTTCAGTGTGCCCGCCCGTTTCATCTGAAAAACACGTTGAAAAAGATATAAATGCTGTGCCTCACTGCGACGACATTAACAAGATATAATTTTGTACGATCGATTTAGCCAACCCTTGGCTTAACGAACACCGCGATTCTATACCATTAGCGGTTGGCGTTGTAGATAACGCTTGCTTTTGGCTAGGGTAGCAATAGCATGACAACAGCGTTATAGCATTGTAGCATTTAACAAGCATCGTGTAGCACCTTCAACCAACTGGTCATCCGTTTCCGTGTCGTCCACCATGGCTTCCAACAGCGCAGTAGCTGAGCTGCTGTGCAGAGAAGGTTGGCCAGTGACCCAGCAAAGCATCGATCCAGACAGTCAAACCAAACCGCTTCGCCAGTCGGAGCTCGAACACTCTGAAATGTTCAGCGCCCCACCCCAAAAGTTCCTGTACTTTTGGGAAGCACTACCCCCCGAGTACTGTAAGTACATTTTGCTATAATACTTACATAATTTTACCTTGTAAGGTTTAGAATGCAGAACTTTTACTTGTAGTGGAGTATTTTCACAATGGGGTATTAGTACTTTTGTTTAAGTAATGTTTATTTGCCAATAAAGCACTTGAATTGAACTGAGATCGTCCAAGATGATGGACAGGTTAAGAGTGCACTTACTACACTGCGTGAACTGTATCTAAAAATTGAGTAAAATTTGTGAAATACTAGTTTGTGAAACACATTGCTGGAAAGTTAATAAACAATGAACCCATCATTTTCCTCTTTCAATGTAACTCTAATATAACCTTGTCCCTCACTCCACTCATGCTTATCACAGCTGTTTGTTGTGTTAGCGATATAGCTCGCCAGCTATAGTTTGTCAGTCAGTAGCAGATTGACGGTGCGGTGGTGGTTTGAGTCTGTTGAGTGTTGACTTCACGCTACGTTGTTACCTAGTTGGTGAGATGCAGTGCTGGAAAGTGAATAAATAATGTCAGAACCTTTTTTTCCCACCAGATACGTTGAACGTTTCCCCTGAATGTTTATAGCAGAGACTCTGTTTATCTCTTGACTCGGCCGCGGCGAACCCTGAGTTTAATGCTTGTGACCGTTACATTAACAACAAAATATTGCTACAGATGACAAGTTTTGATAAGCAAGGACTTCAGTTCATTGAAATAATGGTTCAGAATCGGAACAAAGCTGTAGCATGGATCTCATAGCAGAGTAGCATAGTAGAGAGCAGTGGTGGAATGTAACTAAGTACATTTAGTACTGTACTTTAGTACAGTTTAGAGGTACTTGTACTTTCCATGGTATTTTCTGCTAGCTCAGCAATTGGCTGATACTGAACAGTACTGATTTTTATTTAGCTATTTATTTTATTTCTAGCATTTGTTGACAATGCATATGTTAAATTATTTAACATGTTAAAGAGTATTTAACTTAAATATTCTTTAATAAAGTGATTTGTTTAAGAAAGCAGCCTTTTGCAAAGGTATATTGGTGCAAAATCGGTGCACAATCCACATAGAAAAGGTCTATTTTCATTCCAGCTCGGTCAGGCTCTAGTTTTTACAGACCAGATTTAATACTGGCAAGCAATGAAAGTGTGTTGTTGAACCGAAAACAACCAATTCCTTACAGGTTTGATGTGGTATTTCATTGATTAGTGAATGCTCCCTAGAGAAACACTGCATGTTTGTCTACTCAAACTAAAGTTTACAATGCTGCTGCTCAAATATTTGTTGATTAAACTCTCGATTAGATTAAGTTTTTAGCCATGCAAGCGACGGAGCACTAGGTATGGCAGAGATGCTCTGTTCATTGCTCTGGTCCAGACTGAAATGTCCTGATAACTATTGGATGGATTTCCAAGAACATTGGTACACACATTCATGTCCCCCTCAGGATGAATTGTAACAACTTTGGTGATCCTCTGACTTTTCATCTAGCACAATCAACGGGTCACAATTTCACTTTGTCCAATACTTTGGTTTATAACTAAATCACTAACTACTACTGACATTACAGTCAGCCTCAGCTGTACTTTGTGTTTGGTGCTAATAGGCAGATGTTAGAATGGTAAGCCACTACACTTAGATGGTGACCATGGAATAAATCTTTCCTGCTAAAGATCAGCATGTTAGCATTGTCAGTGTGAGCATGTTAGCATGCTGATGTTAGCATTTAGCTCAAAGCCTCACAGAGCTGCTAGCGTGGCTGTAGACTCTTGCTGAAAAAGTCAATGAAAAAGAAGACACCAATTCAATGTTACACACTCAAATGAGTACAAATAATATAAATCGGGGGCGGCTGTGGCATGGAGGCAGAGTGGGTCGTCCACTAATTGGAAGGTAGGCGGTTCGATCCTGGCTTCCCCCATCCCACATGACCATGTGTCCTTGGGCAAGATACCGAACACCAAATTGCTCCCGAGGACTGTGCCATCAGTGTGTGAATGTGTGTGAATGGGGTGAATGTGATGCTGAGTCACTCCAAGCACAAAATGCTTGCACATTGTTCATTTAATGTTTGGCAAAATTGAGTTGAATTTGAATGCTTCTGTTATCCTGTTACAGTCTTCAAGGTTTTTGCTATTTGTGTTCTCAAACTTTGTCCCCTGGTGACTGTAGCATCTGTCTGGATGGCATGAAGGAGCTAGCTAGTTAGCTAACCTGCAAACACTCCAGCTTCTGTGGGTTTACTTTCTCCATACATGTAACCCTCTCTCCAGTGCTTCTATTTAGCCATTAAGCTCCTTTATTTCAAAGCATGTCTCATTCATGTCATTGCACCCGTCAACTTGAACTGGTGATTCACATCGTGCTGTCCCTCAAACATTCCCTATTGAAAATATAAATATGTGGAAAGATATTGGCTGAATAATGTGTAAGAAATATTTGGGAAAAAGACGAGCTGCTTACAGCCAGAGTCTGAAATGAGGCTTTATCAAAGTAGAATGCCAATTTCTATGCTGAAAGTCATTTAAATCCCTGTATTATTATCTGTCTCATGTAGCCTACAGGCAGTCTGTTGTTGTAATGAGACAGGATGGCATTTACCTGTTTATTTAAAAGCCATGTATAAACTAGAAACCACAATAATAATACAGGGATTTAAATGACTTTCAGCATAGAAATTGGCGTTCTACCTTGATTTAGCCTCATTTCAGACTCTGGCTGTAAGACATTGTAGTGATTAATATCATTAAGGACAAATTTGTATATATATATTTGGACAAATGTTCTTTAACTCAACCAGTTACTGTTATTTTGCCTTACTTATAATTTTGAACTGACAATATATGTATTTACTCAGAAGAGTATGCCTATATTTTCACATTGGATGTTTATTTTTATTGCAAAATTGACCTTAAGTTTAATTTAATGGTTGCATTAAAAAGTCTTACATTTAACTTGCTGATACATGTAGACACCCTGGTACTCTTTCAGTACTAGAAAGGGTTATGTCTCAGCAACGTTTGCCCCACATTATATTTAACAGTAATCTTTTCTCTCAGAATACAGGCCTCCTGCCTGTACACACAGTTAAAAAGAAGTCAGCAGGCTGCAGGGCCTTTTCCTATCGTGCCCCGTTCCTCTGGAATAACCTTCCTGCTGATATCACACAGTCTGACTCTGTTGAGGCCTTTTAATCCAAATCAAAACTTAAAACTCATCTTTTCAACTTTCAATTTGTTCACGTCTTGTACCTGTTAACTTTATCCTTCCAGTGGGTCTGTCTCAGTATCACAGTATCAATGAATCTGTTAAGCCTAGTACTTATAGTCCATGTTTGCCCTTCCGATGAGAATACTGTAAGCTTTCTGAAAACTGATAATTCTGTGCTGGTGCATTGTCCGTCCTTGGACCTCTCTCTCTCTCCCCTGGCTGTCAGTGCCTCACTCCAGATGTTTTGGATCTGGCTGAATCTCCCGGAGGACCTTCATCCTCCTGGAGATTCAGCCTCTCCTCTTGTCTTTCTCTCTCCCTTGTGTGCATGTTGTTCTTGTCTCTCTCTCCCTCTGTGTGTTTTTTCCCCTTTCTCTTTCCTGGCTCTTTCCAGGTCTCCAAGGTGGAGAGGAGTTTCTTCCATTTTCTTTCCCTGTTAAAGGGTTTTTGGAGGAGTTTTCCTTTTCCGAATCGAGGCTGTATGGATAGAGGGTGTCATATGCTGTAGACATTGTAAAGACCCTTGATGCAAATTTGTGATTTGTAATATTGGGCTATGTAAATAAAATTGACATGACTTGACTTAACCAACTGTTGCAGCCATTCCTGTAAAAGTTCCCACTTGTACATTTCTCAATTTTGTACAGTGGATTAAATACTGGTTCACATGAAGAACTGTTTTGGTAAAATGTTCATCATAATGACATATTTAGAAACATCGAGAAAGAGATGTTAATTTCAACCTTCTAATCTCTGACTTTATCATAAACTTGAATACTTTTGTCTCAATTTCCTGGCAGACGGACACAGACGTAGTGGTGCTGATAACTGGAGTGCTGGTGCTGATCACTCTGCTACCCATGATCCCTCAAGCTGGGAAACAACACCTGTGGGAGTATTTCGACATCTTCGGACGCCTGGCATCTTGGAACCTTAAGAATCCCGGTAGGAGCTTCCTCTCACAAAACATGTCTGCAACATATATGTATATGTATATATGTAATATATTGATCAGAAAATATTCCTATTAATATTCTGAGAGATATTACCCCACCACTTTAAAAAAACAACTTTTTTGGCAACTTAAATATTGTATTTACTGTATTATCTAAATCTCATCTATCAAAGAGTCAACCACTCATAGACCTCTGAAAGGATGTTTGCACTCGCAGCCATCTAGGCAGTTAACTGGAGCGCAAAAATACAAATTTGGTCTAAAGGGGTGAAGTCTGGGTGGACAAAATAGGCCAAAACAAACAACAAAAAATTCGGTTTACTAATTATCCTGCTGTTTAGGCTGAATTTGTTAGTCTGGAGTTCAAGTTTGTGCTTTTCTCTGTTTGATATTTTCTACACGTTCAGGGCATGTTTCAGAGGTTTACCTAATCCACCTGCATGCCAGCGTCTATTCACTCTTCCACCGTCTCTACGGCATGTACCCGTGCAACTTCGTGTCCTACCTGCGCTCCCATTACAGCATGAAGGAGAACATGGAAACGTTTGATGAAGTAGTGAAGGTGAGGAAATTATCCCTGCTGCTGAATTGCTGTTGCTCTTCATCAGAGTTTTTGTAGCCAAATGATTACTAATATACATTTTGTGTTCAACCTTCCATTCAGCCGATGCTTGAACATGTTCGTATTCACCCAGAACTGGTGACGGGAACCAAGGACCATGAGCTTGACCCCACCAGGTAAGTCTCACACTGCTCTGCCTGGCAAAGGAACAATTCAGTGTTTAATCTTATTTTCTGCTATTGCATCTCTTTGACTAATGGTGCCATGCTTTGCTGTAGGTGGAAAAAGTATGAAATCCACGATATCGTCATCGAATGTGCCAAAGTGTCTCTAGACCCCAAGGAGGCCTCCTGTGAGGAGGGCTACGCCACCATGCCTGAGAACTTTTACCCCCCAATCCACCTGCGACCACAAGACTGCACTTCCAGCCCCTACACAGACCTCCACAGCAGCTACGGTCAGAAAACACTTCATACATATGAAACTTAGTAGAGGCCCAACAATATTGAATTTTTAAGAATGATACTGATGTCGATATTTGAGAGAAAATCCGATTATATATCTGCCTATACATTTTTTTAACAAAGACAAACATTTTATTTTTATTGAAAAACAATGTGATGGAGAAACTGTTTCTGAACTATCTTAAACATATGGCATTTCTGTACTGCAGTTTCTTGTTAACTATCGGCCAATATACACACTGTATTATATCATTGTTATTAATCACCGTATTGCCCAACCCTAACAATAATGAATTAACTATTTAAGAACATCTTTCTATCCATATGTGAAGTTAGTGGTATTATTTTACACAGTGCAAAATAAATAAAATAAATCATCCCTATAGTATTATTAACAAGAAGTACTGGCTGTGCCCATGTATTGTGCTACTTAGTATAGTAATTGGGTAAAAGTTTTCATTCTCTTAAATTGGTTTGACCACTATACTGCTCTTCTCTCTTTTTGTTTCTTTGTTTGCTTTGTCAGAAAGAATCCTTTTTGATTTCACTTTGTATTTCAATCCCAGTTATTATGATTTAAGGATGTTTTTTTTTTTAAACCTATTTTGTTTGACAACAGCACCTGTACTGACTTGTCATGATAAAGGATGTTATTGGAGACGGACAAATGATGGGCATTTTTCACCATTTTCTGACCATGTATTAAACCATTAATCAATTCATGGAAAAAAAGAAACTACAAATTAAACAATAATATAAATAATTGTTATTTGGAGCCCTAGTACAGCCCTAGACAATTATGCCTTTTTTCAGGGAGACCCTTGTATTTGTGATATTAAACATTGTATTTTTTAACTAGTTTTAAAGGACAAGCACCAACCAGTGGTGTCCAAAAAAGCAGAGGAAGACGGCAAGTTGTTAGGTGCATCCATTTGAAGATTGATCAGACTGTTTGTCTTCTTGACAACAGGAAGCTCTTCTTCGACCCCGTTCTCGACTCCACGGCAGCCGCTACCCCCGCCCCTGTCCTTGCCCCCCTTCTCAGGGACACAGTCCTCCTACCGCAGCCCACAGACCTCCAGACGGCAGGTAAGATCATCCATAATATGGTCAAAAGCTGTCAAAAACTGATCAGAGGGTAACACCATAGCACTACGTAGTTAAGCTTCTGTTTGCTGCTAGCTCTTGTACACATGGTCACATTTACACTCCATATGTCACCTGTCAAATGTAGTGATTGATTGCATTTCTCCATGACTGCCCTCCATGTTTTTTAAAGACGCGGAGAAGAAGCGAGTGGAGTCCTCAAAGTCATTAGGTTGGCAGACAGTCGGGTCAAGCTTCAGGAATTACGACACATGCCCCCCATCCTCATCCTGCCACACTCCCTACAGCTGGTTGCCATGGAGATGCCATCTCTCCCTTTCTATTATTGGGTCAGCCACAAAAGGGAGGGGTCTGGGTGTTTTTCTGCCCCCTGGGGTCTGTCTCAGGATTTGTCTCTGCTTTATACCCCCTCCGACCCAGACAGACGAAAAATCTGGAAAATATGGGAGATACCCGCCATTTTAGGAAAAACAGCATTTTTTATTGGCTCACATTTGTGTTGTTGTAGTAGTCATCAGTTATAATAATTACAGAAATAACAATAACAATGCAGTAATTTGATCCCAAAAGCAACGCTTTTCAGAGGTCCGGTCAGGGATTCAGCAAAGTGGACGATCTGTCGAAGGGACTGAAATCTGGATGTTTGACTGAATGACAGACTCCTACAAAGTCTGAGATTCCCCCAAGAAATTGTTTAGTCGAGGCTGTGAGCCACCCAGATCTTGACTCATTTTGTCTCATTTAGTTAGTAGATGCCTAAACAACAGTCACACTCATTGTTAGTATATGGCATTTGCTGTGTGAAAAGCACCTCGGCTCTTTTTTACTGAAGGTTAATGTATTATTTCAGAAAATGTGTGCACTTTTTTATTATGTTAGCAGAGGTGTTTTTTGTCTCCAGTGAGTTGGCCCATCTCCATTATAAAACAGTACGGGAAACCCTGTAACTACACCCCAATTCTGGCCCTCAACCTGCAAGGTTATTATTGTGGAATTTAAGATTTTTAGACTGTCAAGACATTCAGTAGCAGCCTTAAATACCGCAACTACCTTCCAGCTTACTGTAGATGTTTTGAAACTCATCTGTGAAATTGAATTTGAGTATCAAAACATCAGCAGTGAGGGAAGACATTTGTGGATTTGGGGTCGCTATAACAATGTGTCTTTAACTTGCAAGATTTCCAGTGTGCCACATTTCCTGAACACACCCTTTCTTAAAGGATCAGATAACCAAAATTCATCTGTGGATTGAGTAGATGTAGCAGGAGTAGTTTTGGGCGGCACCAACAAAATTCCATTTACCTCAGTTGTATTGGGGTAGAAGTTTCAGAGGTAATTATCTCATAACTTTGCTCATGCAAATAGTTCTGGTTGTATGTGCCAGACACCACTAGGAGTGATACAAATATATGCTTTTGGTTATTTGGGTGAACTGAACAAGAACACATGAATGCACACATGATTTTCACAAGTTGAGAACCACATGTGCATAAGAAGGTATACCATACAGACGCTAGATATTTTTTTGCAGAGCAGCAAGTCAGACTTAAAGGAACAGTTTGACATTTTGGGAAATATGTCTGTTCAGTTTGAAATTACAGCCAGCAGCCAGTCAGCTTAGTTTAGCATAAAGACTGGGGGAAACAGCTAGCCTAGCTAATTAAGATGTTGTATCTCATTTTATTAATCCATATTTAAAGTGTAAAAACAACAGGTTATGGTTTTACGTTGGGTGATTAGAGCTTTAGAGGTGTTGGTAGGCAGATTTTGTTACCTTTGGACAGAGCTACTCTAGCTGTTTCCACCTGTTTCCAGTCTTTATGCTAAGATAAGCGGACCTGCTGCTGGCTGTAATTTTTTGTAAAGACATCATCTTACTGCCTGCAAGAAAGAGAAAACGGGTCTTTCCCAAAATGTCGAACTATTCCTCGATGTGTAATAATTGTGCTGTTTGGTCTCTATTTCTCTGCAGAACTCCACCTGTGAACTCAACTCTTCCTGTGGGGGGAAGGACCCGCTGTGGAGCCCCTCCTCGTTGTGTGGCATGGCCACGCCCCCTTCCTCCAGGGGCATTTCGCCCAACTTGGAGCTCTCCCACAGTGCCTCACACCTTCCCAGCCGCTTCCACTGCACATCAGGTCAACACTTGCATGATTACAATAGATTTCAACTCTGCTGTCAGTGTTTTTTTTTACGTTTTAACGGAGTGATCTTTTCTTTTCTGCTGATTGTTTTGACCACAGCAGGAGGGAAAGGAACGCCTGCCTCCAGCACTCCAGCCACCTCTTCCCCACCTCCCACCCTATCAGATGACTTCCCCATAATCTCCTTACCAGCCAACACAGTCCAGTCCAGTCCACCAAGAAAGGTATGCTCTCTCCCCTCCATTTTAAAAATGTGTCCTTAGAACACTCCTTGTTTCCAAATTTCCCTTTGTCAGTGAGTTTATGATGGGAAGTTGTCTGTTTGTGGATTTACTTTCATTAAAAGATAAAAATAAAGACACACTTTTTAAATTATTTTTTCAGCATGACATAATTGCAAAAGGCCAATGGGTAGATTGTGATTATTCATGCCCAGTGTGCTGTTTTTCTGAATTTCACGATAGCTTAATTGTTCAGGATCCTGGTCCTCCTATGTTGCTTAATTAGGAACATCCAAACAAATATGCCAGCCAATTCAAACTATGTAACTTCTATCATCTTGAAAACTCATTTCTTTGACAGCAGGAGGCAAATTGATTTATCAAATGGTTTAAGTCTGTAATTTTACACCCAGAAGTAAATCAACAGTTGAAATCCTTATAGTCATGTTATTAGTTCTCAGCAGGAGTCTGATTTTGTTTGGCTTCTTGTCTCATAAATGTCCTTTATTCTGGTATATAAACGTTAAAAGCTTAATGGACTTTACCTGTATCTGTCAGTCATCCAAGGATTGTGAACTGTTGTATTGGTTTTCATAAAAAACAGTGACTCACACTTAGATTCAAATAGGTAAAGAATAAGAGTCTCAGCCAGCCCTGCATGTCTGTAATGCCACATTACAACGTGAAGAACATGTAGATGTTCTCAGAAACAGGAAGACCTGGAGCAAACCACTGATTTCCAAAATGAATTCATGAAGTTATAAAACAGTTAACTGTGTGACTTTCCAGGATCGTCGACAAGGAGAAAGCAGTAAGCCGGCGCTGGTGAGACAGGAACCAGTCAAAGATACAGAGAAGAGCACAGAAGTAGCCACCAACAGAGGTTAGTCAGGATGAGTCTCATTACTGTGATTCATCATCATTAAAAAACATAAAGGTCGTCACAGGTTCTGAATTTCGGATCAGGTCCGAATTGAACCCGTAGAAAACCACGGTTCATTTTCAATCCAGAGAGAACGCCAACACTGGCAGCAGCATGATGAGCCACCCATTAACTCACAGCCGTGGTTAAAAAGCGCAGTAATTCATGTCATTTTTACTGCACTTCACAGCTCACGCTCTCTGTCTGCCTCAAAAACACATTTTACTCCTGTGATGATGATTATGATGTACCACGTGATCAGAGCTGACGCTTTGATCCACTCAGGTGTTTAACATACAGACAGACAGAGCTGAGACCTGCTGCAGTACAACAGGACTGGGTTCAATTAGACTGAAAGTCATTTCAACGTCCGACCTCTATGTGTGATGCCAAATGTTAAATAATCTGGATAGCCTTAATTTTAATGATGTGCAAACTTCTCACCGTCTTTCCCAAAAATAACAATATCCAAGGTGTATTTGTAGTTTGGATGTTTTGGCTTTCTGGAGTTGTTATTTTTCTGACATCATACCCACAGTTGTGATGCACACATTTCCTCATCAGATGCAGGAGCTGCAGAGAACATCTCTATGACTTTGACAGAGCTGTCGGTCTTCATGAAGAAACAGGAGCTGGAGCTCCAGCTGAGAACAGAGAAAGAAAGGGAAGAGGGTAAGTATCGACTTGGTATAGATCATAGAACCAGATCCGGTCGGTATGTGATTCAGCATGGAAAACACAGGTCACATTGTGGGTATCTTCTTCAAGAAAAATAATCCACCAAACACAAATTATGCTGTGCATAATGAGGCGGAAAGTCACAGAAAGACAAAATAAAACCCCCTGAAATTATATTTTGATTTCTCTTTTAACAGGTGGAGAACCACAAAAAAGTAGGAGTGAAACTGCTTTGGTCTGTTCTCAAACAACTTGGCTAACAAGTGTGTTACACTCTTGAATGCTTGTGTGGCAAAGGAAGGCGTGCATGTGTATGATTGTGGGGTTTTTTTGTGTGGGTTTTAACAGCCAAACCTGCTTATCCAGAACATGTTACTTGTTTTTATAATGAAGATAGCAGATAATTAATACATACAACATAGAACATTACTAGCGTTAATTACAACTATGCAGACACTGGAAAAACACAACACATTAGCATCAAATAAAAAAGGAAAGGGAAGAAAAAAAGGGTTGTGGGATCTGTACAAATTAATTTGTTAGCTGACTTCAAACCATACAAATATTTGCCACAACATAAGGCTTGCATCTATCCTTGGAACCAGTTTTATAGAGACCATACATTTTCTTGTGATTACCAACGTATTAAAATGCTACATGCTTCATAGCCGAGTCAGTCAGTACAGTATTATGTTTTGACTGAAGCAAAAAGTTTTGAATTGGATCACATCTTTAAATATGTGGATTCATTCATCCTGTTAAACTAAATGAGCCTGAGCTCATGGACTTTGACTAAATATTCAGGATGCTAACACATCCCTATTTATATCCCTGTGTGTTATTGGTTTGAATCCCACTTGAGCCACTTGTACTAAAAATAAATGCACCTACAGTACTGTGAACCTCTTTGGATAAAAGCATCTGTCAAACAGCGCAAGCTCTGCCGCTAAAGATAGCCGCTTAGACTTAAACATTTCCACTCTCTTTGGGGAAAAAAAACAAGCCCCGAGTTTTTCTGTGTGGGACAGCAGATACTTGCCACTTGCTGTGACTGCAGTAATATTTAAGCGCAGGCATTGACATTCAGAACATAAATGCAGGTTTAACGCCACCATAATCCTCCACATGTTGTTTCTGCTGCAGCTGCCATCACAGAGGAGCTGCTGAAGATCACTGAGGATAAGCAGGAGCTGTCAGGCCTGAGGGGCTTCGACTCCCCTTTCTATCACACCACTGAGACTCTGACTGGCTGTCAGGCACAAGACAAGACCCTCTCCAACACCCAGCAAGGAGGCCCCGTCCGGGACACCCACCATGTTGTATCGACGCCAGACAAAGCGGAGAACACTGCGAGTACCAGTGGTGTCGGGAGTGAAAGAGGTGGAGGAGGAGGAACAGGAGGAGACAGCAGGAGTTCAGGCCTCGAGCAGTCCTGGTCCTTCCAGTCAGGTTTCACCCCCATCGATCACCACCTGCACCGGAGCCCCTCTGCCCCGGACGACGAGGTTGGCAAGTTTGGGATGTTCTCCCCGAGCCCATGCAGCAAGACCCCGGCCTCGGTGCCCTATGAGTTGTTTTTCGACCTGGCTCTGCCCAGAGCGGCCTCGCTCTTCGTGGGCCAGAAGACGTCGGAGGCAGTGCACAAGGCAGCGATGGAGAGGCTGTCGCAGTGGGAGGAGGGGTTGGAGGACGGTGAGGAGGAAGGGGTAGTGTCTGCTTCACCACTGGAGGTGCTGGATCGCCTTGTTCAGCAGGGGAGCGACACCCATGATAAAGTGCTCAAGAGGTAAGGGGCTAGCTTCAAATCTGCACAGACTTATATTCAAGGTTTTCTGGCTTTTATTATTATCATCATTATTATTATTTATTAAGGGATTACTTTCACGCCCATTTCCTCCAATTTGACTTTAGCACCCTTTTTTTTTTAGCCTTCCTTCATCAAAATTCATCCAGTCCTCATCAAATCACACACACATGCATATCATAGTTGGTTTGTTCATATGCCGTACAGTTTTCCAAAATTATGCTAGGTGTGGCCTGTTTGACACAAACAGCCTTAAATGCCTCTTAACCATTTTGTGTGCAACCACTTCACATGACAGGTAATGTATTTAAAAATATTGATTGCATTTCAGCCGTAGGTTGCACCATTACAACATAATGAATAGGATTGTGCGGCCGTGGAGGAGGTATTTACTCTCTGAGTGCTCTCTAGTTCTTTCAGTGTGTTGTCAGTAAAACTCATGTTGATCATACTGAGGAAACTCAGGAGTGTGTTTTGATGTGCTGTTCACTGTGCAGAGCCTGCCCGAGTTGTTTCCAGTCTATTACTGCAGCCGAAAGGAAACACCCAGTTGAAAACAAGTATGACATTGTTCGGAATCCGCCGCCACCCCCTTTCTTTCTCCACACATATACACACAGACACACACACACACACACACACACAGACAGTGAGCCAGTCCTCCAAGCCAATAATACAGCAGCAGAGACAGTGTCAGAAAAGTTAGCACCGGGCGCAGAACTATCTGGCTTCATTAATTCAGTCGCCGATCAGCACCACATTTAACGGTCTGATGGAGGGAATAAAATCAGCCGAAACAGACCAAAGTGTGGCTGAGACAAATAACCAATAAGGCCATTTATTACGATATGGTCACTTGTAGGGGAATATGGACAACATATATGTGACGATTACTATAACAGCATTATCTCTATTGATACACCTACTGAAGTAAATATCATAAAAAAAATGTTCATCCCTCTCAGTTGTTTTGGGGTGTTTCAAGACAACAAAATCCTATATGTTTCAAAAGCATCATTATTTTGAAGTATTTAAAGAAATAGCGAAATGCGCTTTTTTTGCTTTTTTGTCAAGAGTTAAATGAGAAGGTCGATACAACTCTAAAGCTAGAGTCAGGAGACTGTTAGCTTAGCTTAGCATGAAAAAGCTAGCCTGGTTCTGTCCAAAGGTAAAATAAAAAAAGTCTGACATTCTGGAGTCTCTGCTGGTTGCCTGGCAACCTCACGGTGACGACAAGACTTTGGTTCCGGCCAAGAAATAGGTCGAGCCCCCTCTTAAAACCGCAACGTATCGTTTTTACAATTTGGTTTTTGTACAAATTAAACAAATGGGATATAATGTATTAATTTGTTTGCTGGTAAGCGAATTTTGTTACCTATGGACAGAGCTAGTCTAGCTGTTTCCCCCTTTATGCTAAGCTAAGCTAACAGTCTCCTCGTTATGTGTATTTTGTATTTACTGTACATACATGACATTGTAACACACGAAACTATGGTGACCGTATCACCATAGTTTCGTGTGTCTTAACCTGTGCTTTCTACACCTTTCAGCCAAGTTGTCTCTTGATGTAGTATAGTTCAGTCTGTGCTGTCTATGGCTGACCTCAGTAACTGCAGTGCTTCTTTCTGAATGTCTTGCTGTAGTGGTGGTAAACAGGGAAAACCTGGTTTGAGATATAATTTATGTTTTAGATTATAACTAACATCAATGAAACGGGGATGATGCGTTAATACACAAAATGTTAAAATCTTTTTTCCCATTTCCACCAGAAACTGTTGCATTTCTGAAACACTTATTTAAAAGTTAATGGCACTGCTTCTGTTTTCTCCTCTGAAAATAATCATATCATTACCACCCCGACTGACATTAATAACTTAAGAGCAGCTTGAGAGAAAAACACCCCAGAGAGATTATTCTTCTAAAATGTTTTTCATACTCTCCTTTTACAGATTACCTTTGCCAAGTAAGTCAGCTGACTGGACGCACTTTGGAGGTAAAACACTCACACCACAACACTGTCGTACACTGATAAAAGAAGCTGTTATAAAGACTGCAGATGGAGTATTACTTAGGCATGACTAGTGATTTGTCACGAGCTCTGAGACACGAACAGCATGTTAAAATGTTAGACAGGGAATTTGTTCAACTGAGGTTTATCAAAACATACAAAGTTCCCACAGTCATGCAGAACCTGATCAACTCGGAAATCCGAAAGTTGGCCATTTAGAGATTTCTTCACCCTTTATTTACCTCCCTGTATGCACTCAGGAATCTAATTTTCTCCAGCTGCAGTTCACAACAACACAACAACACAAATAAAAACACTGTGTTTTTGTTAAAACTCTCTGCCAACTTGTAATTACAACTCTGGAATTGAATCATCTCCCCTGGTTGACTGATAGGAGTCATGTAATTTCGATTGCACGTAAAACAAAACTCCACTCAGCGCTTGTGGCTGACTGAAGTAAACTCTCTGGAGGACGGTTAAGGTCTTGGATCAAATTCTCAAGAATTTTTCTCTAAATGTTCTTTGTATGCTCTTCTCCCCTTCGAACGTCTTAACAAGCGAAGCTCTGTTATGTTGGCCAATTGTAGGGGTTGAAGAGTACTACATTTTTCACATTTTAAATATCTTAATAATGTGATTAACTGGGTAAAGAGTTGTTACCATCAGGTCACTGGTTCAAATCAAAAGACAGCTGATAAAATCTTGTCAGGTGAATGTGGATCAATAATTCTGTCGACCTTAAATAACTACCATCCAGATGGATCCAGCAGTGGAGCTGCCTAGTATCCAACAGACGGCTGTGCTCGTTGCTTCTACCAAGGAGTTTGCCTGTTCGGCTGGGCCATGAGTCCAGGATAAATTGATTAGTTTTAGGTCCAGATCCAGGAATTCTTTAAAATGATTTATTTAAACTGAGAAGGAAGCAGGAATCCAGCACACTGCAGGTCACTTGTTCTCACTTAATTTGACTGCAGCATTTTTGTAGGGCTGTGTATTGTTGCAAATGTTTCTTTTACAGATACCAAACAATAGTTATTTCAATACCTTAGGATTCATTTAAAACCTTTTTTTCGTTTAATAGTAGAAGCAAAAGTTCTCAAAAGTTTCATGTCTAAAGACCAGCAGCTGAACTTTGCCTCAATAAAATAGTCTAAAATTGTCGGTATTTTAATTTACATCAGGGACTATCTGATCAAAGAATAAATACACAAGATTATGAATCTGACTAGATGTTCAGTTGCCAACTTTCTGTACTTGACCATTTTCGATATTTGGTGCTAAAGTCACATTTTGGTCAGTAACAACAAAGTAGGTTGAGGTTCGATGCCCAACGGAGGTCTATGCTCTTTTGAAATTTTTGTGTTGTTTCTAGTTTCTTGTCAGTGAGGGTGACTGATCGGTAAATGTTCCTTTTGTAAAGTTAAAAAACGCATAACCTGTGCTATAATGGTGTTCCACACTTAATAATAATTAAGCTCATTTCTAGTAGTATGTATGTGTCAGGAGTGTGACCGTGTTAATACGTTATTATTACCGTGGCCTCCCCAGGCTCAGCTCCGCTAGACGAGCTTCACACGCTGCGCAGCCAGCTGCTCCTGCTGCACAACCAGCTGCTGTACGAGCGCTACAAGAGGGAGCAGCACGCCGTCCGCAACCGACGCCTCCTCCGACGCATCATCAACGCCACTGCACTGGAGGAGCAGAACAACGCTATGGCGAGTTTGCATGTGCTCATTATCACAGATTAGCCCTGTTTAAGCACTTTTAAGTGCTAGAACCAAAAACAGTATTTGAAAAAGTAACAAAAGCGCAGTGTAGATTTGTTTACTGAGATGCAGCACCACAGGACAGTTTACTGGAGGCTCACAGGTTTGATCCCTCAACAACCAGCATGCCCTGTTTGCATTTTGAACACAATGAGAGGAGAAAACACATCTAAATTCTTCAGAGATATCCACTGATCCCTGAGACATTTGTGGCATTTCATAACTCCAGCTGTCAAATCAGTGGAGTATCATCTGCGGCACGTAACAGAGAAAATGTAACTGAAGTTGTTTTGTTTGCAGCTGAGATTGACCCAGACAGATCGGTTTTCAACAAGTGATGGTTATAAAGAAGCTGCTTTGTCTCCAGGATGTAAACAAAGAGGTGGAACACTGACACATTCATGCAGCAGTCAGCTGAAAAAAATCAATTTTCTGCAAATCTTTAGAAAATGATGCACAGTGAGAAAAATGTCTGTGAGACAAAAAATGGCACAAACTGTTGCAAGCTACCTTAAAACATCTATTCTTTCTTAGGAGACATTTAGAAACTCCTGTGGACTTTGTACTCATCTTGTGCGGCTGTGTGCGTTTTTGTGTGCATCTGTGCAGAAGGACCAGCTGAACCTGCAGAGTGTGGACATCGTGTCTCTGAGGGAGAGTCTGCAGGTGGAGCAGCAGCGGTACAGGCAGCTGTGGGACGACCGGGAGACGGTGGTGACCAGGCTGCACAGTCAGATCAGACAGCTGCAGCAGGGACGAGACGATTACTACACCAAGAACCAGGAGCTCCAGGTGCGCACGCATGCACACACACACACACACACACACACACATTCACACTGATTGAGAGATACACAGAGATTCATATACAGCTACACAAAGGTATGCATCACTGTATATGTTTTATACAAATACAATACAATGATAATAATACAGTACACATATATTTGTCCACTGTAGTCAACTCAACTCAACTCAACTTTATTTATAAAGCACTTTCAACACCACAAGTGGAACCAAAGTGCTGTACACAAAATATAAAAAATAAACAGAAAACAAGCATATGACATACACACCTACAAAGCATTGTCAAAAGCTAAAGAAAACAAATAAGTTTTAAGCGCACTCTGAAAAACACCCAATGAAGGACAAGTTTTTAGAGACAGAGGAAGGTCATTCCATAGCCTAGGAGCTGCAACAGAAAACGCCCGATCACCTTTACATTTTAGACGCATACGTGGAACCACAAGAAGCAACTGATCATTTGAGCGCAGAGATCTGCTGGATTGACAGCGGCTGATTAAATCAGTAACATACTGAGGGGCTAGACCATGCAGAGACTTAAAAACGTACAACAGCGCTTTGTATTGAATTCTGTATCGTATGGGTAACCAATGTAGTTTAATTAAAACCGGAGTAATGTGTTCTCTCTTCTTAGTACCCGTTAAAAGTCTAGCAGCTGAGTTCTGAACAAGCTGCAAATGGGAGAGAGAAGCCTGACTCACACCCAAATACAATACATTACAATAATCCAAACGTGAAGACACAAAGGCATGAACAACCTTCTCCATATCATTAAAAGTAAGAATAGATTTCAATTTAAATATTGATCTAAGATGGAAGAAACTATTCTTAACAACAGCATTGATTTGCTGCTCAAATTTGAGCTCAGAGTCAAAAATGACACAAAGGTTCCTCACGCTAGACAGTTTTTTCCCAGGAAACAACCCCAGGCAGACCCCAAATAAAATGATCTCAGTCTTATCCTCATTTAATTGGAGAAAGTTATTTGCAAGCCAGCACTTAACTTCTGCCAAACATGCATGAAGAGACTGAATGGCACTTTTATGCCCATGTTTCAGTGGTACATACATTTGAGAATCATCTGCATAAAGATGATACTGAATCCCGAATTTCTCAAAAATAGAACCTAGAGGGAGCATATAAAGGGAAAATAAAATTGGTCCCAGTATTGAGCCCTGTGGAATCCCACACACAAGGGGGGCAATGGAAGAAAAATAATCCCCTAAGCTGACTGAAAAAGTCCTATTCTTTAAATAGGAAGAGAACCATTTTAGGGCTAAGCCCTGAATACCAACCTGATCCCTAAGACGATCAATGAGAATGTTATGATCAACTGTATCAAATGCCGCTGTAAGATCTAACCAGAGCAAGACAACACAGTTACCAGAATCAACACCTCGAAGGATATCATTAGACACCCTCAAAAGAGCCGATTCTGTACTATGACCAACTCTAAAACCTGACTGGAATCTATCGCAGATGTTATTCCTAATTAAAAAGTTAAGCTGTGCGTGCACAATTTTTTCTAGTATTTTTGAAATAAAAGGCAATTTTGAAATCGGACGAAAACTACTCATGTCAAATGGATCTAAGCTGGGTTTTTTTAAAAGGGGCTGAATAACCGCATGCTTAAAACTAACCGGAACAACACCAATTGACAAACTAATATTTATAATAGACAGAATACTTGGGCCAATTGAGTCAAGTACCTGCTTAAACAGAGAAGAAGGAATCACATCACCAGGAGACCTGGTGGGCTTCATATTAGCAGTTATATCCTTAAGCTGCTGCAACGAAACAGGCATAAAACTGGTCAAATGGTACTGAGGGGCAACAGAAACAATAAAATCATTACCAACAGATGAAATTAGAGATCTAATTCCATCAACCTTACCAATAAAAAAGTTTAAAAACTCTTCACACAGTTCAGCAGAAGGAATGAGTGCAGGAGTAGCAGTAGGATGAAGAACAGCATTTACAGTAGAGAAAAGTACTCTAGAATTATTACAGTTTCTGGAGATGATGACAGAGAAATAAATAGTCACCTTTATAAGATATAATATACCTCTTTTGGTTCTGTTTTGTGTCTCAGAGCAAGCTGCAGGAGTGTCAGAAAAGGATGGACGAACTGGAGGCGGAGCTTCAGAGGGCCAACAACAAAGTCTGCCACACTGGTCACCTCCTCAACCAGATGACTATCAAGGTAAAGGAATACCTGAGCCATGGTCTGTTTTTTTTTATTTATTTTTTTTTTTATAAATAACTTTAGTCTTTATTGCCTTTTTATACATACACAAAAAGATAACATCGAAACATACAACTCCAAAGAGGAGGTTACAGTTTACAACTAGTAATGCAGTTTACAGTACTATTTGCTTATTAAATCTTTTATACAATAATTTACATTATTGTCAATAAAATTAGAGAATAAGTAATTTTTTCCATCACGAATATTTCCTGTACTATATTTAACTGTTTATGTCTGGGTGCGTCTGGCAATTATATTTGTATAGCACCTTTCAAAAACAGAGGCAATCCAAAGTACTTTACCTGGCAGTGATGGGCTTAATCAGAATTGTGCGAAGTCCTTTGGCAAGGGCTTGAATGTAACGGACGTTCATTTATATGTAAAAGTCCTGCACTCCCAAGTTTTATATTAACAGCCATCAGTCAAACTTGCAGCTGATATTTCCTGTGCAGTATGACTTTTTAAAATCAAGTCCTGCCAAAAAGAAGGATGTCTTCTATATTTTTATCTTTCCATGTCTGGGCAGGGATTCAATTCCAGATAAGGAGATTTGAACACGTCTCTGCTAACATACCCATTTGGGCCCTATTTACACAGCATTTTGCTACTAACGACTGCTTTATGTTAAATCAGCAAGATTGTTGAGTCGTTGCCCTTCAGGCTAACCCAGTGTAAAATTTAATTTCAAATTTTAACTCCTGCTTTTCTAAATGGAAGAACTGGGCAGGACAGCGAGCAGGCTGGCGGACAGTTGGGTCAGACTCGGAGAGTTACAACAGCACATTCCCCCGTCCTCGTCCTGCCACCTCTCTGTAGACTGCAGACTGTCCCAGGGCTCAGTTGCCTTGGCGATGTTGTCTCTCCCTCTCTATTTTTGGGTCAGCGACACAGGGGGTCTGGGTGTTTTTCTGCCTCCTGGGGTTTGTCTGAGGTCTGTTTCCCTCCTCTGACCCAGACTAAACCAAAATCCTGACAAACAAAGAGCTGTTGATTCAGGAAACGGGCATTTCAAATCAGACTGCATCCACACAGTTGACTAACAGTCCTTAGTTATGATATTTAGACAGAATAAATAGACGGTATGGTTTTCTATCCTGGGCCTGCGGAGTGATTTCTTAAGATTATTTCCATAGAATGCCTGCAAAGCATAACATTTCTCTTTTAAGTTGACCACAAAGTGAACTTCTGTCTTAAAGTAGCATTTGTTTCGGACAGAAGTTGCTCCTTAGAGTGATGTGTTTACCGAAATATTTGCACGGCTCATTTGCTGCAGCTTGTTGAAGCTTCGATGGATTCAGCAAGATCAATAATGGCTAATTCTGTCGTGCTTATTGTTGATGTATTTCCAGACATTACTGGACAGGTTTGATTTGTAGCGTAATTGTTTGTTTTGCCCTCCATCGTCATTGTTTGTCTCGTGTGTCCTTCAGCTGAGCAACAGTGAGAGCACCCAGCAGCAGATGAGCTTCCTGAACAAGCAGCTGCTGCTCCTCGGGGAGGCACATAAGCTGTCCATGCAGGAGTTACATCACGCAGGCGCCGATAATACAAAGGTATGGTGGAAGGAAGTGTGTGTGTGTGTGTGTGTGTGTGTGAGAGAGAGAGACAGATGCAGAGGACTGCAGAGACGACGTACTGAGGTGAAAAAAGGGACGCTAATTGGGTTTGTTGGGCGTCAAACTGTCCCTCGAAAGTGTGTCATGTTTTCATCATCTGTCTAGATATGTCATGGTCATAGTTATCCAAAGTATGAAGATAGACTTCAGTGTAGCTGTCTGCTACAGTGCAATTATTCTGCAGGCTTTATCCAATTTGCTTCATGTACTGTGAATCTCCAACTGCCTTTCTTAAGGGAGAAGGTACCAAATTATCTGCTTGATGACGACCCTGTTAGCTGACTGTTAAGTTGCTGACAGCGTAGCTCGTAATTTTAATGCTGATCAGCAGTTGACACTCAAGTTTTGGATGTACAGAGCGTCACTGAATGCACCACAAGACGCTTTTTTTTGTAGACCTCTGAGTTAAACTACATTCACAAGTACTGTAGATAATGGAAGAAAATAGCATTGACTGTAAATAGAAAAATAGTATCAGTCATCATAGAACTACCATGAAAAGAACAAGCTGTTCCCACATGGCTGAAATTGTTATAATAACGCTCCACAGTCCTTCTCCTTTTTCACTCTCTCATACATTTCTTGTTCCTTCCTGCGCTTTGTGCCTCTGTGGACAATGACCCACCATCCAGGAGGCCCAGATGCTGCAGGTTTCTTATGGGAAAGAGGTGGAGACACTGAGGCAGAACCTGCTGGTTCAGGGTCAAAAACTGGAGGCAGCGCAGCAGAGAGTTGCCGAGCTGGAGACGCACCTCTCCAAGAAGGAACACCTCATCGTCGAGCAGAAGAAGTTCCTCGAGGATGTAAAATGTCAAGCGAAGTGAGTATGAACCTCCAAGTCCTCAAAATACGCTTGGATAGGAAAAAAGAAACACTTACACCAGCATCTAAATCAGCAGGACATGAATCAGTTGTCTTAGAAGATCAGACATCACAAAATTTTGTTTGTATCGATAGAGCCATGTACAAGGTCAGTCACCTGTTTCTGTGCCTCTGTGCAATTAGTGTTTCTTTCTTTGTATCTGTCACATCTTATGTCTTCTCTCTGCATTTTTTTCCCCATTACTCTATTTCAATTGTTCTCATGTTCACTTTCCCACTTTTTCCTTGTCGCTGTCTCGTGTCTCTCTCTTTGCAGGGCGGAGCTGCAGGCCTCAGACAGCAGATATCAGGCTCAGAGGAGAATCACTCAGCTGCTGCAGACTGAACTCCTGCAGCTCTACAGCAGAGTGGAGATGGAGGCTCCTGCCAGTACCGCCACCAGTTCGCCACCAGGCGGCAGAGCTGACCCACACACTCATGCTAACTCCAGGTCAGGCTCAGAGCACTCTTTTTATTTTTATTTTTTTAGCATCTACTTATGTTGGTTGCATACTGTATGTCTATAAGTTGCGAGCAATTCACCCAAAGAGATGTATGATTGTTTAAATTTTGCTACTTTTTAGATGCCTCAAGATTTAAAACTATCTGCTATTACTGTATGTAATAAAGATCAGGGAAGAGTCAGAAAAGGATATATCTTTTGGAGATCATTTGGAGTCCAGTAGACATTATGAATTTTGTTTTTGTCTTATTGGCACTTAATACTTCTACTTTTCTTTTGTTTTTACATTATACAATATGAATGATAGCAGTCCCGTCAGCAAATTGCTTCAGATGTCACAACTGCTATTTTTAATGAGGTGCACTAAACCTCTTCGGTTTTTCACAGAGAAGATAATAGAAATGCAGAATGCAGCTGGTGCCATGTTCAGGTGTCTAATAAGCGCCAATTTTGCTAATAAGTGACACCTGATAAACCAAAGCCCTGGCAGTTACTGTATGAATAAATGTGATAATACATGTGTTTATGTAAATGGTACTGGTATTGTATTAATAATGGTACTCGCATAAATACTTTGCATCATCTGATCTATCAAAACATTCCTTGGTACTTGTTCTCCACAGTGTCATGGTGCCAGATGGACCAAGTAAAACTCACACCAGTGAGGAGGCGGACAGTAGGCCACCACACGACTCCCCCCTCGGCAACGGCTGCACTTTATCGTCAGGGCAACCAAAGGCGAGCAACTCTTCCAAGACAACAGCCAACGGCAGCCAGGACCTGGCCCCGCCCCTGCTGGTAGAGCCCTCCCTGTCCTGTCCCCACACTAACCCGCTCGCACCCCAGCCCCCCTCTGACGCGCCGCTCACCGTGGGCTCCTACCCCAGCGCCAAGAGCTTCCTGGGCATGAGGGCGCGCGAGCTGTTCCGCAACAAGAGCGAGAGCCAGTGTGACGAGGAGCAGCCGCCGCCACGCCTGGCCGGCCTTGCCCACGGCCTGAAGACTGAGCTGTGCGTGGAGCCGCCCTGCCCGGGTTATATTGCCCCCGTCGCCCTTGCACCTTCCCCCATCCCGACTCCGCCCACCGCCCCAGCCCCTGCCCCCACCATTCCTCTCACTGTGCCCACCAAGGAGCCCCCCTCTGAGCCCAAGCAGCGGGCCTCCAGCCAGGAAAGCCCCCGCAGGAAGGTAGGCGCAGGGCCAGGTGGAGGGCGAGGGCAGGCAGGGTCTGGGCGCCCCCGGCAGCAGCAGCTTAAGATCATGGACTACAATGAAACACATCACGAGCACAGTTAGAGACACAGAACTGAGCCGGGACGCAGGGCGGAGATGGAGAGCCTGAAGTTTAACGATGGACAAGAGCTACAAATCAGCGAAAAAGTACCATGTCAGCAACTCTTTGGAATTCAGTGTTATATGTTCCATTCCTCTGAGTGGACAACAGGATTTCCCCCAATGTTTTTCTACTTTTTTTTTTCTTTTTTCTTTTTTATACTGATTCATTCCCCTGAAGAATTTTGACAAAGTTATGGGGGTACAAAGTCGATGTGTTGTTAGCAGTGGAGATGCTACACTTATGAATTCGGTTGTGAGACAAAGATGCTCAAAGATATGCCGACAGGATGTGGTCGAAGTTATCAATAAGTTACATGTGACTCTGTGAGTCTGATGTTTTTAAAGGGTCAGTTCACCCAAACTACAAATATGTACATTTTCACACTTGGCTAGTTTTGCTTTAATTACTCCAAATTTTGAGAAATGTCTCTGAGATGTATGCCAATATAGTGGAAGTGAATGCAATTTTGTGGTGCTCACAGTATTGAAAGATTAAATTTAATACATATATATAATTTTTTTTTTTTTTTTTTAAATTCAGCAGCAACTTGCCTTCTGACACAGTTTCACAGTTACTTTGGATAATCCACAGACCTTTCTGAGAACAATTTTCATTGGAACTACTCTCTACTGAAGAAATGGTCCCTTTGAAAATAGTTCAGAGGTCATCTTTTAGATTTAAAAAGACATTTTTAAATGCTGTGAGCACCACAAATGAAGTTCCTTTCACCTCCATTGTGTTGGCTGTGGAGACAGGAATCTCAAAACTTGGATAAATAAAACCTAAACTATCTGCTCTAGTCGATACCACTGGAGCTAAGTGAGAAAATGTTTTTTTTGTAATTTAGGTGTACTGACCCTTTAGAATGTAAACACTACCACTTCTAATCAAATCAGATATTAAAAAGCAGCAGAAGAGCAAGAGATGTTACATTTGTCATAATCGTCTGTTAGGTGTGCTTTGGCATTGACCCTGGACCGAAATATGGTTTTGATATCAGAGTACATGTTGAGCGAGTGTTACATCAGAGCGGTTGAGTTGATCAGTACATAGAGATGTTTGGTTTGTTCTGGGGAAACCTTGGAGGGTGACTTTATCGTTGCTGGACTGAATTGGAAAACTAACATTTCCTTACTCCATTGAGTTTTTGTCCAATATAAGTCAGAAGGAGAATGTGTTTTGTTTGCGAGTATGTGAGCGTGTAGGTGATGCAGTCATGTTGGTTCTCGTATTTCAGCAAAAATGCAATTAGGAAAGTGTATGAAATTTAGAAACTGATGAAATTTTATGCATTTTTATGAATCCCACATTCTATCGTACCTTTTATTTTTTATTTATTCAGCCATGAAGGGTACTCACAAGTACATATCCTAAATCTGAATCAGATCGGGCAAGTGACACAAGCCCAAGCTATAAAAAAATCATCTTTTTTTCTGTTCAAGATGACCAACTGAAAATTTTGAACTGCCATGCAAACATTTGTGTTCAGGCTGAATACAAAGATCTCTTAACTGAAGTGTTGTTTCTCATGTTGCGTGTACATTCAGCTGGTACAGCGTGGGAAACAAAACCAAAAACATTGTGTCCAATCAGGTTCCCTTCGGCAGGTCTGATAAACATAGAATTACCTCGTTTCTTCTAAGTATTAGAAGTAAACTCCGGTTTTGAAAGTCGTCTAAATCCTGTTGTCCACTGGGAACTCCTGCTGTCACTTCCTTTTGCCTCGCTATCTAAAGCATGTTCAACAATCCACTTTAAATGCCAACCGTAGTAACTACAGCAAACCAAGACAGAAGGTACAATCAGCACAAACTGAAGAAACCAGGACTCTTGACCAGAGCTGGAGAATCTGTGAGAAAATGGCAAAAAAAGGAAGTTCTTAAAGCAGTGGCTTGTGTTTAACTGTGAACAATAAAGATCGTCTTCAATGTTTTGCACTACAATTCTGAGTTGTGCTTTTTTTTTGCTGCTGAATGTAAGCCCCTCCATTTGGTTGGTACCCCCGTGGAAATCTAGCATCAAGGTGTTTTGTCCTTATGGCCAATGAAGGTTGAGTGTTTTTTGTTTTTTTATTTTGGACTGATGTTCGGCCATCCTCCTAAACTGTGTTGTTGGTTTACAACTCGATAGACAACAGATGAACAGAGAATTAATAATTTTCTTTTAATTTTAATAATTGATTTAGTCATTTTTCTCTGCATGGGCTCAGAGGGAATTCATGCACTTATTTGCACATATTTTTTGGCATATTAAGGGTTAAAACATGTTCATCTTTCTCAAACTAAGGTATCAAAAAAAGTATTGTTTTGATATCTGTACTGAAACTCAGACATCATATAGGCATTGATATAAAATAAATTCAAATGATACCCTACCCTACCTATAACACAAAACTAACAATTACAAAAATCCTGACAGTCAACACCACTAAATGCTGCCTGCTACTCACGTTACTGCTACTATTAGTAGTATACTGTATAGTTGTAATGTAAAAAATACTTGACACAATGACACAAGTGCAGTTACGCCAACATGTTAACCTGCATAAAAATTGTAGAATTAGTTTCTGAGGTATTGCTTTAGTGAAGCAGTTGTTAAAAGAATAGTTCAACATTTTAAGAATGATTTGCTTTGTTGCCAAGAGTTAGCTAACGCTACACGAGAACACTGTTATGTCTGTCCGTTAAATAAGAAGCTACACCATAGACTGTATAAAACAGCTACACCCAGAGGCCCACTAGCTAGCTTAGTTTAGCATTAAGACTGGAAACAGCTAGCCTAGCCCTGTCCACCTACCAGCTACCTAAAGCTCAGTAATTAACACGTTACATCGCGTTTTTTTAATCCGCGTAGTTGAACTAAATTAAGCTAAAGCTGTCTCCTGGCTCATAGCTTCGTATTTAATGGACAGCTAACTCGGCGACAAAGCCAATACGCTCCCCCCCAAAATGTCGAAGTCTTCCTTCAGTACGTTAGAGGTGAGTGTGAGACAGTGAGCCTGAAATGCAAATGTTCTCAAAGCCAACATTTCGGTTTAGCTAAACCAAAGATAGCAAAGGAGCCAGTATCTGCAGGCACCAACAATTTTCAGTCAAATCAATACCAAGATTTAAAAAAACACCAACCTGTGAACTCAGAATTTACATGCATGAAAGCTGTATTTAATATATATATATATTTTTTTTTTTATCAGTGTCATTGAGGACTGGATAACAGCTAATCTTCTCAGTGTGTGTGCTGGCTTTGTTGAGGGTTTTACAGGTGTGTCTGAATAGACCTGCAAGCTGTTGATCTTGGTTGTCACTTAAGAAGTAAAATATACAATTTACTAGCCTGATTAGGGCCTTTTATGGTCATAGTTTTTCATGTTAGAGCACCTTGTATGGCGTCTTAACCAAAAGATAGTTGCACTTGAAATGTTTTGTTTTACAATCTAAAACTTAATTTCTTTTACTTAAAGGTTATTGTTTGACATTTCTAGAATATCCCATCTTTGCTGCAGACTTTCCAAAAATAAGGTGAGTACATTTCTGTGATCATTTTTTCACAGACACTGTAGGTGTCCCTGTTTCCATGTTGTTTGTATTTACTTTTATTCTTCTGTTTGTTGTCCTGTTTCCACCAGAGGACACTGTTGCTCCAAAAACTAACACATTAGACTCTGCAGCCATGTTGGGATCAACAGGTAAGGCAATCTGGTAAATACTGTGTTACACAGTTGATGATTGAAGATGATTCAGATCCTTAGGCTGTTAGTGATACTGTTATGGTAAATATATGACAGCAGAATTAATGATATTGACTATTTTTTCTCAGTCTATGTATTTTTTCTTTAATATTTCACTTCACTTAAGATAACTTAGTAAGGAAATAGTCATATCACGACTGTTGAAAAAACACCTTCTGCAAAGACAGTAGACAAGAAACCCAACCAGAAATATTACTGATGCTTAAACAAAAGTTCCTCCACACAGATTTATACAATTAAATCTGTCTTATTAATTCATGAATTTATTAGAATTTTGTATACAAATATGTACATAGTAGGGAAAAAAAACTTGACATTTGAAAACTCAACACTTTTTGCAGTAACAGTATTCTGTCATCGTGTGTGTGTGTGTGTGTGTGTGTGGTTTGTGTAGGCCTATGTACATACATGACGTGTGTTTTATCAGCTCCCAATTCCCTGGGCCTCTCATCCTGCTTCCAGGACTGAGTCATTTTTTGTGAGTATAACCGACCAAGTATGATTAGTTTATCAAACGTGTGCATATGTATTTCATGAGAGAGAGTCCAAAAAAAAAAAAAAAAAAAAAAAGTGGTATGATTAATTTACCAGCATTCCGCAGGGTCAAGGAAATTGATGCAGGATAATTGGGCACATAGGGAATCCTTGGCAATTTGTGCTTTCAGACTCTACTTGAGAAATTAGATGTCAGTGCAAATCTGAAATTGCTCCTCAATGTTCTCAAAGATTCCATGAAAATTTAAACATAAATCTTAAGTATTTCCAGCAAAGGGATTCTTTCCTTTTTTTGTGCCAACTTGAAATGAAGCCCTGTGAAAATGATCTGAATGAAGTGAAAGTGTATGAGGGGGAAAAAAGACATCCGAGCTTGTGTAAAGTTGGGGCTGCACTCCGAGGAGGATGTCGGGGCTCTTGCTCTCCGTAAAATCCTCATGCAAGAATTCATTAGATTCTTTTTGACAGGAAGTAAAGTTTGAATTCATCTGAAGACGTGTTATTATAATATTCAAGATATGTACACCTATAATGCAAAATATAACTCAGATGGTGTGGTATAGCCTACTTTTTTTCCACCGGTTGTCAGTGTAGAAGTTAGAAGGTACAAACATACAACATGTGCTCATATGAATGAGAATAAATTACACAGGAGTGAATAATTGATATAAAGGAGCATATATTTGTCAAGTTCCGGAGGTCATTGATTGATAAAGTTGCTGTGTATGTTTTAGTTTAAAAAGAAGTTAGAACATTTGTATTTTGAAAAGCATCTAGACTCTGATAAACCACTTTATTTATTTATTTTTAAAGCTTTCCTATGCAGTGGTCATTAATTACATTTTTATCAATTTAGCTTCAATTACAAGGATTACTGAAAATGAATAAATCATCACCCAGTCTGATCAAAACTTGTGGGAAATTTTATATTCATGCAAGATCAAGATAAACTGATCGCTTAAAAGTCTCGCTCCAAACTCCTAGTTATATTTAAATGTTAGTGTTTATTCCTCACGGACACACAGTGCAAAAGAAAATGCTAAACAAGAATATTTTTGGTAAGCATACTACATACTGACACTCTGGAAAACGGCTTCATTTGTCCTCATTAAAAGCTTAAAAGTCCATGAATAAATAATCATTAAAGTGGATACTTTTTTCCCCCCTTTTTTTATCTTCGGCCTTATGCAAAATACACTCACTGACTAAATAAATATGCTCCATAAAGGCTGTTTAGAAATGTGCCCTCCCCCCTCTACTTCTACATTTAGATAGCTGACATGCACCTAAAGATCAGATCCTACATTGGCTGTTGGTTTTGGAGGGAAAAATTGGACCTCCGAGAGTCAACTTAATGCAATTAAGTGAGGATGATGAGTCTTTCTCTCTCCGTGCTGCTTGAATCAGTAAGCAAGGCGGAATCAAAACTTAAAGGCAAGAAGAAAAGAAAAGAGCGAGAGACGAGCGTGCACAGACCGGTCCCAGCGGTTTAATTATTTTAATTATCTCTCCTCTTTCAGCTTTCCTAAAAAAAGAGGCCATTAAAGGATGCCCGTTTGGGTTAATCTGATTAAAAAAACAAGATGGAGGGAGAGATGAAAGGCTGCAGATGTCAGTGCTAATCAGGGGAGTTAAAACTGCTATTTGTGAACTGGGACGGTTGTTAAAGTGGGTAGAAAGTGCATGCAGTGTGAGTGTTTTTTTTTAATACGTTTTTCCTCACTTCAAAACACCTCCTTCTTGCAGCCTCTGTTGATAAACTCTCTCTCATGCATCTCCTCAAACTAACGCCATGTTTGATTCTCCGCCGCGCTCTGTAACTGTGCTGGCAGCAGGTCAGGCAAGCACAGCGTGACTGGAATGAAATAGTAAAAGTTTAAGTTTAGTCCCCAGTGATATGGTTTCGTTTTCGTAAAGCAACATTAGCAATTAGCAACACCAGAGTGAACACGTCTTAGATTTTGCAGAAAGTCGGCCAGTAAGGCACATCATTATCGATTTACCACTCTCTGCATCTTCATTCTGAGGCAAAAGATAATAATAACCTGCTTCTGATCAAGTTATTTTTGCCAATAACTTAGTCCTTAAAGTGTTGTTTTCTTGAAACAAGTGACAGAAAAAATGTCGGTTTCCTATGCAGATTAACTTAAAAAGAGTATCGTGCATTTTCTACAACTGGATTAAACATTTCTTGATTCTCATGGGGCAAACTGTCTTATTCTTTCTTGTTTAAATATGCATGAAAGTAGAGGGGGAAAATAGAGTTAATGTGGGTGTAACTCAACGTCCAGCAAGTACAAGACAGCTGTGCACTGAAATCAGTCAGAATGGCCTTTTAATTCTGCAGTATTCTTTCAGTTTCTGTGTTCAATGCAGGGGAGTAAACAGATGTTCTGGTTATGCGTTCTGGAGTGTGAAATCTTGTTTCAAGGTACACACACATATAACAATTCTGGAAAATTCTTGAATTAGGTTGCTTTCTAATGGAAGCATGTTTAAATATTCTCACTGCACTGGCAGAGTTCTTCACTTGTTTTAAGAAAATTTAAATTTTTTAAAGAAAAGTTTAATATTTCTATCTTAAAATCAATTTTAGATAGAACTGACCTGATAAAATGGAGATGATTTTTGCAGTGTAGTTATTTGATGTAGTTAGAAGAAGCCATATGCATCAACTCTACATCACTCAGCAGGCCAAATGCAACTGTGTCAACTTTGATAATGTAGGGAATTGTTAAAGTTCCTCTGACTGCAGAGCTTGACATTTGTTCAGGCAAGAATGAGCACAAAACCAGCACAGGTGTTGAGCCACAGCATGGCAAGAGAGGAGGGGAAAGGAGAGAGAAAAAAAAACAAAGATCTACTTTCAAACTAAATCAAGCAGAAGGAATGTCCTGAGTGTGTACAGAGATGGACGGGAGCCCATGCAATATTAAAGCGCCATGTCTGGCAATGCCAACCGTGCCACTCCTCTCCGCGGCTCCCGCCCTCCTGGCTTCCCGGCCATCGGCTCTTTCCTCAAGGTGACACTTCAAAGCGGGCACGCAGACGTGGCAGGCCTGGCTGTCGGCATGGAGCCAGCCCCCAGCCCCCCTCTTCCTCCTCTTTCTCTCCCGCCCACCACCCATTCTACCCCGCTGCCCCCACCACCACCACCTCAAAGACACAGCTCCTACCCCTGCTGGGCCAGGTCAGCGCCAAGATCCACACCGCTTGCCGCCTTGGGAGCCGCTGTCAAAAAACTCTTCCCCACAAGCTTAATTAATAACGGGCCATTCCTAATGCAAACCCTCTGAATCTGCAGCCTGTTTCCCTCCAATCCTATTGGTGAGTTCTGAGGCCTCGACAGAAGGCAGACAAGGAGAGGAGGGCTGGTTGGGGATACATCCAAATCATTTGAATTTAGATGATTGGGATTCACATGCATTATTCTCCGCGCTTTATAACCTATTTCCTGTGTTCTACAGTGTGCCTGGCTGCCTGCTTGTCTGTCTGGGTGGGTTTTTTTTTTAAAGATGATTGGAGACACTCGAACCAAAGAATATAGGGCTGCTCTCCTCAGCCTGTCTGACAGGTGGGGTAGGAAAAACCTAAATGTACACACATATACACACACCTAGTCTGCATCAGCTGGGTCCAGGGCCTGTAATCACCTCTCAAATCTGGAGGGAGAATTTTACCGAGCGCGCCATGATCGATATTTGCCGATCCGTCTGCCCGTATCAACCTCAAATAAAAGCAGAGAGCAGGAGACAAGGCAGCACAGGCAGGTCGTGGGGAGGTCTGCGGCACCCCCCGTTTGATGTCTGTGAAAGCGCTCATCAGTGTGTAGAACTGGCTTCATCCCGGCACGTCGGGTCACCCCGCCTCACCCTGAGCAGCGCACGGCTGATTGTCTCGCTGTCGGGGCGAGTGGGGTTGTTGTTTTCCGAGGTGAGAGGACGGATCTTTTCCAGCAAGCTGGGCTTCAGTTTTTTAATAGGGCCCCAGCTCCGGCACCTCGCAGGCCCGCTCAGGCCGACACGCTGATGATTAGGAGGGGAACTCGTCCAAATTCACTCCTCCTCCTCCTGCCAGTCCTGAGCTCATGTTGTTACTGTATTTTTATTAACTGCATGTGCTCCTCTGCCTCATCCATTGCATTCTTGATGGACTGAGTGGGGGGAAAAAGTGCGGGCTAAACAACCCTGTGTGCCTCGAGAAGCCGTGGTTAAATGGTACACAGCTCGGAAACATAAGGTTTGCAGTACGAGCGCAGCCACAAGAGCATTGCGGCATTTAGGGCAAGGAGCTGGTTACGTTAGCTTGATACACTGATATAATTAGGTCATAATAAATAAGAAAGGCAACGGGGAGTGAGGGCGTGTCTCAACAGTGGCCATTAGAGAAACCACATAGGTTGCAGTTTAAGAAAAAAAGTCACCTGTCTACCTGGAAATACACACACTTTCTCTGCTCGGTCTCACACACATTTACTCAGTGTCCTACTTGCAGAGTCCTTATGAGTGTTGTTCTAAACCCCAGAAGCCCTGGCCCTTTAAGTGAGCTAACTGGGGTGGTTGTAGGCTCAAACCAACCTTAATTAGTACACTTACTGCACAGCGAGGGCAGGTACGAAGGCGAGCCTCTGCACTGCAGTTTCCCTCAGATTAAGCCTCTTTTAGACGAGGCTGTAACCTCCCACAATGGCGCTGTAATTAACTTCATTAGCTTTCAATTCTCTTTTAGTTTTGGCAAAGTGGGTGAGGCTTAGTTTTGGCCTCCGTTGAGATAAGAGTCGCAGAAATCGGTTAATCTCATCTGTCTGTGCTTTATCTCCACCAATGTTGCTGTATTTCATGCGTGCTACCTGCTGTTCATCTTGGCGACATGCATGTGCATGAGCGGGTTGTAATGAGTCAGGCATCGGGTTTTAATAAGCAGAGCTTTACCCACAGATCCTTCTGTGATTTGCATCCATGTCGGACACGAGGCGTAAAGCGGGGTGATTGATTCATGGCTCGTCCCATATTGGAGCGAGAGAGAGAGAGAGGGAGGAGAGAGAGAGGGAGAGCGAGGAAGGCCATAGATTTATTATCAAGCTCAGCGACAAAGGGAGGAAGAGAGTGTGCATATGTTAATCCGCTGGCTGAACGATGATCAAAGACTGGAACAAGCTGAGCCCTGCTGATCGCCTCGGGGCAAACGATGCTCTCCAAGCAGCTGGGAAAGTGTGCAGACGAGGAGTAAACAGATAGTTAGAAAAATCAATAGCCGAGGTTTGGGCCGTGGCTTGGTGTGAAGGTCAAAGGAGGCTGGTGTCCGCGGCGTGTGGAGGGAAGTCTGGAAACCCGGGGTTCTTTTAAGCCAATTTAAGAGAAGTGATGTGTTTACAGCTGAGTTGTGTCCAGGCATGAAGGAAGTTCAAGCTGAGGTTACGGCTGCTCTGGTCAGCTCTGTAATATAAAAAAAACCCCCATCAGTTCTGGTTCAGACTCAGACATCTAAGGATTTGATTCATGGACAGTGGCATGGGTATGTCTTTGTAACTAGGACCTCGCATCAACTTATTTGGGTTTCAAAGGAAGAAGGATTTTCTTTTTAGTGTCAAAACACCCAGCGTGGGACTCGTTTGTTCGTTATCTGTTGTCCCACCTTCTTTTGACTGTCCTAAAGTATTCCCACAAGGCCTCTACCTCAGGTACCCACGCCGGCTGACTGCTTTGGGAATTTGTGCCTTCCCTGTGATCCCGTCCTCAAGGCTCATTTTTGGTTTGAATTTAGCATTTCCATCATCAAAACATCCAATTCAGTATATGTCATCATGTAAATATTGTAGAAAGGCGAGTACTTTCTCTTTCATCAAAACAGTCACCTCACAGCTTCATATCTACATTATCTATTAAAAAAAAAAACATTATCTGTCGTTACTCTATCTATTATGAATTCATATCTTTGTTTTCCTATAGCTGAATAATTAAGATGACTTAGCTGTTTACCCCCAAGCTTTGGCGTCTTTTGACTTCCTCCACATCTGAAGCGGATTGTTTTTGTGATTAGTCACTTTGTTTAATCTGGTAATGATGGCATCCCCTCAGGCTAAATGCCTGATTTGTGCTTACCAGTTTATTTATTCATTTGTACTTTTGACGTGTTAATCTGCATAAACGGCGCAGAGTTCCACCAGGACCCCCGAATGTGTTTCTGCACCTGTCAATTACAACAAATCTGAGACACCAGGAAGCAGCCACCCTGGTCTCTGCACCTGGATCGGGTTAGAAGTCTGCCTGTCAATCAGCCCTGATCTACCCGGTCCTGTCAGGGAGATATTGATATTCAGCCCTTCATCTCTGCCTCTAGTCTGTAGCATTAATTGAGCAGAACCGCTGCTAATTATGATTGATGAGAGAATGTGCAGTATGGCAACGAAATACAGTAGCACACAATGCAATGCTCCATTTTTACCCTGAGGCAGTGGTTCTAACCTTTTGGCTTGTGACCACTTTCCACCGGTTGCATATATTATATATATTTATGAATTGTCTGAATAATTTTTAGGCCTCACAAGAAAAAGCAAAGATTAGAGGAAAGCCTTAAAAATATACTTAAAAAATATACTTAATTTTGTGTAGCACAATAGGTTATGCTTTCCTATCCTGTTAATCTTGGTACTTACTACTCCTGACCCCATACTGGGGTAAGGAACCACTGTTTCAAGGGAACTAAGGCTGAACAATCCTGTGTCATTTCGGAGTCTGGATCTGGACCTGGATGAAAAAACACATTGTAATAGACAAACTGATGATGTCGGGAATTATTAGGGCTTTGTATACACTGCGCAAACTCATGACCCCTGATTTATGGCCACTATATGTATTGTGTCGCTGTGGTGCAAAGTTTGCAGAATCACTCGCAGTAGATTTGCGCATGTGCCATTTAAATTGTCATTACAATGCATTTAAGAGTAATGGCAGTTTCATGTCAAATAGGCCCCACCTAAATGAATTTGGCAACAAATCATAGGAAAACATGGTGGCATGTCAGTAGAGCAAATTAATTAATAAAACGTTTTCCAGTTATTTTATTGACCAATTTTGATAAAAAATTGGATGAAATTGTTTAAAACTGGATGAAATTTGATAAAGGTAGGAGTTATAGTGGGCCGTCCATTAATTGCAGGGCTGGTGATTCAATCCTCAGCTTCTCCTGTCTTCATGTCGAAGTGTCCTTGAGCAAGGCACTGAACCCCAAATGGCTCCTGATGGTCAAGCAAACGCTTCGCCACCCTCCATCAGTGTGAGACTGTGTGGCACATTGTGAAATATTAATATGATAATTAATATGAAAGCACTATGCAGTCGATTTACTAAATGTGTGTGGTCTATACAGGAAGATTTTTCTAGAACCAAGCAATTTGGGGGGTGGGGGGGTCTTCTACACCTCACAATGAACCAAAGTCTAATCAGTTCTTCTTTGGCCCAAACTTTCCACCACATTTCACGAAAATCTGTTGAGTAGTTTTTGAGATACTCACAAACAAGCAGACATACGGAACCGAAAACAGAACTCGTGTGTTGATACTGATCACATCGTCCGAACAGTTTGCAGCACATAAACACGACATTCTGTTTTGATCCAGGAATTGTTGAACTGGATAAACCAGTCTGCCAGGAGAGCTGACAACAGACCAAATGTCAAAAGGAACTGGCTGACCTCTCGTGCTACAGCCTGGCCATTAGCAAATCCTCCGGTGTGTTGTCGGACAGTCTGAGACATATAATTTACTGCAGCATGGCTCAGTTAGCCCTACAGCAGGCCTCTGGTTATCTGATGCAAATGTTCCCAAACGAAACGAATGCGAAATATCAACAAGCTCTGAGTAATTGCGGCTGATAAAAAATGCATGGAGGTTGTGGTGCCGGACTCGCTTCCCGCAGATGCAGGGAAGTTATCTCTCATTACCCAGACCGTGATAAAGTGCATTGACTTCGCCGTCAAGCTAAAGCAATGCAGTCAGCTCCGTCTAATAAAGGCTGCTGCCTACCACGCACTTGCTCCAGAAATCCATTTGCAGCAGTTTGTTACGGAGGAGAAATATTGTTACTGGCTGCAGCGATTAATTTTCTCTCTCTGTGCTTTGACGCTTGTCTCCGTAGTTAAAAATCCCTGCACATGAAGATGTGATGTTTTATTTGTTGTAAAACTTAATTTATACACAAGTACAGATGTACACTAACAACCCCCACAGTACATTTAAAAAGTACAGTCTGTTGCAATTCTTCATTGGTGTACTGGGATTACCAAATCAGCTAATTTTCAACAACAGCTTGTCTTTATGTTTCTTGCTGTGCCATATTTAAGACCTCAGTCCTTCTATCTGTCACCTAAATGTCAGGAGTCAGGACAAGATCTGATTCAATCTGCCATGCAAAACAGCTGTTCCAAGAAACCTGAATAATAAAGAGGATGACACGACGGCTGTCTCTGCGAGCACAGCGGGGGATCCAAACTCCACAAACCAAAAACATGAGACTAGATTATGAGGAATGGATGAGGGTGGTTTCATGGCAAAGATGAGCATGCTGCTTGTAGTCTGTGGAGATTTGAAAAATATTCGAAAAGGATGTGTAGATGTGGTTGGTGCCTCGAGTTTAAAAATCTAGGAAAGGTCAGCTGAAAGATGGTGCCACTGTTTTCAGCCCATTTGCTACTTTACTACATTAATTTACGTATTTTTTAAATGTTTGAATGTTTTTCTGACCTTTCAAGCAGTTATTGCTTATTATTTCAGTTTAGTTTCGTATTAAAAATCAATGTGTAGACTTCAAACTTGCTTGAGAGATAGATAATAATAACACATAATACATCACAGTGAACATCTTGTCATGTTTTTGTTAACTTAATCTTGTCCAATACTTAGGTTTATGATCATGTACCTGCTAAACTAATGACATTCCAGCCTCAGCTGTGCTTTGTGTTTAGTGCTAATTACCAATTAAACCAAGACAATGAACATGGTAAACATTATATCTGCTAAACATCAGTATGTTGGTATTGTCATTGTGAGCATGTTAGCATGCTGACATTAGCATTTAGCTCAAAGCACTAGTACAGCCTCACCGCTAGCATGGCTGTATACTCTTGTTTACAAAACTGTATTATTGTCTTTACTGTTTTTTATTGTTTTGACATTCTGACTGTCTCACAGCAGTACAACTAAAGTCAAGACTTAAGTCCTTGTTTTTGCAACTTATGTCTCAAGTCCAAGTCTTAAGTCTTAAGTGTACAGCTCTGGGTGAAAGCAAGAACTGGTTTGAAAACAATGCATTACCCCAGGATGATAAGTTTTAAAAAGTAGACTAGAAGTAAAAGGTGTTCTCAATGATACGTTATCCAAGTTGAGTTTCATACTGCACTGAAATGAATGGAATCCAGTAGCTTCCTGGAAAATGGAAAACGTTAAAAATATATTTTTTTACATGTATGCTTTGGAAAATGTTGGACAGCTATGTAAAGTATAAGAGATTTTTAATAAATGGGTGAAACATGCAAAAAACACATTATTAACACTCAGTGTTCTGCTCAACCTTTCCAAATTCTTATAAAAATGCTGTCAAAAAATGAGCCCTTTTTATGAGAGATAACATTTCTGTGAACTTTGAGATCTGCATGTTGCCCATGCAGATGAAAGGATCATCAGCAATTCAGAAAAAAAAAACTTCACTTCTCAACTAGGGTTAATGCTTGTGGCAGTGCACTGACGTCAACAGCTGTTCTCAAACAAGCCCTTTGATGACTCATTGACAGCGGAAGCTCCCGATTGCCACTTTCACTAACTGGGGAAATGTCAACGTCTGCGCTCAACGGAGGCTGATCACAGTCCCTCTACAGCTCCCGCCTGCCAGAACGAGGCAGTGATGAAATAGCTCTGGTGTTAATGGATGTGAGAGCAATCTTGACCCTCTCTCAAAGAGCAGGCTCTCTGTCTCCATTAAAAAGGGCCTTTGCTTTGGTCTGGATCAGAGCCTTGGCTCTCTCTGTGCCACAGGGAGTAGCCAGACAAAGGTAATTGTACGCCTCCTCTGCCCCTCCACCTCCACGTCAGGACTCAGGGGAGCGCCTGTGGAGGACACAGATTTTGAAACAGAGAGAAAACACACACAGACAAGTAATGATTAGGTTATTAGCGCTGAGGTGACTAATTACCTAATTGTACTGTCAAAAGGGGGAGCAGGAGGGGGGAGCTGGGCTGCAAGGTGAGGAGAGAGAAGCAGAGCAGGAGTGTTTGGAGAGACACAGGTTCATCTCGTCTCTCTTCCTTCCCCAGGCTGGGCTGCAGGGGTGGGTCCCTCACTACGTCTCTCTTTCCCCACGGCGTCCCCCCAGCCGGCTGTTCGGGTCCCGGTGACATCTGCTCATAGCATGGCGTGTCCTCACTCCCCCCTCAGAGGCCGGAGTCCCCCCCCACACCCCCGCATGCCTCCCCGTGCAGATGTTGTGGTCCCTGGGTCCTGCCTGCGTGGAGAGCGTCAGGCCCGTTTGATGTGTGATGAAACGGAATCAAGCGAGCCAAGGTTGAGGGGGTGAGGAAGGGTACCAGGAAAGATAGGAATGAGGGAGGAGGAGGGGAGGTAGGAAAGAGTACAGGGAGGAAGGGATGTTGGGATAAGTCTCATTATAATATCTATCAGAGGCCAGGCACACAGCACAGGGTTGGGATGTCCCTGCACTGGAGGTCAGAAACCTCAGGAGGAAAATGATGGGAAGGAAGAGAGGAGATGACAGGAGGAGAAGAGAGGAGGGGAGAGAAAATTAATGGAAAAGAGAAGGGAAGTGAGGAGAGGTGAGAAAACAAGATGAGAGGAAAAGAAATAACAGTTGAAGAAACAAGGAGAGGAAGTGAGATTTGAGGAAAGTAGAGGAAACACATTCAAGGAGAGGAAGGTAGAGGAGAAGAAGTAAGAGAAGAGGTCAGGAAAGTAGATGAGAAACAGAGCCGAAAGAGGAAACAAGGAGAAAGGAAATGAGATTAAAGGAGAGAAAACAAAAGGGGAAGAGAAAAAAGTTTATGGGAGGAGACAGGGTAAGAGGAAAGGAGGAAGAAAGGAGAGAAAATAAGAGAAGAGAGGGAAAAAGACAGAAGAGGGAAGGAAAATAGATTAGATTAGACAAAATGAGATGAGAGCATAGGAAATGAGAGGAAAGTAGAGGAAACATCTGGGGAGGAGATGAAAGTCATTGAGAGGATACAGAGTGAGAGGAAAGAAGGAAAGGAGAGAGTGCATGAGTAGAGAAGAGGAAATTAAATAAGAGGAGCAAAAACATAAGGAGAGAGGAGGAAACAGGAGAGAAGAGGAGACAAAATGAGATGAGACAAAAGTAAATTAGAGGATAGAAAGCAAGGGGAGAGGAAATTAAATAAAAGGAATAGAGAGGTAGGAGAGTAAAGTAGATGAGAGAAATTGCGGCAAAGCAAGACGATAAAAAAGAGGAAATAAAATTAGGAAATGAAAAAAGGAGAGAAAAGTGAAAGAAAGAAAGAAAGCAAAAAGAGATGAAAGGGCAGGAAAATAGACAAGGAGATGGGGTGAGATGAAAGGAAAGAAAATGTAACAAGAAGTGAAAAAAACGAGGCAAAAAGGAAAGTAAACTAGATGAGAGGAGACTCAATGAGATGAGAAAAATTAAATGAGAGAACGAGAGAGAGGAAGCAAGAACAGAGGAAGGGAGATGAGGGAGAGAAAACAAAATGAGAGGAGAGGTAAGCAGATGAAAGGCGATGGAGTAAGAGGAAAGTACACCAGAGGAGAGGTAGGAGAGAACAAAAAGGGATTGCGGGGAAAGTAAATGTGATGAGCTTAGTGAAAAGGAATGCGAGGAGAGAAAGCAAGTGGAGGAAGCAAGAGGAGATAAAACAAGATCAAAGGAGAGGGAACAAAAGGTGAGGGTAGTTGATGAAAGGAAAGGAAGAGGGAAGAGGAAGCAAGAGGAGAAAAAACATAAGGAGAGAAGGGGGAAGTAGATGATAGGAGAGAAATTGAGACGGGAGAAAAGGAAATGAAAGAAGAGGAAGCAAGAAGAGAGAGGAGGAAATTTTAATTAGAGAAGAGGAACCAAGAGGAGAAAAAACACAAAGTAGATGAGAGTTTAAGAAATGAGGGCAGGCAAGAGAAGAGGAAACAAGAAGAAAGGAAATGAGACAAAAGGAAAGAAAAAGTGGGATGAGATGAACGTAGATGAGAGAAATCATGACTAGAGGAAGGAAACAAGAGGAGAGAAGGCAAGAGGGAAGCAAAGGAAAGAAAACAGAGTTGGAGGGGATAGTAGATGAGATGAGAGAAAAGGAAATGAGAGGAGAAGAAGCAAGAGGAAACAAAATGTAGGAGAGGAAAGTGGATGATGAGTGGATGAAGATGATGAGGGTAAGAAGAGAGGAAACCAGAGGGGAAGAGAAGGAAGCAACCAAAGAGGCAATGCAATTAAAGGAAAAGAAAGAGGAAACATTAGGAAAAGACTCAATGAGATGAGAGAAGAGAAAATGAGAGGAAGCAAGAGATGAAAAGAGGGGCAAAAAAGGGTAAGAAAGGACAGGAGACCGAATGAGAGGAGAGGAAACCAGAGAAGGAAGAAATGAAAAGGAAAGGAGAATAGAGGGAATAGATTAAATTAAATTGGGGGGGTGGGTTTGTATGAGAGGACACAGGGTGCAAGTAAAGGAGACCAGAGGAGAAGAAATTACATTAGAGGAGAGGAAAGAGAAAACAGCAGGAGAAAAGATATACAGTAAGTAGATTAGAGAAAGCAATGGGAAAGGAAATGAGATGAAAAGAGAAGAAACAAAGGGGAAGGATAGGAATGAAAATCAGAGAACTTGTGATAAGAGGAGAGGAAGCAAGAGTAGAGGAGCTGGTCGCAGCGTTCTCTCATGTCTCCTTCCTCTTTCTTCCTCCAACATGGCTGTCTTCCCGTGTCTCTTTGCTCTGCGTTCCTCTATATTCCCTGATTTACTCCTGCATATCTCTGCCTAATCTTGCTCCCTGTGCAGTATGTTAATTATTGTTGTGAAAGAACAGAAAGTTAATGACGACGACATGGAGAAAGATGATGATGATGATGCGATTATGATTACCACTTAGTGCGGGCAGTGCCGTGCCACGTAGAGAAAAGTTTAACGGGAGGAAGTGGGTGAAGAAGCGCTAACAGGGGACCAGGTGAAGCGATGGATAGGTTAGCAGTTAAAGATCAAAGTGAAAAACAAAGGCGGATTTCAAACGGGCCCAGAGAGCTTGGCAACAGACCCGCGGCTCCTCTGATAATACTTAGATCTATAAATGTTTCTTTTTTTATTTATTTATTTTCTTATTTATTTTTAAAATTATTCATCGCCATAATAATTTGGGCCTAACAAGCACTTGAGGGAGACGGCTTCCTTTTGCATCTCTCTCCCCCATTTCTTTAGTTCCCCGCTCTGTGGTGCTGGGAGCTCGGGGATTTGGGGGCACTATTAGAGAGAATTTCTTTTATTTGCTGCTAATGAATGATATGCATGATACTGTTTTCTTTTTTCTTGTGTACTTTGTGGGGGTAACTGCGAGGATTGGGGCAGGAGCTGGAGAATTGGACTCTTTTTCAAGGCTTTGTTCATTTAACCCTCTTCTCGCCTTCCGAGCGAGTGCACGAGGTTGTTATCGTCACTTTGCCAGATTTCCAATTCAAATATGCAATCATACTTCACTTGACACCAGTGATATGGCATAGTTTGACTTTGTTTTTCTATTTTCAGTCACACTGTATGTTTATGAAATATGGGTTAACTGGTCTGTAGATACAGGAGAGGCACAGCAGGTCTGTAAACATCTCCGCCACAGAGAGAAATAACTGCACATTTATTGTTCTTGATTCTTAAAAGGATTCCAACAGTTTTTTATGCCCATATAGTGCAAAAAAAGAACAATTCACTCATCCTAATACTGGGCAGACACTGCACGATTTTATTAATCTTCTATTTTGACTTAACTCACACTACACATTTTAATCGGCTTCTCTGCACTGCCAAAACATACCACTTTTAATGTCACACTGTGCGGACGAATTGATCAACTAATCACGACATGGATGCTCACACTGAACACAAACACTGAACCTCTGATCAGTTTTGTCCACTGACAATTCTAAGAAACATTTAATTCAAACAAGATGGCTGCATCCTCAAAAATGTGGACAAAAAGAGAAAGAAGAAGAAAATGGACCTGCAACTAGGATGATACAGACAATATGGTCAGTCTGTTTTGCAGCGAAGTTCAGTTTTATTGATTGCACAGCACAGTCAAGACTACAAGCAGCCACAACATGTGAAATACTACTCCAGTAATATTAAAGTTAAGTTAAGCCGACCTGACCTGCCAGAAATCCACCCGATTGTAAAATTAGTCAGGGGCAGCCATATCTGTGCTTGAAATCGGGCTCAAGTCGTACAGTTTCTGCCCAGCTTAAGTCACTGATGAGAATTGTCCCAAATGCCCACACACTGCCAAAAAAAGATACATTTATTACACATCCAAAAGTTGTTTAATAACCTATTTTTAGTTTATAGAATTACATGGTCTGTAAGTTGTGACAATGGTCCTGTGACCGAAAACATTGACTTTTCTTTCACATTCTTCACACTTTGTCGCCTTTTGAATATGCAATGAATCGATCCTTTCTAGTGTCTGAAGAGCCTCTTCAAGTCATTGTGTGTGTGTGCAGGCATTTTTTCCTCGGTTATGGGACTGTTAGATACACACATACCTGACGCTGCTTCGTGAGGAACCTAAAGTTAAGAGCACAAACCTTCACAATGTCATGTTTCAGCCGAGTGTGTGAATGAATTGTCTGTTTCTACACTGCAAAACACTTTAAGAAGTGCTTTGGTACAAAAGTGCATTACATTCACCAAAGAATGTCTAATTATAATGTCTTTACTTCATATTTATGTGAAAAAGATCTCATATGGATCTCATGTATGTTTTTTTGGTGAATACAATGCATGAAATGTATTGAAAAAACAATGTTTCAGTCATAAACCTTCATCTGGCATTAAACTCACAATATGAAACAACATCTTTACACTCACGCCACCAATCAAAAAAAGAATCACAAACACCTGAAACATTTATCCTGTCAATAATTGATGAAGGTCTGTGACTGTGGTGACAGTGTGCAGGAATTTGCAGGTATTAAAATTATAAACTAAACTGCTATTTAGTTGAGTGCAATTTTTCTTGTTTCTAGAATTTTCTAGCAAATGTTAATATTTAGAAACAAGACAAAATAGGGCAAATCAATTGAACAAAAATCTTGAATCAATTTGATATTTGTTGGAACCAGGAAAAATTATTGGAGCCTTCATGGCAGATTTTTTTGTCTGTTACCAAAAAAAAAAAAGAGCCCATAACAAACCAAATGACTTGTTCAAACTGATATTTTTGCAGTGTATTCTCCTGGTGCTGTATTGTATAAAGTATTTATTTTGCTGTTTGTGCAAAGATGTTGATATCCGCTGGGGAAACACTGACCTTCACCTCTCTATGCAAGAAATAATGCAAATACCTTTTAAAGTGTCGTCTCGGTAGACTTTTGGAACAACTGCACACACACACACACAAACGCACACACACATGCATACATAGACAAACACAAGAACATAAACTATTTTGCCTGCAGTGATGGCTGCAGTACTATATTCCAAATGTTAAAACAGCAGCACACATCAGTGTGCTCTGTGCCGGCGTAAACATGGCCTGATAATGACCTCCCTCCTGACTGGAGAGAGCTGCTCCTCCTCGGCTGTCCCTCCTCTCTTCTTCTTCTTCTTTTTCTTTGGTGCGATGTGCGCGTCGACCCGGGCTCCGAAAAACTTTGAAGTTGCCTCTCTGCCACCTTCTGCCTAAATCGGCATCTTCAGATGGGAGTTGATGGAGGCGCTATTGTCTCCCTTTGGAGCGTGCTGCAGGAGAGGTTGTGTGATGAATGTTTGAGCAGTGGTGATAAAGCAGCACTTTTCCCATGCTGAGAGTCATGCCAGAGGCTTCACATGCCTCGCCAGTCAGGAGGGGAGAGTCCAGGCCGGGCTGCCCTGATCTTTACCTCCTACAGTGGGCTATATGGATGGGGCTTCAGGGAGCTTTGGGGCTAAAGGTCGACTGTATAAGTACAGAGCAGCTCCATAACACACCTGAGAAAAAAGACTTGTGTGTGTTGATGTGCAGATTCCAACTGATGCCTGCCCTTTCTTCTCTTTTAGACACAGGGCACAAAAACAAACTTTGTACTAATATGTGTGGACGCAGAGGGCTCGTGTTGATGTTTAATTCAACCCTGTAAATGACCATTAATTAATAAACCTCATACTTCAGTCTTCTCCATGTTGCATGAGTGGACGTTTATCTTTTAATCTGGCAGCCAAGATGTTTTACTCTGAATGAGAAACTACCACAGATTAACTCAATTAGAGCAATCCACTGAAAGATTATCACTCAGATGCATCTTGGAGATGTTAAATCCCCACCTTTGTTTGTTTCTGCACAGCTTGTTGCTCCCCAAACCCTGAACATCTGTGCAGAGGGAGGGGATGTTGGGGGGGGGGTTTGATGGCAGGCCACATGGGGAGGGCCTCCTCTCCCTCAGTCTGTCAGCCCACCTGACTGCTGCTGTGGCAGGCCTGCCCAAGGCAAGACCACAGGCTAGGGCCTCTTGTGGGCCTCGAGCAGGGCTCGCCAGCCCTTCCCAAGCCCATTAGAGCACCCCTCCTCCCAGGAGGCTCCCACCCAGCCCTGCAGCCCTCTGCCCCAAGATGCCATCGCTCTCCATCCTGCTCTGCTCTGCGCTGAAATAACTCTATTGTTTTCCACTGTTTGCCATGTTGTGTCTGTAATAAGAGTGGTTTGGGGGCATGTTTCTTTATTTTTATTTATTTTTCTGCCTTATGCTTGCCTTGTCCTCGGGCAGTAAGGTTTCAAATCAGGCTCCTGAGAGGCTTCGGCTTCCAGTGGTGTGAGAGTATTTTTAGGGAACAAATTCCAGGAAGGCCTTTCTTACAGTTACTGCACTAATGTGGTGTGACTGTCAAAGCTTCCACTTGTGTTGGCCGTTCCCCTGAATAGTCCAACATGGAGGATTGTCGAAGCACTTAACCTGGATTCACTGTGCAAAGACAATACCCGGAAGTATTTCTGTTGTATATTTCTCTCTCTGGTCCTTACATCTTTGATTTAATGAGATCGTCTTGGGAGCGGCTGAGGTTCTCAGAGGCAAGGTGAGGTGTGGGGGGGGGGGGATCAGATATTCTGGATATCCTGTGATTCTCTGTCTATTTGAGTCTTTTTGATCTAAATGAAACTACAGGGTGCAGAACAGACCCTGCATGTGAATCAGACCCAGTGACTTTGCATACGAGCTGCAGAAATACCAGGAGAGCAAATTCATGTTCAACCCCAGTTGTGGATGCAATTTGTGAACGTGAGCTTCTGAAGCGCACTGTAATTGTTCAATTTATAATTAATCATATCTGATTTGCCAGATTGCCATAAACTTGGGGAATAAAAATTGGGGTGTGTTGGGGTTTCTGATTTTTTTAACGCATTAAGTATTTATGATCCTTGATGGATATATAAACTGTGGTAAATCCATCGCCTTGAATATTGATTATCTCTAATTAAAAATGCAGTTTGATAAGAAGGTTAGCAGCTTTCTCTGGTCAGCCTCGACCCGTTTTACAACTTTCATATTATTTATATTAATTCCTGACCTCCTTGTGGTGTTTCCCTGCTTGCATTTCAGTGTGCCAATTAGCTGTGGAGCTCCTTAACGAGCGAGACATTAGTTCTAATTAGGATGTGGTTAACTGCAATGCATTAAAAGGCGAAACCCATCATGTTGAAGGATGACGGTGTCACCGCTAAGCCCGACTAGAAACAGCTGTTGACTTTCCTGAGAGGGTCGCGCTATAAACAAATACTCCCCTGAGCACAGCGAGATGATGGGACACCTACCCGTACAAAGTGATTGAAAGCACAAAATTAAAAAAATTAGGTGATTCAAGTGTGGACATACTATTGGGTGTTATCTCAAAATATGTAGGCCCACAAAATGATTTAGGAATCTTCTGTTCAACCCTGTCTCCTAGAAATTATGTTTATATACTATAAAGCCAGAAATGTAAGGCGACTCAAAACACTTGGTTAAGGTTAGGGAAAGATTGTGGTCTTGGCTAAATATTGAAAAAGTCAACTGTGACATGTTATTTCACTTAAAAAGTAAATGGCGATGTGTTTACTTTTTAAAATATTTATCCACCTTGATAAATAGGCTTCATTGCAGCTCTGACACTGCACAGCAAGGGGAGCAAATCAGAAAACAGCGAGCGCCCTATCCGTTAGACGAACAGTAAGATCAAGAATGAGAAGTTTAAAAAAAAAAACCTTCTATATAGCACAGAAACTAATACTGCCCAGCGCCCACCAAGATCTTTCCCTAACCTTAACCTTTTTGTGGCCTAAACCTAAAGGCTTGTGCCTTGTACAACCACCATCCAACCCAACCATCTCCAAAGGATTTGTGGTACAAAAACGTAGCGCTTCCTGGATTGAAAAAAACATTTACCATAATCCATGCAGCAATTATGTTTCCTCCAAAATGTATCAGGCAAAACCATTTATTAGTATATGAATGTAATTTTTAGAAGACAGGGTTGCTTCCATTCTGCCTTTTCTTTACATAATACTTAGTAAAAACTACCTGGTTACCAACTACCTGGCTACCTGGTTGGTTCCCAACAAGTTCAATACATAAATGACAATTTAGTAATTTGTTGTTGCCTTTCAGAACGACAAAAACGATCCATGAGTGTTTTCTGGTTTAGGTTTGCTAACGGTAGCTAACATTAGCCACCATAAGCTACTGGTCATACCAAGGCTGTATCCACAAAACCCCTGAGTGTATACAATTGAGCAAGGGTGCGTTTCATTGCTTATGAATTCAACTTTTCAAGCGTAAGAGCTTGCTATTTCTTCCTTCAGAAGTTTCATAGCCTCATTAAAAAAATTATCTTAGCTAAATTATCCTACTCTAAACGTTTGCTTATTGATATTCCTGTCAGTTTCCAGGGCTGAACAGTATTTCTTCTAAATTTAAGCACGTGCACACATTGGCTGTGTATATGCCTTTTATTTGTCCTTTGGGGGAGCGGTTAAGGTAAAGTTTAAACAAAAACAGATTATTTAAATACAATTCCATGTTCTCACAGCATCAGGACTGAAGGCATTTGGAGAACTAAGACTTTGGTGAAAATCTGTTAACACCAGAACAGATTTAACTGTTGGTACCATGAAGCACCATCTTAGACACTTACATTTCATAAACCTTTTTAGGTGAAGCTGTTCAATTCATATGGAGATTCTGAATCTGAAAGATTACCTGAAGTCGGAATAGCTGGCAGACAGCTGTTTTTGCTAATGTGTGCGCGGGTACGAGGGAGGAGGAGGAAGATGGCAAGGCGGCGGGGTGTAGCTGAGGATGTGCAGGTGCACAGCGAACGTGACAGAAAGGTACACAGACAGAAAACAGACTGAAACACGGGGAGAAAAGATAAAGAGGAAGAAGGAAATCATTGAGCGAGACTCGTAAGTGGGAGTCGGCATAAATCGTCGTAGATTACGGAGCCTGTGGAGATCTTTCGGCTTGTGTTCCACCTCTTCCTGCCTTCTGTTTGACATGAGAGTGAATGAGGTAATCCACGGTGCTCAGGGGTACACAGGCTCTGCTCCCATCTGGGCTTTGAACCTTTTGCTCACCTCATGCTCGGTCTCTGGTGTGTCGTGGTACAGTGGAGCATGTCAGACAAAGAAATTAAAGATGGCAGTTTACAGGGAAACACTCTGCTCTTTTGGTAACGCGGCTCTAAGAAGAACCTGACAAATTGATTTAAAAGGATGAAATACGTTCCCCAACCCACAAACGTTTCCCCCTCACCTTTTAAAACATATTTACCTCCCCGTCTGTTCCTGTTTTGTCACTTTGGGAACGTGTGCGTACTTTCTGCACGTTTGTGTCTGTTTGCATGGTTGCATTTATGTACTCATTCATTTTTCATGCTTGTATTAGTACTTCTTTGCAGCTATTGCTATCAATCATGGGGGGTTTTTTGTTTGCATGTAAGATTATATACGTGAGTGCGTACAATATGTGTGTTTTGAAAGAGCCCTGCTTGCAAGTGTGTTTTCAAAAGCAGGACTGCGACTGTTCCTTTGTTGCTCACAGCTGTCCCACATTAGGGATCAGCTATTCCCCAGGCAGTAAAGGGTTTTCAGAGGCCCTGCTAATTGGCTGTAATCTCCTTTTTAAACTTGAAAGCCAGCAAGCCTCCAGCCTTGCAGTTTACAAGCAATTAATGCAAGGAACACCAATATTGCTGGTCACAACTGGTGTATATCTGTTCCCTTTTCCTGCGGTTCCCTCTTATCTGATCTCACGCCGTCGCAGAGGCGGATTGACTCCTCCTGCATTGTGGGCCCCGGTGTAAACAGCTGCTCAGTAGTGGGGCCTTCTGGGGAAGAGGCACGGCGGGGGAATTTGGTCTGAATCTTGAAGTGTCCGTGGGGATGATGGCGGGATTTGGGGATCGGAGGGGTTTCCTTCTTAGGCGCTGATGAAATAATAATGCACAGAGTTGGCGAGGCTGAAATTTGCACATGAAAATCCTCTCCCTTCGCGCTCCTTGCGTCTAATGTGCCGCCGATGACAATCCCTGCCTCTCACAGTTTATATGCAAATGAGTTCTCTCAGCTTCCTCCTCCTCAGAGAGTCGGCCAGCCGAGCTAGAGAGAGCGAGATAGACAGAGAGATATAAAGTGAAAGAGACAGAGTGGGGCTTTTTTGTTGTGTTTTGTTTGTGTTTGTCTTGTTTATTTTTAAAAGGATTTTTAAAAGATGATAATATATTTTAATTTTTCCCTTTGTTTTTTTGGGGTTTTTTTTCCTGAAAGGCGATTCTCTGAAGAGTTTGAAATTCCAGACTTTTCTTTTGTATTTAATTGGAACATAATGCCGGTAGTCTAAATAAAGTGTTTGTGTGAAGTGAGAAATGGTTGTGTAATGACTAATTTTTTTTTCTCCAACAAACACATCTCATCTTCCCCTCAGGAGTCTCATCCACCTCTGCCTGTCTGATTATTCTCTTTCGATAAAAATACTGTTTCCTCTCCATGACCTCTGCTGTGCCTGGTTCCCTCTTTTTTTTTTGTCCACAGGCCTCGGCCTTCATGCTCAGCCATACTGTTGGGTTTTGCAGAGAGGAGCCTGGTGTTAATATCACCAGGCACTCCAAGCTACTAGTTATAAATTGGGGTAAATGTAAATTGAAGAACAACAGACCAAAAATCGGTCCATGCTCTAAAAAAACAAATCTGTTCAGAAAACAAAACCATGTGGATCTAAAACAGGAATATAATGATTAGTAGCCCCTACACAGCCAGCCTAAATCTCATGAGTTCAGTTTTTGTTTTTAGTGGAAAACATCCAGGAAGCCAGACCAATCAACAAACTCGGCTAGTGGTTTAGATGATGATTTCACTTCAAAACCTAATGAACATCTACTTAAACTAGGGGTTGTAAGTATAAAATAAATAATGATTCGGCGGTAGTATGACCCAGTTTTCATCACAAATGCATTCAGAACCTGATTACAGCAGACAGTTGAGGACAAATTTGCCCAAAACGTCACCTTTTTGCACTCAAACTTGTTCTACTGCCTACTCGTTATGATGTCTGCAAAGGGCCCACCGAGGCAAATTTTCAGGTTGGCTAATTGATACTTTTAAAATGATTAGCTAAACAGTAAGTCATTGTCAAAACAAGAAATGGCTGGAAGTTTCACTGTCTTTTTTCACTGATTTCCTGTACCCCTATTCAAAGCAAACAGAGCCCAGTCAGACAGAGGAGGGGTGAGATGGATGGGAGGAAGGGGGGGTACAGAGGGGGAGAGGAGAGGGGCTTCATGTCAGCCTGCTCTGCTAAGTCACGGCCAGTTAGTTAAAGCAAACGCAGGCGGACCCTGGAGAGAACGCAGGGCGGCGGAGAGTGCCAATCACAGCCGAGCCCTGGGCATTCCCCGGTACAGCTCGCCTTGAGCAACTTTTTATTAATTTAATAAACATCCCACAGAGACGGAGCGGTGTGGACTTACGTACCCTCACAGACAACAGCACCGCTCGAGCCTAATGAGATGTGCTACTCACACACACAATTATTCACACATATACGAAATACACTCTTTCTGAAAACACACAAGCATGCAGCCCACAGGCTTGGCTCAGTAAACATGGGGGGGGGGGCGTTAAAGAGTCAGTTCACCTAAATTACAAAAAATATATTTTCTCACTTTCCTATTTTGTTCTCTAGCCATGAAGGCAGTTGTGGTTGTGTTTTTCTACCTGCACCCCAGTACAATGGAGGTGGATGGAATTCAATTTGTGGTGCTCACATTTAAAACATATCTTACCTAGAAACAGACTGTTCCTTTGGTAGAAAGTTGTTCCAAAGAAAAAGTATTCACTACGAGCTCTGTGGATTATCCAGAGTAACCAGGACAGAGTTTTGTGGTGCAGGGCTGGGTTTTGAACCTCAGTACTTTTTGGTACCAAGTGTGGAAAAGTGTGAAGTATTGAAAGTTGGGGATTGAATGCTTGGACAGATTCTTAGGCTTGTCTACTTATTATTTAATCAGGTATTTAACACTGATGCAATGAGCAGGTTGATATATTTTAAAAAATGTTTAGATTTCCCAGACTGAGGTATCGAAAAAGGATTGTTTTGGTATCTGTACTGAAAAATAGCTATGGTATTGGCACCAAGATCTCATTTTTTTAATCAATGCCCAGCCCTTGGCAACAGATGTTGCTGTTGAATTTTAACCTATTTTATCAATGCTTTGAGCACCACATCTTAAATTCCATTAACCTCAATTATATTAGGCAGAAATCTCAGAGGTGGATATCTTAAAACCTAAGCTTAAACAAGCTTAAAAATCTGACCAAGCATTCCTTTGATACTTGTCACTTTTCAATACTCGATGCTACAGACACATTTTGGTCGACACTCAAAGTATTGAGGTTAAATATAGGGATGAGCGAATACTCCATTATCTGTATCTGTATCTGTTCAACCAACTAAAATATCTGTATTCGTATCCGTACTCAGAATGGGCGGGGCGTAAATCAGACGTGGGTGGTGTTTAAACCAGAAGTGGGCTGGGTTAACCAGAAGTTGTTCATTTAAGCCTGAAATTGATATGGGTCGATCAGAAATTGCTATATTTATTAGAAAACTATTTACAGAACAGCCTCAGAAGAGAACCATTTACAGAACTTTAAAAAAAAAAGAAAAGCTATATTACAGCATGATACTCGTACTTGTAAAAAGTACATTATCATAAAATGTACATTATTGGTACAGGATATTAGTTTCATCTGAGTACTCGCTCAACTCTAGTTAAATACTCAGCGTTACTCTTTCCATACTGTTTACTCTGGATAATCCACAGACGTTGTAATGAACACTTTTCTTTGGAACTACTTTCTACCAAAGAAATAGTCCCTTTGAAAATTGTTGTGGTCCTGTAGATTATCCAGAGTACCATTGTTTCAAGAAAGAGATGTTGCTTTTGAACTTTTAAATGTAATTTTTCTATGCTTTGAGCACCACAAATGAAATTCCATTCACCTCCATTGTATTTGAGTGTTGGCAGAAATGTCTCAAAACTTAAAACCAAAACTATCTGTATACCATTAGATACCACTAGATGTAAGTGAGAAAATACATTTTTTTGTAATTTGGGTGAACTGACCCCTTAAACTGGCACACCATCTTTGAAATATACTTCTTCTCTTCGGCCCCTAAAACACTCCTCAGCCTTGAGTTCATTACGATTCTGCGAGCATCGCAGTGATGCTCCAGGGGTCCGACTAAGAGCACAAAACATTATGAAAATAATAATGATCTCACTTTCACGCTTGTTTCTTCCTGCCCCGGCTGCTTATGGCGGGCGTCAGTGTCGATGGGAGTCATTAGAAGGGTCGGGCTCTCCTCTCGACTGATGAGGAACGGCTGCAGCAGGAGGGACCCGGGGAGCAGGAGAAGGACAGACTCCAGCACGCTAACAACCACAACCATCATCATCATCACCATCGCCACGTGTACCTGCTGCTCCGGGGAGACGCTGCCTCCTGTCAAACAGCGGAGGGACCCCAGTTCACCTGCAATGCTAAGTCGTGTGTGTGTAAATGTATGTGACTGCATCTGCTTGTGTGCGTGTGTGTGTGTGTGTGTGTGTGTGTGTGTGTGCATCCTGCTGTCTACATAATTCCCTCCCAGTCTCGGCTCACTCTTTGGCTTTGACTGTTCACTCCTCTTTCTCATCCTTCACCTCACCCCTCTCTCTACCCCTCCTCCATTTCTCACTGTATCACTCCATATATTCATGAATTTCCTGTTTATCATGAAAACTTATGCATGAAAATAGAGGGTGGGAAGGAAAAAAACAAACAAAAACAACACCAAAAAAAACAAACAAACAGGGTGAATGTTGATGGGGGTTTTGTCTTGTCCGGGTGCAGTGCTGCACAGTCAGCCCAGTCCTCAGGGGACATATGCAAGAAGACCCTGATTCCATCTCCCTTTTCTTTTCTTTCCATTTGCTTTCTTTTTTCTCTTTTCTTCCATCCACCCACCTACCGCCTTCCTTCTTTCCTTCCCAACACCCCAGCCTGCCCCCACCTACCCGCTGCCTTTCTCTTCTCGTCTCTCCTTCACAGCGTCAAAGCCAGTTACAGGCAGAGGAGCTCTCCTTCTTAAATAATTCACAAGTTGATTAATAGACTCACAAGGGTATAATTAGGCAGGGGAGAGATGGTGGCTAGTGTAACCAGTACAGTGCTTAGGGGAATTAGAGAGCGGGGTTATTGAGGAAATGGAGAGTACCAGTAAAAAAATAAAAAAATGTGGCGGCTGAAGTGGTGGACTCGGGGAGGAGATGAAGAGGCAGGGGGAGGATGAGGAGGGGGGGGGGCACCTTTTTCTGAGGCTATGTGTTGGATATGAGGCAGCCTCTCCAGGAGCATGGAGCCCAGGGTTTGTTTGATGTGGAAATTGGACAGTTTGAATCCGTCTCCTTTAATTTTTCACAACTTACAGGCCCCCCCCTGGGTGCCTCACATTCCTCTTATAGGATATAAATTAGTTTTTTTTTTTGTCCTCTCACTCCCTCAGTTTTTAAACCACTTTTTTTCTCTTTTTCTTTTACACATTACCCAGGTACCCCTGTTATTTTTTTTCAGCGCCTTCTTCCTCTTCCTCACTGAACGGAGTTGCAGTTTCACCCCCGATGTTTGTCAAACAGTCAGTCATCAGCATAAAACTTCACTTATGTTGCCTCTAAGGCATCTTTTGTATTCTGAAAGGGATGTGCTTTTCGCTGCCAGACTGGTCTTCAAAACAAACAAACAGAACAGTGGAACAACAGATCTCTCTTCTCAGTTCAGACATCATATTTCTGTTGTGGTGATCTCTGTCTGCCTCGCTTTTGCTGTTAAAATAAAATGAAAAGAACCAACGGAAATACACCCAGACAGGTACAACACTATGCCTTTCCAGCTTGTGTTTTTTTTTTTCTCCTCCTTCCCGGGAAGTTCTCTGCGAGTTAAAGCAGTCATATTGGGTACACATTGCTGTTTCTTTGGTTTGTTCCTCTGTATTTATTTCATTGTCGATATCTCAGATTGCGTACCGCGGTCCCACTCAGCTGTGTTTTTTCACACACAGGATTCGCTGATATCCAAACAGACTGATGTGTCCATCCCGGCGCACAGGGCTGACTCTGATGTGCGGCATGTCTGCCTGCATGTCGACGTGTCAACTCTAATTCAAACTCCTCTGTTCTCCTCTCATCTGTCTGCTCCAGATGTTGCACTGGATGTCAAAATGGAGCTCTGCTCCTGAAGAAAAAAAAAGGCAGAAAGCAACACATTTCTCTGTTTGTAGAAACTGATAGATACACTTTGAAATTCAATTCAGGCATGTAGGAGGAGATGAGCCCAATTCAGCAAGTGTGAGCCTTGATGCCACTGCTGATTTCATTTCTTGCTTGTTATCTGCACTGAATCATCTGACGTGACTGCCAAGAGAAAACATGCACTGCTTATCGGTTAATTCACTGCTTTGCTTGTCTGTATTTGACAATTGTGCATTAATCATCCTTTCTGCACCGTGTAATTGGCCCTTCTCTGTTGTCCCCAGCAAACGACTAATGACTTCTTGATATTTTTCTTGGCTGTGCAGATGCCCTGCCACCAGGAGGCGCCGAAAAGCGCGGGACCCCTCTGTGTTGATTTATTTATCTGTGTCTGGATTAAAGCCTGTACACCTGATAAAGGGGATGTCAGAGGAGCTTTGACAGCCACAGAGGCGGCAGAGTGTGTGCGATTTGGTCGCTGCGCCGGCAAAAACAAGGAGTGCCGATGGCATCTTTGAAGTCTTGACAGACGAGAGCCTCTGAGCATCCCCTTAATCTTGCCTTCCCCTCAGAAAGGCGTGCGAGCAGGCAGGTTCTGAGCACGCACGGCTCCCTGTTTGCCTTATTCTCTTAATGACACAAACCATTCAGCGACCACGCATGATAGCATTTCATCTGGCATAATGTGTGGTGGCTGCTTACTTCAAACGCTTCAGCACCTCTCCGCGTTAAGCCGGCTGGAGACGGCAAGAGCCGGGACATGAACACAGAAGGCTTTTCCTATTGGCTTGATGGGATGCCTGTGTGTAGTGTATGCTGTTTGATTGTGCTGATTGTTTTCGTGAGCCCACCTAAAGCAAATACAAAGAATCTGCCGTGTATGATTGTCTGGAAATCAGATCAGTGGAGAGAAATATGTTTCACACCTGAACGCTCTGTCTGCCTCGAGTGATTCACGGCGCTTATAATGACCCTTGAACTGTTCCCATTACTGTTTCTTCACACAGCACATATGATATTGCTTCCTCACATAAAGACAAGTTACTACAAAGACAACGTCATGGAAGTGCAGCAATAGGCTGCGAAGGGCTGTCTTGCATTACTCTGCACTCCATCTTGAGCTTATTTCCCATCAGCACTGATTTGATGTTTTTCCATCAATTCCCATCTTCCTCCCTATCACATCCAGGACAATGACAGAGCAGAAATGCGGGTGGAGTGGAATACGCTGTGAAGGACTGGAGCTGCTGGGCTGAGGAGGGCGCTGGGGTTAATTACTCTATTACTGGGTGGCTCAGGCAGGAGCTGTTTAAACAGGCCCCAGCCAGCAGGGGATTAGGCCTCATTACTCCAGCTAAAGTTACGCCCACGACCCTTCCCCACCGCCTCTTACTGCGGGTTTGTCAGGCATTCTGGGGAATATTCATATGGAGGGAGGAGGGGAGGATATAGGAAGGAAAAAGAGATTAAGACCAAGCAGAGGCAGAAGGACAGGTGAGGGGAAGAAGAGCAAACTAGCGAAAACGGCGTGGCTTAACTCCAGCGGATCGCCTGCATCATCACCTGATCTCAGCCAGGGCTACAATTATCCCCCCAAATGCCAGAGCGTAGCAAGATTAGCATCTTAGGTTTAGGTTACCCTCCCTCCCACCGAACCGAACCCCCGGCCATCCTTGGCCACCGTCCTCCTCCTTCAGGTGTCTGATGGCACTCGGTGATAATGACGGTGCTCTCGTTTGCAGGAAGGATGGGCCGTTTGAAATTAGGTCTATGTTTGTGCTCCATGAGCGGGTGCACGATGGGTCAGTTTACCGGGTCTATAGGGCATGAAACACTTTGGTTTAGACAGTCATATCACTCTGTGATGAAAGGTGTCTTTATGAAATGGATTAGTGGTGTTACACTGTGTCCAATGTCTGAATAATTTCTGTTCACTGCAAAAATATTGTATTTGTAGGGGTCATCATTTTTGTTTCTGGGTGTTTCACCTATTTACTGTAAACTACAGGGTTTCCTGCAGTCTTTTATAGTGTAAGCGGGCCACCTCGTCTGAGAAAAGAATAAGAGTCTACAGCCATGCTAGTGGCTCTATGAGGCCATTCAGGACAGTGGTGCTTTGAGCTAAATGCTAATGTCAGCATGCTAGCATGCTCACAATGACAATCCTAACATGGTTATGCTAAGCAGGTATAATTGTTTAACAAAACATCTAGCGTGTTAGCATGCTAACATTTGATAATTAGCACTAAATACAAAATGCAGCTGAGGCTGATGGAAATGTCATTAGTTTTGCAGGTATTTGGTCATAAACCAAAGTATTGGACAAATCGAAATTTTGACCTGATGATGAAAAGTCAGGGCATCATCTATGTGACCCCTCATGATGAACTGTAACCACTTAGATGATTTATGTCTGAACCAAATTTAATGGAAATCCATTAAAGTAAAGAAGGGTGATTCATTTCAACATATTGCCACTACAAGAATTGTTTTATGAACTAGAAGATAAATGATCTTTTCTTATTGGAAGATCATTCTATTTTTTTTAAGAGAGGTCAGATTGTTCTTGAACTGAACTGAAGTTTAAATGGCTGTTAGGTTGAGCTGAATATTCTTTTTTTGCCGTGAAACAGGGTAAGTGTCCAGTTGTGTTTTCACTCACAATGACCTAACCTGCATCAGTATCGATATGCCTGGGAGGATAAAGACTTTAGGGATGTATTTCAACAAAGTGGGTGTCTTCCAATTAGAAGAGTCAACTGTGTACTGGGAGAACTAATCCAAGGGCTTTTCAAAACAGATTTGTGAGAGCTTGAGTTGTGGCTTGCTGAACTGCACACTCAAAAGTTTTGTGTCAGTGCCTCTTTGTCTTTAGTTCAATCACCTGGAACACATAAAAAAAAACAACCTACAGACATACACTTTCATATCGCACATTCACACAGTAGACACGCAAATCTCTCCAGAGGGGCTGCCAAATACAGTCGATAAAAATCCTATTTCATATGAGTCAAAATGCTTTCTTGATTTATGGGACATGCTCGCTCGCCAAACTATGTGATTTCAGTTCAAATCCAGAACAGAGCTTCTATTATATAATTGAGGGGGAAAAAATCAATAGAAGCAGCTGGATGTGGCCGCGGCAGGCACGGCTCGCATCCATATTGAGAGTGTGCCCTCTTCGATCTGTGTCTGGGCTGGGCTCAGCTTCACTAGCCTAATCACACATGGAGCAGGTCAATTGGAGGACTTAGCCAGTGGCGCTCTCCAATGGCATATGTTAACATGAGTCTCCCTCTTGCTCGCTATTAAAAAAAAAAGAAGCTGCACCTGAGATCCTTGGCCATTCAGAGCTTAAAAAACAGGGATTGTTTTAAACATAGCCTGAGGTGAGAGCAAGATTCTCCGCTCCGGTAACCTGAGCGCGCTGGAGGCGGGCGGCTGAGGACAAGAGGGGCAAACAGGATATTTATCCTATTGATTTTCTAAAGTTGAAACAAGAAGATTTAGGGGGGCTTGAGTCTTAAAATTCCCAAGGAGCCGCTCACTTCTCGGCCACATGGCCATGAACACACACACACACAAAAAGCATCTTGCTAGTGAGAAGTGTGAGCGAGGTTTAGGGGCCTTGAGCTGCAAAGCTGTGCTGTGCTGTGGAATGATGTGCCCCAATGTGTGTCAGAGGAATCATTATAGCTAGTGCTAGTGCTGAAGCCCGCCTATGGTGTTTGAGTGTGTGTGTGTGTGTGTGTGTGAGTCATGTAGCAAAGTGGAGGTGTGAGCAGACAACAGATGGGAAGGGCCTCAGTATTGCAGAGATGTGGCTTTTGTCTCTCCTGCTGAAGGGAAATCAACAACAAGCGCACTATGAAGGAAAATGTGTGGGAATTTGACTCAGCACACAGAAAGTCTCCTGGAAACTTACAAATGCAGATGGCAGGTTCACAGTGCAAGGACTATGAAACTTTGCTTGTTGCTATATTCAGAATGTTACATTTAGTCATAAATTGTACTTTAGAATAATGATCTCGCTGAAAATTGACTATTTTTGCTCGTTTTCTCCAGTTCTGTTTCTCCATTAACAATGTTAGGTGACTGACAGTAGAAACGCTTCGAGCCTTGGATGGACTTGAAACTCTCCTGGTTGAATCATCAGTAAAAAAGATTAACAATTGTGGTAGAAAATATGTGGGATTTTTCAAAGCTACCTGATTAAATAATAGTCGTAATAACATTATCCATGAAACTGGTGTTCCTTTGTTGAGGAACATTAAAGTAAATAATCAATAGAAACATTTTAAATAGGAAGGGGAAAAACACCTTAGATAGATCTTTATTTTTCCTGAATGACTGTATTACTCTACTACAATGTACCTGAATGTGTTTTAGTTCAGTAAAAAGACTCACACAGCCAAAGTGTTAAAGTTTTAAAGCCTAGTGAGTGGTACAAACTCCACTCATCCATCAAATTCCTCAATAAACTTCATTACATCCAGAACTCTGCTGCTCGATTGCTCCCTCACTCCCCTACCTGGGACCATGTCACCCCTATCCTAAAAAAAGTTTATTGGTTCCTGGTATTGCAGCAGATTCAGTTCAAACCTCTCCGTAACCAGCCCCCGTCCTACCTCACTGACCTTCACAACCACACTGTTCTGCCAACACCAACCTCCTGTCTCCCTCCTCCAGGACCAACATCAGACCACTGCCTCCCCCTCCTCACCTCTTTAAAAACACTTTTACTGTTTTACTGATTTTATATCCAGCTCCTCAGTAGCCTGCCTGTCAAGGTAAGCCTGGACTTGGTGATTTTGAGGTCAAAAAACAACTAGATGTCTAGGTTAAAAATTGGTTAAATATGGTTGATAAGTGAACAGTGTTTGAATAATAATAATTTAATAATAAATTCTGTTAAAACCATGTCATCTTGACACTACTCCAATGTTACTTGACTAATTTGAGATTTGACTCCCAAAAACATTAAAGTCTCAAGTTTTGACCTAGAAATCCCAGAACAAGAATTCACAAAAACACAAAATTCACATGACAGTCTGTGCATTGAAAGGACTCAGTATTAGTTTAATACATCTTTGAAAGTAAAATGTTCAAATGCCATAATTTTGATGGTCAATATTCATTCATAATTTCCTTTTTCATAAAACATTTGCAAAGCCGTTTTTTTAATGTTTTAAATCTCAGTGTTTGCATCCATGTTTACTAGCAGTCTTCTTCTTCACTGCCTTTGTTGGCGCATTACTAAGTTTCTTGCCGCGTTACCACCACCAGTCGTCAATCAGCGGAATAACTTGAAACCGTCGGCAGAATATGATATGCGCCGCTCACGCAAGTGCAAAATACAAACAAAACAGTGGACCCGCTCGTAAAAACATCGCTTCATATCGCTGCTAGCGGTCAAAAACTCCACAGGGGACCTTTAAGTACTGTATACATTGTGTGACTGGGATGTCCAAGATGAAAGTTGACTTTCATTTTTTGTTCCTAGATCGCACTGTAAGACATGTCCACCGACGGCTGCGTTACAGCTTCTGCAACCAAAGACGGTCTGCATCAAAATTCAGTTTTTACAACGTGACCGTTACCACCCACATGTACAAACCAGCCAATCAGAGTATGGCCAAGACTCTAAGGGCCCACAGACATATACACATTGATACAACATTTCTATCTATTGTAAATGCCATTTCCGAATAAAGGTAGAACAAATGGCAAAAGCTTGTTTTGTTATGAACTTGTAGGATTGCACAGTGTATAGGGGCATTTAGACTTGCCCTCAGGGACTCGAGACTTGACTTGGACTTGCCCCAAAAGACATGAAAACAGCTCTGCCTGGATGTCCTTTGACCTGCAAATGACCAAAACCACCTTTACTGGGCTGTAATTTTAGGTCATTTTGTGCTAAGTTAATAATATAAACAGTATCATCTATTTCAACATAAATACATCACTTGATGATAATTACAGCCCATCAGGCAGGTCACAGGTCTGCGGTCTTGGCTGCAGTCGTCTGTCTGTGCTCTCCAGCTGCTCCTGTTGGACTTCCCGGGTCAATCTGCAGCCACGTCTCGTCGCCCGGCGGTCACGACTCATGACTCCTCAGTCATGCTCGCAGATGATTGCTGATCTCATAGGTGGAGAGGAGGTGCCACGGTAATTGTTCTTTGGAGTGCCCCAATTATGCCAATAAATGGCCCCTCAGTGATGAGGCTAATGGCGAGAGACCTCGTTTGCATAGCATTATCTTAATTGAGCCCGAGGCCTGGCATGAAAACAAGCCCGAGATTATGTTACTGATGGATGGTGGCGATGGTCCGGCGGCAACCATTTACCCGACAGCTATATTAATTAACAGCTATCTAGTTACATGGGCTTTAACAGGGATGAATAAGTTAACATGGTGACTGTGACGGCGGTGGTGACAGGGCTCCTGTGCTTATGTGTGGGCTTCTAATGGAGGAGACACACTAATATGGGATGTGTGTGTGTGTGTGTGTGTGTGTGTGTGGAGAAGGATGCTAAAGAAGGCCTGGCATCAGATCTTATTACCCATTTCCTAAAGGAGGAAACCGAGCCAGCGTTAGTACCAGCCTTTAAATAAATCACCACACAAAGCCTGTACTAATACTTTTAATCGTGAATTAATTACACACTCATTGCAGGGAGAGAACCCATAAATGTTCCAATATGCTCGGGCCTGAAATCTTTATCGCACAATATTTCAGGGAAATCACAGCTCCAGAATGTGTTGCCGTGCGTAATGTGAAGCAGGGACTTGTTGTGGATCACCCTGAGACCAGAACCTGGGCTCACACATGCAGAGTGTGTGTTTGGATCAGGATGGAGAGGGCCAGCCAGGTAGCTCTTTTGTTATGTAAAGACCTGCCATGTGATCCGGCAGGATAAAAGAAGAGAGAAAAAGAAACCGTTCAGATAAGCTTCCCCTCATCAGATAATCAAGGATGCCTTTGCTCCAGTTTCCCCTTCTTAGCATAAGTGTCTGATCAACTTTCAAAAAGCTCATCAGTCAGAGTTGCTCCTTGGAGCTCCACTCCAGGGGCTTAAGCAGGTTCCTGCAGGATCTGCCTGCCCGAGTCGAACTCTGCACCAGGGGGTCTTGGCCCGCGGCTCGCCCTGGAGGACCCAAACAAATTTGCAGAAAATCAGTTATTCCGCTAGACACAGTGAACGGACAGTTCCAGGATCGTTAATTGGTATTGTTTTGTAACATATTTGAGGCCTGGAGTTTATTTTATGAGTAACGTTTGTAGGGCTGCAACTATTCCCTTTACTGATTTATCTATTGATTATTTTATAATGAATCATTAAATCTATAAAATGTCAACTAGCCATCACATGGTAACATCTACAGATCACTTGCTTTAAATGAATAATCCAAAGGAATTAAATTTACATCAAGGCTATGACTAACGATTATTTTCATTGATTGTTTAGTTCATGAGAGGCCAAAGAATTGTGGAAAATGTCCTTCACAAGTTCTGAGAGCACAATATTCGACCAATATTCCACAACCCAAAGATATTCAATTTACAATAATATAAAATTTTCATTGATTGTTTAGTTCATGAGAGGCCAAAGAATTGTGGAAAATGTCCTTCACAAGTTCTGAGAGCACAATATTCGACCAATATTCCACAACCCAAAGATATTCAATTTACAATAATATAAAATTGAAAAAAATAACAAATCCTCACATTTGAGAAACTAAAACCACCACATTTTTGCTGTTGATCGAGTAATCGATTAATCAACTAATCACTTCAGCGCTAATTTCCACTGAGATGAAACAGAGAAAACCTGCAGTTCTCATTTGAGAGGCAGGAATGTGCAAATGTTTTCCATTTTTTTCCACTGGATGAAATACTTAAAAAGACAAATCTGTGATAAATCTTGACTCATTTTGAGTCACCTAATCGATGAATCAACTAATCGGTTCCTTCAGCTACCCTGTGTTTGATTACAGTTCTCTTGCTGCTGCTCTACATTTCATGGGAAGGATTTTTGTCCTGCATTGTCTCCTTGGGTGTCACTACTTTGCCATGCCATGGTGCAAATGAGCCATGCAAATGAGACAACAGAGATATGAAATGGTTTCTTAACAATATGCAGAAGAGGTCAGCGAGCCGCGCTTGGCTACAGGCTACAATAAGTGAAATTAATTACTGTTTGTGCTGCCATTTAATTGCAGCTTCCCAATGAACGGCTTAGACTTTTTTTTTTTCCTGTTACATTTTCCCACCTCGACACCCCTTTGCTCCTTGTCAAAACTCTTCCTCCACCTGTCACAGTGTCTGAGCTTTGTGCACGGCCTCCTCCCCTCCTCTTCCTCCTCTCCGTCGCCCCCTCCCTGCCTCCCCTGCTGCCAGTTTTTAACTACACTCCACTCTGGCCTCTGCTCTACTTGTTACAGCCCCAACACGAGTGCAAACAATCAAAGTCTTTGGGAACGCTAAAATATGCATGGCTATCTGTGACAGACAGATAAAGCAGGGCAATTAGCCACGTAATCCTAGAGCATCGTACGGAATAGTCCGCCTCAGCTGTCCTCCCTCCCCTCCTTCTCTTTACTCTCTTGGTCTCCATTAGTTAAATGTACTCTGTGTGTCGGCTCCCCATCAAATCAAGTAACACTTCCCCTAATTGGCTTATAAATAATACAGCAGGGCCTACATTATAATTTCATCAGTGGTAAACATTGCAGGGGCAGTTGGTAAAGAACCTATCCCTCATTAATTTCTTAATTTGGGTAGATGGAACGAAGGGGAAGTGAGGGAATGAAAGGTGGAGAAAGAGAGAGAGATGTGGAGATCGGATGAACGGAGGAAGTCGCATCACCTCAGGCAGAGAGAAAGAGAAAGCGGGAAAAAAATGTACAAAACAAACAAGGGGAGGAAGATGCTACTGCTGCTGCTTTTGTTAAGAGATGTCAGATATTCAATCCAGGGGTTTTGTCAGTACTCCTGTGCAATAGGTGATGAGGGCCCCACCGCCCCCATTTTACACACAAATACACACAAGTAAACACACAATCTCTCTCCCCAGTCTCCTTCGTTGTTCTTTTTTTATACCGACTTAATGAATATTTCATAACGAGCAGCATAAATATTCATTCTAATGGTTTTGCACATAGTATTTCCTTTTTTTTTTTTAACAACAAAAATACTCATTACAAATTCTGCATAACCAGGCCCTGAAATAATTTCTCTCTCCCTCTTACGCAGACGCAAAGAAGACAAGATTATCTAGATCAACTGCTCAGACAGTATTTCAGCAATAAGTCACCAGAACTGTGACTGAAAATCTTCCAAAAAACGTCTGGTGTTTGCTTTAAGGTGCATGTGCAAAAACGTATTTATCTATGGGAAAGGCATAAAGTTCATTTTTAATTTCCGTCATCGGCTGCAATCGCAAGACAAACCGGAGAAATTCACAAAGATTCCCCGTGTGATGAAATCCTTTTTGTAAAAGGCAATAGGTCTGTAATCAGCCTTCCTCCCCTTGGCAGATAAATGTCACCCAAACCTGCTATTATATTGCATAATGCACTTTTAAGGGAATTTTACATGGCCTGTGATAGATGCTGTAAAATATGAGGTGTGAGAATATGACACCCTCTGATCTCTGAAAGACAGATATTAAAGCAAACTCTCAAATGAGCCATTTCCCCCCTCCCTCTCCACTTTCTTTTCCTGCTGAAATCTGAACTATAAAAGGCACAGAGAGCCCTTCAGCCTTCAAGAGGAAAGTTAAGCGCTCCACATTCTTGGTGAGATTTTGAAAATGGAGCCACCTGAAGGCAATCTGTCTCCACTGGAACCTAACTTGTCACCGTTACAGAGAGCTGTCACTTCACGGCGCCAGCGCTGATGGAGACAGACATCTATCATCCGCCGCATTTACGAACACACTACGTGATGTCTTGCAGGCCTGCCGAACAGTATGTTTCACTTAAGATCTGCCGAAAACACGCTCAGGCAGAGCCACGAGTGCTTTTTGTTCACTTATCCCTGTCGCTTTAAAGCGAGAAAGAAAATATAGTTCTGAAGCAATAAAGAAATAACTGTCCATCAATCACACTTAAAGCTGCATCACACAGATCTCATTAAACTGAGACGCACTAGAAAAAGCAGCAATAAGTCCTGATTTAGAATTTTGCTCAAGTAAAAGTAAACAAGTATTAGATGTAAAATGCATTTAAGCATCACATGTTCTCATTCCTGTCAGTTTTAAATTACAGGTACATGTTAAAGCATCAATAATGAACAATCCCCAACATTGGAGATCCATCATGGCGGTATAATGTAGTCATTTAGACTAGACTTTTTTGTTTTTTTCCCCAATAATTTATAAAAGGCTAAATTATCAAGTAATTCACGAGAAAAAAAGTCTGAAAAAATAAACATAATTTGCTGGATTAAACCACAAGAGGGCCCTGGAGCAAAGAATGAACTGTGGGCCACATGTGACCCCAACCCCAATTGTATATGTATTAGTTAGTAATTAATAATCAGTTTGTGGAAACTTGATTAAGCTTACACTTATTTTGGAAACATGCACCATTTCTTGAAATAACAGAGGCCATAAAACTGTATTTTACTTGATGGTTGTCTTGAGACAATACTTGAGTAAATTTACTCAGTCACTTCCCACCTCTGAAAGTGAGGGATGTTGTGCTAAACGTAAGGAAAGGTTAAACCAACCGAACACCCCCCCCCCACACACACACACACACACACACACACACACACACACACTTAATTACAGCAGAACCAGAGGAGAAAGAGAGCATGTTGAGAATGAGCTTAATTAATGTAGCAGTAAAAAGTGGCCCTCCCTCTCCATGTCCATTCTGCTGTTCAGTATTAGTTCCACTTCAGTGCTCTCAAAGCCAGGAACAAATAGTGACTCTAATGATGGACATACAGCCTCCCCCCTCTATCCTCCTTACACACCCCCTCGGCCGGTCTCGGGTCACTGCCCCCCTGCTCCCCAGGGATGGCAGAGCAGGGGAGTCAACCAGTTAGACAACCATGTTCACCCCATCAGTTCAGAGAGAGCAGAAGACACTGACTTCATTAGCACTGACAAGTTTGGGGGGTGCAGCACAGTTTAGAAAACTTCAGAGACAGAAGAGAGAGGCCTCATGGGGGAGTGGAGAGAGACAGCAGCTGCAGAAATGCAATGACGCAACTCCGGATCGTCACTGTGTTTACTGTGATGTACTTCTGGGCTCTAACTTTGCAGACAGCCATGTTTATTTCAGAGCTGAGGGACATTCTGCTTCCTGTCTGGCTGCTACACATTTGCAATTACTATAAAGAGATGTAATGTATTTCTGAGGTCATTATCATTAAAAAATGTCCCAAAAATGTATATATACAAAAATACTTATCACTACATGTATATTTATTAAACTAATTGTTACAGTTGATGTTGATATAGATTTTAGGTCATCTTGCCCAGCTCTGCAACTTCACTGATAATTGCTATCATATCCAAACATTAACTTTTTTTGTTATAACAAACTGCATAATCCTCAATTTGTAGCCCCACTCCGAAAGCGCTTGAATCAGTTGAGGAAAAAGGTATTCACTAGAGGAAAAATGAAGGCAGATGACGCACTGGTTATCAAGAAAATTACACTTTAATCTAGAAAAGGCTTTAAAAGTTGACTGGCTTAAGAAACAGGTGAAGTGATGTCCCCATCCCCACCCCATCTGTAGATTTCTTTAAAAACAAGATTTTGGGATTCAATAGTTGACTAAAATACTGTTAACTTCAGCGAAAAGCCTAGAAAACAACCAGAATGTACCATAGTTCAAAATAATGCGGGAGATACGAATAAAATCCTCCATTACTATATCACAATATCGTGATATAGTATTTTTCAATTTTTTGAAAATCATTTGAGAAACTGTTGGATGGATAAAATAACTGGGCAGGAATGTCTGCTTTTGTCGAATCCTGCAAATGAAATACCTCACAAATCAAACTCCTTCAACACAGTGATGCAAAAATCATAGAAATCTTCAGTATTGATTTGACTGATTGATTGATTTGCCCACAGTGGCCCAGTGCAACTAGAGATATTAAAAGAAAGCTACAGATGTAGACAGCGTGGCATCTCTGACGTTTGACAAATGTATATTGTCTCATGCCGTATATATCATTATAAACTACTCCGGAACTTTTCTCAGAAATGTGACAAAATGTAGAAAGAACCAACAGGAGACTCGTAAAAGCAGCAAGTGTATAAAAACAATGTCGCGATCCCACCAGGTGCTGCAGTCACATGTCGGAGGCAGTGAAGCAGCTGCCATGTTTTTACAGAGTAAATTGGAATATTCTGAAGCAACAAAATGAATAGACACTCTTGAGAGAATACAGCGGGACATATCGCGTTCAAAATCTAGTCTAAACAAAACAAAAGGAATATAACATGAAATTAAGGCGTGAAAAGGTGCCATGAATGTTTCATGCCATTCAGCCACTGACATAAAGGATATATAAAGGATATAAATATTGTATGCAAAGAGAAAAATCCCCCGTTTGAAGTCTTGAGAGCAAAGACAGTGGGAGAGAAAGGGAGGGGAAGCAGGTAATTACTAGCGGAGCTGCTCTTTGACGGATTATTACACTAAAGCGAGAGGAGGATCAACCAAACACAGCTAACCTCTGTAACAGTACTAGTCTCCACCTATCAGTGACAGGAACATTACAATCTGAGGAGCCACTTCCACTTGACAAACTATAACACGGAGCACCAAATCCCCAGGCTGGGGGGAAAAAAAACAAAACCTGGCAGCCATGAAGGCACCAAACACTGCAAACCTACCGCAGCCAGGGCTGATGAAAAGCCCATACAAGGCTTTTAGTTACTTTAACTTTTCAGTTGACTTGCTCATGCTTTTTGGAGTGCTGTCTAAAACTTGTAACTGAACTTAAGCAGTTTTAATGAAGTGCTGAACTCAGCTCATTTTCACAAAAAGCAAGGTTATCTTACAGTTCTGCTGTTTTTGGCACAATCAGGAGGATTCATGTTTTTCCTTTGAACTTGTAGTCCTTTGTTTGAAAATCTGTGATTAAGCGGTCTTATATAAGATACTATGGCCAACGCTTTGGAGAGAAAACAAAAACGCTTCATACAAAAAGACACAGCTCTATTTTTCCGTAACAAAATTGCAAATGTCTCTTCATCAAATAACAATGAAACTGCTGCCACGCCTATTTGATTAAGTTTTGGTTTCGAGGAATGCAAGGAAAACAATGGTTTTATAATTTGACATGAAAAAAACTTAACTCAAGGTCCACTTACTAGATTTTTATTAGCTCAGAAACTGAGCTTACGTCACCCAACTCCTTCCTGCCGAGGCAGACCATGAGATGTGATTGAAAGCTCTAGAAAAAGCTATTAAGTGGACCTTGGGTCAAGACTAAACATTCACGATCAATGGCTGTACGTTTTTGTTGTATGTATTGCAGAAAATGCCATGTTTAAGTCCACAGTCTGCAATCTTTTGCACATTTCAAATGCAATCTTTGCACTAAAAACTTGAGATCGGTTAGTACTCTTCGAAAGGGCCACAAGTATTTCACTAAGTTCTGTAGTTTCAGTAAATTATCATTATGTTAAAACAAGTAGTACATCTACTTAATAGGATATTATTGCTGGTATTGTTTTTACCCTTCATTTAAATATTGATCGTCGTTTTGCAGCTGTACTCTTAAAACTAATCTTACCAGTAGTCCAAAATATTCCAGTCTCCTCCTGCATGGGATAATGTGATAAATGATTCACTTTCTAGTAAAATGGGAGGCACCCCTTTCTTACCCCAATGGACTGAATCTTCACCCAGTCTTGGGCGAATAAATGCCACCACTGGGTAAAAGATGTGGGGTTTAAAAAATAAATAAATAAATAAATAAAGTTCCCCTTTCATGAGGTCCTGTGTGTTTGGAGCTGAGCTGCCTCCTCTCTCCTCGCCCCGGGGCAGGCTATCATCTCCAGTGACACCAGAGGGAGGGCAGACCCCACCCCACCCCACCTCTGCCGGGCCGGGGGACGTAAGGGATGAGAGAGGCGGTGGTGGATAGAGGAGGCTCTGCTGGCCCAGTCTCTCAGGTCCAGCTTCCTCTTTGATCACCGGCCTCCGACCTCCATGTCTCCAAAACAAGGAGCCGGGGCCGAGAACATGCAGCGGAGCCTGTATCCCCTCCCTTCAGCCCTTGTTCCCTTCAGTTATGAAAAAAAGGGTTAATTGTATTTAACAATATGCTCTCTATCTCTCTCCCCATCACCGCCACCCTCCCCTCCTTGATTAGAATTAGAATCACATCTGGCGCCATGTTCTGTCCCTCATTACTGCTGAATCTCATTACAGCCCGCTCCCGTGGGAGGGACCGCGCCGGGTTTTTAAGCACACTTTTCGCTTTCTTCCTGCCTCTTGCTCATCTCATCTGCCTCGCCGCTTCTTCTCTTCTGCGTTTACATTAGCGGAAGTCCTTATCTGAGAGAATGACTGAGCACCACCACCCACCTCCTCCTCCCTCCCTCCCTCCCTCCCTCCCTCTTCCCAGAGCTCGGAAATTGTTTTACAGTGCCAATTAAAGTAGGTATGTTGAGTTTTTTCCAGAGTATGTATTATTCAGAGTGTATTATTTGTTGCGCTCAAAAAAAAAAAGATGAGAAAAAAAACTCACTAAAATAGGACTAGCAGAGTAAGTTCCACTCACTTGCAATACAAACTACACCAAAGGAAATATAGTCAACATAAGGAAAATGAGGGAGCTTATTTATGGTGCCCTAAAGTCTTACTGAATAATAGAAACCTCCACATATAACCACATTCTAAACTTTGTTTTTGCACCCTTGTGCAAACACTGTGTCTGACTGGGAATTGATTTTAGAGGGGGGGGGGGTAAAGAAATCTGTAAAGTTTGAGTCCAAAATGTTTTACCTCAGTAAAATATTAATTTAAAACCATGGCAGGGGGAAACAGTTTCTCTGCACACTTTGTAGGCTACACTTGTGAGGGAATAAGAGTTAGAACGTATAATCAAAGCCTTTTATTTGCACTTTTAAGATACCAATATAAAGTAATAAAAACATGAACAAAATACATGAAATAAAAAAGAATTGTAGCAGTGATGTCTGACAAAATTGAACCCTGCGTCAGAGCGGGAAGCTCTGAAGGTCGCAGGGAAGCCCTGAGGTTCCTCCGGTTGTCCAGCTCTAGATCATCGGCGAGTCGCAGAGCGTGCAGGGCGCCTGCAGGATCTTCTTTATCCACTCCGGATCTGTGGAGAAAACAGAAGAAAACAAGTCGTAAATGTGATGGGAATTTTAAATGCTGGTCTCGTATTTGTCGCGGCACAAGTCTGAACTGAATGTCAGCAGCACAAGGTTAAATACACCGCTGTAATTACTTCCTCATTAAATTTTTGTAAAAGAGGTCTTGATCTTCTAGCTCTTAATGTCTTATGCTTGAAGAAAATAAATCAGTTTAATAAAACCACCAAACACTGTGAATGAGCCATTTCTCAAGTAGTTGAGGAGATTCATGTCATGTCACTCTATTCAAAGTGATTTTTTTCCCCCCTTTGCGGTGAAAGGAAAAGAAGAAAAAAATTTAATGAGAGTCCCATGACAACAACAATGTTGGTCATTAATTAAGATTTCAACTGCAAAATAAGTTTTAAAATCAATCAGTGATGCAGCCTGTGAGAGAACACTCTTCTTCCTTGATATTGATCATTACTGTTTCCTCTTGTGCACCAGATGCCCAATTTTCACGAGCACTGGTGCCCTTTCCGTAACCGTACTGCCATGTAGCTTTAACAAAACATTTAGGTAATGCACACCTATGTTTGAAAGCCCAAAAGCCATTACTCTTTACTGATAGATGAAGCCAGCCATGTTACGTATTCCACGTCTGCAAAGGGCTTCATACAGTAAAAGCCAACAATAATTGCCCCACATGGTTTTAAAACCAAATATAGAAGAAGGCAAAAATCTGTAAGATGTTTTGAGAGAGAGGAACTGTGACGATGTTGATTTTGACAGATGCCAAAACTGCACAGACCTGTCAGTCTTTAGCTCAGATAGGCTGGAATGACCAGCAGAGCCGTGCCTCAGGCGCTCAGGCAACACCGATAAAGACCTGGGACACATGTAGCAGCCAGATGAAGCCAATCCTCAAACATTGGGAAAGAGTACACTGTTTTTCTCTCCCAACTCTATGTTTTCTACATTTAAGTTAAAGTAATTCATGCTCATCTCCAAGTTCAATATAACATCATGAGTATTGGCCAAAATGACCACAGAAATGATTGACAGCTCAAATCAATGTTCTCAGTCGGAGCAAACATCAATCTCTGACAGTCAGTGCTTTAACATTCACACAAGAAACCAGGTTACACAGGTGGCCGTTTACATGCACTTTAGTTACTGTAATGCAGACTTTGGATGGAATTATTTAGAATACAAGGATCGCTGTGTGTAGTGTATTGATCTTTCCTGTCATCCCGCCAGACACTTTCCCTGTCTGAAGTCTTTGGCGTGCACATGCTCATATGTAAAAAGCCAATCAGAAACCCGGTCACGCGCATACGTGGCAAAGAAATCGGCTTTCTCCAGGAGAAATCTGGCCGGGATAATTGGGTTCCTCTAATCTCCTACCATGATTACAGAGACTGGGTCTCGTTTACGTGATGGTTAGGAAATCAGGTTATTGCAGAAAGTCAACTATAACCCGGTTACCTAAGTGCATGCAAAGTGCACACTGAGCTGCAACAAAGCAAACTCAATAAAGTCATACAAAGATTATTTACCCCTGCACCAGTACCCATAATTCCCGAGTGAAAATGTTAAGAATGCCATTCATTTGAAAAGTTGGTATAACGAGACAGATTTCTGAGAAATAGAGAAGAGAATCTTTCATAACTGAATCAGGGCTATGTACTTGTTTCAAGTGGATTTTACATGTTCGCTGTTGTCAAGTACAATTCTTGGAAAACTTTGCATTTTAAGAGTGCGACAAAACTTAAGTTTTTTGGGATAAGAAATCCCTTTTTAAACACTTTTCAAAAAAAAAAATAAAATCAAACAAACAAAAACAGCTAATTACAATCATTCATGTTTTTTAAGCATGAAGTTTTCGAATGGACTCGAAATCCAAAATGTCAAGCGATGATCTGAGCGGCAGAGCGGGATGAAGGCCGACGTTGAAGGTGACAGGAGGAGATGGCTGATGGAGAGTGAGACTGTGAAATGGAGGTGGAGAGAGAAGGAAAGTGGCGCTTACCCTCAGGCTCTGGCAGTCTGGCGATGCTATCCAGCAGGAGGCAACGTCTGAACGTCAGCGTCTGGCAGGCCTGGTATGACAACACACACCTGGAGGAGACCGAGAGAAAGGCATTAGAGAGCTGGCTGGCAGGGACAGAGACATGCACGCACACACACACGCACACGCACACGCACACACAAAAATAGAGCAGAAACAGCACTGAGGTACAACTGACGGGCACAGATTTCCCTCTCAGTGCCCACCAGAGGCACCACGTTCTAGCTAGCGAGAAGGCAGGAGAAATGTTTGGCAGAGGATATTTATGAGGCGATGAGAGTGGTGCGTGGGTAAATATCAGAAGGTGGGAGGCTTGATTACTCCTCTGTGAAGATAAACAAACCGTCAAAGAAGGCATTTGGCATTAAGATTCAATTCATATCCTGTCAGGCTCAACTGTGGCATCTGAACCAGAGGAGCACGTTGAGGCTAAAGCTAATAATAAAAATTAAAAAAAAAAAAAAAAAAATCTTTAGTGGATTAGATTAGATCAAGAATAATCCGCGTACCTGAGCCACATGTGACCGTTTTTACAGGTTGCTTGTTTGTGTTCGGAGAAGGGCAGCACCGCCTGACACAGGCTGCAGCGCTCCGAGAACGTCTGCTTGTTCATCTTGTTCTTGATGTGGCCAATCAGGACCTGAGAAGGATGATACACACACACACACACACACACACACACACACATACAGAGTGTGTAAGTGTATAATGGTAGCAGAGAAGACAGAAGCATGAATGTGAGATTAGTGCTGATCTCATAAAAGGCTAAAACACAGCTGATCTGAAACACTAATATCACAGCTGATCAGCAGTAGTGGCTGCACAAAGTCTTATCGTTTGTTTTACCCAAGTGCACTGCATCTTCACCTGATGACATATACTATAACATGTCATAAACAGACATTAATAAAAGACTACAATGGCTGTAGAATGAAACAATTTTAAAATGAAAAATGCAATAGCTACCTAAAGAGAAAATGTGTTTTTATATATGTAAGAACCATTTCTGATATTTCTGTAGTTTGTTACTTTGTCATTTTGTTAAAAACAAACGAACAAAAAAAAAAAAACCCATTAAACCGTTCAAGCGAGTCAATGTAACTTTTCCTGAACAAAGATGCAAGATGGGCACGTAAACTTCTATTTCCAGGGAAACAGTGCATCTTCGGTGGTGAGGTCATGCTGCACTACGGTAACTAAAAAGTCCAAGCAACAAAGTTTTCAGAATTTTTCAACAATCCCACCTTTCTGCTCATCCTATTGAATCAAACTGCCTTTCTCTCCATAACAAATGGCCCATTGGTTTACACATTGATTTGACCCTCACTGACCTACTTCAACAGGAAATACATCACATCAAGGAAGTAATGAGGCCATTTCATGGGACCTTTAAAGGAAATATTAATGCTGCAGCATGTAATGATATTTTAGACAATAGTGCACTTCCACCTTTGTGGCACCAGTTTGCGTTTGATGCTAAGGGTCAAACACAAACTGCAAAAGCCTGTAGCGGCAAGGTGTATTCATTTGAGTTTTATTGCTTATGAATTCAACTTTTCATTTTTAAGAGTACACTGTGCAGCTGCACTATTTTGGATTGTATAAATATTAGTTTGGGATCATCAGCATATATCTGACATCAAGTCACTCTGATCAGGGAAAACAAAATAAGATCACAACAATCGTGGTAAGAAGCTGAAGTGAATAATTATCAGGTGAGTCACTGAGTTTTACCTCTGAAGCCCTGTCGTTAGCGTCTTTGGAGAGGTACTCCACCAGGCCACAAGTGGGTATGCTGGTGTTCTGAGCAATCCAGGTGTTGAGGTACACCACCCCTAGCACCTTCTTCATGTTTTCTCTCATCAGATGGGTCTCTACAGCATTGATCCAAGCCTGCACCTCCGCCATCTGCTCCTCCCGATTCTCCTCCTTCTCATGTTTAACTCCACCAGGCTCGCTTTCCTCTTCGTCCTTTTCGTTCTCCTCTTCCTCGTCCCTTACAAACACCTTGCTCTCCTCGCGTGTTGGTTTCCATCGGTGATCTGTAGGAGGCGTCTGTAATGACTGGTAAAGTATACGCACCAGAAAGAGCTTGAAACGCCACAAGTAGGGAAAGTCTACTTCCTGGATCTTTAGATCGAGCTCTTCCAGCAGCGACGCAGGGATGCACTTGTTTTTCAAAATTTGCCACCTCACGAGATCAAGCAGGTCAGCCATTTTGTACAAGTTCTGCGTGGGAGACTTGAGCAGCAGTGCTGCTGCCATTTCTGGCGTTTTCAGGGTCACAAAGTCAACCTGGTAGGTCCTGTGAACTGGATGATAGCCGCCAACCAGACCTTGTGTGCTGGCAAGCGCAATATACGCTCCGTTGCGGCTCACTGCAATCCCGTGTATCCTCCTCCCTGTTAGGTTTTCAGGTCGCAACATGTCCTCTTGTTTGAAAATCAAAGTGTTCTCTGTAAATGTTGGTGTTAGCTTCTTTATCCATCCGTCTATGGAACACGTGTACACTGCGACGCCATGTTGACTGACCGCTAGTGAGACCACAGGGAGTGAGTGCAGCCCTGCCACGTGAGAGTTGTGTACATTTAGTCCGGCTGGCGAAATCATGAGCAAACACCAAAAGACGTAGCAGCCGCGTGAGGCCACGATGAGGCTGCAGCTAGATTTTTGGATCGGGTGGATCATCGGGACACATTTAAGGTTTTCGACGGCGATCTCGTCGCACTCCTTCCAGAGGATGACGGGATGCCGGAGGGTGAAGTAGCCCTTCACTCCCGACAGGCTGACTGGCAGGATCTTGACGGGTCCCACCTCACTGCCAACAATCAGTCCGCTCATCCGGCGATCTGCGCTTTCATACTCCCACCACGCCAAGTCACTGGGTCTACTCACACCTGATTCGACAATGTCATAAAACACGACATCTGCCCCGTTTATAAAGGGCAACACAAACTTCCACAAAACAAGGTCACCGTTTTCCATTAAGACGGCGAGGAGGACCATCTCCACGTCTATGCATGTGTTGTCCGACTGAACCTGTTTGATCGTGTAAACGCTCGACCACTCCATTCTCAGAGGAGTCTGCATACGGAAACGCCGCTGCAGCTCGTCAAAGTCCAGCAGGTTTGCCTGCGGCGGCTTGTTGTCTTTTTTGGCGTAGCCTCGCTCCTTCAGCCTCTCACTGTACTTTTTGGTGAGATCGACTAACATATTCCACTCGAGACGCTTGTGGCTGTTATGAATGGTAAGTCTGTGGTCAAGTGTTAGGCAAGCGAGCAGACAGCGCCCACTTGAGTCACAACCTAACGGAGACCAACTGCCATATTTTATTCCTTTGTGCACTCCTACCGATGGGTTGATCACTCTGTCGGACAGAAAAACTTGCCTTACTGTGGGGTCAGGATGTGTAGAGAACTTCTCCATCGCTTGAGCTAGCTCTGCTGCTGGTCCCACCTTAAAAAGTTAAAAACACAAATGAAAAGCAATATGAGGTTAAAGGTCATTTCAGCATACATCCAAACTACATATGAAACAATATTCGCAGCTGGACTGTTGAGGACATTTGATAGTAAAGAAAGTCAGTGCTGACAAATTCATAGAAAAATGAACAATCATTTCACATTTTAAAACCGCATGCTTTGAAATACTCAAAAAATCGTACAGAATTTTAGAGCTACATTTTTAACTATTGAGAAATCACAAGGAATCTGACAATGTGATGCACGCAATTCTTCAGGTTTTAGCAGTATCTGTTAGCCTGGCATTGCCAGACTGATTCGCAAATGCATATTAGTCTGGAACCTCTCAGTTCATTTTCGATTACCAAGGGCCGTTATCAGCAGGCACAGACCAAAATGCCTCTGGACGCAATTGGAAAGACCGACAACCAATCAGAGCAATGAAACGTGCAAGTTGGGGCAGTGCTTTGTCTGTTTTCAAGCAGGAAAAAAATGGCGGCCTGGTCACAAACTTTCTCAAATTACAGCTAAACAGCACACCATATTGAAAAAAAACCCAAATATATATATATAAATTTTCTTCCCCCAAGTATATATAGCTGGTTGATGCAACAGTATCATCAGACAGATAGTATGAGGCCTCTAAAAATCAAGTTGTGCTTTGAGTGCCATTATCTACTGCTCCCTGCTCAGTAGCCCTCCTATTTACAAGCAGTTATTCATATCTATAAATGACAGCAGAAAACCAAGTTTGTCTGTCTGCCATTGTGCCTAGTGGATTATAAAATTCAGCTCCATCCAGTATTTTATCTGCCAAGTGGATTTTTGGAGTGGAGACGAACCTATAAACAATCCTGTTTACACACTAGAGCAGCTGCGCAGGGACAGATTTACCACAGCAAAATTGTTTTTCAGTTTCTCTTTTCATAAACATTTGTATTCCATCGCTTTAATTATCTTTCTTTCAGTTCAGTAAATAATGAAAATACAGAAACATCCACCACTGCCAAACTAATGGCACACAAGTGAATATTAGCTTGGCTGTGTTTCTAAGGCTTGTTTACACAAGTTGCTTAACAAGTAGACAAATAGAAGTAACACTACTCACAGATGTTATTTTCTAATCACCTATATTGTATGTTCTTTAGACACAAATGTGTTACTTATTAGCACTGGTATTACCTTAAAATGTATTGGCACTTTTATACATCCATGTTGTATGGACCTGATGGTCCCTCTCTGGCTAAAACACCACATACACTTGGCAGTCCAAGACACACGGCAAACAACACAGCTGCAATAAATAACACATCTGCATGTAGTTAATTAGTAAAAATTAAGGACATTGCAAACAAAACCCTGCTGACAAGTGAGGCAGAAATGTACTCTTTACTTCAATCAGTCCAGCCTTTTATCCAGTCCAGTTTTTAAAGTTTCACAGCTCTGAGAATGTGGTGCAAATACTATGAAAACAATCTTCAAAATCCTTTTTTACCTAAGAGGGTGCCAACCATTTAAAAGTGTAAATGTTTTTTTTGTTCCCCAGGACTACTCACTTGTTACTTATGAGCATGAGCGTCACTTTTCCATAATAGCTGAAGATTTAGGCAGTCATATGCCATAGAGTGTCGCAAATATTATATTAAAGTGTCCCTCCACTAAAAAAATTGCTTTGCTTATTGTTACTGCACTTGGATGTTTGACCTTCATTGTGCAGAATGATCAATGTGCAGTGTGATGTGGAAAATTTGAGCCTCCAGTGCACATACACTGAGAATGGACTTTTCAGACATCTTGTGTCCAGCTTTTTGAAATGAAAAATATCTAGATATTCATAGATTCTGGATTGTTCAAGGAGGATGAAGGAGTAGGTGTAATTTTAAGAATTTTGAACCAGTTAATTGATCTTTTATATGGAAAAACCCATATCAGACACAAATTCGTATTCAAAGCAGAGCATCAGCATATGTATTAAACATGTCTGGAGGGGACCTTAAAAGGTTTTCATTTCATCTACAGACAACACCAGACTGATTATTGCACTGATAGATTCTGTCTCAATCCTGTTTAAGATTAGAGCTGGGTATCGCCACTGATTTCCCAAAATCAATTTGATTCCGATTCACAAGGTCCCGATTCGATTCAATATCAATTCGGTTAGGGACGTTTCAGTAACAATACCAGTTTTGCTTGGATATGAAAGAGATTCTCAGAGAACTAATGCTGTAAATTGTACAAGGAACCCTCTAACCTGGTGCATTATTATAAATAAATATATAGATATTAAGGAAAAAACTTGACATTTAAGGTTGAAATAATGTCCCTTAATCATACAGTATTGCATTTCTGAATGTTGTGCTGTTATTTCCGCGTTAAAAGAAAAAAAGGATAGATTGTTAGAAAGACTGTGTGATGACTGCTCACTCAGTCAGAGGTCAGTCAGGTGAGCCCGGGAACCTGTATACCTGAATGGCAGAGTTCCACTCGACTCACAAAGCCTCCGTGATACAAGTGAGTTAGCATAATATATTGTAGAATTTTTATGTTATTCGCGTATTAATACTGCGTGGTTATGCATCTACGTTTATACGCACTGTTTGTTAACTTCCTTCTCCAGTGCTTTTTTTTTTTTAGCTCGGAGAAAGAGTTCATCAAGCTAGCAGCACAACACGTGAAAGCAGCCTGATCTGGAAAGTTTCCCGAGTTCTCCAGTGTCGCAGCCTTGGTGCGCCTTCCGATCCGCGGAGCCCAGCTCGCTGCACTTCGCGGCCGGAGAACGCTTCTCCTGGAGAGGAGCAACCGAACGCTGGTGGCTGGGCTCCCGCTTCAGCTCGGGGGGGAAACCGGCTACGTCCCAGCCTCACACACCGAACAAATACGGGTAAAACACCACTTTCTGACCTGGGTGTGTTTTTCTAATCTTTTTAGCTACCTGGCTAATGTCAATCTTCTTGGCAAACAAAAGCCGCGCGCAGCGTTTTTCCTCTCTCACCGCACGAGCGCTTCACTCCTGCGCTCCTCTGCCAGAAGAAAAACGCCATAGCCTAATAACACAAAGATCGATCTCTGATTTTATAAATCGATATCAGATAGTTCAAATGAAGATCGATTTGAATCGGAAAATCTTTTTTTTTTTAAACCCTGCCCTATTTACGATGCTACAATAATTCATTTGCAGCGTTTGATTTGGTGTCAACATGACAGTAAACATCTCAACAAAACCAGTGGCTCTCCCAGCGATCACCGATGAGTTTACATCCCAGTAACATCATACCGTCAAGATCCCAGGCAGAGTTACAAGAAAAAAAAAACAGAGGCTGAGTAATACTGACACAATGAAATATACATTACGGAAGAAACAAGCATAATGTGAATATGATGACCAAACAGGTGGAGGCATTAATTGTATATTTCTGTCAGCTGTGACAGTCTAATACAATGTTCTGTTTCTGTAGAGTTGAAGGTATTTTGAGGCTCTTTAAGAAACACTTCATTCCAGTGGATTACTTTTAACCATGGCTGACATTTTACTGCCTGCCAGACAGCTCTGAGACTGAGGCCAGTTCATGAACATGAGCAGAGTATGCGTGTGAAATGTGGAAATTGGTGGTCGGATACTCCTCTTTAACTGACGCTTCCTTCTCTGTAAGCTGGAGAGGGAGGGAGAGCTACGCTAACTAGCTCAGCAGACGGCTGCAGCAGTTGTGTTTGTTTCCTAATACAACATATTATAGCATGTGCATAGTCTTTATCAGGGGTTCACGAACGCGGTCGACCACTTGACGGCACGGAAATTCAGTAACTTACACAACCAGCGGCAGGTTGAGCTATCAGTCTCAGAGTTTACTAGCTAAAGTTCTATCAACAGCCGCTCTTCCTACGCTAACGTGAAGAGCTACCTGGGTCCATACTTCTTCCTTTATTGAGTGTCACCCTCTGGAGTAAACAGGTGAACATTTGTGGATATTTACCCGCAGCTTGTACGTTTCGGTCGGGACGGGAATTGAGGTCCTGTGTAGCATCAGGTCCTGTTTGTTGCTGTGGACATCGCACACCAGCTCCATCAGCGACATGGAGCTGGTGGTGCATACGGCCAGGCGGTGATCCTGCGACCAGGAGAGCGGCTGCAGCCCGCTGACCGGGGCCATGAGCGGGACGGCGGGGTCCCGCTTAACTGGTACATCATCCGGGCCGAAGAGTAGACCATCCTCGGTTTCTAGCTCGGTCTTGATGACTACATTTCTGGGCAGTGAATGCGCCGAATCTGACTGACTGGCAGCCGCCATGTTTTTTGTGCGGCGGAAGTGATGTTAGCGAGGGCGGGAGGAGAGGAAGGAGGGACTTCCTCCGCGGAGTTAAATAGTGCACTGTGTATAATGTCAACAGCAATAAAGTTTATATCTGTAAGGTCAGGCCATTTAACACTGCTGGTGGGAGAAGTAATATACAATATATCTATGACCATATCATAGATATATATGATAAAATGACCACACAGTTGAATCAAGTTTTTATATATAATAAAAAAAAGTATTGCAGGACTGTTGTATTAGACTGGACTGCATTACTTTTAGCTAGGCTTACCAAATAAACTGTCAACTGAGTGTATGTTCCCAGTGATATTTTGTGACATTGTATTTTATTCTAAATAACAAGTCAACTTGCCAGTCTGATTCATAATGAGATTGTCCTTTTAAATGAAAGCTTAGATGTAAATATTTGCTGCTGGAAAGGGGCTTAAAGGGACTTAAGATGGGTGGACTCACTGCTGCAAAGCATATATTAGTTACTGAGTGGAAACCATGATATGTCAATTTCATACCAGATCGATACATTTCATTAAACTTACACATGGAGCTTTCAGTCACAGATATCCACGGAATCTCTGCAAAGACTAGAGCCCTGTGTTGAAACCATTAAGAAAGTCGAAGACTTACAAATTGTATAAAATGAAATGTCCTCATCTCTTGCTTGTCTAATATTCATATTTTTATGAAGGGGTTTTAGGTGGAGTTATAAAAATCTAGTGGTTTCCAATACATCCCAAGATAAATCTGTGGGGTCACAAAATGATTAAAGGGATACATACAAACAAAATTCTAATTTGTCTCTGACTTTTCTGTGATTTTTGCTTTTCTTGTGAAATATTGGATACGTTCACCTCCTCAGACCTTTTAAATCTTCTTTAAATGAAACAATCTGAGAAGAGAAAATCACTCTTCGGTTGAGCTGCTCACAACTCAGGTCCACACTCAGGCCATAAGCTGTGATAAAGGACATTACTTCATTTTAAGGGGTCATAAGCCAAAAAGGTTGGCAACCACTGATTTATTCCATATTGTAGTTTTACATACCTGACTGTACATGAATTAAAACCAAAATGAATTCCCATCACTTAAAAAAAAGATAGGGGTGATCATCAGTTCACTTCAATTCAATTCAATATTATTTATATAGCGCCAATTCATAACAGAAGTTATCTCATTGCACTTGGGAGGGGTGGGGGGTGGGGGGAGGGAGTCACATCAGTTATCATATTACAATGATCATCTGACAGTCATCCATTCATATGTCTATTTTCTATACCTCTTATCCTGTTCAACTGGAACTGGTTTAATTAAGCTCATACATTATCAAGATAACAGTCATTCAATCGGCCCAGCCTTCAGCAGAGGTTCAGCTCATTCCCATGTGAGGAGCAGATAAACGTGTTGGATGACTGCTTCAGCTTCATAAGTAAAGAGAGGTGTAGATATGATAATGTGAAAATAAGAAAGAGGTGTATCATTTCTATTTACAAGGTGATTGTTGCAGTTTTTGACCTTTAATCCTCTGTAGCAATCAGAAAAACTATAGCACTGGATCAAATGCGGAAAATACCATCTCTGATCTCTGAAATGTTGTCCTTTGAACTCTCCACTTCACTTGAGTGCCAATCAATCTGCCATTACCCCCCGAAAGACTGTCAGCATCCGTCTAAAGTAATCACAATCAATAACCTTGCTCAGATTTTGAATGCGTGTTGTAATTATCCATACACACTGTGCACGTGTGAGACACAAACCTTAACAAGAGGGAAAAAAACACCGTAAAGGCAAATTCATTATTTTTTAAACTGAAAGGAATTTGAAAACAGTTATATAGCTATTTGCTTGTTCATATCACAGCTATGAAATCCAACATTCATATATTTGTGCCATCGAACCGTCAGTGTGTATGCAATATTTACATTGGAATATTTGTCTCCATAGGTTTCTTTCGTCATAGAATGATGACACCATATTTTCTGTTCCATTTTAGCACATATACTGCTGGTGACCAGTAAATTAATCTGAAACATAAATCACCAATACGTTTGTAATACCAGACTACTTAACAACCTTGTTGGCATATTTATCTTTATCAAATTTCAAATGAATACCAAATATATTTCTTTGTCTGTTTCATGTAGAATAGCGATTGTGTGTTTTGACTTTGGCAAAGCCATAATGTCTCAGAACAAAACAGCACATGTAGCTTTTGACAGTGTTTTTTAAATAGCTTTTAACTGCAAGTCTACATTTTCTTTTAAAATATTTTTTACTTATCTGTGTGTGTGTGTGTATATATATATATATATATATATATATATAAATATATATTTCTAACAGCAAAATCACAATTCTTCTGTTTATGTACATTTGTTTTTGTTGTTTTTATTTCACACTTGCTTTGGCAATGCAAACGTCTGTTTCACATGCCAATAAAGCCCCCTTGAATTGAATTGATTTGTGTCAGGACTTGCACATCCTTCTTTTAATTAGATTAGATTACATGAAACTTTAATGATGTCCATGGGGAAATGTCACTCAAAGAGGGTAGGTCTGTGTTGAAACATCACTGATACTCAACAATGACATATTCACCACTCTGAGAGAAAAAGCAGAATGAGCCCAATACTTGACAGGGACGACATCAGTCATTTCATCTGTCCGAGTGCAGTCACTCATCACCAAGAGAGATCATTAACTGTCATATGTCACCGTTAAAGTAATGAAAATATGAAAACTGTCCTGTCTGCAGATGATGGCTCGGAAATATATATCAGCATGCTTTATGCGACGAGTCACCGGACGCTCCTGGACCGGTCAAAGGTCAAATGCAGCAGTCGGATGCAGAGCTGGAGGTTCCCAGGCAGACAGTGATTTGTTGCAGCCCTCACATGAAAGCTCCTCTCGCAGTAGCTGCCTGACTCTCAGCAAGATGACAGCAGGATTTCAACAGGCAGAGTTATTTGTCACAAAACAAATTGTTACAAATCTGTGAGACAAATATAGAATAGCGAGCCCACCATGTTTTAATCTCTCATTTTTCTGTGTTTTGTTTCGATAATCGAAATGAATAAATGAACGGGGACCATGGTATGTTTCATTCTTAATGAAGCGTGTAGTGAATGAATATTTCACACACCTGCTGTGTGTCTTTGGTGGGTTTTGACTGGAGACCCAATTCCAGCCTGGGATGTATGAATGTTGGATTAAACATTCATCAAATACTGTCACAAAAACCTTATCCTCTCCTGTCAACCACACATAAAGATGGAAACAGGCCCCTGCGCAGGCCAAAGGAGCCCAGCCATGACTTGAACCTCAGCCTTTGGTTTACTTATTGTGTGGTAGTGGAATTATTTAGGTTGCACTGGAGTCATGTTATGGTATACAGGTTGTGTAGAGTGGGTTTATGGATATGGATGGGGTCAGCTCAGGTCAATCCCCTGCATCTCTAACATCCACCTGCTGTATTGTTATTGCCTGCAGGTTCCTCCTCAGCCTTTAAACCCTCAGTAGACCACATCCTCTGCTGTTTGCTCACTCCGAGTGTCACTGGAGCCGCTTACATGTATCTTGCGAGGAAGCCCACAGGGACGTTTTGATGCATGGTTCATCATACATGTTTTAATCATTCAGTCTCTCAGACACCTCCCAGGAGGGGGCTGCTGCAAGCACATTTCCGAGTACACACAATTAGTGATATAATCATGATGATGATAATGAAATGTATTTAGAGCATATCAGCGTGGTTCATTGTGTTCGGGGGAGACATTAGCAGGACTGCAGCCCTGGAAAAGCCTCGGCGCTCGGGCTCCCGGCGCTCTCCCTCTGGAGACTTGCAGAGCCCAGCAGGTTGCCACGTCAGAGATTAGCAGTCATAGCAGTCGACTTGGCGCTCCTTCTGTGCCATCAACTGTGAAAGCCTCACCTGACAGGTGTTGCTCTCAATCAGTGCTCCTCTGCCGCCCCCCTCCATGCTGTCCTTGGAGTGGGAAGGGATAAGGAAGCCTCCCCCTCCCCCTTTATATATCTTGACAGCCTCTAACAGGCAATGCTCTAAGATGCACTGGGCTTCATACACCAGAAAAGCAACTGCAAATCCCCCTCTCAATGAGAAACTATTGATATCACATCAGTGACATCAGTAGGAAACACAGTGCTGGCCTTTTATTTAGCTCCCCTCAGGGATGTTCAGTCACCTGTTAAAGGTCAAGGTGATAGGATGTCAGGATGAGAGGGAGGGCTTCAATGCAGGAATAACAGAACATGCTGGGAACTGCTTTAACAGACTGTAGGCCAGAACGAAACCAATGATCACTTGTTAAAAATAACACAAGAGGGCCAAGGGTATCTTTGTTTCGAAATAAAAATTGATTTAAGTGTATGTCAATAGAAAGGTTTCAGTCGTAGTCATCTGGACACTGTTTTCAGAATCAAGACGTTTCGTCTCCCATCCGGAAGTCATTCTCAATTGTTTTTTTTGTTTTTTGTTTTTTTTTCACAATTGAGAATGACTTCCGGATGGGAGCCGAAACGTCTTGATTCTGAAAACAGTGTCCAGATGACTACGACTGAAACCTTTTCTACGATAGAACACTCCTGGACGAATGAGGGACTACACCGCCTGTATGTCAATAGGCTATTTAATGTTGAATGCTATGATGAATGGAATGAACCTCTGACATCTACCCGTCACATGCCCACAGCAGTGACGGAGAATAAGCACATTCACTTTTACAAACAGTATTTAGCAAAAAGAAAATCTACCTGGCCTTTAATGGCCACTTCATATTATCTCTGGTTACTCAGCTTACAGTATCAACAGACACAGTCAGCACAGATGACATAAACACCTTACTGTGAACAGTTTCCTTTGGAAATACTTTCTACCAAACACAGACAGCTGTTCTGTGGATAATGCAGAGTAATGGCTGCGACTGATTATGGAAAAACACATTAATTCTAAATGTATTAAATGTAATTTTTTCAGTGCTGTTCTGCTCCATTGTATTGGCATCGAGGCAGATCATCAGCCTATCTCAAACCCTTGTTTTTGTGTTTTGTAATTTTGGTGAACCAACCCTTTAACTGCAGGTGGGCGAAGCCTGTGAGATATGTCATGCTAGCAGTTTGAGTAGCATATTTCTGCTCTCTCATGACATTGTTGGCTAGCTGCTGCATAAATCCCAAGCACCCCTACGACAAGGCGGACTATTTAAACGGCCAGGCCCCGCCCACTCTTTTGGTCGACTCTGCTCATTTAGAAACTTAAGGGAAAAAAAGTGAAAAACTTCGAGGTAACTTGCCTGTAACTGCTTGTTGCTAATGCTGCTGTTTATGTAGCCTTTTCATAAACAGGATACTCTGCCAACGTCTTCAACGAGTTTCCTGTTTTGTGTGGAAAACTAAGGGAGTCTTCTAAAAGAGGGATTTATCATCAACTGTGATACCAGGGATATGCTTCACTTCAACAAGGTAAGTAGCTAGCTTGATTGCTGCTTGTGCTATCTTGGATATTGAGTGCGTGTTGGCTTTGTTCAGTCCCTGTTAATATCTTGCTGGTGCTAATATTTGCTTAATATTTATAAGCCTTTTTCATGGAAGACATTCTGACTTTACAGTAGGAAAAACACAGGTGTAAATAATAAAATTACTGATGGCTGAATTCCATTTAGCTGCTTTGGTTTCAGGGTCCTGGTATTGGGCATGCTGGCTCACTGTCACGCTCGTTAACTGTTAATGTTACTGGTAACACCTGTGCTTTTCCTTCCATGACTAGTTAAAATGTCTACTGTGAAAAAAAATGCCTATATTCTGCTTAAACCTGTGTGCTATATTGATATTAATTATGAATTATTCTTTTGGTTGTTGTTTGGCAGATTATGCTGCTGACTTAAAATATGACTAGACAAGTTTCAGTGTTTGTGTTATGAGCTAAATTTGTTTTGCTTGTTTTTGGGGGTTTCCTGGTAGCTCACTATAACCTCTGGTTTCTAGTTTCAGAGTAATTGTAGGAATGTGAACATCATTGCCCATACAGTACTCACATAATTGATTATGTGAGTCGATACCAATGTTTAAAATAACAATTTGGCCGATGCCGATACCAGTGTTTTTTTGTTGTTGATAATTTTGTTTTTGTTGTTATTTATTCCCCCTTTTGTGCCAGGGAAACAAAGAAATCTTCTTTATAAAAAATAACTGTACTGTTCATTGCATGTTTGAATGAGCATAAATTCAATCATACAAATTTATTAAACAACCTTTTAATATAACTTTCTTTCACATGAAAAACTTTTTTTTTTTTAAAGAAACGGCTTCAAAAGCCTTTTTAGCCTGCTATACAACAAATACAAATAACCAACACAAACTTTAGCCAGCGCAAAACTGATGCGACACAACAGATAAACGTCGGCCACTGGAATCTGTGAATGTCATCCTATTTGCAGATAGGCTGATAGCGGCCGATCCATTAGGTGACTGCCATTTTCTCACCCTGCACTATGATCATTCGCCTGGTTTTCCATTTCACCACTGTGCATCTTTGAGTTTGACTGGCTTTTGAAATAGAATAAGACCTTTTATGACAAAAACTAAGATTTAAAGTAGCGGTTTTTCTCTTCTGTTTCCCATAAAAATGATCTAATGGAAAATGAATAGTACTTGCTGAGCAGTAGATCACCTGTGGTAATTTTGCCTGATAATGCAGGACTCTCATGTGTAAGAAGTAACTTTCTAGAACTGCTGAATCAAGGGACTATTTGTTTAGTTTACAAAATCCTGCCACTACCTATTAACTAGAAGGTATATTACCAGGTATACCCGAGGCCGGGCCCTTATCTGTGGGTTATTAAGGGAAACATGGAAACTGATTGGGTTAGAACTCAGCAGGAAAACCAGCCTTACTATTTATTCCAAGCGATAATGGCTGAATTATTCATCCTGTGTGATGATTAATTAAAAAAAGCCTCAGGCCCTGTGGCAGGTACTTGCTGCTGAGGCACACACCGACTTTCCCATGTGATGTGCTCGATGTCTCTGCCTCCGCCCGCGCTCCTCGTGCTTTCCTCTGCATGTCTTTAGGGAAGGTGGTGCCCTCACACACGTTACATGCCTGTGCACCCAACACTTTAACCTAATTCACACATACATGAGGTGAAAGACTATGGCCTGGTAATCACATGTAAAAGCAGACTGGGGGTCAAGTTCAAATAGTTCTCATGGCTTGCTTTAGCCTATAATATTACAACTGGTTCTAACTTATAAAGATACAGTGGATGCATGTACGATTCTCATATAGGACTCGACCGTGTATAATATGTTGTAATTTTATTCAGGATTCGACATTAACTTTTTGCAAACTTTTTACCTTTCACTTGTCCAGGCACAAAAGTCACTTGAATTGAAAATGACAATAATTTACTTGTTTCATTTTGTTTGCGAATGCAGAATGCAGTATTCAGACGAACAAACAGTTGAAAGCATCCAAACAGTGTCAACATAAAAATGATTCACTTTATGAATTTTATGAAAGTGGCTATATATAATGTTTTCACCAGGTATATTAACGGCGTCATCCATGATCGATTAACTAGTGGACAATTTCATTTCGCTCTACCCCTCCCGGGCCATCTACCGACAATCCCACATGCTCTGCAGAGAAACACAGAGTGTCTTTTACTTATGCCATTGTTTAGTAAAAGCTTGTAAGTGCACCTGTTGGTGCCAGTGTCATTCGGTACCACGTTGTTTTCGATTGTTTCGATAGGCGATGTCATTAACAACAAGCCTCCAACAGACGCGGCTCACCAAGCTGCTGTGAAAACAGACTCGTGGGTGATAAAGTCCAAAACACGAGTTGTGTTTTTTGGGGCGACTTTATAAAACATACTGCTGACGAAGAAAGTCAACACATACAGGGAGAAAGAGAAACTGAAAGAGGCGCGGCAAGCCTGTGTGTGTGTGTATGTGGGGAAAAGAGAACTGAAGGGAAAAGCAAGGTGAGCAGATTAACAAGATTCAATAAGGTGGAGGATTAAGTAGAATTAAAATGGTGAAATAAGAAATAGGGTGCGTGTATACAGAAATACCCTGGGCCATATCGCCCACCCCTATAACAGATATTCAAAATGCTATATGGCTATTGTAGTTTTTATTTGAGCCATTTTGTAGTTTTAAGAGCTGCCTTATCTTTAGAGCTAACTTATAGCTAACTAAAGTGTTACAACTAACCCCGTAATGACAACTAAACACATCAGATGAGGTGAGGCAGGGAAAGACAGTTAGGTCTGTCACCAAAGAATACTCTATCTGGCATGTGACATTGAGCAGATACTGCAAGAAATTAGAAAACCTCACAGAACAAAAGTGAAACTTTACATCAGTGGTGAGCAGATAGCGGGCCCATGGGCCAAATCTGGTGAAAGCTGACGTTTTCCCTTTCATTGTTCAAAACATTTACGTGATTGTGTATATATATATATATATATATATATATATATTGTGTTGTGTTTAGATAACATCAAACTTGGCTAGCAATCTAGCTCTCCCCACTCTCCAGTTAGCTATGTTAGTAGCTTAGCTAATCTCAAAATCTTTTTTTCGTTCAATGCGACTGATTCAGTGAGAGCAGGTCACAATTCTCTAAGTTGGTGCTTAGCAAACGTTATCATACTTCTTGGTACTTTCCCCTGGCACTTGGCCGGGCTCCGGAGGTAAAATGTTTGAACTGCGAGCGGTTCCTACTCTGCGGGTCAATCAAGGCATTCTGAGTTGGACGTATTGTGGGGGCATTTGTTTCAAACTGGTATTCTGAAAGTATTCATTTGACTAAATAGCAGAGTAATGAGTGGCACATAACGTGAAGACAACCTGGTTAACCGGGCTAAGCCGACTAGCATGCTACAGCTGATAGAAAGCAACTGGTGCACTGCCAAAACGTTTCAGGTAAAACTCGTGCTCTAGAATTTCCGTTCCGCGTGTGCGAGTAGTAGACATAAATAGACTAATTTAACAGTAATTGTTTGGGTCACAGGGCGTATCGATCCGAGGAAGTCGCATACCAATCGTCCTGTACGAATACACATACCGCTTACTCCCCTAATAGGTAGACAGGCAGGTAGGCCAGCCAATCGTTTCATTTGGCCCGAATGAAATGATTGGATGGGCTTATCACAGTCCTGTGACAGCCACAGATACTGGATTTTTTTTTTCATTTTTTCCCCTAGCACATTTTATGTATTGTTTGCTGTTGGGATATAAGGAGAATTTCAACAAATATAACAAAAAATGCTTCTGAAATACATTACCTACCCTAGCTTTAATGTCGAACCCTATTCTACCATGTGTTACTGGAAAGAAAATGCAGGCTGACAGGTTTGGTACTCCATTAGGTTCCTCACAGCAGACTGATTATGATTTTTAATTTCATTAATATGTTTTGCCCCATTGCCCTGTTGTCTTAAAATCGATATGGTCCTCAGCAATGAATCTTCATCTGTCAGTAGTCGATAGATCGTCAAACAGCACAACCCTAAAGATAAATAAAAATGATTGATTTCTCAAACTCCAAATAGACTGTTGAAATATGTTTGACATATTACTGTTTAAGTTTAAGATGTCATATGGGTCACAGTGGAATTTAAAAAAGAAATCCAATGACCGCTGTTACAGCAGTGTTGGAGATTTTTAATATCAGTAGTTTCATTTCCCTGCTTCAGGATGCTCTTGGAAAAGTTTTGACACATCTGTACGAACTGGACATTTCAAGTCTGCTTTGAAAAGATCTTTTAGAATAAATAGGGTTATTTGGACTTGCTCTGTATAGTATTAAGCCTGCAACACAAAATGACAACACACGGAGAACTTGTTTGCTGGTGGATGCAGAGCTGCAGCGACATGCATGCAAACGTTGCAAGCTCAGTTTTATCCCACAGCCATATTTGTATCACCAGCATCATTTTGTGGAGAGACCATATAGCACATTATACAGGGTTGTAGTAGTAGTAGCCTAATAATTTTATTTGGTCTTTAATAACAAAATTAATGCATATAGAAAGAAATAAATAATAATAATAAGGCATTTAAATTAAAAGGAAACAAAACAACAGCAAGCATTTGACCAAAAAGGTCAATAACAACATAACATATTCTAATAGGCAACCCTAGGTTTGATGAGAATCTGTTATTACATTTGATATAATTTTTAAACCGAAAAAGCAAAAATAATAAGAAATTCTGTTATCTGAGAGCTAAAAGGGGACATGAGGATGTTCAGAGGTACAGCCTCCTGTGCTGGCAGTAACTTTATACAGGCTCCCAAGTCATGCCCCCTTTTCCTAGCCGACTTTGTAGAATTCTTATCTTTTAACCACATTAATCATGATAAAAGCATTATCATAGGTGATTTTAACCTACATGGACAAAAAGTCAGTGGTCAGTGGTCCCACCCATAGCCACGGCCACACCTTAGATCTGGTGACACTTGGACTTAGTGTTGATGTGTCCTCCATTGTTGATATGGCTATGTCTGATCATTTTTCTGCATTCTTTTCGGTTATAGCCTGCACAGCACAAAAAAATACAGAATGCCTTGTTGTGTCTTACTCCTGAGGTTGCTGCAAATTTCATGACCTGTTTAGAAAGTACACCAGCAGCTATTTTACCCTCCTATTGTGATGATCTGGTAAATCACCTAATTACCCAACTTAGGCAAACTATTTACACTGTTGCTCCTGTCAAACAAATAAAGGCCAACCCCAAACAGAGAGCCCCCTGGAAAAATGACAAAATGACAAAATTAAAGAGAAATTGTCGTGTATCAGAAAGAAAATGGATTAAGTCTAAATTACATGTCCACCGTGACATTTTCTGGGAGCATCTTGGTGTGTACAATAAGGCAATCAGAAATGTTAGACAAGTTCATTTCTCCAAACTGATCAGTGATAATCAGAACAAGCCAAAAATCCTCTTCTCAACAACTTCTGTCTTATTAACCCTGTCCCCTTAGACTCTGGTGATCTTTTCTCCACATCCAGATGTGAAGAGTTTGCAGCATACTTTAGGGATAAGATAGCCATCAGGTCTGTCATTGCTCATCTAAGGTGATTCTAAGTGATAACTTAGAATCCCCTACCTCACTATGTGCGGTAACCCTAGAGTCTTGAAGGTAGTATCACTGCTTAATAGGGCTGTCAACGAATATTCTAAATTCGATTTTGTATAATCGAATTGTAAAAACAAAAATCAGACATTTGATTGTGAAAATTAAAATTCGATTGTGAGAAAAAAAATCAGCACTACCGTGACTGTCTGCCTCGCGAGTTCTCGCGTTGCACTGAATGCACTGCATGACGGACAGGAGTCACACAACATCACTTTCACTGATTGATAATGACATGTAGTTCAAGCTGAAATGAGCGAATAGTTCAACAACAACCGTGTGGTAATGATGACTGAGAGTTCACAAACCAACTCGGCCACAGAGAGAGTGATTTGCACACTGAGCAATCTGAAAAGCTCTGTTTGGAAATACTGTAAAACTTAACTGGTAGCCCACCTTAGAAAGGATGAAATCTGAAGGCTACTGTAGTTATTTCAAGTTGCATTCATTTTTATGAAAAACAGTTTTGATCCTTTTGATTGGTGGATCCTTACAGACTAAAGGAATAGGCTATAAATAATTGAGGAATGGACACATTTTTGGATTTTACCATGCCGGTAAATCTTAAAGAATTATACTTTGGTGCTCACGGTCTCCGTAAAATGAATGAACAATTGAATGAACAATTGAATTGTGGAGAATCTAACTGATCTAACAATGTGTAGCATGTCCATATTAATAAAAGTTTAGACATGTATATTTGTATGCACGATCTAAGCAGCTTAGAACTAGCTCAAGCGGGTGACCCGGTTGATTTTAAGAGGTTTTCTACATCCAGAGAACTTCTATAAAAAACAGACCCAGCATCTAATTGAGATTTGGATTTTAGTCAGTAGATGGCAAAATTGTGGAACCTCTTGATAAAGTTGTATGCAAGCTACAGTTAGCCTACCATTCCAGCACTAGCAATCCAAGGGCACATCTTGAAAATATGCACCCAAATGAGCATGGCCTGATGTCCGGAACTAAAAAATTTTGCTTCACATTTTGCTCTGGCCTCTTTAAGTTTGTATTCAACATAATACCTTATTATGTCAATGAAATGTACTGAAACAAATGTATATGTGACACAAAAAGGCAATTTATAATTTTGGCTGGTAAAAGATATGCTTGGCTGGTGGATTTTTTCATCTGCCAGTCCCCTTGGCCTGTGAGTCAAAAAGTTAGTTTTGGACACTGGGCCTTGGTAAAGGTTGTGAACGACCTTAGAATCAACTTGGACAAAAAAAAACTCTCCGTGCTTGTTCTCCTTGACCTGAGTGCAGCATTTGATCAGAATCAGAATCAGAAATACTTTATTGATCCCCGTAGGGAAACTCTTTGTTACAGTAGCTCGCCTTTACGTCAGTGCACACAGGAGAAAGTACTAACAAACAATATGATACACTATAAAACAGGTCAGAAAATAAATTTAAGTATCAGTCTAAGGCAGTTTGACTGATACAGTCGACCACAACATTCTCATAGACAGACTACATAAATGTGTGGGCCTCTCTGGCACGTCTTACCTCACAGGTAGAGAATTTTTTGTTGTCCTCGACAAACACTCATCTAAGACATATGACATCAACTGTGGCATACCACAAGGCAGTCCTTTTCATTCTTTATATGCTGCCCCTTGGCAGTGTCATCAGAAGACATGGCATCAGTTTTCACAGTTACGCTGATGATACTCTATATTGCTGTGCCTCCTGATGACACAAGCCCTATCGATGCAAGTGTAGTTTAGACATTAATGCTTGGATGGCTCAGAACTTCCTTCAGCTCAATCAGGATAAAACAGAGGTACTTGTCATTGGAGCAGAGGCACAGAGAAAGAAACCAGGCTAAAAACCTAGGTGTCATCATAAACAATAATTTAATTTTCGATGCCCATATCCGTGACCAAATCGGCCTTTTAACATTGTGAAAAATAGTGTGTCCATTTCTCTTCACTTGTACACACTTTTATCACTAGTAGGCTGGACTATTGTAATGCTCTCATTTTTGGTCTACCAAAAAAAGCCATAGATCAACTTCAACTTATACAAAATTCAGGTGCTCGTGTGCAATGAAAGCACACATTATACCTGTTTTAAAATCGACACACTGGCTACCTGTTAGTTTTATAATTGATTTTAAGATTCTTTTATTGGTTTACAAATTACTAAATAGTCTCGCTCCCAACTACGTGTCTGACATGGTTTTAAGATATGTACCCACTAGATCCCTCAGGTCCTCTGGTAGTTGTCTCTTGGTTGTTCCAAGGATCTGGTCTAAGCCCCACGGCGAGGCCACTTTTAGCCACTATGGCCCCAGCCTGTGGAACAGCCTGCGGGAGGACCTGAGGGGAGCAGAGATATCTTTATATGAAAACTTGAAACATACCTTTTTAGCCTAGCTTTTATCTATTGTGGGTTTATTTCAATTTGCACTTTTTCTTATTATTAGTTGTATTATATTTTTTATATTTTTATGTTCAGCACTTGGAGTTGCATTTGATGTATGATTTAAGCTATATAAACAAAGTTTGATTGATTAAAAGCTGATAGTGTGAGATGGCTCTGCAACACCCTCCATTTTGTGGGTTCCGTCTTGGTAATAGATTTCATGAATAGATTTTTGGATGGTCTTTCCTGCACATTGATGCATTGTATCTCACTGTAATCAGCGGCTAGTTGCTGCCAGACTCAGGTAGGTAGCGGCTGTTGCGTCCTCTGACCTAGTGTGGGCAGCTGGCAGTGGGCAGGACATGCCCTGTGGCAGTGCCAGGGGAAGGCCAGGAGGGCTGGGGTCCAGGCCTGCTCTTGCCTCTGCTCGGGCCCCGCTAATGGAATGGGGCTGGGCCGCCCATATGGCACTTGTGAGAAGAACTGGGGGCTCTGGAGGTTGGCACGCGGAATCACCAGGCAGTCTCCCGTTAGAAATTAAACAGGACAGGGCCAGACCTACATGATCACCCCACGACCACCAAGCGTTATGGATGTGCTCGCTGATGGGGATGGAGACACACTTGCACCAGAGGCTTCCATCTGCCCTTAAAGGATCATACCATTGTTTTTGGATGTTTTATTCCATTAACTATAAATTTTAAATATTTCTCGTTATTGCCAACCATTTACCAAATCACCTTAAGGTTTTAAATTGATTCTCCACCTTCCAGGCATCGTTTGGTTTCTATTTTGCTGCAGTATGGGAAAACAACTAGCGACCTGAAATGTACGTTGTGGTTGCACAGTAATGCAGTTGAGAGCAGAGGCTGCTCTAAACTCTCCCCTGTTGGTATATTGTGGGAAAACCAAAACCGGGAGACGAACAATAAAGTAACACAAGCGTTGTGAGTAGAATAATGTGATTTGGGTCATTTCTTCATTACAAAAGTTAAAGTGCACCAACAGAGTTTTCCAGTAGTTTGCCATTAGAGACTGTTGATAGTGAAGACAACATCAAGCAAATTGACAAAAGACTCAATAATCCTCTCCTTTTTAGTAACACTAATCATACAGTATTTTGTGTATGCCATTTCCACTGCAAACCTTCAGCTCACTAAAATAGGCACTCTCTATGACAAGGAGAAAGAAAGAGAAAATGTAAACACGATTACTTAGGCTACTAATGATTGAACAGAAATGGTCTCCCTTTTTAGTAGCTACACAAGGCAAACCTTCCCATTGTTGCTCTCTATCACAAAGTGACTGAAAGAAGTTATTTGGGGGTATACTGTATGATAATTGGTCAGGAAATGGACAGATAATGTACGCCACATTAATCTAGTGTTGTGATGGTGCAACAACTGAAGTACAAATCAATATCAATGCTGTGGAGTGCCATATTTATCTGGACACAGCTCATATTTATTTAGTAACACTACCATTTTCAGTCAGACTTCCTGCTTCATTTGCAGTAACTACTCTGAGAAGGCCTCACTTTTGTTTCTGTGGAGCTGGTCGACAAAAACAGTCCAGGTTAATGAGCCAACAACTTGGAGAACGTCCTCTATTTGGAGGTCAAGGAAAAATCGGGTTTGCCAGAATGTATGCGTTAGCCCCGTGAACAGGAGCTGGCCAGATAGGCTGTGTGTAGGCAATGAGGTGGACAGGGGGAGAGCAGTGTAGCCCACCAGCCCTCTCTGGCACCGGACCGACCTGGCTCCTCTCTGAGCTGCGTGGGACCAGGAGAAGGAGAGCCACATGGGATGGGAGGAGAGAGGAAAGTGTGTTGGATCGGTCTGCAGTGCTGCAGTGTTAACAAATGTGTTCACATACTGTATGTACTGAGATAATGCTTACCCTCTAGAATAACTCTGTGCTCCTTGCTGACTGTACCACACAGGCTGATGCAAACGGAACTAAAATTACCACTTCAGGGTGACACTAGCAATTTGTACTGCAGACCTAAAAAGGGAGAAATAGCGAGGGTAATTCACGGAAAAGTCAGCGGAAAAATACACTTTGACGTTGCCCTGCCCTGGTTTTCCTCCTAATATTCCATTAAAAAGTGAGGCCAGACTTTTAAAACAGGTCACTCTTGCTAACCCTCCCTTCCATCTCTATTTCTTCCACCTCTCACTCTCCTCCTCCTCCTCCTTCTCCTTCCACCACCCACCTCTCTGGATCTGGAACAAAAGCCACCTCCGCTGCCACCACCTCCCCTCCCCATCTCCTGCTTTTCCATTTTATTGGTGACAGCTGCCGCGAAACAAACTCGCGGAGCGAGAGAAATGATGTGTCAGTGGAAGGTCCTTTAGCCCGCGCTGCTAATCTGTCACACGCCGTTTGTTGTTTACTGTTTCCTCCTGCTCGCCGACTGGCCGGCAGTGTGCGCCGCACAGTAATGGCGACAGATGCTGACCCGCAGAAGTGTGAATCTTGCCGATTTCTCCCTGCTGTCAACCTGTAAATTACAGCTATCGGGAGTAATTAGACCCGATAAAACCCTTCCAAGCCTCACCCCCCTTGACACACACGTGGACACACACACACAGCTCTGGCCTGTCAGTGACCTGAGTGTGTGCCATTTTGAGAAAAAAGGCTGTAGGCACTGAGCTGTTATGTTCAAACTCAATTTTTTTTTAAATTGTAGATATATTAGTTAGTTTTTACATTTAAAATGAAATTAGGGACTTATATACTTTCATTATAGTGGTCTCTGTAAAATATTGAGCACTCTTGTCTGGTTTAAGGATTTTGTCTCTCTTTTGGGTCAAAGTCTGACATCTTTCCCCAAAACACTTTGTGACTTTGAGGACTCTAAGATTGATGCTGGCAGCGACTCTGAAGTTGCAGAGGTGAGTCCGTCCACAGTGAACTACCTTGAATGAATCTGCAGACGTTGCCAGTCGTCCTCTACTTATCCTCACTGAGGTTTTGCAGGGACAGCGGGGTCCTGGGCACAACCAGAGAAGTCAGCATCGGGGCCACCTTTTCTTGCCCTGGCATCCGTGTTCGGCCTGCAACCACCACGGCGGCCACCACTGCCAAGCATGCTCTTAAAAGCAGGGCCTGTGCCCCTTTAAGTAACTTGCGCGATACCAAAGGTCACGCAGCCGGGTCTTGTCATCCTCTCCCTGACTCTCTGCTCTCCTCCTCCACCTCCTTCTCCAGCCCTCAGTGCCCACTTCCTGACCATCAGAGCCAATCACTTTCCTCCTCCTCTGCCGCCGCCAATGCCGAGCAGCAATCTGTCACCCGGGCACTAGGAGATGCCACCCTGCCGGCCGCCTTCCGTACACTGCGGTAATGGCTTCTGGCAGCCCTAGAAAGATAAGTAACAGGCAAAAAGGCAGGAGAGCGGGATGAAGAGGGAGGGAGGGCCAGAGAGCAGGGGACCCTCTCTCACATTCAAGCTGCCCCCATCTCGCCGCTGTTCGACCCTCTTCTCCCCCTTTCGTCTCACCCCGCTTTGGCCTGGTCGCTTTGCACGATACTTCAGTGAATAAATGAGTCGTTTTAATCCGACTGACAAGCTGGCATTGCCCAGCCCTGCCCTCCATCTGTACTGGCGGCCAGCGCAGCAGCAGGCCCCAGGCAGCCCGATGTGCCAATCCAACACACAGCTTATCCTGGCTGTAGCTTCAGGGACAGAAGGGTTAGAGCTCTATGCGGCAGCTACCCTCTCCACCAAAAGAGCTATTTATATAAGAAAGGGATTAGACGGTGGAGGCTTTGATGAACTGGAAAAAAATTATGAATTTGCTGCCATCTTGCTCTAGTGCACGTTTGAAGTCCTTGTCTTTTTAAACAAAAACTGCAGTTTATTTTCTGCTTTTCCGTTTGATCAAATAATCGTGTGTGGGCGTTAAATTTCATTTTACACTTATTCTCAAAGCACAGATTTATTTTTTAGCGGTGAGATTTTTATGAGATGTAGTTCTTCCCCACGATTGCACAACAATTGTTGCCCTCTGCAACAGATGAATGTGTTCACTCGCCGACAAACATGAAACTGAAAGTGTAACTAGCCTCATTTCCATCTGTCCCCACCACTGAGGAGTTAATTTTGCTCTGTCATCCTTGGCACAGCGAGAGGCCAAATGCACTATCACTCACGCAGTCTGCCGTCCTGACCGAAAAACCCAGAGGGAGAAAAAAAAATTGGCCGCAGGAGGTGCTAAACCCTCTGCTCCATTTCCTCTCTCCACAAGCTCCTCTCCACTCCCTTACTTGGCCATGTGTCACCTCCAAGTCGTTTGGGAAGGGACCTGGTAACATTTGAGTGCCCAATTAAGCGCAGGGGCTCAGTCCGGGCCCCCCTCTATGTTCCGTTCAGGCACGTCACTGATGAGCAGGCTGCTATCTTCCCTATGAACCACACACACTTACGTATACACATTCCTCCCACCCTCTCATTCCTTTTCATGCTTACTTCCCCCGTCAGTTCTGCCTCTTTTTCACACAAACACACTCTCCTCCCTGGTAAAAGATCCCCCACAGATCTGTTTGCAGCTTACCTTTGGAACAGGAGGTTATGACTGTTTGATCCATGGCTACTGAATCCGTTGCCAGTTATACACTGGGGCCTGGATGCTGCTTATTAACCGGAGGGGTCCTCCCACTGTGCCGCCAAGAATCTGAGGCCCCGGTGTTTTGCTGCTTTTGGTGAAAGATTAAGCACTGTTTTCTTAAATTAGCCTGGAAAACATGAAGCATAAACATAAAAGAAAATATTCTTTATCCGCAAGGTCAACTATGCGCTCATTATCACCCAGATTGAATAATTACTGAACTTAAGAAGTGTAGAAAAAAATGAAACAACAACTCAGAGTTAGCGCAGTCAGGCCTTTTGAAGTGTTAAAGGAGTGCTTATTCCCTTAACTGGAGTGAAAGAGCATCGCTGGATAATTTAGGTTACAGGCTTGGCGGTGACAGCTGGGCAGCATTGAAAGCCAACCAAATCGACATAAATCACTGACTTTTTTCAATAAGTAGGTTAATATCTCAGAATGGTGTTTAATGTTTTATTCAGTGCAGAGGCAGGGACAGTGTTAAGGGACAGCAAGTGTTTTTGAATGCAGATGGGAGGTGGAGGGCTGTGCAGGGTTTGGCATCTCCCTGCAGTCGGCTCTGAGCACGCCGGCCCTGTTAAAGGAGCGCGGGAACAATCCTCGCCCCTCTCGAGCCCTCTCCATATTAAACAAGTGCTTTGTAAGTGTGCCGTCATTACTATTCATCACAAATAAATACTTAAGCACTGAGAGCTTAGCACCCTGCTGCTTTACAGTTATCCATTATTTCTGTCACCTGGTTGTCCTTTTTCTGTCTCCTCCCCTCACTGCCTCTTTCCCTTTTGTGACTGAATGTTCCGGTGCCCTTCAACTCAGTAGTGTGCTGGGAGGGAGCTGGTGGCTAGTGCCCATGTGCCAAGCCTCCCTGCTTTGTGTCCCATATTCTCTGCCCTCACCTGAGGCCTTGCCCCAACAGGACAGCAGGGCCAGAGGCTTTATTGTGCACTATGTGCTTCCCAAGACGATGCCCTTCTACTGTTCCACTTTTCCCCTCCACACCTTTTCTTCTCTTTTTGCACAAACCTAACAAACACACCCACACAAACACCCCTCAAGTTCAAACATGCACCAAGTCCACTCCTGCCCCAGACATGGGGGCAAAAGTCCACTGCACCCTGTCCTCTACGGCTGGTTTTTGGAAGGTGATCCGATCCTTTTTCCTCTGCCACTGTGCTTGGCGGGCTGGCTGGCTCTGGTGCAACGCGGCGTGCGCTGGCGTGGACTGAGGCTGGGCCAGTGTGCTCAGAAGCTGATGAATTGCAGGCGAGATGCGGGGCGGCAGCCGGCGAGGAGCTCCGGCGAGCGGCCGTCACGCGCTATCAACGTCTGCTTGTGTGATGGGGGAAATCGGAGAGACAGTGCTGACAACTTAATTTAACACCAGATCTGGAGGAAGCCAGAGTGCCACTGCGCTCTGGATAATTGATAACTCTGCCACTCCACCACACCTCGCCTCACCTCGTGCCCACCACGCCTCAGCTCATCATCTACCCAAATCAGTGGTGGACACATTACTGTACAGATTTTAAAGCTTGTCAGGTTGTTTTGCACTGTAGAAAGCAAGGGTGGAAAAATACTTTTTAATACTGGTGCCAATACAGAACCTTAGTTTCAGTATTGATATTGTAAGAATTTTTTTTCCAAAGCCTTAGTTTGAAGAATATAAATACCTTTTTTCTACATTTTCCTTTTAACAAAATAACACTAACACTAGCACCTGTACAAAAACTTTGTCCACATAAAATACCAGCTAAAATTAGCAAAATAATGATTTTAATCAGGAAATAGCTGATCAAAGAATAAGTAATCAAGACTTAGGACTATTTCTTGCTAGTTTGCATGCTTGGTTCTACAATGTGTTTTTAAGCTTTATGCTGTATTCTCCCTTTTTAAAAAGTAGTGATTGCAGTCAAATATGACACACAATCTCTCCCTCGTTCTGACTTAAGAGTGACTACAATACGGACATTTCTCCTTGGGCTGCAGTGCTGCAGCGCTGTGGGGGGAACGCGCTGCCTGGATCTCCTTCACAGGCTGTTGGAGGCTGCCGAGCAGGAGCCCGGTTGACTGGTAATGCCCATTAATTACTAATACAAACTGCTAATTAGCAGACCAAACACTGGCATCTGTACAGTTTGTTTTCCCTGCAGCGATGATATTGAGTTCTAACACAAAGAGGCAGTAAACCTGAGCTGCCTGATGCACATCAGAATCAAAAGGGACTTTCTGCTAAGCACACATTAATGCCAGGATCATGCACCGGAGAGGTCAAATAATGGGCAAAACCAAATTTCATAAGGAGGAGATGGTAAATTACCTGTTGTACGATCAGCAAAGGACAGAGGTGGGAAGTAGATTTTACTTAAGTACTGCTTGAATACTTTATACTTTCCCTCACTATATTTCAGAGAGAAATATTGTATTACATATATCTGACAGCTATAGTTAGGCTATATTTGCAGATTCATATTTTACAATTGATATGAGATAAGCTCATGCTGGTTGTCAAGGGAAAGCTTTTTAACTTTTCAGGAATGCAGGTTTGTTTTAGTTTGTTCACAATGCATTTTTGACAGGGTCTAAAATGGTTTTGATACAAAATGAGGTTGGTGAATTTTCTCTACCTGTATAGGAGCTGGGCAATGAGTAGGCTACTTTACTTTTGATGTTATAGTACTGTGTATCAGACATCAATACTAATTTCATACTGACTGAAATGTTTGTAGTGTTGAGTATTAAAAACTGTCAAGTACCAACTGTTGTCGTTGAGCAACAGACATTGAATGTCTGGCCAGATTTCTGTTCTGTTCTTTGAACAAATAATTCCTAATTTAAGTCAACATTTTGCCAATTTTATTCAGGTTCTATGGCTGCTTGTGTTTAGACATCACTTAACATTTCAGAACATTCAAAACTTTTTATTTTTCTCAAATTGAAAAATTGATACCCAAACCCAGGTATCCTATTGGGAATAATATTGAAACATTTCTAACTATACCCAGCCGTAGTATCCTAGTAAAAATGCTGATGTCACTGTGGGATGGGTTTATCAATGATCACACTTCGGCACATTCTGCTAGTATCCGGCCCCCAGGCCCTACCCAGCTCTTCCCAGCCAAGACAAGATGCCACCCCACCCTGCCACCCTACACTTCTCCCACAAAAAAAAAAAATAAATGAGTAATCGGCCACAAAGTGTCAGCCAGCCTTAATCCCCTTTTAATTTCCTTGTGGGGCCTACGCCAGGGCTCTGGCTGCAGCATGAAGCTGGCCGCTGATGGCAGGATGGCCGTGGTGACAGGCAGGCAGGCAGCGCAGGCCTGGGGGTGTTTACTGTGATCCAAGCAAAGAAAATACAATAACCACACACTGCCACCACTGTTTGCCTTACACTTGAGTGGGATTTAGCTTTCCCCAGCACTCTGTCACAAGTATGTGTGTGCACACGTGCCCCCCCCAACACACACACACACACACACACAATTGTAATGCAACCAGATTTTACAATGGACATATGCATGCTCTTTTTCTCTCTGCTTCCCTCATGAGTGTGCACACACACAAACACACACCTACATGCATATATTAAGCATGTGCACAAGCACTCAAGCACACCCCTGGTAATACTGCACTAGATGAGGCTATTTATATCTTAATTTATACAGGTTGGTCTCAGCGTAGGGGTCGTTGCCACACAGCTGCCCAATCCCTGGCAATCCCACAATGCCAAGAGTATTATCTCCTTTTGAACAGCAATTTATTTTCTTTCCTCCTCAGTTATTCAAAAGTAAAGGTCCCGTCATTAAAATGTATGCTTTTTCAATGTACCCGCACCGGAAAAGGGCAGCCGGTGAACTGCATTCACTCCCTGTTCACATAATGAAAGGCGTAAAGGAAGAACGAGGTGCAAGCTGAGGAAACAGTGCACGTCTTTGTAACACATTTGCCCGAGAGGTGGGTTCAGTGGAACAAAATGGAGAAGGTTAACGTTATTCTGGCAGATGAAGGAATTTTTCGTGACATTTACACACAGCAGGGATTTTCTCGCTGGGAGCACCCTCAAAACACTCGACTACCCAGCATATGAGCAGTGGCATATGCATTAAGTGTATCAAATATCAAAAATGCCTCCTTGTTCCAGGAAACACATACTTGGAGGAAGCAATACACACTTAATGATGTAATCTGCTAAATGTGCACCAATTGCGGAGAAGAGGTGTTTGTAGAAAATGGTTAACAAAAGGGATTTTAAGTGTTTTTTTTTTTAAATTTTTGAGATACAGCTTGTAGAGCTGTCCAACGAATCAGCTGGTTGGTTTTCGAATATCACAGATGTTTTGGTATTTGCGTATATGTCGGCCAATAAACTGAAACTGTAGTGCAGAGATGCCAATTTGCAGAAATGTAATTTTAGAAGCAGTTTTCCATTACACAGCTTGTCCACCAGAGAGCACTGACAGTCAGTTTTTCAAATGTTAAATGTCCCGCTTAGCCTACAGTACATATCTTCGTCACAATAACTTAATATGACCAAATAACAGAATTAAGAAATCCTTATTGTTTTTGTTATGTGCTTTATGATTAAAATGAACGTCTGACATATCAGTATAAGATCTTTTAACTCTCAAATATAGAAATCGGTATTTGTCTTAAAAATCCAGTATCGGTTGGATTTTAGTTGAAAGAGAAAAGGTGTCCTTTCTGTTTGTAACTGTGACAAACAGAATCAAACAGTTTTGGTAATCGATTAATTGTCTGTCTTTTTTCAGCAAAAATACCAAAAATGCACTTGTTCCAGCTTCGCAGTTGTCTTACGTGATAGTATCCTGAATATCTTTGGTTCTGGACTGTTTGTTGGTCAAAATAAGCAAATTTTAAGAAGTCACCTTGCTTTAGGAGAGTGTGATGAGCATTATTCACTATTTTATGACATATTATAGTCAACGATTCATTGATTAACTAATAATCAGCAGATGAATAGATAATTAAAATTGTTAGTTGCAGCTCTGAAGTCAAAAAGTCAAACTATAACTACATGAACTAAACCCCTCAAATGTGAGGATTTGCTGCTTTTCTCTGTTTTTATATCATTTGTGTTTTGGAAAGAAAACAAAAGATTCAAAAAACATCACCTTGGGCTCTGGGCGCACGTCATTTTTCACTATTTACAGATATTTTATAGATGAAATGATTAATCGATGAATTTAAAAAAAAGAAAATAATGATTAAATTCAGCCATATGTGAATGTTTCTCCTCTTCCCACCTCTTAGGTTTATTTAAAAACATCTGCTATGGTGTTTGATTATAAATAAAGGCCTCTAAGTGGAAAAGAGAATATTCAAAGCATCTCTACTTTTTCGAAGGGTTTTTCTAAGCGCCAATTCTCACAGCAAAGGTCTTTATGGCAACATAAGGGGTTAGCCTAGATTTTCAGTCCAGTCTCATTTAAGGCTAATTCCTGTGTGGGTCTGGATGTTTGATCCCATTGCCCATCTGAAGTAATTAATGGGTTATTAGTAAACAGATATTCACGCTCGCTCACTCTTGCCAACTGTTTCATGCCATCTGCTGCCGGCGCACGTGCTTTGACATTGGAAATATGCTGCTGAACCAACACGGGTGTTTCAACGCATAGGGAATGAACCGAGCTTTCATCAAGTCTAAACACAGTCAAACAGTGTCATCTTTGTGTGTGTCAGTGTGAGTGTGTGTTTGTGTCAGAGAATAAAATAGAAGGAAGAGCAGGAAATTATAAGCTTGCTTGGGCTATTTTAAACCTGCTTGTTAATTTCAATCCCTTTTAACTGGCTCTACTTTTGATACCAGCCGACCACTATTCTTATATTTCATCTCCTCCACCCCCTCTCCTCCTTCTTCTCTCCCTGTCTCTCTCTCCTCCGGCTCTAGCTCTGCCCTCCTGTCTGTTTTTATCCTTTTTTTTTATTTTCAGTAATATAGAAGGGATTAACCCTGCTGGCCCCTCAGTGGTTACTGTTTCATTTTATTCTTATTAAAATCTTAAGAACCTGCTTTATTATTCCAGTTTGATGCTACCTCAATAATCCTCTGCCTGCCTGTGTGTGTGTGTGTTTGTGTGTGGGTGTGTGTGGCATGCAGCCACAGACCCATAGGTGTGCTGTGTGATGGATGTGTGTGCTTGTGTTTGGGCTGGCAGGAAGTCCAGGAAACATTACACACATTTTAATCACATGTGTGCAACATATAGATGCACAAACGCAATATTACGCTGGGTCGGAAATCCAGGAGTTTATATTTTTTAATATATTGAGAGAAGCATCATAAAATGACATATACATTTCAACTCATTGTCTCGTGTGTTTCTCTAATTCGCCACTTCTGACAAACGTATTTTTTCCCCGTCCGTGTTGAGATGGCTATTACCGCTGATGGGTCTCTAGTGTTTGCTGTGATCTTTCTTACAGCGAGCTGCATTGATTTTGTGAAACCTCTGATAAATCTCTGACAGGAACTAGACAGGAGTGTTGTCACAGCAAAGCTTCCCTGGATCATGCAGTGATTTCTCCTGCAGTTTCACTGACCCGGGGAGGTTTATTTAGAGAAGCAGTGCAGAGTGGCACTGTAAGGTGTCTTCTGTTGGTGTTTTTAATTACATCTACTGCTAAATATTTTAAAGTCAATCTCCACTGAACATCAGCTGAAAGATGTGAGGGGGTATTGATCAATCCAGTTGGAAATTTCATTGATTTCTTGAGTTTAAATTATTTTGTTTTGTGCATGAGTCAAGAAAAAGAGTGCAGTAGCTCTTGCTCTGTGTGTTTTCAGTTTGCCATATATAAGCAGGCAAATGGGGATAAATTAAGGATTGATTTCATCCTGCGAGAGGAATAGCTAATGTGACGTTAACCTATCATTTAGTATGCTTTTGAAGAGCATCTGTCCAGATCCAGCTGTAAGCCTTTCAACCTGGAGACCAATCATCTCTTCATTAAAAGTGTGATACTGTTCAAGTGTCTCTGCAAGGAGCCAGGAGCACACAGGATTACACTATTGACTTAGAGAAAGGTCAGCATTATTTGATTTTCTCAAAGGTTACTATTTATACGTATTTATCGAATGCCGTTTCCTCATAACATACTTGCGCGCGTGGGAATGGCACATATATTCATTTTCTTTTCTTTGTTCTCCCGTTTGGGAGTCTAATGCAGAAGTGTATGCATTCTAATTTCTCATTTACGATGCATTCAATTCAGATGAGAGGAGGATTGTTGGGGACAAAGCTGATCCCGCTGTGTGAGATGAATCAGAAATTGAACCAAAGTGTTTCATTAAGAGCTGTTGGCTGGCTGCTAAGACAACACGGGGGTGTAATGCCCCTCCCTCCTTCCTTCACTTTTAATTTTTTTACTCTTTCTATCCTTTTTCATTACTCTTTTACTCACATCCTGTACAGCCCGGCACCCCTTTCTTCCTCACTTCATACTTCTCTTCCCATTTGCCTTCCTCTTTTCCATCTCTTTCTCCAAGGCCTGTGAGAGCACCTCCTCCTTGCAAACAGAGACATAACCAAATCCTCCCCCCTCTTGCCTGTGCACTGGGGTCACGCCGTCAAAATGACTCTTTTTATTACAGTTCATAAACAGCGACTCCCCCAGCGGCCCCGGGAAATTTCACATAAACTTTGATCAAACAGACGTTAGCCTCCCTGGTCCTCAACCACCTCTCTCCATGCGTGAAAATAGCTCCGCTCAATCACAGGCAGAGAAAACATGCCGAAAACAGTGCAAATAGCAAGGCAGTCACTGATATATCAAGTCATTATTGACCAGAACACCAGGGGAATAGATCTCATATAAAAACAATAAGTTACTCTTTGCCTTTTTCTTTTCTCCTCTACCCTCCCCTCTTTTAGCAGAGGCGGAAATGTAAGGCGATGCACTGGCAGTAAACTTTGTGGCTTAAAATTAATAGCTTCGAGGGGAGCTCAGGTGAGCAATCGAAAGTGATAAAAGCATCCAAAATAAAAAAACAGCAGTTGATTTAACTGTGTGTACGTAGATGCTGGAAGCTGTACAATAGTTCTTCGTGTTCTTCGCTCGCTTCATCATCCTCTCCATTTCGTTTAGTAGAGCTGTCAGACCAGTTTTTCTCAGCGTCAAGGGCTCGCAGTGCTCCCTTGTTGGTAATCACGGTCGAGGCTCGCTGTAATGGAGATGAGCAGCAGGAAAGCAACACAGTGTTTTGTTGTTTAGTTGGGTTTTCGGGGAAGAGTTGCTACAGCTTTTCTCGATTGTAGCTCAAAATCCGAAATAAGGGGCAAAGATCAGTTCCTTTTCACTTTTCTCAGGTCATGCTTAAATGGCCTTTTTAATAGTGGTTTTCATTATAAAATATTGAAAATAGCACCTGATATTCAAAACCTCACACTTGTTTACTGACTGTGAATGGGCAAAAAAATCATCCAACAACAAGAAGCTTTTTTTTCTTCTTCTTTTTTCAAATGATTGTATCTCATTTTACTTTCAGATGCAGGGCAAATAAAGGGTAAATCTGTAATTTCATCGTTATAAAAAAAGAGTTGACTGAACTTTATTGAAATTAAATCACTAAACTGATTTGACATCAAATCTGGAAGCATCAAAAGGTTTTTAAGTGGAAGTTTTAGGGGGTGAAAAAAGTGATAAATCATTATTTGAAAAATAATAAACAAAAATAAATAAATTCTGTTTGAGGGTACTGTGGGTTCCTTTGTTGATGAAATAATACTGACCGTATCCTCTGCATATTAGATCGTGCCTTCTAGGCATTTACATGATTATTCAACATTTGAGCAGGTATTCATCAGATATCTTGCTCAGTACTTTAATAGGACTCTTGCCTACTGACACTCAAGTTTTGACTGATTTTTCTTTTTTCTTTTAATGAACAGACAACACTACTTGTTACTTTTCCACCACAGGACTTACCAATTCAAAAGTGCCACAGCCAAGTTCTATTTTTATGCATTTTTTTAGGTCTCTTCTTTCTAAAATAGTAAAACTACCTAATTTTGGAAGCTAAGCATCAAACGGATCGACTCTGCACATCCAGCCTGTCCTTCTACAGTAAGATTGTGATGATTGTGTGTCAGTGTGTTTGTGTCAGTTTTCTTTAGGAGCCTCAGCAGAACATGATGCAGCTGAGCTATAGTTACTCCTCTGTATTGTGTGTGTGTGTGTGTGTGTGTGTGTGTGTGTGCCTCCCTACCACACTGTACTGGCTCTGCCTGGGTCCTCATATCAGCCGGTCTATCTTCACCACCCCCCGCTGACTCCTCACCTTTCCCTCCACTGCATCTTATGACTCAACCTCTCCTTTCTTTAATACTCCGTTAGCTGCGCCAGTTACTCTATCTCTCCGAGCCATCTCCCCCGCTCTTTTACCTCTCCCCCCCGCCTCCCCTCACTGCTAATCCTCTCCCAGGCCTAATTGAAGGGGACAGCAGCTCAGCAGGGTCACACACACTGTGGTGTTAAAATGGAGAGCCCAGGTACCGAGTGACACGTCTCTCCATCCTGATCAGCTTGCCGTATATACATACCCAGCTGCTGTTATTGTCTGAGCCTCTTTTCCATTTCTCCCTCTTCTCCTCTTTCTCCTCCTGGGGGTCAGAATGCAACCTGGAGCCAGAAGCAGTCTACAAATTGACAGAGAGAAGCCCAGAAGAAGAAATGGAGGCTCAGTGCCTCTAGTTCATTATGACTTAGGATGTGAGTTAGGCAGCAGTACGTGTTGACATTGTCATGGTTATCACGGGAACATCTGTGTATGGCCTGTCAGTCGTGTGTGGGAGGGTGTGCAACTGTGCTCAAAGCGAAGGAGGACATGTTTGTGTGCCTGCATGCATATACATACTGCAGATGCATGTGCTCTCTGTGCATTTTTTTTTTCCTCCTGTTTTCATGTGTCCATGTGGAGGCTGATGGTTCCAGGTTTGGATGGCGGTGTCTTGGCACCCGCAGGTCTGCTGAGACCTGCCTCTGCGTAGGATCAAGGGGTGCAGGGGCTGCTGCTGCGCCCAGCTAGCCTGACTGTACACCAGCTGCAATCCCTAATGCCTCCGCCACATCCTTGGCAGGCTGCGCCCCTGCCCTTTTCCACCCAGCTCTCCATCTTGGCAAAAATGGAAGCTTCTTATTAATTTATTTTATTCCTTCTTCCTCTTCTTCATGCCTCAGGATATGTGACATACATTAATGCCATTTGATGATGGTGTTTGACCAGTGGGCACATGATTAAACATGATTTCTGCTCAGCCTTTAAATCTGCCAAAACAGTGCATTTAAGGGTAATTACACCGGAAGTAATTGCATAATATATTAAAAAAATAAATAAAAAAACGACCAGCAAGATGGAGTTGCAGTTTATCAATCCCGCTGCAGCACTGTGTAGAAAAATGTTTGATGTGGATTTTTATAGGGAGTCTGTTTATCTTTGTACTTGTGTCAATGTTTACAAATATGTTAGAATTATTTTGTATGGCTCATGGTGTTTGTCCTTTACTGTGTGTAAGAGGATGTTGATATTCTTAGGAAAAAGTGTTATGAGAGCAGTCAGGAAAAGTTGATTCCCATAAACAGGCTAACTTGAGACATCTGTTGTGAGAGGCACTTGAATCACTATTTACTGTTTTGCAAATTTCCATTGCACATCACAACCTGTGTTTTTCTTTTTTTTTTTATTATTCTCTGGCAAGTGGGAGAATTTGTTGTGTTTTCTTAGGGTGTTATTATGGTTGACTTTGGGGACTGTCAAAGGGACATGGCGCTGCTCAGTTAAACTGGGACTCTCAGTACCCATCAGGCCCCTGTGAGTCTTTGTGAAGACGACACCACAGAAGGCGCCTTCCAGAGAAAGCGTCACATCCAGTTAGCAGACACCCGGCGTGCTAAAGAGGTTAAACTGCTGCGCCTGGCACAGCCAATTGTATTGATAACCGTTTGAAGCTGGTTTTCTCTCCTACCTGGCATCACGCTTCACACGCTTTATTCAGCTTGCCACTCCAGACAAACTTCAAACCTGGTAGAGTGTGTTTTCCTCCACTCGGATGTATATAGTTGTGGGTGTCTGTGGGCGTCTGTGTGTGTGTGTGTGTGTGTGTGTGTGTGCGTGTGCAGAGCCAGGGGCCTTTGCTGTTGTTTGTTTGTGCTGCCTCCATTCTATAAACCAGGCCTCTGATCTCCCAGGCAACATGCCTCCAAATTCCTCTGCCGTTCCTGCTCCACGTAAATATATCGGTGTCAGTTTGTCTGATGATGAAATGAGCATTAGGATCCGGGGCAAGGCAGGGAAACCACGCCGCTTCTTTTGCGATTAAAGCCCTCCTCTCTGCAGTGTGAGATCTCCGGCTTCTGTTCGTGTTAGAGAATAAAGTTTCTGCGAGCAGAAAAGTGTCTTAGCACATCTGTGTTTCCTCTTGACTTCTCGGTCTATTCGTACTTCTGCTTTACCGCTCTCTGCTGTCTTTCCCTCTCACACTCCACCAGTCTTTCGTTATCGGCTTGTTAGCCCGAGGTCCTCGCCTTGGCCTGGAGTTATGGCTCTGTCGGGCAGCTGCTCGACCAGCCCTGGGGGTCCTCGGAGGCAAATGGCATGTCAAGGAGTGGTCACTGAGGTAGATTGTCTTCCCCACAGTCAGCCTCACCGCCACCAGCCTCACTTGTCCAATTAGGAGCTTTTTGGCCCCCCTTTAAGTCCCCAACCCGTCCACTCTTGACTGATTCTCCATCATCTCGGGCCCCAAGACGAACACACCTGACACCCTGCAAGAACACAGGTACACATAAATATTGTGTGTGGGCAAACGAGCTCAAACACAAAATAACAGCGCTCTTGTCAATGCATGCATGTGGGCCCTCATGTGCATGAATGAATAGTTCATGGACATAGCGGATATTTATGTGTTTACATAATAATTATGTTAATCAACCCAAGTGAAATATCATGTGGGTTATACCTTATGCTGAAATCACAAGTTGATAAATTGATCATTTGATTTAATTTGTTAACAATTTTGATAGTTGGTTGGACATTTAAGTTATTTATCAAGCAAAAATGCCAAATTAAAAAAAACATTCACTAGTTTCAGCTTCTCACATGTGAAGATGTACCACTTTTCTGTTTCATATCATTGTAACTGGAATATCTTTGGGTTTTAGACTGTTGGTTGGACAAAACAAACTATTTTTAAGATGTCACTGAGGACTTTGAGGAATTGTGATGAGTATTTTAAACAATTAGTCAAGCATAAAGATAATTAACAGATACATCTCTAATGAAAATAATCAGCCCTAGTTGAACCGTTCTTTTAAATAATAGCTCACTATGGTGCATCTGAGTCTTCGGGTTGAAAGTCTTGTTTATGGCTCAGTATGTAGAGCCTGGTACTGCATAGGCTAATTAGTAATACCACAATAAGTTGGGATTTTTCAGTGACCATTATTTGCAGTTGACCAGACTTGATTAGTGAGTTGCTCGTCCAATCACAGAGCTCAGTGGCAAATGCTTGAATCCACCTGATCTGTTGTTTTAAATTCTAATAGGTGTGAACTGATACAGAAACGGGCATTATTTTAATTAGTTTACACTCAGAGGTAAACTAACACTGATGAGTTTGCTGTGTCAAGAGGGTAGAGCTTGGCACTAGCACATGAATGTGCTGGTAGAGATATATTTTTAATTTAATACTTGCCCGTACTTTGATAATGACAATAATTCTGTGAAATATTGTACATGTAAATCAAACTGAGGCTGTGCTGTTATTCCTGTCTGCCATCGCTGATTGAATCGATTGTCATGTGCTTGCCTGCTCCCCCGGAGGCTACAAGCAACATGAATCATTTCCTTCCTTGCCAGAAACCACAGTGTTGCTCCCTTGGCATTTCTGCAACTTTCCCATAATTTTTCCAGTGCTGAGACTTGAATGCTTGATATAACCAAATTATAAAAAGAAAATCAACACTTTAAGTTTTGGGGTTTTTTTTGGGGGGGGGGGGGTGAATTTGGCAGCTTGTAAAAACTACATGTGTTGACATGTTCAGTCCTATAATACAGATCTTAGATGTAAATATATTATTTAATATGTTACTTAATACTCCAGCTCCATAAATGAAGGCATCATATGTAGCTTTCTAACATGTAGGGCTGGGTGATAAGAACTGTGGTTTGAATCGTATTGTGATGATATGATCATATTGTGTTATCATTTTACTAAACCTTTTTGTTCTATTAGTGATTCCAAGAAACCCTTCTCAAAAAAAAGTTATTGAAGTTTTTTTTAGTGCTGAAATAATTAGTCGATTTAAGTAATTAATCGATTAGTAAATTGCCTAATCATGTTATTTATCAAGCAAAAATGTCAAACATTATCTGGTTCCAACCTTTCAAATGTGAGTTTTAGCGTTTTCATATCATTGTAAATTGAATATATACATATTTTGCTTTTGGGTTGTTGGTCAGATAAAACAAACAGGTCACCTTAGGCTCTGGGAACTAGTGACAGGAATTTCTCATTATTTTTGACATTTTATAGACTAAACAATCACTGCTTTAACTGTAAAAATAATTGAAAGATTAATCCATAATGAAAATGATTGTTAGTTGCAGCCCTAAAGTTTTAGTTTCACGTGTGAAGAGTTTTGTCTGATGTATGTCACATATTTGCCATATCATTTTTATAGAGAGAGAGAGACAGAGACCACCTGGTCCCATAACTCACCCCCCTCCCCTTCCTCACCCCAACCCACACACAGAGAGAGAGAGGGGGGGGGGGAGGAAGGCCTTATTCAAAAATGCGTGGTCCTGCTCTGCTCTCTGCCCTCCACCAGGAGACAGTGTGTGAGAGAGCTGCCAGACATCACACGGAAGCACCGTTAAAAATACATGTATACCACCGCTCATCATTTATTGATGGCCTCTCCTCCCTTTATGTTTATGAGGTGAGAGGCCTCACTGTGGCCCTGGTCAGTGACCCCCAGGGTCCACCGGGCTGTCCAAGAAACTGCCTGTTCCCTTTTAATTTAGCTCTCTTTCAAATGAGACCAGATCATGGACATGCTTCCACATGTGTAAGTTGTATGCAGGGATCACTTATAAAGAGTAAATTGCCGCTGTGTTGAAAACAGTGTAGTTTCAAGAAAAATCTGCTTTTTCAAGGTTTGGAGAATCAGATTTACTACAAGATAGTTGACCTTGTATGTATAATGGGATTAAAGTGTATTTTTAAACAGTCTACTTGTTCTTTTCACCTATTAAAGGCCGTGTAACCTTTCAATTTATAGAGAGATGAAAATCACAAAAATGTCTATTAAGATGCAATGGTGAAATGCCTTCCACTGTCTATCAGATGAATTTAGCATCACTATGAATCACAAGATAGCAGTCAAGCCAACTCTATCTGTACATCAAACACTTTGTGTCTTCATACAGAAGGGTTATTTTTCAGTCTGGTAGTCCTTCTCTTGTTTTGCTCTTGCTGAATTTATCACATTGTGTCTACCGCAGATGAATAACTTTGCATTTTCATTCTGAAAGAAGCTGAAAAAAATGACTGGTTTGTGGTGGGATTTTATGGCCGGCTTTGCCATTTCCTTGAATGTCTTTGTCTGGAAGTTAGATACAAATCAGTGTGAGATTTACTCATTGCCTTGAGGTTGTCGTCTGGTCCCAGAGGCATTTCCAGGGCTGGTTGGCCGTTGGGGGTCAGGGCCTCAGGGTGTGTTATCATTTTATTTATTTATTTATTTATTTTTTGCCTTGTCATCTTGTCATCTGGCCCGAAGTGGCTGCTGAGAGCGCAGTGTGGCGTAACACAACAAGCTATTGATTGAATAATCTCTGTGTCATCTGATAGTAATGTGGCTTACACCGGCCCCCTGCTGCAAGCTACACAGCTTTCATCACTCCCTGGGAAAAGTTGAGGCACATCAAGAACAAATCAAGAATTTGTTTGTTACTGAATGAGTTGTTGTTGTGCTTTTTAATTTCTCTGTGTTTTTATACCACTTTAAAAATATATATATTTACTATGATTTCCCATTGGGATTAATTTTATTTATATATATATATATATATATATATATATATATATATATATATATATATATATATATATATATATATATATATATATATATATATATATATATATATATATATATATATATATCACATAATACTCCACTACATTGCAGAAGCCCAGCCCTCAAAAGTAAAGCCAAAACTCGTCACAGGGTGACAGCGTGTTCTCTGATTTCATATTGGCTATTAAAAGTAAACTATGCTGTTTTCAGGACAGGGTATCAAACTTCAGTACTTTTTTGGGTACCAACTGTGTCTTTAGCACCAAATAGGCCTATCGAAGTACCAAAAGTTAGCATCGAATGCTCGGCCCTTCATAGTGTTCACTTATTCTATGATTTGGTATTTCCTTATCTGAATAACAATTTTGTTCATTTTAGGCTGTATTTTAATTCGGAAAAGGTTTTGCACAGTTCCACTGTGTTAAGACTAAATAAAACACTGACGCATTTGCGATATGGGTTATATTGTCAAAAAGAGAAATGGTTTTGGAGAAAAAAAAAATTATATTCCTTAATATGAAATATAGGTTACAATACATTAGTGATTTCACTACTGAATTTTAGGTATCGTATTTGTTATCAAAACATTTCAAACATTTCCCCACCATAATCAGGTAGCCTAATGTTAGCTATGATCAGTGATCTATCTTTCCAAAAAAACAGATCAAACTAAATTATGAAAATATGCAGGCTGGTCCTGTTCACTTGTGGACAATTAAAAGTAAAAATGCAATTGCGCATTGGAGAGAGTGTGAATTTTTGATAGCTACAGTGTTTCTTAGTGGGAAAAAAGAACTACGGAAGTGTAAACAAAATAGGTGTGTACGCATTCGTCACTGGCAGTTACATCTAAATAAAATCTAATATTAACTAATTTAAAAGCAGATATAGCTATACCTTTTTGTTTTTTACTGCTTTTTGTCAACTAAGCACTAAAAATACAGTATGTAAGACTATTTTAATAATTGCTAATTTAGCCTATTTGGCAACTTTTTAGCTACTACAAGGGTATCTTGGAATAGCCTAATGTGTTTACTTTGTTCCCATTCTGTCAACACTGCTTGAATGCAGCATTAGTTAGACTACCTGTTAATTAGCGTTCTTATGTTAGCATTGATAGCTTAGCTAGCTAGGCTATACCAGCTGAATGAATAAAATCATTTCAACCAGACAAGTCAACCTGTACTGAAACGGAGTGTAATGCTTGTTTTGACACATTTGTTTTATGGTTTCAAAAAGTTACAATTGGTAGGTATTGTTTAAGGCAGTTTACTTTTTCTCAAAGCAGGGAGTTCTGTCGGCTGTTAATTTTTATCAAGTTTTAACGGTGCCTGAGTGGGCCATGTCGAAACTGTCGCATGGTAATTTCAGTCAAGTCAGTCGGGATATTAACCGTCCTCTGCAAGCCAGTAGAAATGAAAGAATGAGAGGTTTCAAGTGCAGGCTCTGCGTGTGGTTGTGAAGCAGCAGCCCCACCTCTTTCTTCTCTGCGTCTATCCCCCTTCTCCCGCTCTCCTCTCCTGTCTTCCCCCCTAACCCTCCTTCTGATCCAAGAGGAAAGCTTTCATTATTTGCTGAGATTGGGATGTCAATCCCCGCACCCCTGACCCAAGTTTGTAGTTCTCCCCCGTCATATTGGGGAAATGATTAGTGGGGTTATCTCTGCTCCACTCCGCGAGGCTTTCATTCCTCCTCGCTGCCCCCCGTACCTCCAGGCAAGGAGTGGATCTCTAACCGGGAGGCTGCTGCTCTCCTTTCACTCCTCCACACTCTCCCCCTTTACACTTGCTGATTCTTCATCATGTGCTTCATCTCTCTAAATGTCTCTGTTTATTGCTGAGTCAGATTCATTTTAACGCCAACCTCTCTCTCCTCTTTTTCTCTTCCTTATTTTCAGCTATTGAGCCATAGAAATTTTGGTTAGATGAATGAAGTTTGGTGACCTTGTAATTTTAGAGTTTAATATGAAGGAGAAATAAAATATATTTGGGAAAATGATGACTTAGCCAGGGTTAGTACCTACAATTTGTCCTACTTTTCCCTACCTGCTGCTGACTCTAAATACAGCAAACATAAACTGAACATCAGTGCATCCAACTGCAGCCTATATTTATATTTTTACCATATGCCCTATAGACTGAAGCACCATGATCCTGTTTAAAACAGACTGCCATATTTTGGAAAGAAACGCAAACATACTTTGTTTCTCATTTCTCTTTCTGTTTAAAAAACATTTGAATCATTTTCCGTGTGTCATTATTCAAACTGTTTATTGCCCTGTTAAGAGAAAAAACAGGCCTTTGTGTATGTGGAAGAAAAAAAAAAGCTTTAACTTTCTCTTTTTTGAGAACCACAGTCAAACACTTTGTTTGAAGTATTACACATGAGGGTATGTGTGTAATAAAGTGCTTTTGCTCTGTTTTGAAACACTTCTGTGTGCAATGATGGCTTCAAAGGTGATTCCAAAATGCCCTAAATACATAGAGTATGTAGAATATAGAGACTATAGGCATGTGGGAATAAATTCATGTAATTTCTTCTCTGACTAACAGCAGATATAATAGCCCATATAAAGGCACATTTCGCTTATGCCACGAAACTGTAATATAAGTTATTTTCTTTTATGGCCATTGTTTTTTTTTGGGGGGGGGACGGCAAAATAGGCCATGCGTTTCTTGAACATTTTAATTGATCTATTTTTCATCTTCCCCCGCGGATTTTTAAAACAAAACGCTGGCAGTGTATTGAAACAATCTAAATGCAAGCTGCAGATTTGCCTCATTGGTCCTGAAAGCCAATATTAAAGCTTTCACACCACGAGCACAATGCAAATTACGCTTTGATTCACTCTTAATTTCATCAAAAGGTTGTTTTTTGTTTAGTTCTTTCTTTTGCATTATTATTATTATTTTTATTATTAGGAGTCCATGGGATTAAGCAGAGTCACTGATCCTCTGGGTCTAAGCCTTTTTTTTTTTTTGTCTGTCGGGAGCTCAACGAGACTCCATCCGCACTTCATTAACCCTGAGCCGGGGACAATCCACGGTATGAGCCGGGGGATTTACCACCAGCCTTTCACATGCAAAGAAAAGGGAAAAAAATCTCCGAGTCATCCAACAAGACACACGGGGGCTTTTCCTTATATAATCAGCTGTGCACTTTGCAAGAATAACCCCCTTTTCATAGAAAAGGGTCGTCGTTATCCGAATCGGTCACGGATCCTCATGATGGGACTATAATGATCTTTTGGCAAGTTGGGAGGTGTTTGATTTTCTCCCCTGCGCTTTCCCCTCTTCACCTTCCCAGTCGTCAAAACTCTGCTCGGCCCACTGTATTTTTAATGCAATTTTACGCATCATAAACGCGCCAGTTATCAGGCCGTCAGTCTGATATTTCACGGCGTGGTCAGCCACTAAGTGGAGGCCCCAGATAACAGGTGCCATGCGTGGATGACAGCAGGGGGAGCTGGCTATCAAACCCATTATCGACTTTCAATTAAAACCTATTAAAGTCTTTTGTCTAATCGTTAACATCCTACACGCCAAGTCTTGTCCGTCAGCCTGAACTCCTTTAACCCCCAACGCGCCACGACCGGATAACTTGGGTCCTCACAGACTTGGAGGGGGAGAGTGAGGTTGGTGGTTGGGTGAAATTTGTATGGAGGAGGGAGGGGTGGTGGTGATGGAGCCGCTGACCAGCTGTCCCCACGCTGATCCCCGGTCTGCAGTCAGCTCCAGCCCGGTCACCAGCTGTTGGAGCCGTTTGGCAGAGGAGTGCACATCCAGCACCCTCAAGGAAAAGAAGGATGGAAACAATCAATTTCCAAATGGGATCATTTAGGGCACTTAAACAATTGCGCACATAACATTAATATTTCATCTCCTGCATTGTTTATGGAAAACGTATTGGAGTTGCTGCTGTTAATTTAGGAAAGTGGGAATGGTGGGGGGGTGAACAGGACAGGGTTCCATTTTGGACAGAACGCCCTTCTGCTTTGTTGGCCCTTCTCTAAAGACATTAGCTGGAATTGATCTTTGATTGCACTTTTTAACGTGTGTGTGTGTGTGTGAGAGAGAGAGAGAAAGAAGGGGGCTGCTATCAATTTCCAATCAAACTTTCCTCCTTCCTTCATGTAGGCCTACCAGGAACAATCAAAACTTTGTTCATGCATTTATACCTTGAAAAAGACAAACACAAAACGTAGGACTGAAATTTAATAAATAGCCTAACAAAAGCCAATATTTTTGTAATTAATACAGAATAACTAACAGTTATTGTCCAGAATAAATTTAGTTGTAAAATCGTTCTGCAAATCTCTGCTCTTCTTTTGAAAATATTAAGAAAACGGATGTTATAGTACTTGCTGCTGGCTCCACTGGTTGACACCCTTATTAACTTTTTTTCCCCCCTCACGCCCTCATCTCAACATTAAACAAATTAAATCAACGACACTAAACCAAACAGAGGAGGGGAAAGTCGTTTGACAGACGTGTTCAAATTCACTCAAACACGTTTCCCTCTAATAGAAACCCGCGAGCCCTTAAAATTGTGTTTATTTTCGAGCTGCTTCCAGAAAAGTGGAGCTGTTTAGTTAAAGCTACACCACCATCTCTCCAACCTTTGCTCACTGACACTGACACGTGTTCATATCACGTTATGATAAAAAATAGGCCTACTATATATAGGCCTATAATATTCATGCAGTGGGCAGTCAAGCCCTCAGAAACATCAAGCAGGCCTCTACATGCACTTAAATGTATTTTTCTGTGTTTGATGAAAACTAGATGAGTATTGTTTGTGTCGAAATTATGTCAATAAAGGATATTTGTTAAAAAAAATAGACTGTTATCCAGTTATCAGTGTGATTATTTATAGGAAGATTGCACTGAAATGTGCTGCTTTAACTAAACATACTGTGTACAGTGGATGGACAAAATAACAGTAACACCTAATAATAATAATGTAATGCAACACGACACAAACTGCAGCTTCAGTCACTAAGACGAATCGACCCTTCTGCAGTCTCACCAGAAAAGAGTCGCTGCTGTTCTGCGCACACACTGCAGGTTTAACGTGGAGAAATAAGATCAGGCTACATCCACGTGTTGATTCCGTCTGACAAGCCCCGTGGCGTTTCTGTTTCACACACATTCATGCAGCCACGTGATTAAATGAAAGACTTTTATTTCCACATTTATAAAAGTAATTCTCTTTTTACATCAAATCCCCCTTTTTCTGTCCAAAAAAAAAAAAAAAAAAAAGAACTTCACGAAATGGGGGAGAGTGTTTTGGGGGGGAAGCTAGGAACGAAATAAAAAAAAAAAAAAATCCAAATAAAAAAACGATCCAGGAAATATACGAGAACCACTCCACAAGTTTGATATCTGCAATATACATTTTCACCAAAGGAGAGTATAACAATTAAGGGTTATCACGGCTTCATATGAAATAACATAAGTAATGCACAACGTCTGTTCAAATACATCTATAGCAAATCAACAGGCAGTTACACCTGGACGTGGACCGATCGGTTTGTTTATCGGAAAAAAAACAAAAAAAAAACATTGCTGAGGTGATTGCGTCCCCCATGTCCCCCTCTGCAGGGATAAAACTGCTTTTTATAAATTACTTGACATTTTTACTCCGCTAAAACTTCAACTAAGAACAAGAAAAAGACTTTATATAGATTTCTTTCTTTCCGTAGCTCTCGTGGTTGTGCCTATATGTGGGTCCAGGCAGGTAGTCCATCCTTTCTCAGACAGATAAGTTGTGTTTTTTTTCCCCCTCCCTTCATTTTTTTAATTCTGACTCGTTCGCCTGTATAGTTTCTGACGGCTAATCTAGCCTATTGTTGATAAACTGGATCACCGTGGTCTGAAAAAGACACACTTGAAGATCAAACAACAACAACAAAAAAAGTTTCTTTAAAATCAGTCTCTTTCGAATAAAATGCAAAATTATTCTTATTTACAGGTTTATGACTGCTGATCGTGTTGTTCTTCACGTGTAGCCTAAAGACAAATCAATGACAGATTTAGAAAGAAAAAAGAGAAATATTTACTAATTGTTCCTTTGGATCCTGTAACTACATTATATTCAAATTACATGGAAGGCTGTTCGTTTCCGCCTTTGCCACTATCCATGAACGTCCACATAATAATAATAATAATAATAATAATAATAATAATGCCAATAGGGGGTCTAATTGGCATTGAACTGTAGGTCAAAGTGCCACCAACAATTGTATCTGTTGTTGGGAAAAACACTGAAAATACTGAAACTTGGATTAAATAAATACATAACTTAGATGATTTCATTCATATTGAAAAATAAATAAATTATAAATAAAGCTCATGTCCCCAAAAAAAAAAAAAAATACCAACAGAAAAAAATCCTTCCACACAGACAGTTCGAGTTTCAGCCACAAAGCTCCGTCCACAGGGTTCAGCCTACATCGGTCATTTCGCACCATATAAAGGCCATGGATAGTTTTTTTTTTCTTTATCTCTTGTTCGTCACGTTTTTTTTATCTTTTTCTGTGTTTGTTTAATTTCTTCTGAGTCCAAAGCTGCCAAGGTCGGCCTACCAAAAAAAAAAAAAAAAAAAAAAAAAAACCCTGCAGGGGCCGGCTCACCGCTGCTGAGCTGGCCGAAGCACGCCGGGCATGGGGGGCAGAGGAGGCGGCGGAGGGGGCTCGCTGCCCCCCTGCAGGCCGTGCAGCAGGATCCGCGGGACCAGAGGTCTCTGCAGGGCCGGCGAGGGCGCCGAGGGGCCTCTGTACAGGTAGAGGGCCGCTCCGGGGTCCAGGTTGGACACCAGGCTCTGCGGGTAGAAGTATGGGGACGGGAACATCCTCTGCAGGGCGGAGTAGTTTCCAGCTTCCGCCAGCAGCTCGAGTCCCACCGCCGTCTGCCTCTTCCACTTTGTCCTGGAAGAGGGAAAAACCGCAGTTTTAGCCTTTTAGCATGTGTATATCTGTAAATGCATGTATTAGTGAGTGTGTTTGGAGGTTTTTTTTTGGTGTGTGTCAGATTCAGTCTGTTTACCCGGAGTCTAATTAGAAGTCAGGAATACATCTGTTTATTTTTCTTTTTAAATCACCAAAATCTCCAACCTGCCATTTATATTCACACCCAAGGATGTCTGTTAGATTGCCATATGCACTCCATGCAGGTGAATAATTCATAATAAAGATAATTGAGTAGATATAGTGGTTTGTTTGAATTATTGATATGCACACATGCAACGATGCATTATTCATACTCCAAAGTGTTGTTTTTATATTTATTTATGTCATTTAGCTGCCTGAGAGTCAAAACTGCAGACAAATAAACGCTAAAGTTAATTCAACCGAAAACTGCAGAAAACATGCTTTTACATAGGCGGAGACGGTTTCTCTTGCTGCTGCATGGAGTTGATTTATTTACAGAAGGTTGACGCCTCGGTTTTCAAACTACTTGCAGGGGGGATTGACTTTAATCGGATACGAGCCTAAAAAAAAGTAATCTTGTTGCATGAAGATGCTGAAAACTGAAGAAATGAACTCATGGCTGACAAGCGTCACTCCCTCCATAAATGTGTCTCCATGATTTCATCTTGTAGGCCTAGGGTTTTCTTTTCTCTTAATAGAGAGCTAAAAATCGAATAAAAATCAAGGGTGTAAAAATAAATTAAATTACAACAATAAATAAATAAATAAAAATGACACCCTGGGGGCGTTATCCAGACAATGACAATTTGGCGACATGTTTGTGATAGTTAATAAAGATATCGGATCAATTAATCAGCTGTCAATCAATAACTGCTCCTGGTAAATTTACTGGATGCACCTTATTTTAAAGTCAAAGTTAGAGCTGAAACTAACAGTTAATCGACTGGTTGATTGACAGCAAATTAAATCAGGAACAATTTTGATAATCAGTCAGTTGTTAAAAGTTAAAATGCCAAAATGTCACTAAATTCCACTTCAGCAAATGTGAGTATTCTTTGTCTTCTATGATAACTGAATTTCTTTGGGTGTCGGAAAAAACATTTAAGACATCTGGGCTCTGGGAAACTGTGATGGGGGATTTTCTGACATTTTATGGACCAAACGATTAATCAAATAATCGAGGAGAAATCGGCAGATGAATCAATAAGTAATATAGTTAGTTGCAGACCTAGTGGCAGTGACTCCTGTGCAGTTAAGTGAAGTGGACTCAAGCCACCTTTAGGGTGATGGTGAAAGGAAAACATGGCGTCCCTTGGTCCATCTAGTCATGAGCCAGCCGTGAGAAACCAGATTATCCCCCCTCCTCCTCCCTCTTAAGTAGCAACGGCAGTGTATTTACCTCCGGTTCTGGTACCAGGTCTTGACCTGTGTGTCGGTGAGGTTGAGGGAGGCCGCCAGCTCCATGCGGTCCTGGACGCTCAGGTACTTCTGCCGCTCGAAGCTGCGCTCCAGCTGGGCCAGCTGGTGGTCAGTGAAGGCCGTCCGGGCCTTCCTGGGCTTCTTCAGCCGGACCTGGGGGCTGTCTCTACTGCTGGAGATCTCCCTGTCCCCCTCCTCTTTCACTGACGGACAGAAACAGCGCCGAGAAGACGAAGAAGAAGAAGAAGAGACACAAAAGAACAGAAGAAGGTGAAGACAGCGCCAGGGTATAAGGAAACTACATCCATCTTTGTGTGGACGCGCAACCTCGATACACGGAGGAAAAATAAACCTGTGCAGCAGCATATAGGGAAATAGATTATAACTGGGCAATCTTACGTCCCTGTCCCTTTCATTAGTATGGAGTTGCTTACTTTAATTAAGGATTGGATTCCGGAGAGAACTGTGAAATATGAAATAAACTAGTTGGATCAAAGCAAAACATTCTAATAAAACTCAATGTCGGTGTTTTTTAACTGCACTGTGTTGTGCTTTTAAATAAAGGCTTAATTGGCTGATTGATTGATTAGCCAGATTTAATATTATCATGATAATATAACAAAATCTTGCTCACCCCCCACTCCCACCCCCAAGTCCAGATTAAGCCCAACTTTGGAACTATACAGGCTTAATTTGTTTTTAAATGCAAGTTTATTACGTTTTACGTCAGTGTGAGAAAAGTGCTGGAAACCACCGAGAATAAACCCGGAAATTAAATCTCTGGTTTGAACACCAAGTGAGTCCAAGGCATACTATTTAGTTAATACGAATTTTAAAATTTTAAAGAAAATGACAAAAACGCTTCAAACATTTTGTTGAAATGTTTAAAAACATGTCTTTTTTTTCTTTCTTTTTTTTTTAACCAGCATGCTGAGATTTACAACTGTTTATCTACATTTGAGAGGAATTGACAATTTCGTCTGTGGAGCGGAAAGGCACGGCGCTAGAAACAGTGCCTATAGGCTATATGGAGCTATTTGATTCGGTCTTAAATTGTTATGAAAAGCTCTTCCAATATTCGCACTTCCAGTCTGATATTGTTCCCGTCAGTAGACCCGCAGTCTTTGTTCTTTTTCTGCGTGGTGTCATGTCAGGGCGAGCATTGATATACATCTGAAAAAAGGAAAGGAAAGGAGAAGGGGGGGAGAGAAGCGAGAGATCTTGGTAGTTGAATAGTTGAGTCGTCTCAAGAAGCACAATAATCCGCCTAATTGAGCCACAAGGGAAGGACGAGCCTTTCAACCGCGACCGGAGAAACTTCACAGGACCGTGGAAATGAGTGGAAATCAAGAGCCGGGCGGCCTTGCGCGGCTACAAATCTGATTAGCGCCGGGGACAAATTGCATCAAATCCCTGAAATATTATAGGAGGCGGATTCGTGGAAATCAAAGCCACCAAGTACAGGCGCTCTGTGGGCCCCGCGGCTTCTTCAATCAATCAGCGCGTCGATGAGCATCTCCATACACACTGTGACACACGTGAGCGCGCGCGGACGCACGCACGCACGCACTGAATTTGTTGAGCAAATTGATGACGCGCGGCCGTCTCAATGGCCTACAAGAGAAGTGAATTAGGAAGAAAACCAGTGTGAGCCTATAAGTGAATAAAACAAAGGAAAACTACTGAAATAATAATAACAATAAAAAAGAATGCAAATGCAAATCGGCTGTATTCAATTTTAGTTACAGCGGCCGTAGTCTTTCCAGGCATTAAACTGCTTCATTAAACTGTCAGTGGACGTGACATGTCTGTTATGGCTGACATGATTGGAAACAGAGAGGCCCTTGATGGCATTCATCTGGAGGCGACCCTGTCATCTTGCCTGCCTGACATCAACAGATGCTTTCTGGATATTCCGCTAATGCGCGGCTTGAAACGCGCCGCGCGTGCACACGGGCGGCCGTTCATCTGAAATGTAAAAACTTAATGAAAAGGAACTCATTAGCCTGTCGCCGTGCAGGGACAAATGCCACGTTTCCACCGCCGAGAATCGGCTTCCGGTGGCCTGCTGCTGAAGAACTGTACTGCGAGGTTACAGCTGAAGATCACTAGATGTTTCAGCATTTCACTTTTCCCTCCCAAAGTATCAAATATTATTTAGTAAAGTACATATTATTATTGTATTATTTTTATCATTATTTTATTATTATTATAATTATAGAAAATAATCTGAACAGGCCTAAGACACGTCAATATTTTTAATTAGGCTACGTTTATATTTCTCTAGGTTTTACATTTATCATCACCCAGCGCAGCAAAATGCTTAAATTCGGCTATATTTTGAATAGCAGTTTGGCTTTCATTGAAATTGAATTCGTTGTTCCAACTTCATGGCCTATTCTATTTTCCCAGATTGCACCACGCATTTTGTACCAGCCCCCGCTATGACCCCTTTCTTTTATTTCATGTATTACTGAATCATTATTTAATGAGGTTTGTCCAAATTAACAGTCCGTTTTAAAGACAGAAAAAGAAGCACCGAGACCAGACGAGCTGCAGCTGAAAACCACACAAAAACTCCGAGGAAGAAGGAGCTGCTCCAGATCCAGCCAGACTCAACTCCTCTCCAAAGCGGAGCAGCTCGTCCTGTCTACAGACGGACCAGTTGAAACCCTTACCTTTGTATTCACTGTCTGACGACGAGTTGCTGTGGATTTTCTCCATAAAGTCGTCCGCTATCTTCGAGGCCAGCCTCCCCGCCTCCTGAGTCGGCTGTCCATTGCTGGAGTAGGGCGCGCAGGCGGCCAGAGGCTTACAGTCCGCGAGAATATCTCTGATGAGGAAAGACGAGGTCACGGTCCTCTGCTGCGACCCCGCCGATATCTGCGCGTGCTGGAGGTGCTGCGGCAGGCCGACGCCGTGACCTTGCCTCTGGGCCACCTCCTCCACGCACTCCCTCCTCGGAGATGGAGGCGACGAGCAGCCGCTCTCCACGTCTGATCTCGGGCTGAACTCCAGAGGCGAGCGGCACTCCCCCACCAGGCTGTCCCCTTTGGACACCGGACTTCCAGGCCTGTGGGACAGCAGCGAGTCGATGCCAAAACTGGACCCGTTGGCGGACGCCTCCATTGTCTTGATCGAGGCCTCCTCAAACTACCATTTGGTATTCAGGACAAGTTTTATTTTTGGGAGGGGGGGGGGGTTTAAGTCTCAGTTGATCCAGCAGAGGAAAAAGAACCCCCCTCCCCGCACCAAGAAAAAAATTTTCTGGATACGCTACAAATGGAGATTATTCATCCGCTATTTCCAGTTCCCCAACTGGTTCTTTTAAAGAGAAAATATCTCCAGGCTAAGTTGCGTTATAAGAATCGTCAATGCATCCGATGTTCTTGTCTTTCTAGACTTGACAAAAAAAAAGCGAGTCCTCCAGAAATCGATTCAGCCGCTGTAGTCTCTTTTGGGAGAGTCGTAATCGATTCTTTTTGCTTCCTTCAGGACCAACCTCCTTCTGTTTTCAGTTCAGAAGCCTCGCCGGCAAGCTGGACCAGTTATTGCTGAAATGATCTCAACTGCAGAACACGAAACGATGCAGAAATAATTACTATATCTGGAAATGTTAGAGCAGCAGCAGCGGCAGCAGCAGCAGCGCACCGGTGTCTTCGGGGGGAAACGCGTTTCAGCACCATGGACAGGTAGGCCTGCAGCCGAGTCAGACCTGAGAGAGGACCGCACAGTGTTGAGGGCAGCTCGTCATGCGGCCACACAGACGACGGATGAAAACTGTCCGCATTCTTTTTAAGCAGAACAACAAAACCGTAAAAACACGAATCAGAGAGAGAGAGAGAGAGGAGTCCGAGAGCTGCAGCAGCAATAGAAAGCAGGAAAAGAGGAAGACGCGGGACGATGCGACGCGCGCCGCAGAAGCGAAAAAAAGGAGAGGTAAACTGGGTTAAATAGTCACAACTGGCAAGTAAAAGGACGAGGTGTGATGAGGGTGGGAGGGAATCCCAAAAAATTGAACTTGAGGAAAAGTCAGGAGCTAGGGTTTTAAGAGCGCCTCGTCCACGTGAGTCCCCTGTGACAAGCCTTCATTGGCTGAGGGGAGCTGGAAGTGGACCTCCCTACACGCCCACTCACTCTGCCTCCCACCCTGCCTCCCTGCCTCTCCCATCCTCTCCTCTCCTCCCTGGCTCATCCTCACTTTGATAAAAGAGACACTGAATTCATCAGGAGACTTAGATCCAACTGTTTACAGGCAATTTTCACACTGTTTGCTTTCATTACATCATTGATGAGGCTTATAATGGGGTTATTATGTGGAGCGGCTCGGTGTTTTTCTTCTCGACTCCCTGTCTTTGACTGGATTTGTTTCCCACCTCCACCGCTCCTCTATTTCCACATCTTCCCTCAACATTTTACTTTTTCTTATCAGCACAAATTTTATATTTATTTTTCATTAGCCTGTTATATAACGGATTATCAGATGTAACATTGTTTAGGTGCATGTGTTGATATTGCGAAATTCATTGACGAAACTGCCAAAATTATGAAATATTTTTATTATTATTATTATTATTGTTGTTATTGTTATCCCCTGCCGGGTGGTGGTGATTTTATTGTTTTTAAAATAATTTAAATTTGTTAGAGGCCTCTAATTGTTTTGCTCTTATTGCTGAACATTATCATTATTAAACTCTGGAATTTTTATTTTTGGTTAGTCGAAAATCTCAACTTTAAAATCCCAAAACAACCTTTGCAGATACAGCACGGCCACCTTGCCAAGATGTTTTTTCATGTTGCCTTTCAAATAAGAACATTTCAGGACGCAAATATAATGAAAAGCTTTTGGTTTTGAGCAGGCACAATGTTTTGCCGTTTAACAGTCATGATTTAGAGCACAAGAACTATCTAACATCCCTGGTAATCGTAAACAATAGTCCCGAGCAGCGTGACGCAAAACTTCAAGGCGCGCGAAGTGCCATTGTGCGCACTTTTCACCTTTAACATGCGTGAAATACCATTGTGTGCACTTTTAGCTCCATCCTGCACAACAGTTTGCCCCGCGCGACGGCCCCGACAGCCCCTAATAATCTAACTAACCCCTTTCTCATCATCGTCTACACCCCCCCACCCCTCCATTCCTCCTCCACCCCATGTGACCACCAGATTGGAGGCGCGCGTCGGTCTCAGACACCGGCAGGTTAGTGAATCCGCTCCCCGCTCCCATGGGGTCCCATCACGGCTGCAAGCTGTCACATATGAGGCGGGGACAACACAGATATAAGGCAACACACACCCACCCTGACTTAGCTGTTTCTTTCTCCTCTGCTGGTGCATGAAAAGGAGCTATGGATTGATGCTTTCTCTCGGGTTTTTTTTTTTTGTCGTCTTCTCTTTATCCTTACTGTGCCGCATGTCCACTGGCTCCAGTAATGTTGTAGTAAATAAATCATAAGGTCTTTAAACTGACTTCTTCCTCTTTGTGATTATCATATGGCCTGTGAAACTTATAGAGAAGCTTTAATTCTTCTGATTTGTTTCTTAAAAGACCTCAAAAGTCCTCATTTATTTAATTTGAACTCTTTATAACCCAAACTGTTTTGAGTTTGTCTTTATTTTGCCCACATTTGTATGTCAAAATGTGGGAGATTAAATAGGTTTACATCTTTATTTACAGACAAACCAACTAGTAGGTACTTGAAAAATAAAATAAAATAATTATTCATTTTAAAGGATTTCAAAAAAAAAAAAAAAAAAAAACCCACCATGCCATAGCATGCTTACTTACCAGATTTGGGAAATAATGATTATTTTACATTATAAAGACTATGGCTGCAACTAAGCATTATTTTCATTATTAACAATTTTGTCGATAATTTTTTCCATAATTGTTTAGTCTTTAAAATGTACAAAAAGTGCAGAAAAATGTGAAAAATTACCACAAGTTTTCAGAACCCAAGGTGACATCTTTAAATAGCTTGTTCTGTCCGAGCAACAGTCCAAAACCCAAATATTAAATAATATCCAATTTACCATGACATATAACAGAGAAAAGCAGCAAATCCTCACACTGGAGAAACCGTTTTGATGGCGGTGTCAAAACAGTTTTGCTTGTTAAATGACTGAAATGTTTAGTCAAGTTGTCAAAATTTGAATTACACAAATAATTGTTTGAGCACTGATATAGACTCAGTGTACAGGTGTATTCAAATAAAAAATGTTTTTGTGCAATTAAATTAAATAAAGGCTTCAGGTAAATTTTAGAAATCCTTTAAAATCTGAGAAATGTATTTTTTGGCAGAAGACAGTGCAGCTAGGCAGCTAGACTGTAGCTGTATTGTGTGTGTAGTGTAATGATTTGGCTCATGCTGCTGCTGATTTTGGACAAGTGTCCCTCTGGTTTCTTTTTCTTTTTTTTCTTTTTTTTTTTTTCCAGGAAGGGGTCTGAATTTGAGCGCCAGTGCAACTGTTACCCCAATGATGAAACAACACACACACACACACACACACTGATGTTGTGGGAGGATGTTATTGATCCATGTTAAAGAGAGGAAACAGGAATGTTTCCAGGAAATGGTCAGTGAAAGGTGAATTGCTGTCTGTCTCTTCACCTCTCAATCCATTCGTTTTTATCAGATGGTTAAATAAAACTTTATTATTGATCCAAATTAAACAGCCCCACACCTTCCACTCACATTTTTACCAAAACAAAGTTGCCCCCCTTGGGCCATTTCAGTGAAGTGTAGACAGTTTTTCCTCTGACTGGGCTGACAGCTGTACAGTTTAATGTAATTTTTATAATTGCTTTAAAGACCTATATTGATGTTAATATTTCATTCTGATCAGGCTACTAGTCTTTGAATATTTACCAAAATATCAATAATATAAAACCTATAACAAGATTAACTGGCACCAATTGGGGTTTCATCGTTATAATCCACCTTTCAGTGTTAATAATCTATCTGTGGACATGTGCTTTATTTGTTTGTTTTTTTTTTCCTCTGTATTATTGGAATCCTGTCCATAAGCTTTACTACTAATAATGCCTGCTGGGCCTCCTCAGCTTCCCTGGTATTTGTAGGGTGGAAAAAACAGAAAACATTTTATTTACTTGCTCAATTGAGCAGGTGTGTTAAATATATATCTAGATATGTTTTGTAAAAATGTGTGTCGCCTTTGAATAAACTTTGGCATCTCTGTCGTTTTGGAACATCGAGGAAAGCATGTCTTTCGAGGGGGATATATGTAAAAAGATGACTCCTCTCAACAAACAAACAGCATTAAAAAAAAAGGCAGGAAAAAAAGAAAAAAAAGCGCTTGCTCTGGAGCTGGTGCTGCACCCTGGACCAGTCAGGGATGCAAATGATGCACCTCAACGCCATCAGGTACTGGAGTTGACAGAAAATAATGAGAACCCGCTGAATCTTTTATAAGGTTAACACTCACATTTCCCAGTCAGCTGTCACACAAGAAAGAATTTAGCACATGCATGCGGGCGAAATAAACCTTCATCGTCTCATTAATGCTGACAGGGCCCTGGACCGGCAGCTCCCAGCGCCAGCGCCGCCACCACCTTCGTTTTGTGTCGGTAATTTGCAGCGGAGACAGACCCTCTTCTCCTGGAGAGGAAGAAGAAGAAGAAGGAGGAGGAGGAGGGAGATATTTCGGAGGAGAGCAAGAGTGAGAGGGAAAGGTAGAGAGAGAGAGAGAGTGGTACAGGATCGGAGAGCGAGTGCAGGGGGAAAAGAGGGAGGGAAGGTGGGCCTGGGGGGCGGGGAGGGTGGAAAGATGGCTAGCGCGCCAGGAGTCTGATTCTCCCCTAATTGGAAGCATTGGGCATTGTCAACGGAGGATTTTCAGCTGCTCACTGACAGGTAGAGCCGTCAGAATGATAGCCCACTTGTCAGCGCAAAAGACCAATAAAAACAAACCACTTTTGATTTAATTGGAGGCCTAACCATGTGTGTGTGTGTGTGTGTGTGTGTGTGTGTGTGTGTTGCCTGCAGGGCCAGGGCCACGGGGAGATGGGAGGAGGTGTGAGGATGAGTGGGGGCATTTGTGTCTGTGCTTGTGAAGGAAATCATCACTCTAGCCATCAGCGTGCTCGCCCTGCCTCCATCTTTGCCATCACTCCTCGTCCTCGCTCTCATCTGGCGGCTCTTTGGGGGCGAGTGGTCACCGGTCGCCCGCGGTGAGAGGGTTTCAGGAGAGGCAGGTTTTGATTCTGTCCCAGGAGGGCTTCCTGAGCAGCAACATCAGAGCAAGAAACAGATTCTCCCTCTTCTTCATCTTTCCCCCTTTTTTTTCATCCTCCATCAACAGACTTGGGGTTCTTGCTGCAGATGCCAGCCTTTCAAAAGGATGAGGAAGGAAGGATGAGGAATATTTGACATTTTTCATGCTCCTCTGGCGACTCAGACAAGAGGAAGGGGTGAATCATAAACTTTTCTCTCCATGAGAGCAAATGTCACAGTGAGGCACCTGTATAATCTGGTTTGTGTCCATGTGGTTGTGCTCCCTAAAGATGTATCTGCAAATGGAGTATAAAGCAAAGATAAAGACACAAAGCATGTTCGGGTTCAGGCGTAGTCATTTGAACCTGAATCCAGCGTTTTCTTGAATTTGTAGCCTCTTTTATTTTTATTTTTATTGATTTGAACTGGGCAGGAAACCTGTTGCTGTTATTTAGAAGAGCATTTACACCAGAAATGTCAAAGCAGAAATTTTACTTAGAAACACCCCAACCCTCTACATTTTTTGAAGAATGATTATGATGGTGCTTTTTTTTTTTTTTTTTTTTTTTTTTTTTTTTTGGGAAGAGCCCTAGACACATCTACAAGATACGGCCAAAAGTATGTGGTGTGGGGCTGAATTTTCATGGTTTGGGCCCCTTAGCTCCAGTGAAGGTAAATCTTAATGCTACAGCATACAATGATATTTAAGACAGTAGTGTGCTTCCAACTTTGTGGCAACAGACTATTTCCTCTTTCACCAAGACAATGTCCCCGTGTACAAAACCAGGTCCATAAAGAAATGGTTTTCCCAGTTTAGTGTGGAAGAACTTGACTGGCCTGCAGAGCCCTGACCACCAACTGTGAGCCAGGCCTCATCGCCCAACATCAGCGTTGGACCTCATTAATGCACTTGTGTCTGATCGGGAACAAATCCCTGCAGCCAGGTTCCAACATCTGGTGGGAAGCCTGAAAGCAGAAGAGTGGAGGCTGTTATAGCAGCAGATTAATGCCTGTGGCTTTGGAATGACTATCACACGTGAAATGTTAGGGTGTCCACTTACTTGTGGCCACGTTTTTACTTGGCTGTTATTTAGCAAAATGTTTTGTGTCTCATTGTGTAAACAACACAATATAGACTGGTTTAAATAGGTTATTTCATGTTCTCCACAAAGCACCATCGGCCGCTCAGCAGTTTGCCGAGGGTGATTATATCAGCCTCTTTTCACTATCTTGAATCTTGAAATTACAATTTTCCACTGCAACAGCTTCGGGTGCAAGGTCACACTGAGAAAGATATGAGTACACTTTCAGTATATTGTAATTCAAATGATTTTTGAATGTGTTTAGCATCAGCATCTACAGCTCTAAACCTTCCCCACATCATCACAAAGACTACAATGAATTAATAGTTATATTAATTAAGATGCCTCAGTTGGCTCTCTTGACTAATGTGTGTGTATTTCATAATTGCAGGTCCACACATGCATCTGAATATGCACCTACCCTCCCATCCTGTGCTGTCGGCCCGGCGTGCATGCCCCTTGCAGACAGTGTTTTATTATTCTTGACAGAGTTCACCGAACACATCTGGTCAGAGGATAAGAAGGGATGGAGGGATGGTGCCAAGAGGCAGAGAGGTGAGTGAGGAGCCAATGGAGAGGGGTCTGAGCAGGGGGAGGACGAGGACCTACGACCATCCATCATAACCGTCCCTCATGAGGAATGCCAGCTCCTTCAAACTAGGGCCAACCTTACTTTTGCTGACCTTTGACCCCTTGGCTCTAAACCGAGAAGACTATTAGAGCCATCAGGAATGAGATGGAGGGGATCTGTTAGTGTTGTTCGTAGGTATTTTAAGTAGTATGTTTACGTTTATTGTGACAAAGACCTCTAGCTGCCGTGTGAATTATGACTCTTGTCTGTTAGGAGCTAAGGTGGAAGTAGCGTGATGTAGCCACAGAACTTCATAGGGAGGAGGTCGGTGTGGATGGATGGGTTGACAAAAGGTGTGACTAGGATATGGGAGACCGCGGTTTGTTTCCTGTTTTTCAGTCATCATTGGTTTCTTTTGACCATGAGAAAATTTTTCTCTCAACCATTGACAATGAAGATTCCCTAACTAAGTAGTTTAGCTTAACCATAGCTGTGTAAGATCAGAAATCGCTAATATGAATCTTTTTGTAAGTTACTTGCAGTGTTTGGCGGTAACGCATTGCTTAGTAACTTTTAATAGTGATGTAATTGCTTCTTTCAGTAAAGCATGGTGTAAGACATTCCGATTTAAAGTTCAGTAATTACATTACAGTCACTAATCCCAGTGACGCTTTGTTACTTTGGTGGTGGATTTGTTTGCTATCTTACTGGGAGTTTGATAGAGGCTTGATTCTCTGTGCGTTCAGTGGACAGACTGCTGCTGAGGCTGCGTAACAAATGTAATGTAACAAGCAATGTAATAATTACTATTGCTGTCGATTGTTGTTAGTAAAATAATGTATTTACTTTTTCAATGAGAAATTCTTTAAGTAACTTGATCAACACTGGTCAACATTTGGTCCTTTTTGGAAGGCAACTCATTTTGTTGTTGAGTTTGAGGACCAGTTGGCCAATACCATACCTAAGTGATACTTTTTGATTATTTGCTTTGAGGAATATGAACACATTTTTCTACAAAACCCTTTTTCATTTAACAAATAAGCCAAACTTCTTCAATTTTCAAATTTGTACTGTTGTCTTAACACAAACAGCTATACAATGACTTTGTCTAAATAAAATAGAATCTAAATAGCAAAACTATGATTTTAATCATGTAATGTCTAATAAAAAATAAGTTAAAAAAAAAAATTGACCAAGTATCAAATGCTAGCTTTTAGTGCTTGAGAACAGGGCTGCAACTAGCAGTTATGTTCATTACTGATCGATAATGTGAGAATGTAGAAAAATGCCCATCAAAAGTTCACGCAGCCCAAGATGGCTTCTTTAACTAGTGTGTTTTGTTAAAAAAAAAAAGAAAAAGATATTCAATTTATAATGATATAAAACAGAGAAAAGTAGCCAATTCTTACATTTGAGAAAGTGGAACCGGTGAATGGTGCATTTCAGCAGCCAAACTAGTGCTAGATAACAGTCAGAGCTGTTTTCCCCACGCAAGGTGTCATAGTTCAATGTTAACCTGTCATGTAGACCCCCCCCTGAGTGATGGTGTATCGGTGGGCTCACATTGGGCGGGGGGTCCCCTGCAGCTGCCACAGGGAGACACACACAAGCTGGTGGACAGAGTGGAGATTTCCCCTCCAGCTCCTGTACTTCCAGGGGGGCACAAGGTCCAGGTTTGCCTCCTACCCTCTACCCTGCCGGGGGAGACCAATGCAGGCCGGGCCCTTGGCCTTCTCCCTCCATGTGGGGAAGTGGGGGCATTGAAGAGGCCGTGCTAACGTCCATGAATCACATTGCGAGTGTCACTCAGGACACACGCCCACACACAAATAAGCACAATATGCAAGAGTAATGAAGCCAACGTTTGACAAGATGCTGCAGAAAACTGTTACAGCGTCCTCCAGGAGACGGATGGCCTTGGCTCTTCTTTAGGGCAGCGACTAACAATTATTGTCATCATCGATTTAATATGTTGATTTTTTTTTAAATTCATTTATTTATTTATTTTTGATAAATCTGTTATTTGTTTAGTCGAAAAAGTTTGTTGAGTTGAGATGACTATCGTGACATCGTGAGTTTGTTTGATGTGATGCAAAGCAGCTCATTGCATTGAACAACAGTTTACATGTGATTTTTGTATACGTGTTCTTATAGAGATGGTGATAGGGATTTTTCCCAGCCCTGCTCCCTGTGTTGAATTTTACATTCAAAATTGTAATCCTTAAATCTGTTGTATGCATAATCATTCATGAGGCAATTTACAGTGAATACTTTACTGCAAATTGTATTTCCATCTCTGCAACACACAGTCGAACTGTTTCTAGGTACATTTTCTAATTCACATATTTTTTTGCTCCTACACCTAACTGAGCTGTTGTTACTGAAAAAAATGTCAGGCCTTGTTCTAGTTGTCACATTCTCACACACACACACACACACACACAAACTGGATGCGTGGATCATGGCAGGGGGCCTCCAGCGTTCCATTCTGGCCTTAAACTACCTGCTTCCTAATTTGGCCAATATGCAGGTAATATGTGGGGTCGCAACATCTCAATTATCACACCTCCTGTCAACGGCTCCCAATCCGCCACTCTCCGCTACCTTCCCCCCAACATGCCTTCACCCCCACCACGCCCCACCCCACCCCACCCTCACCCCTCCCGCCGTGACTTTTATTGCTTCATTAGTATGCTCCACATGCTCCGGTGCACACCCACGCTCTGCAAGCCTTCAAACCTTAACAACTTTTGGCAGATCAGTGCGTGATGAGGGGATGATGAGGGACTCTTTCTACTAAAAGCCCACCTACCTGGCACTGTGGCCCATTTTTGTCCAAGTGTGCGCCCAACCTGGTGATGCAGAAAGGGAAACAGCTGGGCGCGCTGGTGTGAAGGTTTTTCTGGGTGTCACACCTAAAAACTCAGCAGATGAGATATGATACCTGAGTTTTGGTACCAATACTTTAGTTTGAGGAAAGTATTTCTTTACAAAACCCTTTTTTAATTTTGCTAAGTATTCCAAACCTCCTAATGCATCAGTGTTTAACCTTATCACCGACCTGCCTGTTTTTTAAGTTATAATGAAGATTCCAAAGTTTCCAAAAACCCCAAATTTGTCAGGATAAAAAATTATGCGTCTTGCGTTTGAATATTTAATTCAGTGTAAACATCATATAGCTTCAATGAAGAGATGGAACAAGCTGATACAGGACAGTATGACAGTGTCAGTGTGGAATAAGATGATTTTTCCAACCATAAAACTTTTTAAGGGGAAATTGGATGTCAAGGGGTTATTTAATGTTGTTTTAACACAAGCAACCATACAAGATCTTTGCCTGAATTAAAAAAAAAAAAAAAAAGCCAAGTTCTGATTTAGATCTGGAAATATCTGATGAATGAACAAGTAAACCAGACTTAGTATGTGATCAGGTCATTTAGCTTCCGATACTTACAGTTTCTGATACTCGATGCTGCAGACACATTTTGGTCGGTACTCAAAAGAAATTGAGGTTAGATACTCGTCCCCACACCTGCCGCAGTTCACTCCTGACATGGATCACTCACCTTGGCTTTCTTGAGCACCTGCTCTCCTGCAGCGATGTCTGATTTCTGGGTAAAATACCTGTTGGGATGCATGCAAGCATGTTATATCTCCTGTCGCAACCATCCATCCTACAGCTAAGCAGGTATGTCCAAGGTGTGTTTAGAGAGAGTGTGTGTTGGTGGGGGTGTTCAGCGTGTAGAATAAGACCCCAGAAAATGCTCATTAGAGTTGACCTTGGCACTTGGAGCTGGCGTTTGATGGATCGGGTACAGGGCCAAACAAGCCCCTGGGGAGCCATGATCTTATCTCTTATTGTACACAAACACACCTCCCCCCGTTGACCCTGCCCCCCCACCTCCCCGCTCACTCACACTCCTCTGCTCTACACACATCACAGGCAGAATAAATCTGTGTCTGACACCACAGGAAAAAGGAGAGGGGGGGGAGGCCTGAGGGAGGAAAGGAGAGAGAAGGCAGTGCTTGAAGAGAGAGGGGGGGAGGAAGGGAGGGAGGGCGACAGGAGGAGAGAAAAAACACAGTGGGCCGAAGAAAACCAATAGATTACTGAGATGTCATTACCTACATAAGTCAGGTGTGTGTGTGTGTGTGTGTGTGTGTTTAAAAATAAATAAATAAAAACTATGCGATGCATGCGGAGTGTTAAAGGGAAACAGAGGAAATTGGCTGAGTGGGGGAGGAAGGAAGGAAGAGGGGTGAGGATCAGTGGATGATGAGTCTGAGATGAAAGACGAGACTCTCAGGTGTCTCTGTAGCGCTTTCACGGTTTGTTCTGTTCCTCTTACCTGTCCTTCTTCTCGATGACACACACACACACACACACACTATTGCCACCGCCACCCTCTTGTCTCCCCCCTCTGCTCCCAACCAGGGGACACACCAAACACATGAAGAGACATGAGGCAACATCCACCTCCAGGATGGCAAAGTCTCCCAGCATCCCCATAGTCACAGGGGTGGCATCACAGGCTTGTGGGCTCTTTGTGTTCGCTTCTTCTGCTGCTGCGCTACAGGGAGAAAGTGACACTCTGAAGTCTTAATTGAGGTTTACCTGGTGTTTTTTCCTCAGTGTTGTTGTGCGTTAAAGTGTGGTTAAACTTTATAATCAAGCCTACAGGGTTTACAGTGTGAAGCGAGGAAAGCGGGGAGCGTGTGACGACATTACAAACACGGTTGTTTACCGGGGTGCTAGCAGCAGCTAGCTCTCTACCTGCATCTAGTGAACAACAACAACAAAACTCTGCCACATTCTCACTGTCAGTCAACAGCCCTCTAAACAAACGTCTTAGTGTTCCCAGAAAAGGAATTTGAGTAGAATGCAACTATTTACTGAATCTTTGGGCATGTTTGAATGGCTCCCTCTATTTTCTCTTTGCACTTCGTCCCCCTACCTCGCTCTTGTCTGTCTGTCTGTCAATGCAGAGATCTGGGAGGGACTGAGAGACTGATGTCTCAGCTCCTCCAGGATCCCACCAGGAACGCCTTTTGACAGTTGCAGGAGCAGCAGGATACAGTGCAAAGATGTTGCTGTAATTGCACCTGGTTGCGTCATGAAAAAGTAATAATTTGCTGTCAAGGACGTCAAGGTGTCAGCGTTCGGCAGGAGTTGATAAGGTATTGACTGCCTCCAGAGTGCTCACTCACTCACTCACTCATACTCCTTTATAAAGTTGACTCCCAGAGAAAGAGGGAGACAGGAGAGGTTGGGGAACAGGGGAGAGAAAGAGGGAAGTGAAAGAGAAGTTTGGGGGGGGTAAAAAGGATAAAAGAAGGGAAATGAGCAATGAAAAAATAGGCTAAAGACAGTCAATCTGCATGCTCTGAGCTCCAAGACATTAATTGCACTCTATTTGCCACTTTGCAAACCCTGTTCATTTATAATACATGCACAGATTGCGTTAAATTATACATAAGCGATCAACAGGCTAAAACAGCATGGCATGCTCCCTGTAAGTTGAATAATACACAATTACCACCTGGCTCACTCTTCTATTCACTTTGATTACTGTCACATGGGTCGTGACTCGCCACTGATTGACACTCAGGCAGGAAAAAAAGAGGGAAAAAAAGCTGTGACTTCTTGTTGTGAGGTGGACCCTGCCGCTCCCAGTGAACCCTGATCTTAGAGTGAACACAGAGCCTCATTGGAAGGTCGACCTCCTCTGCTGAACACACAGGTGTCTGGTAAATGTTTGCATGTCTTTGTGTGGTGTTAAGTCGGGTCGAGGCCTTGAAATCAAAGAGTGGAGTGTGTAATGTATGACGAGCAAAAATAGTGCACATACACATAGGGATTCCTTACACTTCCATTTAGGGTGCTATACTAACTCTGATACATTTGGGTACAAATACCAAAGGAATATGTTTTGATACCTTAGTTTGAGAAGTAAAAAGTGAACAGAAGCATCCAGAGTTCTTAATATTATTTGTTCAGCCGTACAAGAACTTTTGCTTTAAAAAATTGGCAAATTTATGATTTCAATCTAGAACTATCTGATCAATGGAAAGGAAAACAAAATTACAAACCTGAGCGAGCATTTGATGCTTTCTGTACATGACAGTATTTGATAGGTGTTCCAAACACATTTTATTCAGTACCAAAAAACGATTAGGGTTCGATACCCAGCTCAACTTATGAATTTGAGCTGGTAGAGGATGTAGCGTCTTGCTCAGGGGCACTTAAAGGTGAGGAATGCGATTCTAATCCAATACACGTCTTTTTGTCAAAGTCAGCGGATATCTCCTCACGGTCTGCTAGCTGTCCGTTCAGTGTGCGCGCTGAAAAAAACTCTGGTGTTTATACACAGCCCTGGCTCTGTAAATGGGAAACAAACAAAGTGGCTCGGAGTGAGCCACACAACACTATGCCAGCCATGATTTGTGTGTCAGGTATCGTTAAATGACTTGCTCACGGACATTCAGCTTAGTTTGCCAAGATATGCTGCTGTTGTGATGTTAGCTATAGTAGCAGGAGAGTTGTGAGTATCGCTGTCTGGAGCTGCTGTGCTGGCTCTGGGAAACCGTCTCGTCCTCTCTAGCTGTTAGCTTTGCAGCAGCAACTGTAGGGACAGTTTGCTAAGCCACAACCTAGCTAACGTTATTATACAGTTACATTACTCGCTGTGTCATTGTTCGCTCTATATCATGGTATTCGTCATGGTATTGGATTGAATCACATACCCCACCTTTAAGGCCCTGACACACCAAGCCAACCTTAAAGAGCTAGTGCTAACAAAGACATACTGATGCATAGGCTCACATCACCTCATGTCTTCTGTCTAAAGCTGCTGCTGGCCATCTGACCGCTGACATACATGCATGTTCTGATCCTAAGTGAGAGGAAATAACTTCTAATCTGCACTTCAGAGATAAACAAAACAAACTTGACAACCATTTCCATGCCACTGCGAATCAAATTGAGAAATATCTAAAAAAATAAATAAAGTTGCACCTGGCACTGCAGTTTGGCTTAACATTACTCTGGCGATGTCAGCATGCTGTCTTCAGCTTGTGGAATAAAGGAAAAGGCAGAGGCAAAGTATAAGGAGAAACTGAACTACATGGGTGAAGTCATGGATTAACTAAGCTGAACAGCCAAGCAAGACATTTGCATTGAAAGTAATATGGCAAGTCAAATCATCAATCGTCATTGGTGAAAAATAATCAGCTTTGCCTTGCAAAACTTGAATGCTCTGGCTGTCTTTTTTTTCTGTGTTGTGTTTCAGCAATGCAACTCGCCAATCATGGCCCACCCTTAAGGAAAGCAGCGTGTTGTTGAAATTCAGTGACAGTTGAACATTTTCACTTTGGAATTGTGGTGCATTTCAGATGCAAATGCCTGCGCAAGGGGTCACCTATTGCTTCCAACACCAATTCAGTTAAAGAGATGCTAACAAGGTGCCGACAAGAGCCAACGGTGCCCGACACATCACCAAAACTATGGCGATGGTTAGCCACAGACGCTCAATGACACTAAAGGGGTGATTGTGGGTTCGGCATGTCAGGAACACTTCAACAGCAGTCGTTAATAGGTGCTGGCATGCCAGCCACTACAGAGATCAAACCTGCAGCCTTCATTTACAGGACAATCTCTTTCTAAGCAGTATTCCACCCAGCTGCTCTGTGATCTTTGACCTGCTGCTCCATCTTTGATCAAGGCCCTCTGAAGCAGGATGAAACCCCAGGCTTGAGCTTTAATGTCCAACTTCCCTCCTTCTCTCTCCTCTTGATGTCGTCCAGCCATTTCATCATCATAGGGAGATAAAAACGGATTGATGATGGCATGTTTGACAGTTAGAACATGCAACGCATCAGCCACATGTGTGAGAAGAAAAACACCTGCTTCAATCTTTGCCTCTTGCCTCTTGAATGCGCCACCCCGGCTTAGCATAAAGGGAATGCCCCCTGCTTCAAAGCTGGGGTGACGTAAGCTAAAAGCTCTTTCTGAGCGTAAAGTGAAAGCCACCAATACAGCAATGCAGTGGTTATCTGTCCTCATTGTGGCTTAATGAACCGTCAATGGAGCAGCTTGGACCAGCTTATAGACTTCTCATTGTTGCACAGGGGCTCCCAGGGTTGATAGATTCAGCGTTAAGGGTCAGGATTTGTGGAGCTAGAGGCACAATCCTTCGGATATTTCCCAGAGATCTAAAAGCCAGTTAATCAGCTCTCCCTTCATGATCTCCCTGGCTGTTCATCTTCCCATGGACGCGTTCTATCAGTCTTTTTACCACCAGCCTCCTCACGCTTTCTGTGCCTTTATTCTGCTGTGTTTGTGTTTGGGATTTGCCCAAGTGGCCCCCAGATCAGTTGACCTGACCCCAGCTTGGCGGAGAATGGTTCGGGTTTTAGCTGCAGCCTCTCTTACATTTTAATCACAGCTCTCTAGTTTTCTGTCGCTGCCACACACACAGAAACACACACTGAACTGTTTTTTTTTTTTTACTAGGCGAAAATGATCAGCACAGTAGATGGTATGATGGTTCTCTTTAACCTGCGTTTTTAAACTGCGGTGAAGATAAACTCATCTCTCGCAGCGCCTCCTGTAATTAAGCCTGCTGTCTTTATTTCTCTTGGATCACCTTGCATTAAAAATGTCCCCCTGGATATCAAGTCTCCCCCTCCTCCCTCCCTCCCTCCCTCCTTCCAACTGCATCCCACCCCTTCCTGTGTAGTTTGTCAGCTGAAGTGATTGCCTCCCTCTCCCGCCCCCTCAGTGGCATTTAGCTATTCTCATTTGCATGTACATGCCCTCGCTGTGCGGCCTGTGGGCTGGCGAGATTGATCAACAATGCCGTGTTTTATTACATGTCAGTCGGAAGGCTGGTTACCACACGCCATGGGCACACATGTGTGTGAGCACATACAAGCGTCTACACCGGTGGGTGTTGTGTTGGTTGCGACACTCGCACGACGGGTACTTGCTCACAACCAAAAACACACACAGGGCTTGTACGTCGCCTCCAGATTTTGACACTTTACAAACATATATGCATACGTGCACACCTGAGACCTGGTTAAAAGGTATTGAAAACACACACATCATCTTGGACTCTGCACCCCGCGGGAGTTGATGCGACTGAACATGTATATTCTTGCTCGGTGAAGCCTGCGTTTACGGTGGTATTTTAGCGTAGCCTAAGCCTTCATCTCCTCATATTACATACTGAGCTGACAGATATTAATATGCAAAATAGGAGGATGCTGAACAAAATGCTGATAATTAAGCGAAGATGTTCTGGGTAGAATCGCGCTTAAGAGTGTGCATGTGGGACCCAGCACATGGTAAGCCATATGCGCAGTTAGCGCTATCCTTTGGGGTAGGGGGGTTGGGGCTTGTTTCCACACAGGCTCTGTAAAAATGGAGCCTGGGAGACTTGAACTGTATCCTTATCACACCTTTATAGAGTCATCAGAGCGGAAAGATGCTGTTCTCGCTCTGGTTTTGCTGAGGAACAAGATGTTACTTTATGTGACACCAACACAGAGGTCAAAGGTCAGCGGGATCTCCTCAGTCTGACATCACTGGTGTCACTTTATGAAAATTAGACATTGTGTTATGTTTCACAAAGGCGTATCTCCTTTCTGTCAGGTTGGCTGCCTTACCCACGAGCTCCTCCTTCCCTCTTCTCCCTCCTTCCCTCCCCCGGCTGATCTCTCCCTCCATCCCCAGAGGGGGTGAGGGAAGTGGGGAGGATTTTCGTGCTGCCGGGGGCGACAGGCTCTCTGTGCCATCCACTTACACAAACGGCAGGATCAGCGCTCCACACAAGAATAATTAGAAGATAATGGGTAGTAATGCAGCCCGATCTGTCCCGATTATCTCCTGGCACCGACCGGCACAGCGCCATCTGGTGCCAGATCTTGGGGCAGCGGCTGCTCTGCCACATGAAAAGAAGGTGGGCTTAGGCTTAATCTCACACCCCATTCTGTTATTGACTGTCTGTATGGTGCTGTAGTCAAAAGTGAGTGTGTGTGACTGTGTGCGCATGTGTGCCAGTCTCTGTCTGCCCCTCTGAGATGGTCGATATATATCACAGAGAAAAAGTGAGATTGCATTTATATTACATGTGTAGGTGACAGCCGGTGTTGCGGAGTGTCTTGGTGATCGACAGTAAAGCAGAGTGTTGTTGAGAGCCCGGTGTGAGTTTCTGCAGAGCTGTTACATGGACAAGTGTCTGTCACGCTGGGCTCTCTCTCAGCTTTACTCCCACCCTGCGTCTTCTTAAACAGCCTCTCTCCCACAGCTCTGGGCCAATTCAATATGACAGTCCATTGTATGACCAGTGTGGCCCGAGGTTTAGTGCGTTAAGACTCTTTGTGCTTCGTGTTTACAGACGCTTTACGTTCCCGGCAGAATTTAAAAACCCCTCGCTTACCCCACACCTTTGCACAAACCAAATGGCCTAATTCGCGTAATGCCTCGGCTATTATCTGTTGGACTGAACGGAGGCACACTGCTTTATCAAATTATCCTGTCACGTATTTCACACACAGCCAGTGCCATTTAGGAGAAGTACACAGTGGCCATGGATTGACTCATGTCTGTATGAGGAGAGAGTTGCTCTGCACCAGTGTTTTCGCAAAAGTGGGCAGTCAGGCGCTTTGTTGTCATTACTGCATTGAGAAGTTTTGCTTCGTCTTGAAAATGACAGATGCCAAAATTATGTCTGACTGGTGCTAGAAGGAGTAGTCAGCCAGTTACAGTAATCTACGACAATGCCAAAACGTGAGAATTTTCTGCTGTTTTATATCATTGTAAACTTTTCAACAGTTTGTCAATCAATTTGAAGATGTCACCTTGGGCTCTGGGAAATATGTTATTTTCTGACATTTTATAGATTAAACAAATGACTAAAATAAGACAATCAAGACATTGATCAATAATGAAAAGTTAGTTGAGGCCCAATGTCTGAAGTTGTTATTCTCCTCAAATCTTCAGTCTGAGAACTGCATGAACAAGATGTTTCTTTTTAACTTTTCAACCTGACATGGCTTAGAAAATAACATAGAATATGTGTTTCAAATACTTATTTGTCTTACTATTAATATTCAAATGCAGCGCCATCTGGTGCCAGATACTCCATTTAATGTAGTTGAATAATCCTATAAAGAATTAATGTATTTATTATAGTATACAAGTTATTTATGAATATAAACAACTATATATACAATATATATAGAATACACATGGTATGCACCTCTGTGTACAAATGCACTAGCATATATAATGTAATATTATGGAAATGTATTCTTAACCTATGGGAACAGTATAAATAACATGTTCAGAGGTCCACTTATTAGCTTTCAACTGTATCGTATGGTCTTCTTCAGCAAATGGAGCTGGATATTATCTTTGATACAGTATATTCCAAATATATTTATTTATATATATATATATATATATATATATATATATATATATATATATATATATATATATATATATATATATAATTACCCATTCAAATAAGTAATGTATGTACCTTTCTATATATTGCTAGTGATATATAAAATAATATTAATGATATAAGTTGTTATTATCATTTAATTATTTTTAGATTGTCATTAACTAATTTTACTAGATTATTTTGGAATATTAATGATTATAAAAATATTATTGGAATACTGACAAAATAATCTCACTACAAGGTCCATTTAGTAGCTTTTGCGGACCTTTTAATCCTATCAAATGGTCTTCATCAGCAGATAGAATTTGCCCAGTTGACATAAAAGTTGAATATTATAAAATTATAAATATGATTTAAGGATATTAAAAGTTGGAATGTTATTGGAATATAGCGCCTTTACTCTTTCTATGTTGGTATGTTTGAACAGCAGGTCACCCCGCTGCCCCAAAAACTGCCAGAAATTTTCAACAATATGAAGAACTTGGACATCAGCAGATACTTTTCTGTAACATGACACCTTTCAAATTGCCCTCCTAAAGCACAATCTTGTGTTTTTATACAGTTTGAACCGTTCAGAGTTCACCCCCACCCTAACGGCCAGCTCACTGTATCACCCTTCCACCTTCTTTTCCACTACTTTTACCCTCCCACTGTCACTCTAATTTGCTCTCCATACACAACCTTTGCTGTTTATTGAGATGCTAACTCTCTTTATGAGCACCTAATCCCGGGGCAGGGGGGATAATTTATGAAGCATTTACATGAAGAAGCCCAGCTAATTGGAAGCATGTGTCTGGGTAAGCCTCGCCAATGCAGACACACTGCAGATGAGCAGGCCAGGATTCTCATCGCTCGTAACGTAACAACATAATCATCGTTTCATCTCAAAACAAAAATTTCTCCCAGAGTCTGCAAGCTGGCCAGGTCCTGAAGCGTGTTTTATAGTGGTGGCATATGTCGAAGAGGCCAAGCTATCAGCGCGCAGAGTCTGGAAAGCTGTCTTTTGTTTGCCTGGACACGTACCGAAGCAGCATTCTTCTCAGGCTAACTGCCCCATCAGCAGAGAACTGAGCCGTCAGAGAGGCACTCAGCGCTGCCTCTCAAGGCTTGACCCCCAGTCTGCCATGTCCAGGGGGAGGTCAAAGGTCAGGTAGACAGGTCTTTGCCAGCCAGCCAAGAGGGCACTGGCCATTTTGATGTCAGATGACACCTTGATTCTCCATTTACTGCACCTCAGCATCCCTGGCCCTATTCTCTCCAAACCTAGCCTCCCTCAAAATACCCCATCCTCATTTACATCAGGTCGTTTGTTATGACTTTATGATTATATATGGGGCTTTGTCTGGCTGTGCATGTACCTTCACCACTCCCAGCTGGTCCCCATTAATAACAGGGCCCCGGTGTAGACAGAGCAGGAGAGACGGAGGAGCTTGTTAGCGTCATAGCCGAGCGCAGGGGCTCAGCATGTGAGAGTGGAAGGGCCGACAGGACAAGAGGGAGATGTACAGTACACATGCACACACACATTCACAAACACACACACACACACACAGTCACCTGGAGTATCCTCTTACACTCCAACCACAAATTTGAAATACATGACATGATGTCCGGCATTTGTCCTAGCAATTGCACAAAGCCATCATGTTTGTGTGAAACTACATGTGTAAATGTGTCAGTCTGCTACTGGGTTTTTTTGTGTGTGTGTGTGTGTGTGTTAGTGGGCCACTGGGCATGTGTTGAGGTGAAAGCATAATGAGGCTGACTGGACGGAATGGGCCGCCATGCAGACGGGCTCCATTGTGGGTCCCAAACGGCGGCAGAAGCCCCTAAAATCTGTGTCCCTGATCTACGCACCAGGAGTCGATGGGGAATAAAGGCGTGGAAATAGGATTTATTTAGCACGCCTCATCAAAAGGGAATTAGCAGGGTTTGGGGAGGGAAGACGGGGCTCTGTTTAGAGCTAGGATGAATGGCAGGATCATCTCTGTAATCCTGGGCCCCCCTCCTCTCCTCCTGCACCCAAGAAAAAGAAGAGAGTCACCCACATTAGCTCTAAAGGTGCCTTCTGTAGCCTCACCCTGAACCTCAAACCAGAGATCCTAAAAACAAAAAATCAGTTTGTAAGATCTTGGCAGGTGATGTTAAAGCACGGCACCTGGATCCTTTCTTCCCTTCTCCCACCCATCTCTATCTTTTAATTCCTCCTCTCCCTTCAAAACATGGCCGCCGAGCTGTCAGAATCGATGATAGCGGGGCTGACGGCAGAGAGCTGGCGCGCCAACATGCAACAAACAACGCGCGAGCGTGTAAACTAAAGCAAACAAAGCCCCTCTCCGCTCCTCCAAAGGCAGGATCCCTCCCACCTGCCACCCTGCGCCGCTGATGAAACATACAGTAACAGAGAACAACCATTAAATGGGCGAGCGGTAAAACCGAGTTTTACAATGTGAGGGGGGCTTGTTGTGGCACATCCCGCTCTCCGTCACACACCCGAGCTTGTTCATTATCATCCCTGCTCGTGTTTTTGTTTTCCGACTCCTCAGCCCCAGACATGGCGGCTGGGTGCATTGTGGGGGATTTGTTACCTGAGAAAAGGTGACAGGCTAAAGGGTGCTTGACTGGCAAATCTCTGTCAATGAGGCAATAAACTTAAGTTTTGCTCAAGTTCCAGACAAATCTCATCAACATTCTTCCCAGTATTTATATAATCAGATTTGGTATGGGTATCAATAATTGACAGGGAGCACGATTTCCAGGAGCTGGGCGAAATAAGGTGTAACTATCCATTTTTAAAATCTCACATAAGAAAAACACTAACTGAAGTATTTATTCTCTGTGAGCTGAAAATGTTTTCTGGTCAATGTCTTAATTTCTCCTGTTAAAAAACTACAAAGCCACCAAGGCTTAAATGAGGCTAAAGTCCACACATTTAGACAAATGAAGTTTTAATTGTGGTAAAATATGCAACGCAATTGATCTACATTTTCTGCTCCCAGGGGCTCATCTCACTCCCACTCTGCTTCTCCCTCCGCCGCCTCCTCTTCGTCTCAGGAGCAAGGCTGATATAATGGGCTTGGCCAGAATAAGCAATGCTGCCATGCCCGTATATATATCTCAGCGCCTGGGTAATTCCAGCTCAGTTTATGTGTCCTCGAGGCTGCGTCGGGCCCCGGCAGACCCATAGCTCCTTTATGTAACACCCAGGAGAATCTGCCCCCTGCACAGGTACAGGCCTGAGAGAAACAAACACCATCAGTAACCTGTCTGCTGTACACAAGGCTGCTGGGTCCACCTTCACCCCTCCTCCTCCTCCAATCCATCCGTCCTCTCTTTTCTCTTCCCTCTCTTTCTCTGCACCCCGCAACCTAATCATCGCCGGCCCCCATTCCCATGATTTATCGCGCCGCGCGCTGCTGAAAACCAATAGATCAGGCTTGCGGCGGGGGGCCTGGGAGGCAGAGAGAGACAGGGGATGGAGATAGTGGTAGGGGGGCCGGATGGGAGGGGAGGAGACCTGGAGAAAAACCCACCTATGATGAAGTGCTCTGTGACACAGAGGAAAAGCAACAGCAACATTACAGCTCGCAGTCGGCGTCCTGCCGTCCCTCTGAGAGCATTCCTCTTTCTTCCTTTACTCCATCTCTGTGCAGCCCTCTCTCCAGTGTGCTCCTCTGTGTCTCTGTTATTCACATCTGTTTTCTTTATGAACAGCCTCCTCCCTTGTTAAAGCTCTTGGCTGTTACTCCATAAGGACTGAATTTCAACATTAGCACAGGGATAATATCCACAATTAGCTTGGATCAGCAGCCTGTGCTCAGCAATCACTGAAATGGAACAGGGCCGTAGCCAGGATTTTAGAAATATTGAAGTCATGAGTGTAACTTCCCCCAAGTTATTCTTGTCTGTTGGGAGAAAAAGAGGAAACAGTGTGACCACAAAGTAGCCACAAATTCCGCAGAGGGAGGAGGTCAGGGTGGTTGTATGGGTCAACACAACATCAACCACTGACCCCTGCAGACCACTGTTCACTTCCTGTTTTGTACATACAGTTACAGTTGCTTCCTTTTAACCACGATCGTGGTCCTAATCCTAAACAAGTCAGTTTTGTGCCTAACCCTAATCAAACCTAAACGATAATGGTGACAGATCAGACCGCTAACAGTTTTATTTTTGCAACAGTGATTCATTTTGAAAGAACCCTATACACAGGATAAATTATGTTGTCCTGTTTGTTGGGGCATCACATCAGAAAACCCTTACGTGTCATTCTGGATGTCAGTTACGACATATTTGGTCATTAATTTGGAGGACTGTCTGGAAACTTTTCTAACTTATTTATTTCTATATATATATATATATATATATATATATATATATATATATATATATATATATATATATATATATAAATAATAGGATAAGTAACACTGATTGAGCAGTTTGATATATTTACCATTCACCTGTTTTAGGCACATTTTAAATTTGCACATAAAAACCTCTCAGTGAAAACAGTGGAAGTATCGGGGAAAAGTTTCTAAGCTTGGCTGAAGTGTAAAAGTTAAAGTATCGATAAAAGCAAAATGTGACAAAGTCCAATGGATATAGACTTGGTGAATAAATCATGATAGTATAGGAAGCATGTGACTTAAACATCCACGGAAGCTTCCAAAAACATCAGATCTGTGTGGAGCGATGAGAAGACTGTAACGTTCCTCAAGTTAATACATGAAACAAACAGAAATGTCACATTTCCATCACATTTCGTACTTGGTTTTCCACCGTTTGAGGTTTGACTGGCCCGGTTTTATTACATCATCTCGCTGATTCCTCTTCTTCTACAGTGGTTTAATGGTACCTGACTGGAGCATTAGTGCCACCAACTGTTCAGCAGCTCAATGTGTCCAACTCCTAATATGCACATAACTGTAGTGGATTAATAATAATCGCATTTTCTTTAGCTGATTTTCTGGAAATTCGGTTGAAATTTGTACTAAAAGTACATTTAACGAAACACCGGAGTGAAATTCATTGTATGTGTACACATACTTGGCCAATAAAGCCGACTCTAATATCGGTACTTGTTCTGTGTTTGTTTGCATAGAGTAGTCAAATTAAGTATATCAAGTCTGAAAATACTGGACTCAGCCTGTAAAATCCCCACCAGGTGTAAGTTTTAGTTGTAGAAGTCAACTCCCCGAAGTTGCTAAAACCCTGAATTCCCATAACACTTCCTACGGACGTGACCTTAGTGTCCTCAACGGCAGCTGCAGCCCTGATGACTGAGGAGATTTGGACAAATTTATAGTTGTCAGCTGACATAAAACTGCACAGTCGAGGTGTGTGACCACTGACCCCGACACAAGCTCACCACGTAGCTGCCAGAGAAAGACACCTATCAAGTCTGTTGATATGTTCATCCTCTCCTAATCCTTTCATCCACTTGTTGTAGATAGGTATGTCATTTTATTGATGCGGTGACAGAATTGTTTTTTTTTTTTTGTTGTTTTTATTCTTTGGACGCAATGTTTTTGTCATTGAAAGTTGTGTTTTTATAGCCAACTGTAAAGTTGTTAATTAACAATACATTGCAACACAGAAATGTGACCATGTGCATTGTGACACTGAAAGATTTGATGGATATGAATGAAAATGATCAAAATCTGACTTCTGAAAGGTACTAATTTTTGTTTGCATACATTAAATGCATGTGGCGCAATGAATTACCATCCACTGAGACTGTGAACTGTCAAATATCTGCTCAAAAATGTTGACATGCTTAAAAAGGCCTTTTCCTTCTCCAGAAATCTAAATCATTTTGTATGAAGATGTTTAAATTGGCCTGGGAGTTACTCAAAGCAAGTTCAGACATTGTGTTTTTTTTTTTTTTACCTTTTATGATGACATTCTCGTCAAGACATTTTTTTATTCTTCAGTTTAGTTTTATGTAAATACAGATCTGCTTTTAACGTTTTTATTTTTATAAGGGATTCTATTTGAATTCAGCACTTAAAGCTATAAAAATACACTTTCATAAAAGTAATGGTGTAGAAATTGTGAAAAAATGCCCATCACAAGTACAACCAACAGTCCAAACCCCAAGATATTGAATTTACAGTGAGTTAAAACAGCAGCAAATGTTCACAATTGACAGGTAAGAACTATGCCATTTTTGCTTGACAAATGATTTAAAAGATTCATGAATTCTAGTGAAAGAAAGTCCCACACACTGTCTCATTTATTGCTGGTATATTTATTTATGGCATTTCAGACTTAATGACCTTCACTGGGTATAGATGCTGGATAAATTAGGTTACAAATTAGGTTAATTGGTGAATGAAACACCTTGAGATAACACGCACATTGTCATCCATTTATCGATAATCAAAATTATCCATGTTTCCTCTCAAATTAATCTTGCTAATTAATTCATTGACTAATTGTTTCAACACTAATGTAACTTGAAAATGCAGTTTTTGCACATTTTGCACCTAAGTGAGAATAAATAATGCATTATATAGGCACAGTTTGTTTTCCTTTCAACTTTGTTAAAAACATCATGAGCGAATTGAACTGTTAACCCTGTAGCGTTTGGCATACTGAATCGTGAGTTGACTGCATCTTTACACCAAACCTCTCAAAGGTGGACACAGAATAAATCCTGGCCTTAGAAAACGGAGTCGTGCAGGTACGGCCAAACACTTGACCTACTGACCACCTGGCTTCTGCGTTCTACAACGGACACATGGTGTTAGTCCTCAGAGAGTACACTTCATTACAAACATAGATTGGATTATGTCTTCCCAAACAGACTGACCGTGTCCAATCACTCTAGTGCGGCTTTGAATGAAGAGTATTCACCTTATGTCTGGACTGGTGGGACGGGAAGGTTGACGCACACACACACACACACACACACACACACACTCAGAGACCGGCCCTCCTGGGGACTGGTACACAGGTTTGATGGTGGAACAGAGGGGCATAGAAAGAAACGAAGGGGGAGCGAGACAGAAAGAGAAATGTCTTTTAAATGACATCCCCATTGTGAGCCAGAGCAGGACGATGGCACTTTGCAAAACTGCTAACAATGAGCACAGGAGAAATCCCTTATCCTACAGGGGCCCGGCAGCATGCTCGCCATTACCATAGTCATTTAAATACAGTAATCTCATTTTCTGCCTCAGCCGAGGGGGCATGCTAAATTTCCCAGTGTGAAGGGAGGAGGGAGGGGTGTGCACGGCGTCCAGGGCATGCAGGATTAGTGACTTTTCCCAATCTGTGTGCATGTCTGAGATTATGGGGTTGTTGTGGTGGCACACAGCAAAAATAAATCCATCTTACCAAGAAATTTTTGTCTATTATTGAGTGGGGTTAGACTTATAGTCTAAATCCGCTTTTTATAACTTTGGTCTTATATTTGTAGTAATGGGTGTCATTCTTTTGGTTATAATAACATTGTGCTCACAAAGTTAATTGCCAAGATCTGGGAATGCTGTGACAGCTAAAAAGTCAGACAGGTCAAGAAACACAAGCAGTGGGTTGTAAACAAACTTCTAGGTCAGCCAAACTTATATGGAAGAGAAAATAAAGGCTAAACAGCTAAATTATTACCCAAAATGTCTGTTCACAGACAAATATCCTGCTGCACATTTGAACTTCCGTACTTGCCATAGATGTGTGTACGGTTTTCCTGTGCATTAAGGGACTGTTAGCGACATTTCAGGTGTGCTCACCTTTGGTTTTCCGTCCAAAGCTCTAAAGTCAAGTGTCACGTGTTTTATTCTGTCTACTTTCAACAGACTGACACGCACTTGTTTACATGCACTGGCAGATTTGTTCACACAACTTTTAGGACTTTATTGACAAAAATGACTTGATGAAAGTGGAAATGTTTTGCAGTGCAATTGTCTATGCATGAGTGTGCAGAGTGTGCGCTTTAGGAGGGGAGGTGGAGTGTGTGGGTGTGTGTGTGGGCGTTGGTTGGGGTTGCTGCAGCAGCTTTAGGGATATAATATCAGATCGAACAACAAAAGAGGAGCGAGGGAGAAAAAGCTGTTTCCACATAAGCTGTTTTCATTCTTCTGCGCTTCCGGTCCAGTGGAACAGTTGATGAAGTTTAAATGAAGCAGAATTAGGAGATCAAGCAGACACAGGAGCTGGTGTTGATGGTATCCACGAGGCCCCCCTCCCCGCACCCGGGGAATCGAACCGGGGACAGCTGACCTGGATGAAATCAAGAGAAAGAGAACTGCGGAGGGAAAAAAAGAGTGAAGGCCAGGAGGAGGAGGGGGAGAGCTGAGCGAGATAAGGGGATGAAGTATCTCCTAAATGTGATAATCTCCAATCACCTCTAACATCAATTCTGCCAAGGCCTGGGTTAATGAGCTCACAGCTGATCAAGCGTTATGCACCACCGCCCCCACCACCCTCCTGATTCCCCCTTTCTCTCCCTCGCAGTCGCTCTCATCATCACTGTTGTTCTTTTGATTTAATCCCTCTTACTTCAGCTGATTTGAGCAAGAGGGGAAAGAGGGATGGAGGGAAGGGAAAAGCCTATTACCCAAGCTCCTCTGCTCTCAACTATCTAAATGCTAACGATGTGAGGGGGCGAGAGAGAGAGGAGGGGAGGGGAGGGGAGGAAAATGATGATGGGAGGAAGACACCGAGGGGAAATGAGAAAGAGAGCGCGAGCGTGTTGGCAGGAGAGGACAAGATGCAGCAGAGGGGGGCTAATCTGTTGCTGCTCGGGGTCTCCGGGAGCAGTTTGGTTATTTTGAAAGCAGGTTAGCTGAGGAGATAGCCCGGCGTCCTGTGTGCTGACCCTCCGTCCCCGGGGTCAAAGCACCTGATCTTGGCTCTTTACTTCCACTTGAGCAGTTTTGACACACCAACACCAACACCTCTTGCTTTGTCTGTGCTCATTTCTACCAGCTTTCACTTTTTCTATTGATTAAAACAGGAGACGAGCGTGTCTGCCTGCTGCAAAGAATTACCAGTTATGGATTTGATTTGCTTTGGCTGGTGTACTTGGTCGGAAAAGACTGGGGTAAAAGCTTAGGGTCACCTTGAACTGGGAGTAATGTCTGTTTCGATCTTGTTCTTGGCGGCGCACCGAGGGACCAGAGGTATTTTCAGATGGTTTCGTTATGAGTTTTCGCTTCTCGCTCTGCCTCCTGAACAATTGTTTTCTTAGTTAGGCTTCTTGATACAGTACCCAGAGGCCTTAAAAACAACTGAGTAAATATTTGGCAATTGCTCGAGCTGAAATGATGATTATGAGCCATGGTTTGGCACGACCACAGGATGCAATGTGTGTGCCACTACAATTCAAACCTACCGAGCTTTAATTGGACTACAAATTCTCCAAAGAGAGCGCACGCAATCCAGTGTTTGCCTTGTTTAATTTCGCTTTTTGTGAACTTTGCAATTACGCGGCGGTAGGTAGCGAGGCACCTGGGTGTCACGAATTAATTGCCTTGCAAGTTCACACGGCAGCTCGGCTAATTTACATGGCGATATGAGGGAGAGAAACACGGTGCAATGTGCCACTCTTTCAACTGTAACAATCATTTTGATTTGTTTTCACTGCCTGGCACTCAGCATTTCAATTCATCTCGAATACACAAGAACAATGGGAGGAATTTGCTCGAAACACGCGCACACATTCGGCTCGTTCACGCCTGCCTGAGAAGCGCAGTCACTTATTCTGTGCATAACAAGTCTACCCCTCAGATTCTTCTCTTTCAAGAATCCCATTTGATTTCATATTGGCCAATGAAACAGTGCAGGGTGAGAGGCAAGTGAACAATCAATCTTTGTAATGTGATCCACGGATTGAGCTTGGTGAGTAAATGTTTGCTCAGGCAGCCATCCAAGCCTGCAGTCAAACGAATTCTGCAGAAAAGGAATCTATCCAGGGCAGGCCTCTCTCTTTATCTCTCGCCTGCCCGACAGCAGCAGGGTATCAAGCACATTATATTCCAGCGCTCTGTGCATTTTTCATATAGGCTCGCCTTTTATGTTTTATTTACGCCAACTCAGGGGAGAACAGCTGTGTGGGCGCCGCATCCTCTGTAAGTTTAGAGGGAGAGAGAGAACTCATTTCAGTAGGAGAAGTGGAGCAGAATGCCAAACGCAGCGAGCGCAGTACCTGCGAACAAACAGGAGCTGCAGACCAAGGCCTGCCTCAGCTATTACATTACCATAATACACGGAAACAACACCTCGCATGCTGTTACTGCAGTAATTTGAAAACAGATTGACAGGATTTACAAGTTCTCAGCTTATCTTCGCCGTGACCTCTGTGACCTCAATCTTCACTGTCAACTTTTGGAGTAAAATCATATGTTGGAGGCTTATTCGCAGTTGTTGCAGACTTTTCCAGGATGATCTGGTATTATATATAATAATGGAAATTGATTTTTTTTTTCATGTTGCATTTAGTTTCAGTGGAACTGTGCCCAGAACAAAACAGAAAAGCAAAAATATATAGTGTGATTTTATAATTAACCCTACTTGCTCCTTCATGTAGAGTTGATAAATCCCTCAGGCTTCTTCTGTGACTATCAGTCTGTTGGAATATAATACACTGCTTATATGGAATATACCGTGAATAGAACAGCTCTTTGAGAGGTTAGGCTGCAGTGTGAATTATGTGTGTATGTGCTATCTATACAAAATTTAACATTTCATTTTAAAAATACACTTCTACTTGCTGTTAAAATTCCTGTTTTAAACGAATTAGTTCAACAGGTTTTTGGGGTTTACAACATTCAGATTATAAAATTATATTAAGATTAAAAATCTAGAAAGTGTAGTATATGAACTCAGTAACAGTTATTTTCAAAAGTCTATAAAAATATTTTGAAATGAATTAACAAGACCCATAGCTTTAAAAAAAAAGAGAGAGAGATTTATACAGCATACAAAATGAGTGCATCCCTTACATTTCACAGCTTTTAGCCAAAAGATAGATTTATTTCTATACAATTGGCTTTGTATTTTTTTTTTTTTGATAGATTAAAGCAAACAAAACTTTATAGTGACTGACTTTAAATATTCAGGCATTTATTTTAAAAATGCATAGACACTTTATTTATTTCTCTTTTTCTTTGCACCTGTCGGAGTCTACAGTTAACATATACAGTACATCATGGGAATAGACTAAAACCAGCAAGTTAATTTTGATGCATAGTTCTTATCTGGATGGATAGAAGTGAATGGAAAAAAATAAATGCACAGTCATTTTAGACTGTCATTTCTGGGATATTTCACTTCTATTAATCTTCAGACTGGTCAAACCTTGTTGAGGTATCCTCTATAGTAACCTCAGAGACTCACTTCTCACAGACTGAGCTCCTCTGCTGGAGACAGAAGGTGAAATATATTTTTTAGAGGGACACACTGCCACCCAGTGTTACAGGCTGTGAGGCAGGAAGAGCTGAAGTTCACCAGCCACTTCCCCTCATCCCTCCTTCTGATGTTAATGTAGTCCAGAGAAACTGAGTGATGCTGAGAATTATTACATTTGAAGTGAAATAAAAGACTCCTGAATAGAACATTACTCTGCTCAGAGAGCCTCAATTTTTTTTCTCAACAGGCGTATGTATGTCACGCACATGAAAGATGGCAAGCTATGATTGGTCAGGGTCTAAACTGTAGTCTGCCATGTCTTTCGGCCAAGTCCCAGCAAGACTTTATGACTCTGTGATCACCTAATCTGACACAGCGATCACCTCAAAAGAAAAAAAAATTGTGTAAATATTGTCTGATCCCAGGATGATACTTTTCCATGATTTTCTTTTCCTGTGATGTGAAAGTAAGGCTACTTCATGGCATGATTTTTTTCCTTTTCATTTTCTGTTTAATGTAAGGAGCTGCGAAGAGTTCAAAAGAAACTGTGAATGCAATGGTTTGTCACTTTAGAAAATGTGTAAAACACCCCTTGACCAACCTTCACATCCTACCAGGTAACAAGTCCACCAAGTAACAAGTCATTTTTTGCCCTCAGGATGAAAATGGAGAGGACATTTTGTAGGAGCAATCATGACTTTCTTTTCCTCATACTAGTCAGAAAAAATGGGGCGTAGCAGTTGTTGAAGTATCTAGAATGGAGTAATGACTTCCATCCATTACAGTTTGGCTTTTATCCTAATTATTCTACAGAGAGTGCTAATTACTTTTTATAGAACGACTTAACGAAATAGTTAGACATTTTGGGAAACACACTTTAGTTAAATGAGGCAGGTGATTAGCCTAGCTTAGCATAAAGACTGGAGTGCTAAAACAATTTCTTGGCCAGACCAGTGACTTCCTGGAGTCACTGTGAGGTTGCCAGACAACCAGCAGAGACTCCAAGTAGTCAGTGGGCCAGCTAAGAAATAGTTTCAGCATGTAACTCCCCATAAAACAACAACTTGGCATTTTTTGATTTTGGATTTAACAAACAAGATTTAGCATGTTAAATGATGAGCTGGTGCTGGTAGATGGGTTTCTTTACCTTTGGACAGTGCCAGGCTAGCTGTTTACCCCTGTTTGCAGTCTTTATGCTAAGCTAAGCTGGTTCTAGCTGCATTTAACGTACAGACACAAGAGTGGTATTGATATTCTCATCTAACTCTTGGCAAGAAAGCAAATAAGAGTATTTCCTCAAATGTTGAACCATTTCTTTAAATCCTTAACTGATAAAGGTGATGTGGTGGGGGCAATTTTTCTGAATCACAAAATAGCGTTCGACACATAAAACCATAATATTCTCCTTCACAACATAAAAAATGGTCTTTGTAACCATGAAAAGTGTGTTATCTTTATAGAGTAAAGGAGGGGTTCCACAGGGTTTTGTCCTTGCTCCACTTCTCTTCAGGTTATGTTTAAATGATTTACCAGAATCATGCCACGATGATGGTTTTAAGATGTATGCAAACGATACGATATATATATTTCTGGTAGAACTATTTCCTCAGTTTTCACCCAGATGTCGCAGTACTTGTATAACTTTATTTAAACGGCTTCACCAAGATTAAAATTCGCCTTTAGACGAGTGTGGCTAAGATCATGATTGGGATTGACATTTTGAATTTACAATCTACAGCAGCATGATTTGAAGAAAACCGTGTCAATATGCTTTTCATCCAAGTGTGAGCCTTCATCAGAAGTTAAGTTAAATTTAAAGGTTAATGGTCAATGTATTGAACAGCTTTCAGAAGTTAAATATCTGTGTCATGTTGGATTCCGAACTAAAATCTGAGAAACAAAGTTACATACATTAAGACTCAACAGAGCTTGTTTACTGAATGTTTATGTTGTATAAGTCATATAAGTTATTGTGCAACCTCTTGGTCACAAGCAGCTTCTACAATAGGCAAGCCTCTTCAGTTAATATATTATTGTGCAATTAAAATTTTGGATAGGAGGCTGATAAGGCTGCATGTTCTTAAGAATTACTTCATTAAATTCTCTAATATTAGCCTAAATAACCACACTCTTAAGGCTCTCAGTGGCCTGGTGAAACGCAGTTTCTTGCTCGGTGACTCTGGGTGCCCTTTCCTTTGGACAGACAAATGTCTCAGATCATGACTAGGATCATTTTACACTCATGCTGAAACGTTTTAAAGAGGAATCAATTGTGTAGTCATGGATGATCAGGTGCTTTTTTTCGTATTGTAAATAGCCTATTGTTTGTGTTTTGTATCTACATTTTTCAATATATGCCGTGGTATGTGGCATTGGTCCATGCTAAGACTGTATATAAAAAATATATATTCTATACAGTCTATGGTCCCAACACGTCCCCATACGTAAATGACAAAATAGGTCGATTGCCAATGACATATATGACAAAACGACACATATGACCGTTGGAAAGTACCAGCGACAGGTGTACCGGACTTTAAAGGAAATCAAAAATACGTATTTTTCTTCTTACCTGGAGTGCTATTTATCTATCTAGATTGCTTTGGTGTGAGTGTAACTTAAGTCAACGTTTACTTTTGGTTTCACACGGGACACGAACGCCGGTCTCTTAGGTGAAAGTCCTGTGTTTGTTTTAATTGCTATGGCCACTAGAGGTCGCCGCCTAACAATAAAAGTAAATATGGGTGGTAATAAGCTGCTTGCACAGTCGACCAATACGGCCGTTTTTCTGGTGAGGACGGACTGACTTGCCCCTATAAAAATAAACATTAAATTAATTAAATTTATAATTATGAGACAGTGGCAAGTATGACAGAGTAGCCTATTTGATTATTATGAGAAACTGTCTCGTATGAGATAAGTCATATATACAGTGGAAAATGTCTTATAATATGAGATACTAAGTCCTATTTATGACAAAAAATAAAATTACTTTACTATTACCATATTAGAAATAATATGACTTATTTATATATGGGATGCTATCATTCTTAAACTGAATTTCCCATTATGGAAAAAAATACTATAAGTTATATTCATGTGTTTCTTTTAAATATAATAACTTATAATAATTACTTATCATCATGTATGAGATGAAAATCTGAGAAAAGAAGGTTTTGGACTTATTTTGGGCTAATTTGCTGAAATCAGTTTATGTCAGTGAGACAGCCAGTATGCCCTGACAGCTGATATGGGTGGAACAGATGAGTGCAGTGTTTGAAAGTATCAGTCAGTCCAGTAAATTTGAATCTGTGTGAATTAGTCACGATAAACATCACTTGCTCACAGACTTCATCATCAGTCAGTAAAATGTCTGCCACCTTCAACAGGTATCCAACCTGCCTACCACAATGAAACCTTGATGGTTTCAGTGCATATGTGTCACAGACACCAAATGTCTCCTGCGAAGCCTGATTGGTTCAGGTGCAGCCTTCCATCGGTTAGTAGAGATTCCTTTGGTTGTACTTTGACAAACTTTAAAAGTGTGTGTCACCGCTTTATTCCGGCATTTTCACATCTACACGGATTCATCTAACAGGCCATATTTTCAGTACATCACACACAATATCTCCGACAATGCTGATGAGATTTTCACCAAATTTTGGAAAGCGATACATGTCCCCTGTTCAATCATAGTCTTAAAATTGCACTGATGGGCCAACAAGAGTTGCTGCAACCATTGTTGGATTTTGCTAAAATTGAATTATCATCGCAACACCTGGATCTCATGTTTACAAAGTTAAACTTATAGGTCAAAGTCATTGTTCATTGTTCATTGTTGTCATTTATGTGCCATTCACGAAACCTCCAGCAAGACTGATCTGATATTGACAACATGTAGGGAAATAAAGCATCTCACTACTGCAGTCAAACATTCAGATTGACAACTGTTGGCCTTGTGGGGAAACAAACAGCTGGAAACAAGGTGATATACTTTATACATATGCCGACTGTTGTCAAGTCACGTTATCAATCTACAAACCTTTTCACAGCATCCCCTGCAGAAATGATGCATCTGACACCTTTTGTTTATCAATATTATTTGATACACAACTACATAATTGTCCATATATTAATAGAGTGATAACCACAGTAGAATGAAACCCAGAACAATTATCCTGCGCTGCATATAAAACAAAACATGCCCTGCTGTCAGTCTATTTAGAACAGGAGTTCAGTTTTCGGACTCCTCAGGCTCTAACGGTAAATTGACTGTATTTGTATAGCGCCTTTGTAGTCTTCTGACCACTACACACTACATATCACATTCACACACATTCATTCACTGATGGCAGGTGCCAATTGCTCATCAGTCCAAAGAAACTAACTCATTCACACACACCGAAGGCACAGCCAATATTGATTGTATTACTTTGTACCGTGATATTAAATTGTGTGAGCCCTATCTGTACATTTTCAAAGATCTGAGTAGGCAGCACAGACTATTTGGCTCTTAATTGATTCTTTTGTTCACCTCAATCCCCATCAGCATGAGGCTGAACCTCCATTACTGGCCAAGAAAAGAAGGAGGGATGGAGAAATGGGCAGAGCATGAAGAGAGATAGTTAGGGATTGGGAAGGATAATGAGGAGAGCAAAGTACCCTGTAGGATTAGCAAAAAGGGTGGATAATAGGGAGCAAGTGTGGCCACAAATACAGTAGCCTATCAAGTGAGAGTGAAAAAATAGGGGAAGCATTGGAAAAGAGCGAATCATATGCTGTAACTTATCCTCCCGGTTCACCAGAGACCAAAGACACTTTGCTTTATAGAATCAGGAAGCCCAAACCCCAGGTAGCCGCAGGGAGATGAGTGGGAATTTTTTCACGCTTGAGAGGGTCTTCGCTGTACCTAACTGGCCACAGTGGCCACCAGTCCTGTACACTGGTCCCAGCTTGGTGCTTTGTCAATGTGCTGTGACTAATCCAGGAGGGCCCTCGCATTTTCTCTCACCCTAATTAAAAGAGGATTAGATGGGATGGAGCTCTAGGCCACTCCAACATGCACAGCCACCGTCCCTGCGCTTTCCCAGGATAATCGCACTTACTGGAATTGCCTGGATTTTCTGTGCAGTTCACCACCTGAACTCAATGGTCTGTCACTGACATAGTTGGTGCTGAGACTAAGGGGGCTTACAAACATGGATTGGTCCAAAAAAAAGTGCACTGTTGCAATTCCCCAAATGGTGTCTACATATGGTCTACACACCCCAAACCTGCTTCACTTCCAATGTTGTATTTCTTCATTTGTGATTATAAGATTTAATCCTGATGGCTTTATCTCCATAATTTCTATCATAATTTGTGCATGTGTTGTGGGGATATCTAAAGTGATTTAAATTACAGTGGCCTGTTTATTTTACTTTTGAAATATCCAGTTCTTAAGATTTACACCATTCTTATAAAAATGTACTTTAATTTGGGGCAATAGAAAAGGAGCAAAACTGAGTTTGAGTACCTTATCCTTCCCCTAACCCCAGTTTTACTGTATACACAAATGATGCTTCATGTAACCAGTGAATAAATCTGATCTGTTTCTATCTCTTTCAGTTACATTTAAAAAAGAATGTTAACTAAAAACAATACAAACTGAACCAAAGAACCACATAACTTGAGGACTGACTGAATAAACAGAATCAACTAGCAAGCATGATCCTCTCAGCACATAAAAAAAAGGCATGACTACTGGTAACGTTAACAGTTTGCCCAGCATAATGACTTGTAGGCAGTTAGACTGGGACCAGCTCATTGTGTTCTTAAGGCCATTTGTTGATGCTTCAAATATGTCTGAGTGTTTGTTTGCTTTTGTTATCCACTGAAATACTGAATGCCCAGTGCTGTCCAATACAGGTATTAAAAAGCTGTCTAGTTTGAAATAGGTTTGCACTTATGAACAAAATTAAAACAGAAAGTTAGTTGGGAAGATTATTAATGGAAGCTGCTTTCAGCTGTTAACTAATCCTGCACTGTGTGGCCTATAAATAGCTAGCTGAGATTCGCTAGTTTAAAGTGCTGGCTAGTTTAGATGCCAGCTGCCACAGAGAAGACACCTTTATTCCCACACCGCTGTTGGTATCTGGGGAAGCATTTAAAAAATGGACCTCTGAGACCCTGACCTCAACCCAGAACATGTGTAAGCGCCTGGGCCCCGGTATATTTTCAAACTGATTTGCAGCGTGAATTGTCACAGTTGACTTCTGGACATAACTATTCAGATTGCAGCACAAACCAAACATGGGAGATTTTTTTTCAATGTATCACCAAAGCTCCAAGCTCTAAGATAGATGTTTCTGGTGAAGGAATCATCTTTTTTATTAGTGAGAGGGGGGATATTAGTATTATATTATTAGTATTATTTTGCACATAATACAAACATTGAACTAATATCGGGGAAGTTCTTATAGATTTGACAAAATAATGTTGAATGATAGTGCACATGCTATTTGTTTTTCCAATTTACCAAAGCTTTCTAACACATCTCACAGTTTTTATCGGCAGATGGAGTTTTCTCACTTCTCATCACCCATGTATGGAGTGTAAGCAAACACTGGAAATTAATTGTTACCTTAAAGATCTAGGTAACTGTTGCTCTTTGGTTGGTGAATTGTGATGTTTAGGAAATCTATAATCTAGAGCTATAACTATAACTATAAAAAACTTAAGAGCATCAGGATGCTTTAAAACTGCATTTGAAAAACAAATGCATTAAAATGAACTCTTTGTAAATTTGATCCACTATTTCGAAGGCGGTTGAACCGCGCCCACTTCAATATGCCTGGAAAACTAGACACCTTCTGCGTCACAGCACCTACAAGTCAAAATTTAGGGCAAAAGAGCCCCCCTCACCCTCAGCAGCCTGCAGGAGACACGGTCAGTCCAGTAAACACAGGGCGACAATAGCTTGCGGTCACTATTAGATATTGTATTTGGCGTTAACTATGGATGCCGACAACGAAGAAAGAATGAAGGCGATTAAAGAATCCAAAAGACGAGAACGCCGAGAACGTCAATCAGGTAACGTTAACGTTTGCTCCCTTCACAAGTGTGCTATTTCAGGCAGCTTGGACACAGAGCTGTGTCATGAGAGCATCATGAGTATTCAGTCAACGGTAGCAAAACGAAAGTGAACACTAATGCCAAGTTATTTGACATAGTTTAGAATTGTATGTTTACCTGCTGTAAAAATCCCAAGAAATATCAATATCAAACTTTAGCTCACCATAGTTAACGCTAACGTTAGCTAAGATTGAGCAACCTAAAGCTAACGTTAATTGGCTTGCTCCGCTCACAAGCTAACGTAAGTTAACGGTAACCTTTCGGTCTTGGCAGGAAATTTGCCAATGCGGGAAAAAAAACCCCGATAGAACAGAATAACGCTGGCTGTGTTTAACATTAATCTCAACATTTCACGCTAACGGTTGTGAAGCCGTTGGCTTTCTTTGAGGTTATGGTTATTGATAAATCATTATTCCGAGAAGACAGCTTGGTTATACTAATACCCAGTGTAGGTGGTGGTAACGTTACATTTAGCTAATATCATACGCTGACATCCTGAAATAACAGGAGTTATTAGGAATTGAAAGCTAACCTAGCTAGTTGGCTGAAATGAACTGGATTCATTCTTAATCACTGGGTGCGGTCAGTTTGTGAAGCCCAGAGGTAATCAGTATTGATTATGTCAGTGACGTAGGGATGTAAAGCCGTATCAGCAATAATCCAGGCCAGTTATTGATATTATGGTAGCTTGTTACCTCAACTTTAAGTTACTTAATAAGTAAAGTATTTATACCATGTATCCGTTAGTTGACTATTCAGCTATGCCTAACTAACCTACTGCAACTAACGTTAAATCGTTCAATGGCGTTTTGACTTGTAACTTTGTCTGTAGGTTCAAGCAGGCATGGTTTACATGATATTGAAGGTAGGGATCTCACTCATTGAATGGTTGCATATCATTATCAAATTGTAACTTAAGTAAACGCTGCTGGCAGTGCGGATGTGCAACTGCCAGCGTCTAGTCTAACAAACGCTTAACAGCAGTGGGTGTGTACATGTGGGTGGAGGCGACATTAAACCTGCCTGACTAACCATACACATTTACAAAATGTGGCTCAGAGATGGATGAAAGCTGCTCTGATGCATGATTTGGATTAGAAATGCAGGTGTTTTTTTGTTAGCAAGAGAATATTAAGAGACACATCCAAAATAACTTGCTTTTTGAACGGCTGTTTGCAAATGTACTAAATTCAGTAGAATGTATAAATAAATTCCTACAGAGGATCAGTTGAATTTATTACAGTACATGCATTTGTCTTCTTTCCCCCAGCTTTGGAGAATACAGACTCCGACATTGGCGTGTGTGGCTGGCTGTTGGTCAGTCTCTCCATTCTTCTCATGCTGGTTACTCTGCCCATCTCCATATGGATGTGCATTAAGGTCAGCTGCTGGTCAAATCCAGTGTTTATTTTCCACTTTACAAGCAAAACTGGCTGGTATAGTAGAGGAAATTACTGAAGGTGGCCTAGTCTGTTTATTCAGTGTTTTGAAAATGCTAGGGTTTGTACTGCAGACTCATCCCCTATATTATGTGTATTTATTTAACAGCCTTTAGAAGCTGGTGAACCATTGTTTTGCATTTACTAAATTAAAAGGTATCCTCAGTGAGCAGGGAAAGAAAATACTCATATACATGCCATTTACGTGGTTTGTCTCTGTACACAGATTGTGAAGGAGTACGAGCGAGCCATTATCTTTCGCCTGGGGCGCATTTTGCGAGGAGGAGCCAAAGGTCCAGGTATGAAAATGTTTTATACACCAGCATATATCTTTTACTCCATCCACATCCTCAGTTATTTTATTAAAATGTACTTTAAACACAGTTCCAGTGTCTGTATGCCCCCCCTGGATTATCTTAGTCATCTTCATCACTTAGGCAAGACGTGTCCATTGTCTCGACATTTGTTTACAAGGCCTAGTTTGTACATTAGGCAGTGTGACTGTGAACCTAAACAGACCAAGCCACAATTTGGTTCAGAGCCTAGAAGATACTGTAAATTACGTGATAATAAGACTTGAACATCTAACTTTATTACGTTCTAACATCTGCTTCATAGAGAAAGAACTTTCTAAAACTAGAATATCTTCAGGACCAGTTGTTTCACCAGTTCAGCTTTAGGTTCTATGGTTTCCTTAAATGTAAACTTGCATAGTATTCTCCCCTTTAGCTCATAAAGGAGGTTCTTCTTCCCATTTTATATGGTAAACTTCTGTATTTTTCTGATGGAGACATATGGAGGAGAAATGATTAATATCTAAACCACTGACAACAGAAACCACAATAAAAAGATGGTTGACATACATTTAGTATGACTTGCAAGCTGCATGCTGAGTACAGAAATGACGGCAGGTTGCAGAGAGTGTGGACCTCCTGTTTAAAAGCTAATTGATATGATAAACAGATAATCTTTGTTACAGTGTATCATGCATTAGTCAGTTATTGTTAGACCAAATGTTCATGGCAAGATGATGTCATAGGCTTCATTCACACTACTACGTTTTTGTTTTAAAACGCATAAGTTTTGCTACGCTTACACCTAGCGTCCACACTACTCCAGCGTTTTCGAACCCTAAAACGGAGAAGTTTGGAAACGCTGCTGGCCCCGTTTTCATTTTAAAACCGTAAGGTTGACGTTTAGTCTGGATGGGAAAAAACGGAGGCTTTTGGAAACGATGACGCAGCCACCCACGTTCGCTTCTTGATCAGTCACAACGTGTCCTTCCTTATTCGTCTTGCCTCTATCACGTAACACTTTTCTGGAAAACACAAAGCATGGCTGATTCAACATGGATAACAAATTACAGGCGTTGCTGACCTTGTTGTCTAGCTGTTGTGCAGTTAAATACTGCATTTTATAATGCTACTACTGTCTATATGCGCAGGAAGCCAGCTATTATTGAAGCGATTTGTGACAATTCCCAAATCCAGCAGCATCCCCTTCTGCTGGTGGGCAGAATGAGAAAAGGGAAATCAGTGGTACAAATTGAAAAATATGTAGGCCTAATAATAACAAGAGGATGTCTCACCTCAAAAGTTTAACCAGGTGTCATGCTACCACATAGATGAGCACCAACGTACACAAGTTCACTGAAGCACCATTTATGTGGGCTCCCAGTCCACAGAGCCATATGTCTGGCAATCCTTCTGCATATGTGTCTGTTCGCTGTCTGAATGCCTTAATCATTCTATTCTCAGTGATGCGACTTCTGTTTTTGAAAGGCAGCGTATTTGTTTAAGTAAAAAATACAGACTCCCACGAGGAATAATTTGCATACATCTCATAACTCACTGTCTCTTTATCTTTGATTTCTTGTTTTATGGGATCTAAAAACCAGGCAGTGTCCTCTCAAAATGCAGAAATATGACTCCTCAGAGTGCCAGGGGACCCTGTTTATGACAGAGTGGGGTAATAATAGCTCTCTGCAAGCAAACTTCACATTCCTGAGGAGCTGGTGGAGCCAATGTCAAAGTTGAATTCAGCATTTGGTTTCCCATAATGCCCCTTACCCTCACGTTCATAATCTCCATCTACAACAGCTGTTATACAATAGTGACTTAGAAAATTTCCACGTATATTTAGTTTGAAACAGGCTCCTGGGGATAGTTTGTCATAAAATGAAAAGGGTGTATTTATGGAACATTTTGCATCTGGAAACACTTCTCTTATGAACAGAGATATTTATTGATGAACAAAGCTTTTTTTCAGGAGGCTTATCGGTGGAATTTTCCACTGTATCATGAGATGGTTTAGAGTCTGTGTGAGAGCAACTGAGGCTTCTTTGATTGTCTGACAGAAGCAACAATTCTTGAGAATGTTGGAAATGTCCTGATGTAAACAGCATGAGGAGACTGCTGTTTTCTTCATTTCCCTTCCTGAGCAGATGGATGTTATCTCACTATTTAAATACACAATATCCTGACAGGAAATACAGCCCACTAGTCTCTAACTGGTGTGGCATCAATGTTTGCTAAATGAATGCACACCTAGCACATGTCTGTTGCACTCAGGCACATGCTGAGTATTGTTTAATGCACTAATTCAGTCATTGTGACTTGAAACGTGCTTATGAAAGCTGCAAATATTCACAGCTTTGCCTCGCTGTCAGCACAGCTGCAGTCTTATAAAGAGAGCTTGACTTGGCCTCCTGCCTGAATTCCATTCATCCCGGTGTTTTCAAACATTTGTGAAGAAGCTTCCTCATTATTGTGTTTACAAAGGCTTTAGTCTTTGTTAAAACTGTTTGCATTCTTGTGATTCCGCAGGGCTGTTCTTCATCTTGCCGTGCACTGACAGCTTTATTAATGTGGACATGCGCACCATCACCTTCGACATCCCACCGCAAGAGGTATGACATGCATGCTTCCAATTACATTAAACAATTACTTTGTCACATTCACAGAAATTCAAAGGACATCAAAAGTATTGTGCAGATTCTTGATACAGCCCACCAGTAATGCACTCTTGGGCAAATAAAACAATACAAATCCTTTGAACATTTTCCCCTTAACATCACTTAACAATTTCTACCTTTTCCTAATGTGTGTTCAATCACTGTCCTGCTCTCAGGTTTTGACCAAAGACTCTGTGACAGTGAGTGTTGATGGTGTGGTGTACTACCGGGTTCAGAATGCTACTCTGGCTGTGGCTAACATCACTAATGCAGATGCTGCTACCCGGCTATTGGCCCAGACCACTCTGAGGAACGTCCTGGGTACCAAGAACCTGGCAGAGATCCTGTCTGACCGTGAAGAAATCGCACACAGTATGCAGGTAGAGTACAGTAGCAGTTGTACACACTGTTAGCTAGCATTGTGAGCCAAAACAACAAGCGAGGGGAGGATGTCAAATTCCTTAAGGAGAGGATGGGTTGGATTAGATATGATGGGTTCAGCTTTCCGTGTGATTTGTCTGCTATAAATGTCAGGCAGAGAAGGCTGCTGCTCACCAATGATTTTACTAGCTGCCTTGACAGTGTTTCCCACTTGATTCCCGTTTTGTAGATTTCTATACCAACAAATCAGTGAGACAGAAAGGACTGATTCTGTGATGGATCTGTAAAATAGCACAATTAGTTGTCTGTCAACAGTAAAAACATTTAACCTCTGCAGAAAATACAGCTCAATTTCTTATGAATATAAGGCCAGGGTACCTGTAGCTCTCTATAATTTCTACTTCTTGTTCTTTTAAGAAAGGTCTGTTGTATGTTTTTCATAAGTCAATAACCATATCTTTGGTTTGTCATGTTCCTTCTCTGGAAATGATCACTGTGCGAAACCACTGACCACAGGCCTATGCGATGACTCATTTCCATGAAGCAGACTAACAGCTTTGTCATCTGCAAATGTTAATATTAAACAAATCAATAAGTCAATATTAAAATCAAGATTTAAAAACATGTAGCAGTTTATCAGCCAAAATGTGAGGCTTAATTGTATTAAAAGCAGAAGAAAAATCAATCAATTAAAGTCTCAGTAGACATTTCTGAGGATAACATCTGTGAGCTGTGTTGATGTAAACATTGCAATGCAAAAAGAAATAGAATTCCTTATTAAGTTAAAGCTGCACTGATGAATACTTTTTACATTAATAATAGATCAAATAACTATGTGTAATGTCAAAGGTGTCTTTCAGGGTGACAAACCCACAGAAAATGATCACCCAACTCTGCAATCCCCCTCAACTGTTCAGAGCCTTGTAGCCTCTTTTTAGCTAATTGTTTTTCCTGCTCTGGCCTGCAATCTCTGCACTCGTCAGCCCAGTTTCCGGGCAGAAAGTAGTAAAAAAACAAAACAAAAATAACAACCCAAACACTATGCTTCCCGTGGCTAGGTGGTCAACAAAGTGAACCTTTTCAGTAGTCGGTGGAGATCAAATCAGAGCTAAAGAGAGAGTGAATTTTGGACTTAGATTCATCTGGTGGACACAAATACAACTCCAAATGAACGATAATGTTGCTTTGTGTCCGCTGGATGTGTAAATAGGTGACGGTCGATAATATGCCATGATGTTGTGTTTTCAGCTAATTCTGCTGCCCCCAAAGTGCCATCTATATTACAAAATGATCCGTCTTGCTAAAACTTTGTCTCTTACGTGACATTTGCATGGTGCTGTGAGGCCAATCCTCCTACAGTTCTGAGTGATTATGTCAGTATGCTGACCTTCCTTCTCTGTGATGCAAAGTTCCTGTGATTGTTAGAAAAGAAAATGTAGATATGCTGTTCTTGAGAGTGAAACTGAAATGCTGGACCCCTGAAATAATGCACAGTAAGGCAGGCATTATGCAAAAAACATTATGTAGTCAGTAAAAATAAATGTAATGCAATAATATGAGACTCCAGTAACACAGACTGACTCGTAGAGGAAACAGAACGGAGGATTACAGTGCCACCGTGCTTGCTTGGAGCCAGGTTTGCCTGAAGTCAGTGTCAAAGTTAAACTTACAAATTGCAGTTAAAATGTGCATCAGCTGTAAACTAAGAAAACCTTAGGACATCCAGTGTTCCATGTAGAGCACAGCTGTTATTTTGCCTTTGAGTTCAATTATTTATTTATTCGTTAAACTTTTACTTCCAGTTTATGCTGAGCTTCTGTAAATGATAAAATATTTATTTCTGATGCACACACAGTCAGAGGTTTGTCAGCGATCAGTCGGTAGTTCATTAATGTCAAATATACAGTATGTGTTCAGTATTCTAGTGCGCTAATTGTCTTCACACTGATGTGGATAAAGCTGCAGACACTGGCACAGACTGTGGTTGAATTGATAGGCCATATGGTAATCGACATCTGTTTGAATATATGTAATCACACAGGTGAGCTCTCTCTGGTTCAGTTGTCAGACTGCTGTAAAAGTATAATGTAGTGATTTGATTGCTTAAACAACAGTCCTACCTTTGCTGCTGTATTAAGAGCCTTTATCGAAACACTGTTCAATAGTCGTACAGTTTTGTTTTCTTTGCTTTGTCTGATTTGATTAAATACAAGAACAAAGCTCCTCTCTCCAACACCGCCACTGTACTCAGTACAGAGACCAATCTGTTCATATGGCTACACAGCAGTGTTGATCTGAAAACATCCTTCATGAAATACTTGATGCATAAAAGTGAAAATAAGCCGTGTAATCTGCTTCTTGCTCATCATTTAGTGCTTGTTATCCACAACGTAGTAATTGTAGGTGTAAAATGATGACTGCGGTACTATGATGCTGGTAGTGGTTGCAGTTTTGCCACAGTGTCATATCATTTTAGGATTGTGTGTTACGGTGTGAGTATGCTCTACATGCAGCTGCCATCATCCGTATTTGATTAACCTTTTATTTATTTATTTATTTTACCTTTTACACCAACTGTGCTCTAAATGTAATTTCTTTCCACAAGAGAGAAACATGCACTCAGGTTGAGCTCCATCTGCTGGACAACTTTGGAAAATGCAAAATAGTTGGCTTTTAAAGAGGAGGGAGATTTGGGCTGATCTTGATCTGTGATTGGTCTATTTAAATCATAGTGAGAACATTTGGGCTGACAAATAGGAATTTGCTTTTATCACAAAAAATGTTGCAGTTTTAATTAACATGTTGCCAGTTTCTGTCAAACGCTGTCAAAATGAGATATTTCAATAGAGGCTCCGGGAAAACTTCAGAAAACATGTTGAACATTCGTCTCTCTGTCTTCTCAGTCCACTCTGGACGACGCCACAGATGACTGGGGGATCAAGGTCGAGCGGGTGGAGATCAAAGACGTCAAGCTGCCCCTTCAGCTCCAGAGGGCCATGGCTGCTGAGGCTGAGGCCAGCCGCGAGGCCAGAGCGAAGGTAGGATGGTCCCGCCTCCCCGTCATTGTGTTTTAAAATAGGAGGTCCTCTCACTCCTCACAACGTTCCTACAAGTTCCCGAAGTCACAGCAGCTTTTTCACCCGTCAAATTGATGATTTGGGGGGAAAAAATCACCTTGCATTGCAGAATTTATGTAAATTGTAACCCAACATATTGGTGTAATCTACTAACTAAAAGTTGATCAGTTATCTGTGTAAAAAAGGGTGTTAGTTTCCTCTCAACCACATTCAGACACCCCTCGCCCTCTGTCTTGTTCATTCCCCTCTCTCTCTCCTCCTGTTTTCTTCTCAAGGTGATCGCAGCTGAGGGAGAGATGAACGCGTCGCGCGCGCTGAAGGAGGCGTCACTGGTGATTGCAGAGTCTCCGTCGGCCCTGCAGCTGCGCTACCTTCAGACCCTCAACACCATCGCCGCCGAGAAGAACTCCACCATCATTTTCCCGCTGCCGATGGAGATGATGCAGGGGTTCATCAAACACTGAGGGGGGGGGGAGTGGAGTCTCAAAACACATCGTTCACATGCACACACTCACACAACATGCGACACTTGCACACACACACATTTAGGCCCCGTGTCTGTTAAGCATGTCTCTTTGAAACAGCAGTGCTAAGGTGACGCTTAGGGAGTTGACCTTGTGGCTCATGATGCACCAAGCTGTCTTCAGAGAACTTGTGGTGCTCAACATCAACTGTTTAAAAGCTGCGCCTGTGTGAGGAAATAACTCCACACCTGGAGGGAGCAGTAGTCATTTCTAATCTAAAAAAGAAAACTGCAACACAAACTAACCGACCATTTTCTAGCAAGTGGATTGTTGGTTACTTCATTCCAAATTGCCATTTTGTTGTAAAAAAAAAAAATTCTTTAAGATTAATCAGAGAGCTTAAGCGGATGAACACAAGATGAAGACATGAAATGTAACTTGTGTCACATGGTTGTGTTGCTCAGATCAGTTTCTCTTCTCGTGCACTGATCTGTTAGGCCGAACAGCCAATCAGAAAGCTCTCTATCACCCGCTGCCGATTCAGCGCGCTCAGTCAGCTGAACTGCTGACAGCAAAATCTACAGCATGCAGCTTGGTGTGTCTGCCAAGAACTGACCACTTTTTATTTTAAAGGAAAGTGCCTGCTGGATATGTGGCCTTACATACAAATACACACACACACACACACACACACACACACACACAAATACATGTTCTTGTACTTCTATCTATTCTATCTAATAGCTCCTAATATTGTGGCACTCTTGTGACCACTGCCAGCATCATAGGGCTGCGATCATGTTATACCTAAAAGTATCGTCATTATTTACAAATGGCTTTACTCTCAATCCCCAAAACCGAACTAAATGTTTTTTTTTTTAGATGTTAGCTGTGCCATTGCATGTTTTCACAGATCGTGTAAAACATTCATTCCAACATCAGCATTAAACCTTGAAGGTTCAAACACGTACCAGGACCTACAGTATACGCTGTACTGTACTTAACCTGCTCTACTCTCGTTCTTCACTTTCATCAGAGTGAAAGAAAGAAACGCTGGCAGTGCTGATTTTTTGTTTTTTATTTACTGAAAATACAGTAAATATGGTGCATAAACAGACTGGAGAGGCCTGAGATGGATCAATGCAAAAGCTGCAATGATGTTATCTTGGTGGATTGTGTTTGGTTTGCTTTATCACAATACTGAGCCAGCACGAGAGATGGGCAGCGGTCCTAAAGTAGCCCCTTCAGAAAGTAGGGTTTGGTCAGAGTGACATACAAATAAAAATACAGAGAGAGTGACACACACACACACACACACACACTTTCCTCTTTTAAACACATAAACACCTTTCCTCCAGTTGCCAATAGTTTTGTCTAAGATTATAAGCTAAAACTTGACTGAGATGTTGACAGTCAGGCCAGATGTTACTTGTATATGTTTACAGTATGCTTTCTATTCATACACAGTATATGATATATTAAGAATGATGGACAAAGTATTAGGAGCACCTCAGATTGCTGTAGCGTTGACTCTGACACAAAAAGGGAACATTATCAGCTACACAGGTGGTACTGTGTATATTGTAGGGCTGTCAGTTGTTCCGATTATTTTGTCCACCCCCTGTCTGGCTTCACTGCTTAGGAGAAGCAGGGACTGTTAGAAAGAAACTTATCGCAAATCTTTCAGCCAAAAGCCTTAACTTACTGCCATCGATTCATTTTACAGCCTAATATCACATTTCTATGCACTTCCCAGTGAAAATAACTGAATGATTTTATTGACTTATTTTTTTTAAACAGTATTTTATCACACACGCTCCTTCTGGGTGTAAACAAACAAGCCAAATAATTAAACGTCTTTGTATCTAGCTCAAAACTGACATGTAGTTGTTAGATTTTTCCTCCTTTTGACATATAAAAGAACAGGAGTGTTGGTAAATGTATGTTACAGTATCGAGTGTATATCTGTCGTCTTAGTAGTGTTACTATATATGTACATATACATACAATATGTATTAGGAGTTCAGTTTGTCACATCTGAACCCAGGTTTAAAGTGGCACTATAGAGTTACTTTTTATTTTTTGTTATTGAGAACAAAGGCTGTTACATTGTTTTATGTACCTGTTGACCCATGTTAACTTGACTTTTACAGAAAGTGTGTTACAGAAGGAAGAGAGGTGGTCACATACACACACCCACAGCATGACCACATTGTGCTGCTGGCTGCGTCTTGTCCACTTTCTCAGGCAGCATTTGTGTTCAGAGAAGGTATTTTTTTAAGCTCACTTCTTATTATTTGGCTTTCACTTAACAAAGCCTAACCCTGCTCATTAAATTGAAGTAGTACTTAAGTTTCTGTCTTTTAAAAAAAAAAAAAAAAAAGTTACACACATTATTTTTGTATTAAGTTATATTCAGAATTTATGTTGCAGCTAGCAATATTTTTTTGTGTAGTTTGCTAATGTTTGATATGGTTTTATGTTTAATATATATATGTGAAGACTTTAAATAAAGACGCTATCAAAAAGCATTTTTGTCTATGGATTTCATTCTTTTCAGATCAGAGATCAGTGTTGCAATTAAGTGTTTGTAAAAACAGAGACATAAAACACTTAACATGTTTTATTTGGTTTTATTGAAATGATGACAAGGCTGAGGAAAACCTTAGAAAGTGTCACAGAAGTCGTAACTGGTTTATAAAGCAGCAAAGCGTCGGTTTCCCATTTAAAGTTGGCCACTGCAGCATCACACAAGCTTTCTGGGCATGAATCTGGCATTTAAAAAAAACAAATAAATATGGCATCTAAACTGAAGGTACAAACAACTTACTTATAAAGGCATCTTTCAACTGGAGCAGTACCTTTTTTTTCTTATTGTAACTAAAGGAAAGAATATTAAGGCATTGGTTTTATTGCTTTTTATAAGCTGTGTTTTCTTGGCAGTGAGTTTTCCAATGTTGCAGCACACCAAGGCTTTAAACTGTCTTAGCACATGTTTGTTATTATATTTCACTAGTCAACAGGTTTGATTGTCAAAATAGGAAACAAATGAGAAAAATTGGCTTTGATAAAAATCTAGTAGCACACCGTGTTTAGTGCAAAATCCTACAGGAAGCCCGTGTAATTATTAAAGCTCTATTCCTATTGGCTTCATAACGAGTATAAAGGCATCACTGTAGCATGTGAGACAAAGTGAATTAAAACACTGCTTCATCGACCTGTATCCCTTTAAAAACAACTAAAAGTAAAAAAGAAACTCCTCGTTTTCAGGCCTTATTGGCAGCTAAAAAAGTCTTATGATTAGGGCGCAGTGCTTGTGGCAAAGCAGTGGGGTCAAAGGTCAGGGCTGATAGGGAATGAGGGTCAGGTGAGATCTCACAGGGACAGTTCAGCCATAGCGCGCTCCAGGGGGTCGCTGGTCCAGTAGTCGTGGTCCCAGCCCAGGAACCAGCCGGTGAAGGTGGGCGGCTCGAAGCCCTGCTTGATCTTGACGATGGGTGTCCTGCGGTCTCTGTTGGCCGGATCTGTCTCGATGTAACGGGCCGCTGAGGATAAGAAAAGCTTGAATTAGTGCTAGTCATAGAGTAAACCTGAATCACAAATGCACAGCAGAATAAGGTGTAGTTAAACAAGCAGAAAGGGAATCAAAATCTGATTGTATTAAAATTTCAAGACGTGCACTGATCAGTTTTCTCAATGAGGGGCTATAAACAGCCAAACGTGTTAATGATGTGTTCGAAGAAATTCTGCCAGTGACACACTGTAAAAATTGCGCTTCTACAAATACTGAAAAACTGTGTAAAGAGAAACTTGATAGTATAAACAAACAAACAAAAAAAACTACCCTAAATGACTTAAGTTTTCTTGAAACTAGGTAGCTGTGGCTCAGGAGGTAGAGTGGGTCAACAAGTGATCGCACTGTTGGCCTTTTCAAAGTAGCCATTTACCATTTAGGAAGCGTTTTGCTCCTGCACCTCTGGTGCCCTTAAAGGAATAGTTTTTTGGAAAATACTCTTAATCGCTTTCTTGCCAACAGTTAGATGAGAAGATTGATACCACTCTCATGTCTGTACGCTAAATATGAAGCTGGAGCCAGGAGATGGTTAGCTTAGCTTAAAGACTGGAAACAGGGGAAACAGTTAGCTTGGACCTGTCCAAAGGTGAAAAAAATCAACCTACCAGCACTTCTAAAGTGCACTAATGAACACGTTATACCTCGTTTGTTTAATCTGTACAAAAACCAAAGTGTAACATGGACAAGCTGTGGTTTTATAGGGGATAATGAACTACTTCTCTTGTAGGTGCAGTAACATCCTGGTATCTCTGCTGGTTGGCTGGCAACCTCAGTTACTAGACAACTCTAGGAAGTCACTGCTCCCAGCCAAGAAATATATAAACATATAACCCCTGTAAAACCCACAAGATGTTGTTTATACAATTCAGTTTTTGTACAGATTCCCCAAAATACATGAATAAGAAATTATTCCTTTAAGAGTAAACCCGAAAACATCCCATTACATACAAGTTGTATCCTAAAATAAGGCTCAGCCAACTTGTTTCAAGAATTTTCTCTGAACGAGTGTCGCTTTTCTTAAAGGTTCTTTATGTAACTTTCAGAAAACCCTTGTTAATAATGACACCTGCACGAGCATCATCCTGGGCATCGGCCAAAAGTAACATACATGAGACTGAACACTGAAATGAACACTGAATGCTGGAAAATTATTTTGCTATGTTACCTAGCTAGCAGTTTGTCCGCGTTAGCAAGCACGCTAACGTTAGCCAGCTAAAACCACAGTATCACAATATATTTCACATGCTTTGCAGTAATGTTAGCTTTGACTTTGGACTTTGTGTTTGACTCTGTCTTTCGGTGGGTGCCGGTCGTTTGTAAGTGGACTCTATTTCTAAGCCAAATTCAGCTAACGTTGCACACTGTTGACACTGTGGGGAAACGGAGAGAGAAGCCACTCGGGAGCGCTTATAAACGTCACATCTTGGATTTTCCCGGAAAAACCGACCCGAGTCCTTTACATAGAAATCAGGCTGTTATAGGCAACCTAGAAAGTCGGGGAAGGTTTCATTTAGCTTAAGTGTAGTTACAACCCGTTCACACATTGACAATAAAAAAGCGATTTAATACATGTCAAAAACTACATACAGTACCTTTAACTATCTGCCTTAAATTGAACTAAATTTTAAATATAAACACAAGATTATCCCGCTGACACTGTATTTAGTTCTTACAATAAAGATTGTGGCGTTAATCAATTCAATAAACTGAAAAGATAAAATAAACTTAAAGATTGGTCTCATCCTTAAAATAAGTGAAGCCATTTAGCTTTCTCTTGGTAGACTTGGTCGATGTTTGGAGATTTGGGTGCGGCAACCATCCAATCTACCTGCAGTCCTCAGACTTAAAAACCTAAAGAGTAACTTAACACCAGTCTGAAAAACAGTGTTTTGCTGCCCTCCCTGGTTAAAAGATTCAAGCCTAATTTACCTCTAACACAACCACACCCAAGGTGTGGTCACAGATGTGCTTTGTTGCACCTGTAACCACACCCAACAGTGATGTTACTGGGAGCTGGAGTACACCTGTACATCACTACAGCAAGGAGCTAAGTTAAACCACTGGAAGTCAGTAAAGACAAGATTTTCAGGGGGTGTTAAGTTACTTTTTAAAAACAGATTGTATATTTTACTAAGAAAAGTCAAGACCAGTTATCTTGAAACAAGTTTAATAATCTAATACACATACGGTGCTAGACAAGATTATCATTAATAAGAAAAAATTGATTTTATGACTCTTGACTTGTTTCTTTTTTGTAGTGCAGAGTATTTTCTTGATGTGCACGATTTAAATATTTAGTTGTTTTGTATATTAAATAAGCAAAATTCTAATGTTTGATGGGTTAGAAAAATGATGAATATTCTTTAAACTATCTCAGAGAAGTCAGTGGAGGAGGCCAAAGGATTGTTTTGAAATAAATAAAAATGGAGGGAAGTTCGAGTGGTATTTCCTTTTTTCACTCTTTCTGTTTCACAGGTCTACATGATTTCACATCATATCTTAATAAGATATATGATGCTGAGCTTACCAGATGCCATTGCTTCAGTCTTCTCTTCTTCTTGGGCCTCATTTCCGATCCAGACGAACACCTGAAAATGGGAAAGTTTTAAGCATATTTGTTCCTTTCACTGCAGTAACTCTGCTCTGAGTCTGTGTAGTACGGCTAAAGCAGTCAAAGCTCTGGTTTCTTTACCTGCTCCCAGGTGTCGAGGATCATGACATCATCGGTAGCGAGGTCGTCTTGGGTCATCTCCCCAGGTACCTCCTCAATCTGAGAGGAGGAGAGGGATTTAGTGGAGCTGCATTGATGTACTGCGCGCACAAAGAGCTTTGGAGTGTTCAGAAACTGGCGTATGTATATTTTAGAGACGATGTGCTTTTTATTCAGTCTAAAGGGTCGGATCACTTTTGAACTTTTTCTTTTTTCTAGTGGAAAGTGGTAACTGTGAGTTCTGTGGATTATCCGGAGTAACTAGTTATTAATAAGGTCTCAGCAGTGTTTATCTCAAACCCTTCCTATCTGCAAGGCCATTTACCAGAAGGGTTCACTTCTGTGAAATGATCCTTTAAAACAAGTGCTCAAACCAAAGACTTACGATGAAGTTTCCAGTCTTATTGGAGCAGGCGAAGAGTCTGGGTGGATGAGTGTCCATCTTGTCCTTGAGTCTGGTAGAAGTGCGATATTCTGTCTTTCCTCCCAGGGCCTCCCAGAACTGATCTGTGAAGAGGACAGACACACTTCAAGTTATTATAGTTTTATGTATTTAAACAGGAAAAAAAGAATACAAACACCTAAAGGGCTTAAAACAACAGTTTGACATTGAGGGAAATATGCTTATTTATTTACATCTGTCAGTTAAATATGAAGCTACAGCCAAGAGAGACGATTAGCTTAGCTTAGCACAAAGACTGGAAACCACTGATGTATTAAGGAGAAACTGGAGAGTTGGTGGTAATTCTCTGTGGGTTTGTCACTATGAGCAGTTCCTTTCACATTACCATTGTTGATATAAGAAATATTGATTAGTGCAGCTTTAAACAACATACGAAATGTATTGTTTTTCAATTAATATGAATCACAAGGTGTAAAAGTGTCAAAGTTAACTGCCGCTAACATACTGTTTTACACATCATTTACCCTGTGACAAATCCAACATGTTTCCGTATTTCTGGACATGTTTTGAATAGGACAGGTTATAAACTATCAGCTTAAGCTCACAGAAATAAAATGTTGAATTTCTGTTTTGTTGTCTTTAGCAGCCCTGAACTGAGGCCAGCCTTTAAAAGCAGGGTGTAGAGCAGCAGAGAATCCAGTTTCTTCTTGAGCTTTGAAAGCAAATCACAAGATTACTGAAAACATCTAAAGGGGTGATGCAATCAAGTCTCCTTTGTTTTAATATAGATGAGCGCAAGCACTTACTTTAGCAAAAAATACAAAAAAAGAAAATATTTAGCTTCACATTAAAGCGCTATTTTAACAGCTTGACCACAGTTTGTAGCTGACACAGGTACAACTCTCAGTACGTTAACTGGTATTGGGTTTCAGTTTGACTCAAAAGCACAAAAGATGAGAAATTGTTATTCTGTGTTCATCCCGTTTCCTCACCAGTCTCTCCTCCCTCGGGCAGCTCAGAGGCCGACACTCCCAGGATGTCACACAGCTGCTGAGCTCCCTGCTTCTCTGTGTCACTGGCACCAGCACCCACCCACAGGAAGGAGCCTCCGGGGGTCACCAGAATAAAAGCATCATTGGAGTTCAGGTGGGATGACACTGCGTCAAGCTGCATGGATGCAGAGATATTGTAGGTTAACATGTGCAGTTCAGGAACAAATACACTTTTTTAAATACAAATTTCCGGCACTCTTAAAAAGACTATAGAGGACTCAGTTTCCTGTTTAATCACTTCATTCTCCCGAACTTGGCGATACTGGTTTGTTGTAGGCAGCAACCAGACCTTATTGTGCTTCTACAGGTTGCTAAATTGACAACCACAGTGATAATATAATATCAGCAATAAAAAAATTATGTTTTCCTTTTAGGCATATTGACCAAAAACCACAATGAAAATACAATTTTTACAAGCTATTTATCTATTACAGTATTGAGTCGTCCTATTAAAATGTAAAAAGTAAGTAAAACTAAAAAATATTCTACTAATGGAGTGGGATTAATTTGTAGAATCAAGAGCAATCTACTGTAGCCATTAACCTTTTTTTTTCAAGACCAATAATATTAAAAAAAAAAATTTCTTTAAAAAAGGTAACTCCCCAAAGACACAAAGAAAATACTTTTTCATGTTTTAAATCAAAAAAGTCTTGATGGCTAAACATGAGACAAAGTGGCTTTTTTTTGCTGTAGAAAACCTGACTGTAAGAGTTTGGAAAACTGTGTTGCACTAGAAAAGCAGAAAAGTGTGTGTTTTTGTTTTTTTTTTTGGTCTGCAGAGATATTTAATGACATGGCTGGTGTTATTACAAATATATAGTTTTTTTTTTTTTTTTAAAAAGGCTTAATTTCCTAAAACAGCTGGGCACTGTAGTTTTAACAAATGTTACTGAAACAGGAGTAAATAGTGCATTTGTTCGGGACTATTTTCAGCAGCGGATTAATACACATTTGGTGCTCTAGTGAGTATTTCCAGGTATGTGTGATTGAGTCAAAACACACTACAGTGGCAGTATTCTTTATAATGAAGGAACATGTCACCCGGTGCAACAGTGTGGCTCATTTACGTGTTTTCAATAGTTTTTGGACAACAATGGAGCTCTATGGCACAGAGCAATAAGATATATCAGGCTCAGTACTTGTTAGTGGGATCAATTCATTGTTGGCTTTGGTCTTTTCAAGGGATTGGCATTGTTGACAGGGAGAAAAATATAGAATATCACCAGACGTATTCCTTAACAACACCTCTTGCAGTGGTAAAGTTAGAAAGCGAATGATGTATGTTCTCTTACCTCCACAGCTCTGGTGTGTCCTGCTGAGTTGGAGCGCACCTGGAAGAGTCGAGTCTCTGCAGGAGCGGACTGACCTCCTTCTCTGGACGTGCCTCCCTTGTACACCACCATGGGCTGTCCTCCAAACAGACTCATCAGATGGGTCGGCTCTTTTCCCTGCACCACCCTCACCTGGTACACAAATGCCAAAATTTAAACTGTAGAATGATAAGATGGATGTTACAGTAATACCTGCAGCAAAATACCTCATGCAGTTTTGACATTGTGAATTATCCCAAGGTGGTGCAACCAAATCACATCAAACAGATCCTTGTTGTGTCTTGTGAAATATGCATATGTGGAAAATGTCTGCTGTAATCCCGATGACAGACACACGATGGCAGCATGGAGCTGAGCCACGTGTTCACTGTCTGCGTGGTGCGTTTGTGAAATGAGGACAGTGAGTGATGACGCAGGTTATGTCTAAAACAGTATTATGAGTCTCTTTGGTCTGTAGCTTTTGTCATAAATATTTATGGCTGTCAAATGGTGAAAGTAGTTCTCCTAAATCACAGCAAATTACGCTAATGTTGAGTTTACATGAGAGAAAGAAGAAATGATGATTAATCATTGATGAGTTTACATATTGTAGCCCACAGTCAAACGCCTCCAAACTACAAACATAACTACAAACATTCCCAGCACTCTTTGTGCATCCTCTGGTATGATATGAAACCGTCTGTCTGTCCGTCAAATATTTGACCTTTTTTTTGTGGATATTGATATAACTTCCTATTTCTGGGCATTATTGTGTAGTTTGGGTCTCTCTCTGGGTATCAAACCTCGATACCTTGCTGGCGCCGACCAAAATGTGCCTGTACCACCATGTGCCTGGCTTCTTTTGTTACATGAAAAACCTGTCTCTACTCCTCATATTATCATTTTGGTGTCAGTACTAAAACTCCCAGCCCTAGCCAGGTAAATTAAAGTCAAGTTTAGTTTGACAAACTGTGAATACAAAAGGGATTTTTGCAAAACAGCTGTTCTCTGTTTTGAAAGTGAGAGCAGGGAAACATCTGGAAAAACCAGACAGAAGTTTTGCAGATCTGCAGAAGTTTTACTGCACTTGAACGTAAAGGATACGTTTACAATTTTTCAAGTCTGTCTTAAAACAATAGTCGGATGCCCATATAAACATTGAAACAGTTTCCCCCCAATGTAATCTTTCTCCCTGTTCACACTGGCCATTGAGAGATCCATTTCTAATGTGCTTCTAATGTGCGTGATGGGGGACAAAACCCACAGTCCTTCTGTTTAACTGAAGTAAATATGAGGCTTCAACTTTTTCAGTTAGATATATCAAGTGAGTATCTTCTTTTTAGTGCAAAATCCTCTCTATCCTTTAACACACACACACACACAGTCAGCCACAACATGAACATGAAGGTTGTACATGCAAAGTGACGACACACGTGAGGGGTGACGTGCGAATGCAGAACACAGAAATGAATGAATGGCGACTCACATGAGTACAGAGCCAGGACTCACTCTAAACAACTCGAAGGTTACAGACTGACATTGCTTTCTGATCTCCACAGTTATTTCCAAACTCAAACGTTAGCACCCACTGACACGTTAAGTCGTCATGATGTCGTTCTAACAACAGGTCAGAGCAGAGTTTCGAAACCGGGCTGTTATTTATGTGGAGCAGACAGAGGAGGAGGGAACCTCCCATTAACATCCACATTGGAATGTCCTGTTTGTGTTTGACCGAGATGGTTTCACTGTAAATTTGATTTAACTCATTATCACATTCATTTAGTCTTAAAGGAGCCAGAAAAAGGAAGATAACAGCCCCCTTCGAAATCAAGATATTGACATTCATCTGGAATGTGAGAAGAGAGGAACATTTTCATTGTTTTGCTTCTTTTGTAGCTGGTTCTGGACAAAAATCATACGAGTCATTTTGGGAGGATGAGGAGCAGGGGAGGGAGGGAAAATACCTGAGTGGTTATAGGAGCACCAACAACCTGAAGACACAGAAAAGGTCGTAAACCAAGGAGGACAGAAGCAGCAGCGGGGAAACCATTAGGTAGAGGAGACAGAGTGAAAGGATGTAAAGGTCAGGGAGGATGTGACTGCGCTGAGTAAGCCAGAGGAGAGCACAGACTTTAATAACATGAATGATAAGATGAATATAAGCTCATGAAAACAAAAAGCCACTAAAGGAACAATGTGTTTTACCTGCACAGGACCGCCGCCAAGCTCTTCATCCAGCTGGGCGCCGAGGATCGCCGAGGCCCCGATTTCATCCTGACTGGAGTCCATTCCCTGCCTGGGGAACAATTAGAATGCATTATCTTTACGCTGAACATAAGGAGAGGCACAGACTGGGGCTCGGTATGTGCTCACAAAACAACTCCATATCCCACCAATTAGAACTGAAATTGGAAAAAAATGACTTCTATGTTCTTTTCTTAGAACAAACTTCAAAGCACTTTTAATTTTAACACGTGGTATTGCTAAATCAGCTCAAAAGATGGCTACATTTGATTGTAATTGCTTTCAAGACTTCTAACAAAAACTCATTGTGCGTCTCTTTGATGAACGAACATGCTGAACGCATTTTCTTCATCATAAAACTAAAAATGATACAAAACAGGGACCCACTCATAATTCATTTATCATAATTTGATATATACTCTTTTTTTCAACATTATAATATAAGAAGCACATTTCCAGCTCTGAGTTCTGACTCCTCTCAACACAGCATCTTAATCATTAAATCCTCCTTTAATCCTACATCTCATAGTCACAATTCAAGCTGGCAGTTATATGTGTTATATGTATTGTACTCTTATAATTCGATGACACCCAACTTTGTGATTCAGGCAGTTAAGACGGGAAATACATTTTTACAACAAAATCTTGCTTAACTCAGCTTTATCTGACGTCAAAGTGTTAGTCTCTCGCATTCTCACCACATGTAGATAATGTGTCCCTGACGTCCTCCGTGATGGTAGTTGTAAAGGATGATGTAGCTGTCTCCACCGTAGAACTGTCCGAATGCAGACGGATCCACCGGCACCTTGTCGGATCCCTCAATACGCCAGATCTGTCAAGAAAATAACAAAGAATTTCTCTGTGAGAAAATGTAGGGACTATTTTTACTACAAATGACATAATATTATATTACATAACATCTACAGTATAATATAATGTAACATTGTAAACCTTTTCTAGATGCGAAGCTCCTTGTGTAAATCCCTCACTAATTCACAAATTTCAAAAACGCATACACATTTAGCAGGCTGTGGATTCTCCCCAAGAGGGAGCTGTTCGGTCATTGTCATTGTTCTATACATGGAAAAACATGTGCCCCCTACAGGATGGGGAAGTAATAGCAGCAGCTGAGACCTTAAGAGTGTTTTTCCTTCCTCCCAGGCAGCCATTAGTTTCCATTAATTTCTGTACTCTTGAAATTAGTCCTGTCTAGATGGTAACCCTGGATTTGCGGAAACTCTCACGAGATTTAGGCAACAAAACTACTTGGTTAGGTTTAGGAATGCGCACAATGAAGAAACAACATGTACAAATCTCGCGAGGGTTTCACAAATCCAGGGTTACCATCTACACATGACCCTTGAAAATAAACTTTGTTGAGATAAATCAAGGCTGGCGGGTGCTGGCTGGTGCCCCAGGTCATCAAGGTAGTACTAAAAAACCTCTCTGAGATAGAATCACACTGACAGTCAGTACAGGCTCTGTCCTCTCACCTGTTTCTCTCCGCTGCCGTCATCCACCATGCCGTGCTGGGCGGCCATGGCGGGGGAGTCGTGCAGGCTGGCGGCGTCAAAGGGCACCTTCTCGATCTTGGCGATGCTGTTAGCGATGTAAGCCACGCCCAGGCCCTCTGTCTGATCTTTGTCCCGCCAATTTTTGAAGAACTGTTTGAAGAGCGGCGTCTCTCCCATCTCTGGCAGGATCTGGACCTGAGTGTGTTTGGGGTAACCCATCTTCTTGATGAACTCGTCTGCTGCTTTCATTGCTTCCTTTCGCTCGTCCATGTTAGCATCTTTGCCTGTAAGGAAAAGAAAAGATGTGAGGTAAGGATTGTTAAATCAAGCGAGAATATATATAAAAAAGAAATAGTGATATGAGTAGAAGAACAGTTTCTGAGTTGTATATCGAGCTAACTGTAGAAGTGACTCATAAAAAACAGTTAACATGATTGGGGATATGACAGCCAGCAGCTGGTTAGCTTAGCATAAACACTGGAAGCAGGGGGAGACAGCTAGCCTTGCTCTGTCCAAAGGTAAAAAAAATCCACCTACCAGCACCTTTAAAGCTCAAACGTTATATCTTGTCTCTTTAATCCGTACAAAAACCTAAGTGTAAAAAAATTGACGAGTCACCCGGCAACCTCAAGGTGACCACTGCGTCTGGTCAAGAAATAGACATAACCGCTCTTAAAACCACAATTTGTTGTTTTTACGCTTTGGTTTTTGTACGGATTTAACATATAACGTGTGTAACTGAGCTTTAGACGTACTGGTATGTGGATTTTTTTTTTTACCTTTGGACAGAGCCAGGCTAGCTGTTTCCCAATCTTTGCGCTAAGCTAACAGGCTCTAGCTTCATATTTAGTGTACAGACATGAAAGTTGTATCAATCTTCTCATCTAACTCTCAGAAAGAAAGCAAATAAGAGTGTTTCCCACAATGTCAAATTATTCCTTTAATTTACTTTGAGGTAAATATCATTGTAGTACAACCTATGCTAAAGGGAACATATGGGGAATCCACTGCAGCACCCTGCACTGACCTTTCCAGACAAAGATCTTGCCATCGGAGCCGTGATCCAGAATGAAGCAGTCGCCGGACTCCAGGGCGCTCTGGGCGAACGGGTTCTCTGCTGCCACCAGCGCAATGGTCATGCCTCCACTGGCATTGGACACCTGCAGGAGGGGACGAAGGAAGAGACGTTGATTAGAGGCCGGAGGTGTCACTTGTGTGAGAATTAACAATCCAAGAGCTGTTGAAAGTTAAAGGTTGTCCAGCCTGCACTGCCTGCTCCTGGGTCTTTTAACCTGGTAAATATCAGCTGCCATCAAATCACTGTCACTTAGAAATGATCAGTAAGTAGAATTGTGAAGTTAACATGGCTGAAATTAAACTCTTTTAGAGACATAAAGCTAATTGTTTAGATTTTTCACAAATTCTCACTGAAAGTACCCAGATTTTTCAAAAGGAGATTGGTTTAAAACAATTTCATGTGTAATTTATGTACTAAAAAGTTAGATTTCCTGCTCCCAGAAGACAGCGATCACCATACTTAAGAGTGAAAAGGGTCTTCTTGCAGCAAACAAGTAATTGCAAAAATGAAGAGAAGCACTGGGGGGAAGTACAAAGGAGCTGCTGATAATGGATCCTCTCATTAGTCCCTCTAATTTAGTTTAAAAAAAAAAGAAAAATGGTGAAAGGTGGTGGTGAGTTTGTGCTTCAAATAGTACTTTTAAAATCAGATTCCTGGATTTGTATTACTGAATATTGTATTTTTGCACTATTACTATGTCTGCATGTACAGTATAAACAGCAGTGTATATTTTAATTAGTCCTGCCTCATAACATAATTTTGCACATAACTTTTTATTTATTGTATACTAAAAAAGAAAATTATTTCTAGCAATTTGCACTATCTTTGAAATGCAAGACTATGTTTCATTGTGTTTAAATATAATGATAATAAAACTGAATTGAACAGAATTTTTACCTGGTCTGATATTCAAAATACAATTTAAAAAATTCACAAATGTTTATTTCAAACTGAAAAGAAATAATGAGCCTTTAACAAGAGATTTAGAGATATTGAAGAGAAAATGACAGCATGTGTATCTGTGGTGTTCCCACTTCTCTCACCTTGTAGAGTTTGGCCCTCTTCCTGTTTGAAGCATCAGCTGTGACGTCATCAGAGGCTCCGACAGGCAGATCTGGTTTAGGACCTAACACCTGAGGATAGGAGCAGCGATTTTAACACAGAAGTCCGTTTAAGACTTAATTTGTTCTCATAATTCACTTATCTCACCTCTAACATCTTCTCTCTCTCCACCCCCTCTTCACAGACATAGACTCGGGCCCTCCCGCTGCGCTCGTTGTCACGGATACCCTTGGCGACCTGAGTAGCCTTCAGCTTCTCAAAGCGGTTGCTCTGGGAGCCACACCACTGGTAAATCTCCTGTACAGCGAGAAGAAGAGCAGATTGCAATGTGGGTGAATAAAAAAGGTGGAACTTACATAGTAGCATTTTGTGTTTTACAAAAATTAAGACCACTGAATGGATCCAAACAACCTCACTGTGGTGGTAACAATCACATTATATTATTTTGTTTATCTGATATTGATCTGCTTCATCTGCTCAGTCTGACTCACATTTCCCAGGTCCAGGATGAAGCAGTCTCCCTGGTTGAAGCTGTCCCAGCTGACCGCCACCTCCGTTGCCCGGACAACACGCCGACCTTTGACCTGGAGCACCCGCTGCACAACCACCTCGTTAGTGACAACGTGTTTGAACCCAGACGCCACGCCGCCTTTCTGAAAGATAAGAGTTGCATTTCAAAATAACATACCTGCCCTTTAAGACAAATCAACAAAATTAAATACATTTAAAATATATATATATATATATATATATATATTTTAATAGCTATTGGGAAATTGACTGACAAAATAATGCCATCATAACAGACTGGATCTGCTATTTTAAAGATACGGAAAGAAAAAAAATGCAGTTTATATTTTAAAATATGATGAATTATGATGAAGCTATAAACATGACATCTTACCATGTATGTGATTCCAGACTTGAAGTAGCCAAGAAAGGTTTTGGACTCGTGTCCCTGGACTTCCCGGTACTGGATGGGTTGTCCCCCAAGGAAGTCGTCCATTTGGACTGTAAAGATGGCCGCCGAGCCACTCTCATCCTGGGTGCAGAAATCACCTGCAAGAGAGGAACCACAGACGTGCTCCATATTAATCCTGGTCCTTATTTAATCTCAGTAGTCATACTGTACATCTACACAGAGAGACACATTTTGTGTTTGACAAATTCACTCACTGAGGACTTAGTGAGTCAGCAGATCGATAAGCGGGAGCAGCAGGGGGTCAGATCCCAGCGGACACATTAATACATGCAACGGTATTCTATTTCTGGTCACACAGAGTAGTTCAGCAGCATGTGGCAGTGTTACATCAGATCCTGTTTATTGGTAAATGCTGTTTCCATGATCAATCAAGCTAACTAAAAGCACATGAAATCAATGGAAAAAATACATGACTCAGCTTCTCGCTGTCCTGTTTGCTTTAAGCTAAATCCTAAAAAAATGACCCGGTCAGATACATCATCATCAGTACTAACCTACAGGACTAATCTTTAGGTTAATTTAGGTTTTGGCTGATCTGAAAACCAATCTGACCCCTTACTTTGGCTTAAAATACAGACACTGACATCAATTTGAATTTATAATTTAAAAGTGAAAATGACATGAATTTTGCTGTCCAGATAAAACCACGTATGATTATATTGTTGAAAGATTAAATTCACCTTAATGGGTTGAGAAAATGATCCTACATCTAGTGTTCTACAACATACAAAATAGTGGTAGAAAGTAATTGCTGTAAGTACATTTTCTTATTCAGATTCTACATACGAAGCACAGGATCAGTTTATACAGTTGGAATATAGTACCTCCATTTATATTTTTTTTCATGCTTCATATTGTACTTGTAAAGTAGTTCAAATTAGCTTTACCTCAACAATCTACAACATTTGAACACTGCTTAGATGTTAGATGCATCAGTGGTAACAATCTACTATATATATATTTATACATACACAATCTTAGTGGATTATAAAGAGGCCATACAGCATGAGTAGTTTTACTTTTGATAACATTTTGTAGATAAGATGTAATTTTAATTAAGTAATATTTTGAATCCAGGACTTTAACTTGTAATGGAATATTTTTACAATGTTGTATTGCTGCTTTTACTTAAGTAAAGAATCTGAATACTTCCACCACCGACAATATATTTGTTTGTGTGTGCTGAATGTTGGTGCAAAATGGTCTAGACAAAATCCCAAATGCATCACATGTACTTTAGAAACATAAAGCACAACAGCAGCAGTGGAGTAAACACCGCTTTGTCTGTAAACACACAGTGTCGATTGGTTTTTCACAATTTAAGTGCTTTTGTTGACGTGTTTTTCACTCCTCATCCTCCCAAATGCACCTGCAAATTGTCATCAGCAGCAACACCAGAGTGAAATTACTTTCCAGAAGCACAGATACAGATCCTCATCTGCTTTGCAAGTCAAATATGATCGAAGCTGCACTGGAAAACTAAGATCAGCTCTTTTACGTTTGGCCACATGTCCATGGAAACAAGAAAAATACACACCAAAAAAAGCAAAATGGATCCAGAAATGTTTGCCTCTTGTTGCTTTAACTATGTATTTAATATGCTGCCTTTAAGAAGAATCCTTTTTTTCTCATAAGTATCATCATTTGAAAATGGTGCCTGCAAACTTTATACTTATTTGGTCTGTCTTAGATTATCACTAAGACGTTGAAATTCTCTTTTTTTAAATAGTTTTTGGGGTGTTTTGCACATTCAAGAAGTGCTGGATGACAATTAAATTAATTCCTTGTTTACTTTGACACACACACTATATTACATACATATTTTAAAGCAAATATTCCCTTTAACTCTGCTTATTTCTCTGTAATAACATATCATAACGTCCGTCTCACTGCACTCACCCAACCAGTAGTGGAGGTCGTACTGCAGGTGCCCGGAGCGCTGTTTGATAGTGTTGAGGATGAGGTAGGCATCTCCAGTGTAAAATCTCCCGTACAGATTCTCAGGAACGGGCACCAGGTCAAAGCTCTCCACCCTCCACACCTGAAGGCCCGGCTTCTGTCCGGCCTTCTCAAACTCTGGGTGCTGCACTGCCATCCTGCAGGAAAATCACACACCTGAGATTTAGTGCTTTTCTACTCTACAGGCCTAAACATACAGGTGTGCTCCCGTGGCAACAAGCTGTGGTTTTACGCTCCGGAACGGTGGTCGAATACTGCAGAGGTAGGAGTCGTAGAGCTTTGTATTAAATTGAAAGTGAGACTGGGACTGCCTAGTTGTGAGACTTTACTCTGGAACACATAAAGCCACTCCCCTTATGGCTGAGTTGTTGCCATGGATCCAAAGACAAAGTTTAGGGTTATAAGTATATATTAGTGCGCAGCAGGGTGAGTCACTGGTGCCCTGTGCTCAGGGTGTTTCCTCTAGTGAGCAGGAAGAGGAAGTCCTGGCAGCTATGACTCAGGTGCTGTCATTACTGCCAGTGAGGGTGGCAAAACAAACACTGTGTACAATTATATATAGGAAAAGACTTGTGTATAACTAGATATTTTTGTTCCTCAATTTATCATAACTATATACACACAGCCACAAATATCTGGACACAAGAGGTGGGAGATATGGAGAAACTCTGCTACCACACTATATCTAACTTTGTTTTTTCTTAAATTTGTCACCCATAATATAATAACTTTTCATTTGAGAATATGTCTATAGATGAAATAACCAGATCGGAATGTCTGTACATTTGAGTCTTGGACTCGAGTCAGGCTTGAGACTTGAGTTGTAAAGACGTCTAGTATTGTACTAAAATCTTAAGAATATTGAAAAATAAATATAACATGTAAAACACTATAAACACAACTTTGAAGTGCTGCCAGGTCTTTCAGGTCTGGATGCTGACCATTAAGATCAGGATAGCACTTTCATCATAGCTCGGTAATAACATGGTAATAGGAGGGTAACAGTAATAATACAATGATATACACTCACCGGCCACTTTATTAGGTACACCTTGCTAGTACCGGGTTGCACGCCCTTTTGCCTTCAGAACTGCCTTAATTCTAAGTGACATAGATTCAACAAGGTGCTGGAAACATTCCTCAGACCATTTTGGTCCATATTGACATGATAACGTCACGCAGTTGCTACAGATTTGTCGGCTACACATCCATGATGTAAATCTTTCGTTCCACTACATCCCAAAGGTGCTCTATTGGATTGAGATCTGGTGACTGTGGAGGCCATTTGAACAAGTGAACTCATTGTCATGCTCAAGAAACCAGTTTGAGGTTATCTGAATTTTGTGACATGGCTCGTTATCCTGCTGGAAGTAGCCATTAAAGATGGGTAGGCCCTGCACTGCGGTCATAAAGGGATGGACATGGTGAGCAACAATACTCAGGTAGGCTGTGGCGTTTAAACAATGCTCAGTTGGTACTAAGGGGCCCAAAGTGTGCAAAGAAAATATCTTCCACACCATTACACCACCACCATCAGCTTGAACCGTTGATACAAGGCAGGATGGATCCGTGCTTTCATGCTGTTTACGCCAAATTCTGACCCATCTGAATGTTGCAGCTGAAATCAAGACTCATCACACCAGGCAAATTGTAACATCAGTTTTTGACAATGTGAAAGGGGTCGCTCGTATATATATAACCTACAGAGAATTATCACCCGAATCTGCAGCCCCCCTTGGCTTTATGGAGCTTTATATTGCGTTTCAGCTCATTGTTTAGCTGTCCAAATGAATGCTAATGTTGCTCCATAACCGCTGGATGTGTAAATAAGCAACCGCTAACAAGTTCACCATGTCAACTTAAAAGTTGATGATATGTCAAAGCCGTCCTTACAACTGGTTTCCACTGCCACCAAGTCAGTAGAGGTTTGTATTAGAGTATTAGAGGTTTGAATTCTGGTTTATTACAACTTGGGTCCTATTTTCAGGGTTTTGTCTTCTTCCAGATCTCAGCACTTGAAGGTACCCTGTTGAGTTTTTGACCACTAGTAGCGTTATGTAGCAAGGCTTTTAAAAACATTTTGTTAGTTTCTCTTGCGCACAAGGGTGACTCAATACTAAGTCCTGCTGATGGTTTCACGCAATGTGTTTTGGTGAGAAACAGCGAATGTAAACATAACTGCTGACGAAAAAACTCCACAAGGTGCCTTTAACTTGGTAAGTACGTTATCATAACTGATCAAAATCATGGCTATGAAAATAACCAAATATCCTTTAATACATTTTGTTGCTAACACTTTTGTACTTCAGTAAAGATTTGAATGCAGGACTTTTACTTGTAATGTAATATTTCTACATTGTGGTCTTGCTGCTTTTATTTGAGTAAAAGATGTGAATACATCTTCCACCTCTGGCAACTTTTTGTGGTTAGACATAAATGTTTGCAATGTCAGATTACACAGTTTATACCGTGAAGCAATAGCATTTTCATAAAATATGCAAAAGTGAACAGATATATCTTAAGAGATTCTGCAGCAGACGCTAACTCACGATGACTCCACACCACGTATGTGTTGCTCCCACAGGAAACACTGCAGAAAGAGCGCAAACAATTTCTCTGAAGTGAAGCAGTGTTCTCAACTTAGAACCTCACCTCTCTGAAAAGGGCTTCTGTGACCTCATGGTGCATTTCCTCCTTATTTTACAAATTTGTTTAAATAATGATGTGCTAATAAGACATTCAAACCATCAATGCTCTGAACTGTAAAGAGCTGTTAATAAAGCTCTGGTTCAGGTTTTAGAAAAAATTAAAAACAGGAGGTCATGTAGTTCAAAATGAACACAGAATCCAGTTTCCCGCAGGAATGCTGCTTGGACCAGCTGCCTCTCAATTTGCATGACTAACTGTCCACATTGGAGCACGATTCGGCCATTCTTCTAGGCGGCCGTCTGCCCACAAACATGGCAGGAATCTGCTCCTGACCCTGGAAAAGGGAAGTGGCTCAGAATTCGCGTAACCAGGCCAACAAATGTGGGGTTCCTTTTTCCCCATTTCTGCTCTCCTCTTATGTAACAGCCTCACTGCACAGTATTTTGTAGCTATGGAATGTTTCAGCATGGAAAAGTATTTTCACAGTCAACTTGACAGTATGGAGCATACGCAGTCAAATCAGCAAAAATGTACCCAAACAACTGGGTAACCCGGAGTCATATGAGGTCATACACCGTCTGAACTTCCATGACTCTGCAGAGCCTGCGTCCAGGTTTGGCTGGACAAAGAGAAACTGGGGCTGCTGTGCAATTCCACTGGAGCCATTATAGCTTGATGGAGGATGTGGAAAGCTGAATTTTCCTACAGTGGTTCTAAAGTAACCTGTTGGAGTTTCCAGCCTGGATAAGCTTGAATGCCACAAAAGTCAGACAGCAAATCTGCTGCGTCTGTGGCCACACAAGAATATTTAACTAAGCCTTAGGCGAGTAGCAGCAATCTTAATACCAAATTTGTCGATCCGGAAAACAAATTTAGTTTAAAGGGAAATAGGGTTACGCTGATAAATTGATTTAAAGGATTTCTCACAAGGAAACACTGAGCGCTTATATTTTGGGACATGGAAATGATCAAATATGGAAACTATGAATACTGGCACATACAGTTATCAGTTGTCTAAGGATAGAGGGTGTCATATGCTGTGGAGATTTTAATTCTTATTTAATTACTATGAAAGTTTTTGATGTGAAATGTTTGGCTTATAGGCAATCCGGTGTTGATACAGATCCAGCATATTATATCGGTGCATAGCAGTTAAGGTAAGCCTCAGTCACTGTTTTCCTAAGAGCCGTGTTTATTAAAGAACAGCGAGAGTTCCTGTTGGATCTCTCTTCAGGCCAGTGATTGGACAAAGTGGAATGGATAGTCGAGATAAGATGGTTCAGCCCTTTAGGTAACCAAAATCTGTGTGTTTAGTAGTAAAGTATACAATGCATTTCATCATGTTCAATGTACAGTAGGTAGAGAGATATACTGTATATCGTCTGTAATACTGTGGAATTGTCTCGACACAAATATCAGAAAAAGAAAAGCCGCCCAGTTATCGGAATTACTAAACTTAAGGAATAGTTTAAGCTTATTTTTTTCCCCTGAGAGTTAGATGAGAAGATTGATACCACCCCAATATCTATGTGAGTACGAAGCTGGAACCAGGAAGTGATTAGCTTATCTTAGCATAAAAACTGAAAGCCAGGAAAATAGCTAGCTTAGTTCTGTCCAAAAAAAACAAAACAAAAAACCAGCACCTCTAAAGCTTGCTAATCAAAAACGTTGTATCCTGTTTGTTTGATCAGTACACAGACAGTAATGTAAAAACAGCAGGGTGCAGTGACTTCCCAGAGTCTTGTTGTCACAGTGAAGTTGCCATGTTCCACAAGAAATAGTAACAACACTCCCTCTAAAACCACATATTGTTGTTTTTTCATTTCTGCTACAGATTAAACAAACAAGATACATCGTATTATTAGTGTCAGCACTTTAGAGTTGCTGGTAGGTGTATTGTTAATCTTTGGACAGACCCAGGCTAGCTGTTTCCCCCTGCCTCCAGTCTTTACGCTCAGCTAGGCTAATCACCTCGCGTCACCACACACCTAACACAGAGACAGGAGAGTGGTTTCGATTTTCTCATCTCATGCTTGTAAAAAAAAAAGCAAATAGGTCAAGCGTATTTCCCATAATGCTGAACTATTCCTTTAAGCAATTTCTATGACAATAATGAGTTTAGTGACCCATGATCCCATAATCACATTTGGTGACAAATCCTTATCACTAAGTATACCCTAAATGGTTTGAACATCTAAAATGCATCTAAATGAGGTAGCTACCACATCCTCCAAACTGCTAGTTCCTAAATATCTGTGGAGCCATCTAAAACAACTGCGGTGAGCGAATACAATAACTCTATGTTCCCAAGCATCTGGTAATAAATCAGTAACTTCTGCTTGAGTTGATATACAGTCATTCATTAAACTGACACACCCTGCAATATGAAAACAGCTTGCATGCAGAGATCTGAGCTGAGCAAAGGGACCCTCATTAACACAGAGACGGATGTACAGCAGAGAAATCTTCTTTAATTTGAAACCAAGTCTCTGAAGGGAACATAAGGCATATTAGCGCCTAAAACTGTGGTCATGATGCAAACATACAGTATGCCAGCATAGAGAGCAACAGGAAAACGTGTCACTTCAGGTTTCACGTCGTAACCACACTTGAAGTAAAGTTTTACATCATTGTTTCATGACAGAAGTACCAATGTAACCCATTCAATCCCCATGATAAATGTTCAAAAACATACTGCATATGTAGCCCTCAGATTGCCTGAAAATACAGCTGCTTTTTCAAAAAAATCCTGAAACATCGACTTGTTCAAGAAGTCTTTTCATCCAACAGCAGCTGCGTACCTTTACTCTGAAACATTTTGCCCATTGAAAATATTACTTTTGTGCGACTTCTTATTCTGAAGATCTTTGCTTCTGTGGCACTAAATAAATATGACTGCCTTTGACTGTGATCTTCCCCTCTGATGGAGTGAAATATTCTGTCTGTCGCCGCACATCAAAGCTGTTTTATCCCACGGTTAATACTGTGTCTGTGACTTAATAAAGCAAACATCAGAGGGGATACACAGCATCTGAATCACCTCACACTTTGAAAAATCAAAGCCAGTATTAAAAAATGCAATAACAGCTCTGACAAAAGCCAGATAAAAAAGAAAATCTAACAGGAATGAGGGAGAAGGTTGGAGATAGTAGTTCAAGACACAATGAGTTTTAGTTTTGTAATATTTTTGTGCTACGTTTTGTTGAATGAAGGGCAGCAGCTGAGTAAAACAAACATTAACATTAGTTTGTTTGACTCAACACACACACACACACACACACACACACACACACACACACACACACACACACACACACACACAGACACAGCTACGAGCTTAAATAGAACAGGTCACATGACTGTTGTTTAGGGCTTCCTCACAGGCATGCGCGGAAAAGCAGATGGTGTCTGCAGGCCAACCCACACCTCTGCAGAGCTGGAGGTATTCGTCGAGTTTTTATCCCCTCACTGCAGGCTCTTTGTCCCCCCCTTCGCCTCCAAATACACACGGAGTAATTCTGTCATTCCAGCCTCAGTTATTTGGTCCCCTCCCCCATTTTTTTTGTACCAGCCTGTCTTTTGTGTCTGCCTCCGCTTGAGGCCTGTGTGAAAACTCCAAACTTGATCCACCGTGCAGATAGCAACAGTGGATTCATATGATAAGAAGTTTTTTAAGCCCTTGTGATTTGTCTGCTGGTGTCCCACTTCAATAACAAGCACATGATAGTTATATCTGTGAAATCTGAATTTTTGGGCTTCTGTCCTGAGTCCCCCCCCTCAAAAAAAGAGATTCTTCCTTCAGGAGAGGCAATTCTTGATGACTCATTTTCTCCATGCATGCGGCTCTCAGCCTCTCGAGGGCTGTGCAGTTGCCCTCCAGCTTGCTAACAACAGATAACACTCTACACAGACTCAACTCTTGATTAGCCGCTTGGCTTCCCTTTCATCTATTTACACAGTGTAAGGCAAAGACAATCAAAATGGCTGTTGACTCTGTAAATAACCGCTCTGATATATGGACGATTATTAAAAGATAAGAGGGGGTCATTTCAGAAACAATCTACCTGAAAACACGCCTAGGAGTCAGCCAGGGGCGAGATACTCTGTAACCAGTTCTGTTGCTGAATTAATCATATCAAGCATATAAACTCATATTTCGAACAAAATGGCATCTTGTTTTATTGACATTGGCAATGCATTCTTATAAAACAGAAATTTAGCATGTGATTTAACTAGAAGAAACAATGTGTGTTTTGAGTCAGGGGTGTGGCCGTTTTTTTCCTCAACTGGAAAAATCATTGACTATATTGAAGTTAATGGGAAACCCCCCAACTTCTCTCCTTAAATACAGTGTCAGTAAATATTTCCTACAACAGAGAGTAGAGATTTTGAAAGTTACTGTCTCGTGTAGAAGATATTAAGGCTTAAAGAAGGGTATGTCTGAGGTCTTGCCCCACCCAACCACGGCCCATTTAACTGTCCAGAAAATTACTCATATGAGCGTTTTCTGATCTGCCACCTCGATTGTTAAGGTCGGGTTAAGTTTAGGCAACTAAAACTACTTGGGTACGGTTAGGGAAAGATTGCCTTCAGGTCACACACTTCATCGTAAGCACTGATTTGATTTTCAGGCCAAAAGACATCTATTGGCATTTTTGGTTAAAATTGGGCTAAATTTTGTTGAAAAGTTAAAGGTCTGTCTGTCTATAGTCAGTTATATTTCATATCGTATATTTCAAAATGTAGTTAGGACCTGCTTTACACTGAAATGCAGTAATTTAAATGCTGAAACAATGGTTATAGGTAACCTAGACAGCCCCAGCTTTAACATCTTCTGACCTGCAAATCACTGTTTACTGGGTTTGAACATGGAGGCTCCAGCAGGACATATATTACGGCGCGCAGGAGCCTAAACTTCAGGCTTCAAAATGTCCCCTTAGAAACCGTCTATGTTTTTCTACACTCTTTTGAGCCTTGACAAGGCATTTTGAGAAACACCTAAAAGTAAGTTGCAGTGCTAAAAATGACACCAGAGATGTGTTAAACATGATGACATTCGAGTAAAACAAAAACAATATTTAGTTTCTTCCTTTTTCCTTGTTCCAAATACGGAGAATATGTTCACATACAAACATCCACCCATGTTCAGCTGTCCTGCACCCGTAGACAGAAAGCGTGCACGCAGTTGTTTGAGGTTTAGCCTTTATCTAAATCTGCAGTGGGGTGTAGTGCTGTTGGTGGGTTCAGGCATTCCGTAATCTCTGTCTTTCTGACAGCTGAGTGTGGATCTGACACAGCACTTTCTGGTTGACTAACAAAGGTCTGTCTATATCTTCATCATACACACACACACTCAGACACGCACAAACAGACAAACCTATACATCACACTGCCTGACGCACTCACCTCACGCAGCTGTAACAAGCTGCCACATAAAGGATGTTGTGACTAACTTCCCCAGTGAACAGTTCCACTATTTGCTTGTGTGTTTCTATGGCAACCACAGATGTCTTTAAATAGACATCTGCTGAGGAAAATCTCACAGGTTTTAACTGAGATGCTCAAACTATTTACTTGACTTTTTTACTACAATGCAGCAAAACACAGCATGTTAAATGTTGCCTTGGGTTTGGTATCACATCATGGCAGCCTGAACTCACTTTAAACAGTTATGGGAGTATGTGACCAAGCCTGTGGCCAGTTTAAGTGGAACCACACAGCAGTTTTAGTCATCTTCCAGGGTTTCCACTGCCTGTCCATATATGGCAGCAGCTGCGTTGTACTTTAGACAATAAAGCAGGGTTTACACTTCTTTGAATGAGCTAAACGAAAATAACTTAGGTTCAAGTAAACCATTTCACATGCAGAAATCCAAACGCAATATACTGTACTTTCACTCTATACACCCTTTCTTCCCAGCATATCAAACCTTTATTCCAGTCTACATGGAAAGTGACGGTTCATTTCAAATTAAGGCATCAAATTACAATCTGTGTAATCTGTGCTGCAGGCTGTATTGTTGCTTTTGAGCAAGTGGCTTTTAACGTACCTGAGCGCGTAGGTTGTGATCGGGGACGGACGGGCGGTTGTGGACCTGATTGAGCCGCGGTGAGCGCTTCTAGCTGCAGTGGGAGCAGAGAGGCGTCGAGTCGGCGGGGCGGCGGAGCGCACAGCCGCTGTTTATGCTTCTGGACCGGGACACTCCCAGTTATGACACTCCCCTGGCCTGGCTGCTGCACCGCCTGCGAAGGAGCGGCCGACACATGCGCGCGCACACGCGCACTGATGTGTTTATCAATTTGTCTCACCACTTTTCTATCTATCTATCTATCTATCTATCTATCTATCTATCTATCTATCTATCTATCTATCTATCTATCTGTACAATGACTATTAAGCCTACTTTTGTGAAGCTTTTGTTGCAATGATGATTCTTTTAAGATTGTGTCATAAAGGTGAACATTTTGCTCTAATTAGCCTAAATAGGTAGGCCTATATACATTTAACAGGTATACATTCAAATAACTGCCTCGAAAGTTAGAGATTTAGCGTCTCAATAAAAAAAATAAAATAATACTAAGGTGTTTTTTCTTGCAGGGCTTGTACATTTAAGCTCAGCCAGGACTGAGTCTACACTTCCGGCCTCCAACAGAGTGTCATATTGAACAACAGTGCCCCTGCCTGGTCCTGGTGTGCCACTAGATGCTACAACACAGGCAAACCTTTACACTACTGTCATGCAGTTTCATGTTTCTGAGCAAAGAAAATGCATTTGTTTTGCTTATGAATATGTAATACTCATACAAATTGTCACAAATTGTGACTGAAGTATAATCTCCAGTTGCAAACTAAAACTTATGCATGATACACTATTATTGTAATATCTACAGTAAGAGTCTGAAAGCATATTGCAAAACGTTACTTTTTAGGCGTTTAATTTTAATTGTAGAAAGTTGTGTGAAAACTTGAAAATTGCCCCAGACATTGAGGATACTGATTGGCCCTGAGCCACAATGTATGATATCACCCCAAATTCAACATTTTAACAATAAAAGTTATTAACATAATTGAATGTACTTTTTATACCAGTGATTATGGTCTCTTGTATTATTACAGTAAGTAACATATAGCTACTTTTACCCTTTTAATACGTGAGCATGGTCACATTGAAATCTTTCTAAGTGCATTTAGCATTTCCCTTAACTGACACTACCTGCACTGTATGCATATCTGACAACAGAAATCCACCAGCGTACTCACTGACCTTGCAGGTTAAACTGACTTGTTGTTGTTGTTGTTGTTGTTTTTACAAATTGATTAGTAAATCCCATAATATTTAAGTCATCATTGTGACATTACAGTAAAAGACAAACATCTATTGCATGAATTACTTGTGTTTGGAAATCAAAACACAAATTCAGACATTGTATTGTCTTTTTGTAATCATGTTCTTTTTGGTCTTTTTTGAAAAAGTAATATGCTAACATTTAGAATATGATGGGGAGAGAAATGAATTGATCCCCAGCAGTCACCTGGTGGCCCTTTACCTTACTGTAAACCCACATAATCAAATCTGGGTGGCCCTCTAGTGGACAAAAGACAAAAACAGAGCAACAGATGGTTATTTGTATTCATCCTTACTTCTGGAATACCTATTAGACAAATGTGAGACTGAACAATAAAGGTAACAAGAAGTAACTTAACAGGACATTTGATTGGAGTATTGTGAAAAATTAGCAATCAACTGTCAAATACAGAATGTATCTATCTGACTTTTCCTCTTTTACTTCATCTATGTTATTTATGTACTATTAAACAAAATTAATATATGCTGTTGTAGAGTGATTTCTTACTGTATCTTTTTCTTAACAATATCTAAATACGGTGCATGGCAACATGTTCCATTATAGCAGCAGGAAAATATTTTTATTCTCCTTGGGGACAAAATGTTAATAACAGATTTGTGCAGAAACAGATACTGTGTATCAAATTACTCTCACCGATGTACATTGTCTATGTCAACCAGTTTCTAAAATTAGGAGCTGTAATTTATGCACACACTGAAGGGCTCCAGTCATGGATGAAAACATCCCAACAAGAAAGTCTTGTTTTTTTGGCTTGCTGTTTCAGACAGCAACACAAGCTGCATTCAGCTGGACAGGAAGTCCCCCAAGCCTCAATAGGCAGAGCTGTACTTGAGACTTGAGACTTGGACATGAGTTGGACATAAAAGTTAGCTCACCTAAATCACAAAAAAAAACATGTTTTCCCACAAACCCCTACAGGTAGCCATGCATATAGTTTTGACTTTATTTGCCAAAATTATAACAAATTTGTCAGCCTAAAACAACGTTTTAATTAGTTTATAGGACAGTTTCTTACTTTGTTCTAATAATTCATGCTTTCTTATTTGTTCACAGGGATGGCAATGTTAGTCAGTAAGTCTGTCGGTCGGTCCACCACTTTCATCCAGACTAAAATATCTCAATAACTAGATGGATTACCATGAAATTTTGAAACAGACATTCATGGTCCACAGAGGATGACTCTTACTGACTTTGGTGATTGCCTGACTTTTCCTCTCACCATCAGCAGGTTGACATTTTTGTTGACATTTCTTGACAACGCCATCAGCAGGTCAAACTGATCACTTATGAAATATCTTAATATCTACTCAATGGATTAGCACAACATTTTGTAAAAGGCATTCATGGTTCCCTGATAATGAATCCTGTGATCTTGACTTTTCCTCTAATGCCACCATGAGGTTGACATTTATGGTTTTGAGTGAAATGTCTCAACAAATATTGGATGGTCTGCCATGAAATTTAGTTCACACATCCATGTTCCCCTCAGGATGAATTGTATTGGTGATTCCCAACACCTACTAAACTAATGACATTGATTTTCAGGCCAAAAGACATCTAGACATTTTTGGTTAAAAATGGGCTAAATTTTGTTGAAAAGTTAAAGGTCTGTCTGTCTATAGTCAGTTATATTTCATATGGTATATCTTTCAATATGTAGTTAGGACCTGCTTTACACTGAAATGCAGTAATTTAAATGCTGAAACAATGGTGATAGGTAACTAGACAGCCCCATTGAAATGGATACTTCAAGGTGCCACAGTGGCGCTTTCACTGTGACCAAATGTTACTGAGTAACAAAAGAACTACACTGTACTGTTCTTGAGTGCTTTTCAACACAAGAAATATAAATACTTAAGTAAAATGTGTATCAAGTAACAGTATTACTGCCTGACTAGGACAGTTCATCCCTACTAGCGAGGTGTCTCTTCATCTATGTGCACGCGCGTGCCTGTGCATCTGCCATGCTGTGTGCGCGCGCATTATAAATACCCTTTGGTTCACGTGCGGAAAGAGACTCTGGGGTGGGGAAGAAGTGACTTGTGGGATGCGGCAAGAGAGGCAGTGGGAGAGTGACTGACACAGAGTGAAACAACAGCGATAGGAGCGGGAAAGCAAAGGAGGAGATCAATAAAATAATCAGTGTTACGGTCAGTTTAGCGCCTGACATTCAGGTTTGCGCAGACAGACAGCGGATATTCAGCGGAAGAAAAAGTTTAGATCCCACGAACCAGCGCGTGGGAGTGGGAAGTAGGATCGTGACTGACTGAGGCAAGCTCCACTGTCTGTCTCGTCATGGCAGGTAATTCAGTTGAACCATTAACCTACACAAATAAATCCCACGAACAGGCCGACGTTCTTAAAATGCGACTCTGTTCCAGCAAGCTCTTTGCCCCGACGGTTGCAAGATTTCGCGAACCCAGCCCAGCGTCAGTTTAGCTAACGGTAGCTAGCTAACAGAACTTAGCTATTGCTAACATTAGCTAGCCAGCAAACTCGAGTGTCATCGCCCATCTGGCCTGTCTTTGCCGGCTAAAGCTAGCTAGCCAGCTGCTGCTAGCAAATGATAGCTGTTTACCATTACCACCGGCCCGGGATCACTCTTGCAAGCTAACGCTGCCTGCATACTGTGTTAGCCAAACAGCTATCCGCGACAATAACCTATAACGCTAACGCTAACTTGTCGTAACGTTAGCTGTAACGTTAACGGCTGATTCTCAGACTTGTGCACGGGACTTACAAACCACTAATTCAAGTTATCTGGTCTGCTGTTCGTGTTGAAACATAGAGCAAATACCTAACGTTACAGGCAGAACTGGTGGTTTCCACTCCAATGCACTCATTTCTCAAACATGCAATGACTGGCTTGACAAGCCAGGCTAGCTAACGTTAGCTGAAACTTTGACATTGCCCACATGCAGGCTAGTACTCCGGGCCTGCTGCAGACTGAACAAGCTGTTAAATGTTCTGTGCAATTTTTCATTAAAAGGACCAAAAAGTCAAGAGAGCCATATATATACTAAAGTGGAAAAATCCTCCTTCAAATAGTCAAGGATTTGTTTAGCCTAACGTAGCATCTCACATTTCATTCATCAGCTGATACTTGTGCAGTGAATGTAGAGTTATTAGAAATGATATGCGACTTTAGTCCCTTGTAGCCCATTGAGATTGATTTATTCATTTAGCAAAAAATAGGTCACTACTAACATGCATTTGGTCCATTTGGGCGGGGAAATGACACTGGTCTTTGGGCAGAGGTACTGCACATCATCCTCTTGTTGAAACTGACTAATGAGATGATTTGCACATTAAAGCACCTGTTTGCCTTGTGCATTTTATTCTGCAATAAATGGAGGCACTCAGGGAGTGCTACATTTTGTCCTGAACACTACAAACCCTGTTCTGGCTTTTAGTTTTAAGTCCACGATTCATTTCAGAATAAATGTATGATGAAGCCACGGTGACTCATGAATGTCCTTGATAATTCTGCAGAGGTGTTCACTACGTGTTGGACATTGTTATTGACAAATCAGACCAGTTTTCATTGTGTAATAACTGAAATGATCACGAGTAAAAAATATGCGGAATCCAAGTAGCTGTATTGTGCAATGAGCTATGTTGATGGTGAACCTGTTGAGGCGAGTGATTTAGGTCATTATAAAACTTCGCTGCATGTTTTTTCTTGTTTATGTATTTTTAACATAGGAGCCCGGCGTTAGAGCATCTCCTGCTGGTATAACAGTTGCTTGGGCTTAAAATAAAAGTTGTTTCAAGAATTCACCTACTGTTAGTATGATCTGGAGTTAAGTCAGTATTTAGGAACATGATTTGCAATTTTCCTCTCAAAGTGAGAAACCCACAGTTCCAACTAAGGCTCAAATCTGATAAGGGTAATGTGAGACTGCTCGAGAGATAATGATTTGGTGGATGTACTTAAGTTTTTGACATCCAAGTGGCCCGTATTTCATAACAGTGTAAACTGTTTTTGGCCTCTTAATGTGCCTGTAACACAACTGGTCTCACAGGCATAATGTGTGGAACAGTTCAGGGATATCTATATCTTTTTTTTTTGTTTTAGGAGGGATTGAAAGGTCTCATGTGACATCAGTTTTATTTTTCTTTTGAGGCTAGTCTTGCAGAAGTCTTGAGAGGATATGTGACATGTATGACCACACACATTTTTGTAATAAGGTCTGCCATCTTTCTGTAGTTCAAACACCATTTTAATTAGCCGTCGCTGCCCGAAAGTGACAATGTCAGAATTCCTACGCGTCCTAGAAAACCTGGAAAAGAGTTGACCAATTTTCCAGTCATTGAAAACACACAAAAAATGATGAAAAGGATGACATTACAACTTAAGTGGTGAAACTCTGAATAATGTGAGTTACATTATCCTTCAAATGTAAATATTAGTCACTGCTGGCTGGTAACTGGGGTAGTTTTTATTAGGTTTATAGATAAATGTTGCTTTCTTCCCAACTTGTCTTGTTGAATAATGTTACATTGGTTAGCATGCTTGGTTCAGTTGCTAAAGTTGACATGCTTGCTAGCTTTTCTTATTTATTTATTTTTTTTACCTATAAAGGTTTATGGTTTGTGATTTAACTCTGGCTAGGAGCAATAGTTTCAAATGTGTGTTGGATAATAATGAATAGGAAGCCTGGGTCAAAACAATGAATGGGAGCCCAACTGTATCAGTGATTATACGTTTTCAATGGTCATTTTGAGTGGGTCCCTAATAATAATAATAATAATAATAATAATAATTCATTAATAAATAACATTTTTGTTTAAATGTTAAACTCGTGTTTGATGTATGGGTATAATTATGGTTATTCATGTATGTTGAAAATGTATCTTAAAATTAAACTAATAAAATCCCAAATCTGTAAATAAACTGTAGACACACAGCAGCTGACAGAAAGAGGTCATACTATACAGAGAAATATTAGCTTTTTTTTGGGTGAATAAATGTTAAAAAGTCAAACTAAAGGGCAATGAGAATGCTGAGCTTTCAGGTAAACACCGACTTAACACTGTTAATTCACCATTTATCATGTGTGAGACGGTATTTGAGGAGGGGTTTTTTTTTCGGTCGTTTTTTCATTAACTACCCGGTTTGCTGCTTCTCGTTTGGTGCTGGAGAGATACAGTATATGCACAGACCGTAAGAAACAGGTTTTTTTTTTTTTTTTTACAGCAAGGTTTCTTTTGTTGATTTTTATGATTCAACACAAATTTGTTGTTCACAATGTACGTTAGCATTATCAGGAGGAAAATATGGTGCGTCCACAACAGTGAGTTTACTGTGTCCTTTTGGATTTTAACACATCAGAGACGCAAGATGCGTACCTAGCAACATCACTGCTGTATATGAGTCAAACACTGGCTAACTACCTTTTCACTTTGGTACCATTGTCTCTTCAAACGCAATGCTGCATTGTTAAGGTAAAATGGACCATGACATGAAATGTTTAACTTTTGTAGTGGTGGCTCACAGTGGGTGTGATTAGCCTCATAACACTCCACTTAACATTACTAGTAAAGGGGATAAAGTATGGTGTGATAAACTGATAAGAGTCAGTGGCAGTTAATAATCCTAGCAAATTCGACTAACTTTGAATCGTACATTTAGGTATGTACGTTAAAGTTCAGATTTGTCAGTAGGCAAAATTGTAGTTATTGGTGTTCAGGCAGCAATGGTTGATATAATTAAGGTTATGCCCGTACACTGAAATGTTTTCATAACACTTGTCTTCTAGCCATAGACTGCACGTCTTTTAAATCAGACTTCCACAGAGAGGAACATATTAGTGTATGGCGCAATCCCTGTCTGTCATACCAGCTAGATAATCACTGAAAATGTCCTGGAAAAGTCCTGGAAAATGATCTCTAGAAAAGAATGGGAACTCTGACTGTGCTGAAACAAAACTTTTTCTTATGGAAGTATTACCTTGGAACTACTTGCATGTATGAGCAAGGGAAGTCCAAACACGCAATCCGAACACTGTTCTGACCACATCATGAAGTTAATTATTGCTGAGGGATTCTGTTTCATTATCGGCTAGGGGTGGGTGATATGGCCAAAATCTTCTATCACGGTATTAGGGCTGGGCAATATGGCTTATAAATATTATCTCTATTTTTAGGCAATGCCATATACGATATATATCTCGATATACGCATTTTCTCTAAAATAACATTCTGTAAATTCAAAAATATTGCAAACATATGATGATCTTGTAGAATATGATACATTGCTATAGATTAAACTTAGCTCAACCTTTTACCTTCCTACGGTGTTGTCTTGTACTCTTCACAGCAGGGTTGGTCCAGACTGAACAGCTAGCTAGTTACCAACTACGGGTCAGGCTAAAGGCAATTTAAAATAGCCTAAAACCAGAGGTCTCCCAAATATGTTTCAGAGCTGGAAGCCACGGGTAGAGTAATCAGAGCGATCAGATGATTGATTGATTGTGTTTTCTCTTCTCTCTTCTCTTGTGATTTAAAAAAACAAAAACATTTCTCCGTCACAGCAAAAAAAAATCACAATGACTCGTAGCTGCTAACTATCTAGCATTTCACCATCTGTGCTAGCAAACACAACACACAGCCTTTCGGTAACTATTATACTGAAACCTATACTTACACACTTTATGGCTGACAAAAGTAACCCAACATTTCTACCGTCGCACGGTATATACCGTCATATCGCCCAACCCTATTACCATCAAAAACTTAGTTGATCTCAACCACTTGTACATCATAGTCAATGCCCACTGCAATACAGTTAAAATCTCAGAAACATCCTAAAGCTTGAAATATGTAGTAAACCTGCAACCTGCCAGAATTTCACTTGAATGTTTGTTTGTTTTTTCTCTGCAGGTCCTGGAGGTGACATGCAGTGGTGCTTCTCTCAGGTGAAAGGAGCCATCGACGACGACGTAGCTGAGGGTATGTGCTCTGCCAAAAATGGAGTATTTATAAGAGTAAAGCACAGAGGGGAAAGTGGGGGAAAATGTTATAGGTATTGGGTAATCCACAAAAGCTTGCAGTGAATGAGCAGATAGCAGCTCAACGTCTTCCTCATTTGTTCCATTTCCACTGGCTAGATATAGCACAATTTAACCGTGACGAGCCATGATGCTACGCATTTCAACTACGCACTCCCTGCAGCAGGACAATAATATAATGGGTCTCAACCCTAAGTGTGACTTTCAGTTGACTGGCTCACAATGCTCACTATGTTAAACTGTTCAGAAATGTTGCAGCTCCAATGTAACATAAGTCTCTATGGTTCCACTTGTACATTCTTTTTTTACTTTCAACAGCCTGTTTTCTGAATCCTTGGCTGTATTGGAGCTGTGTGTTTAAGATAGTGCTAATGCAAACCAAACATTTTCTGCTTTTGCTGTTTCACATTAAAAGCTTTCCACTGGCAAGCCACTGCAGGGCTCTTATTGCTACAGGAAGTGCAGCCTTAGACGGCAGGCGCCACTTGTGCTGTGCCTGCGTCATGGTCTCTGAACTTAGTTGCTTGTGGTGCGGGGCTATGGGGATATTCTGCAACAGAGCCTTCAGAAGGCCAGATGTCTGGTAATGGACGTTCAGAGATGCTGAATAATATATGTATGAGTGTGAAGGCTTAACAGACACTGCACAGTAGTTTATGCTGCTTTTAGACAGGATTTCTGGAGAGTTATCACTGCAGCAGTAATTTTCCCATCTGTCTCAATGCAAGGTAAACTCTAGAATTAGTTTACCCTCATTGATGTAAATGGGGTGGACAAAATAATGGAAACACTTGTCACTATGACACAATACAATTAAACAGCACCTCAAAATACAGCCTCCAGAATGAGCATACAGTTGAATCAACACCTCTCTAACACAGTTACAAACAACAACAAACAAAACTGAACATTTCAACCTTAGTGAAGGTAGGATTTATTGCAGGACTCTTGTGTTAAACTGCATTAGTTTTAGCTAAGTGTACCCAATAAACTGGCAGCTGAGCATCAAACCTTTTTTTACTGGACAACCGTCTGGGGTTGTTTTTCGGGACACAGTGATACTGTTGTTCTTTCTGTAAACTTATGGCTGGTGGTTGCGCCCCAAGAGTAGAATATTTTCCTCCAACTTGATGCACCTTTTGAGAAAATATGTACTTAAGAATATAGTTTCACTTGATTTGTATTTTATGAGATGTTTAATTGAGCCAGCGATAGTAATAGTCAGGTATTGTAGCATATTATTTTGTGTTAAATTTTCTATCCTCAAATAAGTGAAAGAAATTCCTATTGGATCTCGACACTCTGTGTGTAGCCTGTTGTTACGAACGCACTGAGGATGGCCATGTAGCTGGAATATAAAGAATTGCAACATGCTTTACTGTAAGGCAGTAATGTTGTTCAGTTCATGATCTTCTGCAGCAGTCTAGCATGTTTCAGCCCTTTAACACATTCCTACTATGGAAGGACAGAAAATGGTACATAATCCTCAGCCTACATTATCCTTCTCACCGTTCTTGATTTGTGCAGCCTCCACATAGATAGTGAATTCCATTAGCCATTATAAACTAATGCATTTTAGTAATGCATGCAGTTGCTTTGCTGTGGCCAGAGAGTTTTGTTTCTACACCTGTGGTGAGCATTCCTCATTATTTTAAACATTTTATCGGTTAAATTGTTGAATTGATAGAATAAATTAAATGATGTATGATTAGCTGATGTATAATGATAATTAGTTGCCGTCCTAATAGAAGAGCAGTTTTAAGTATGTCCTCTCAAGTAGCTTTGCTTATAGTTCAGATGTATTACCCCTGTGCTTTAGGCCTCAGGGAGTACAACGTAGACAAAGACCACCTCCTACAACCTTTTGCAGCATTGTCTTTCTGCTCCAGTGGGCAACAAAGGGTTAAGTAAGTGTGTGTGAGTGAGTTTCGGTTTATAAAGCAGCATACTGCTGCTGAGGGCAAACGTGTAATGCTGTCTGAGTGAGGGGGGAGAAGAAAGGGGAAAACTAGGTTACTGATCATGTTCCATCTGCTCTACATGCTCTGACATCCTTGTGCATCTCTGGCCTACACGCTTGTCCATCCAGTGCTCTCTGATTCCAGGACAGATAAATCCAGGGTTAGTTGGGATGAACTGAGTGGTTCCTCATCGTCTTTAGTAATGGAGACAAGTCATTTTATCTCTGTACACCAATTTAATAATATTATTGCAGATGTAAGTTTAAATGTCTATCATTTTTTGTTTCTTTTTTTTTGCAGCGGACATCATATCCACAGTTGAGTTTAACCACACAGGGGAGCTGCTAGCCACAGGAGACAAGGGTGGGCGTGTAGTCATTTTCCAGCAGGAAATAGAGGTACAGCTGCAAGTTCATCTTCTTTTGAGTTTTATTCCCACACACTATCCATTTTAGAAAAGGTCAACACCTGAAGTCAATTACTCAAAGTTTAAAAAACAGATGGAAACTTTTCTGTAAGCAAAAAGTTTTAAATTTTAACTAGTGATATTCTTTACATCCATGCCAGTTTTATTTCTTTGTAAAAGTAGCCGTCACTTTTATTTAAAAGATGGTTTGTCTTTTTTGGAAAGAAGCTTGTTTGGAATGATCAGCATTGGCTTATTCTTGTCTAACGTCTGCTCTTTTCATCTTTGTCTGGTATTTCTCCTGGCAGAATAAGAATCAGCCTCAGTTCCGGAGCGAATATAATGTTTACAGCACTTTCCAGAGCCATGAGCCCGAGTTTGACTACTTGAAGAGTTTGGAAATAGAAGAAAAGATCAACAAGATTCGCTGGCTTCCTCAGAAGAACGCTGCTCAGTTCCTGTTGTCAACTAACGGTAAGTTTGTCATTTTAATTGAGCGCATTCCCAGATATTTGTTGACAGCAGTCTGTGGTGACTTTAATTTGAAATGCAAATAGGTGACATCAAAACCATTTTTAACAGAGAAGCTAATTATAGCCCTTATAGATAAGTAGTGTTTTCTGTGGTCTACCTCAGACACTATATCCAGGCTCTCCTCACCTTTTCTTGGACCATCATTTCATGTATGAAGGCATTCTTCACAGGCATGTGATTGAGGACAGATAGCACTGCACAAAAAGTTATTACACGTTACACGGACAGGTCAAACAGCTTAATAAAATCTGCAGCTATAGACCAGCTATTTAAAGACCTTAAGTGATTTTTTTTTTTTTTTAATTAATGCCAAAGGCACTAATAAAATCTAAAAACTCTTCATTATCACTCTTGATTTAAAGTTATTAAAAATATGCAACCTAGCATAAAAAAGACTACTATTTAGGCAACAGGAGAGTCAAAGATTTCATATCTTGAAGAATTCCTTTGAACCAGTCCTCTTTTGTACTGCCAATTTTTTATTGGATACCTCTGAAATGTAACTAAACTCCGAGCAACACATCCAGGTTGTTTGACCCATTTACTGTATGCTAAGTGTGTGCATTTGTCCTTTTGAAAAGAGTTGGTGCTGTTGATATTTACATCATTTTTAAATTTTTGACAGATAAGACAATCAAGTTGTGGAAAATCAGTGAACGAGACAAGAGACCAGAGGGCTATAATCTCAAAGAGGAGGATGGACGCTACAAAGACCCCAACAATATCACGTCACTGCGGGTCAGTCCTTGAATCAAACACAACTTGGTGGGATCACTCAACCAGACCAGGGTTTCCACACAGAACTGAAAATAATCTCTACACATTTCTTAGATACTTGATATAGTCAGAGAGCCGTGCTGGCCAGTTTAGTAGGTTTGCTTCCATAGACTGCTCAGATTACCTGCCCAGTGGCTATAATGATGGAATATTAACTGCTGCTTTTAAAAGAAGCAAATCTTTTTGTTAGACTCGTATTAGATGGACGACTGAAAGAAGCAGCTGAAATTCATCCTGTATAGAAAGGGTGTTGTTGCTTCCTATTTCATCTAGCTAATTGAATACATAGACTACTGCGTGACACTGGCTACATGTTCTGGTAATTAAAGTCTATGAAGAGCTTTGTAACAAACAAAAAGAAATGTGCCATGAGGAGATTTCAGAGCTTCAAAATTGATTCCTGCCTTTTTTATTATGAGTTTCAAATTATGTCCTGTTTGTTCTTATCTAAGGTACCAGTTTTAATACCCATGGACCTCATGGTGGAAGCCAGTCCACGGAGGGTGTTCGCCAACGCGCACACCTACCACATCAACTCTATCTCAGTTAACAGTGACAATGAGACTTACCTGTCTGCAGACGACCTCCGCATCAACCTCTGGCACCTCGAGATCACTGACCGCAGCTTCAGTATCCTTAAATTCATTTGGCCATTTTTCTCTGTGCCCCTGCCTAATCCATGAAACTCTCATCTGAATATGAGATTATCTAATGCCAGACTGATCAACATCAGTGTCAGGTGTCAAGTAAATTTTATTTATATAGCCCAATATCACAAATTTGCCTCAGGGGGCTTTTACAATCTTTACAGCATAAGACACCCTCTATCCTTACACCCTCGATTCGGATAAAGAAAACTCCTCAAAAAACCCTTTTAACGGGGGAAAAATGGAAGAACAACAGAGGAGGGATCCTTCTTTCAGGACGGACAGACATTTAACAGATCTTGTGTGTACAGTATGGACAATCAGGATGACAAAAGTATAGATAGATTGTAAACATATAAGAATCCAAGAGGACGTCAAGCAACTTCAGGTGTCGCCAAACAGACCTGAGCCACAAGACCTCCTCTCCAACATGGAGGCCTGGAAAGAGGACGGACTACACAGACACACAAGAGGCAGCCAGGGGACAAAGAGAGGTCCCAGGACGGCCGATGGTCCAGCACAGAGAAGCCTGAGTGAAAAGAGAAACTAGCGAGAGAGAGAAGACCGAGAGAGAGGCACACAGCTGTGCTTGTGGGACACAAACAGAGGGTTAGAGAGATGCAGAGGTTTTCATAAAGTTTACAGTATTCTCGTTGGCAGGACAGACATGGACTATAAGTACTAGACTTAATAAATTCATTGAGACTGACCCACCAAAAAGATAATGCTAACAGGTACAAGGCCTGAAGTAATCAAAGAATAAGCAACTAACTGAAAGTTAAGGCAAAAAGATGAAAAGTTTTGATTTATGGGAGTCAGACTGTGATATCAGCAGGAAGGTTATTCCGGAGGAAGGGGGAACGATAGGAAAAGGCCCTGCAGCCTGCTGACTTGTTTTTAACTCTTGAGGACAGACAGGGGCCCTGTATTCTGAGAGCGGAGAGCATGGGATGAAATATAAGGTTTAAGGAGATCGGACGGATATGAAGGGGCGAGCCCATTTACAGCTTTGTCATCAGAAGCACCTTAAAGTCTGATCTGACATGGATAGAGAGCCAGTGAAGGGAAGCTAAAAACTGGTGTAATGGCCACGATTAGTCTCTGCATCAGCCTTGGAAAGAAAGGACGTAATTTTAGCAATGTTGCGTAGGTGAAAAAATTCTGATGGGCTGTTCTCTGTCAGGGAATCCCAGTTGCCATTGGTTGTCTAACTCATAAATGGGCTGAAAAGACAAATTGTCATCCTTGATATTTATTTTGTGTCCAGACACTGGTCCATTATCAGCCTGTTTTTGTCTTCTTTTTTCCCCTGTGTGAATGCTCTATTCAGGGGATATTATCACCCAATTTGGCACTTGCCAAAGGAAATTGCTGTGATTTTCAGAGCATGATTTAGGAAATGTTTTTGTGCTTCAAAAATGCATTGTACACATTATCGCGCGTACTTAAACCAGGTGAGTCGTTGTCCTAATCACTCGAAAGGTTTATTCCTCTTAACCCTGTGCTCTTCAGATATTGTTGACATTAAACCGGCCAACATGGAGGAGCTAACGGAGGTGATCACAGCAGCAGAGTTCCATCCTCATCAGTGTAACACCTTCGTCTACAGCAGCAGCAAAGGAACCATCCGTCTGTGTGACATGAGGGTTTCAGCGCTGTGTGACAAGCACTCCAAATGTGAGTCCCCCACCCATCCCCCACCCATCTCCCACCCGTCACTGAACTACACTTGATCTCATACTATACCTTTTGGAGAATAGACAGGTTTCCCATTTACAAACAACGATGTGCATACAGCAGGAAGTTAGAAAACTCATTGCCACAATGTCATGATTGTTTTATATATGCACATTTTCAGTATTTAGAAATAAAACAACTTGCTTGAAACCAGTAAAATTACTGTTTAGAGGTAAATTTGTATGTGGTGGACATCTGTCACCTCCAGCTAGCTAATATGACACACATTCCAGTGAAAAGGGACATCAAGTAGCAGTGATAACATTAACCTAGACCAGTCGTTGCACACTGGGGTGCCCTGAGGATGGGCCAGGGGTGCTGCAAGATTTATTATGTCATTGTTCATTTTATTGTGCGTTTTGAATAATGTTTCACCACATTAAAAAAATCAGCGACATTTTCAATAACTCCAGTTATGCCACAGCTAATGACATGACAACTAACAGTTGCTGCTTGTCATAGTATAACACGCTTTCTGGCTGGGGAGTTTTTCAGGAGCTCAGCGGTCAGAAAAAATAGTGACCGTCAGAGCAAACGATGGAAAGATTTGACGCGGTAAACTGAGCTCAGAGAAATGCTGATACATCTCAGCACAGCCTGACTGAATCTGAGCTGCCCAACAAAACTAAAATCAGACTGAACACTACTTGGCTAACGGCTTAATGGGCAGGTTTTGGCTGCTTGTGGATGAGGGATATCCATCGTTGTCTGATTCATAGTGGAATTGCACGTTCCCAACATGATATGTGTGATGCGGCTGCAAGAAACTGCTTGTCAGGAGTCAGACCTGTGGGTTGAGCTCTCTCCCCACATCAACAGCAGGCTCCCATTAAAATGCCTGCAACCTTTTTTTGTTTATTTTGTTTTGTTTGTTAAGCAAATTTTGAAGAAAATGAAAGAAATACATTTAAAATATTAGTGTATTTAATTGTATTCATTATTTATTTTAAGTTAAATATCTGTAAATTTGCAGAGCACCTGTTGGCATTTTATTGAGTGATTGAGATCTAAATATTCATATGTCATATACTATAACAATAAATTGTTCAAGCCAATAAGCATCTGTGTACATATATGTATGTTATATTTTGGGTGACTAAGAATGCCATGACAAAATTATTCCTTTTGAAAGGGTGGCATTGTCTAAAAAAGGAACCTCTGAACTAGACTTCACTAATCTTTACACGTAGTGAGAAATTACATGCGTGTCCCAGACCATCAACGAGCAGCACAGTAACTCCCTTCAAACAAGCAGCGTTAACACGCATGAATTGCCCGCTGTTTGCCTCCTGAACAAGTTAAAGTAAGAGCACCTAACCTCCTTCATTCTGGATAGAGCTGCAACGATGAGTCGATTGAAAGAAAATGAATTGTCAGCTATTTTGATAATCGATTAATCGTTTCATTCATTTTTCAAGCAAAAACATTCGCTGGTTCCAGCTTCTTAAATGTAAGGATTTGCTGCTTTTCTTTGGGTTTTGGACTTTTGGATGGACAAAAGAAGCTATTTGAAAATGTCACTTTGGGCTCTGGGAAATTGTGATGAGCATTTTTCACAATTTTTTAACATTTTATAGACCAGGCGATTAATCATGCAAATAATTGGCAGATTAAACGCTAATGAAAATAATCGTTAGTTGCAGCCCTAATTCTGGATATTATATTTGCAATGTCTGCACTTGTGAAAATCCTGCAGTTTCCTCAAAATATACCAGACTGGATATATGTAAGATGTGTTCCGTTACTGCAATCCGTAACTCCTAATTAGATGACTGCACCGTAAACAGGCAAAGCTTGACTCATAACACACTGTGTCAATAAAGGATTAAGTATTATTTATCAGCCACACAGGATCATGAAAAGAGACGTTACACACCTGTTGTTTGAGATTTTAAGTTAAGTGTAACCGTGTGATGCATTTTCCATCCAAAGCCATCAGTTTGTACCTCTATCAGCTGTCACTGAGTAACACACTGAAACTCTAAACGCACATCAAACTGATCAGCAAAGCACTGATCAGAGCCTCACGAATGTTCGACAATTTATCAACAGCCAAAACACACAGTAACAGCTGTCTTACTACTACTACTACTACTACTACTACTACTACTACTACTACTACTACTACTTATAGAACCCAGGGCTCTGACAAGATCAGTAGATGCTAATAGCTAAATTCTGATCTAACTGGGAGGTATTCTTGGGATAATGACCATTTTCCACCCATTACTTTTGTGATTTGTGCAGTTTATGGCATAAAAACTTATTTTGATCATAAGCTCTTAGTCATTCTGGTTTGTTTTCTGCCCCCAGCGTGCATGCACCTCTCCCTAATAGACGCTTAGACACCTGTCTATACTGCAGTCAAACTATACTTCATCTTACTAATGTTTGTATCATCTTCCTTTCTCTTGTCCAGTATTTGAGGAGCCAGAAGATCCCAGTAATCGCTCCTTCTTCTCTGAGATCATATCCTCAATCTCAGATGTTAAGTTTAGCCACAATGGACGCTACATGATGACCAGAGATTACTTGTCCGTGAAGATTTGGGATCTGAACATGGAGAACAGGCCAGTGGAGACCTATCAGGTGAGACTGACAGATGCACAGTAACCAGGTAAACAGGTTATGAGTGACTTATTATTAACACTGAATTAACACCATTTGAAAGACCTGTTGCTACAGACAGGTGCACCTAAAAAAAATTTTACCTTCTCTAAAATCCTGTCCTGGACTTGCAGTCTAAACATTTTCATTATGGTGAAAGACTGTTGCCTTGTGTCTGAATAAAGTGAACATTGTTCAAAAGTCAGAAGATTACAGTCTCAACAAAAATTACACTGAAGTAGTATTTATTTCAGGCCTGTTATTCTATTGTCCATATGATGATGTGCCGACACCCTGTAAATGGAACACTAAATTTCATTTTATTCTCATTTCAAATTTAATTCAGGGGCAATGTGCATTTATTCGTAATGATGATAGTGTGTTGTACTTTAATTTTGATATAAACACAATGCAAATTATAGAGAAAAATGCAAGGACTGATTTTTATTTTTTAGCAGAGTGGCCACACCTTTATTTATTTATTTATTTATTTATTTATTTTTAAATCATTCCTTGTAATTTCACATAGTGTCCACTAGGAGGCACCATCAATGTGTGGCTTTGCTGTGCACTGGCTTTTGTACAGAAAGAGGTTTGTTCCATTGTGATAAGCTTCTGGATAATATGATTAGCAGTTAGATGGCTTACGTGTAGGTTTAAGTCTATCCAAATCTTTAGGTAGCCCCTTCACACCTGCCTCTGATCATTACAGGTTCATGAGTACCTGAGGAGCAAGCTGTGCTCGCTCTATGAGAATGACTGCATCTTTGACAAGTTTGAATGCTGTTGGAATGGCAATGACAGGTGAGGACATGCAAGGGGCAGACAAAATAACACCTCATGAAAAAGACTTGAACTTTATAATAGCACTGTTTGGAATATGATGTCATGATTTTCAAGACTGATGCCTTTTTTACATTAGATTTTGCAGGGTTTTTTTTTTTTTTTTGACTGATGCGCCTGCAAATTAGGGCAAACATGATTTGACCTCCAAAGCTCTGTTAGTTAGTTTGATGTAATTACAAACTGAGATTTTAAAGTGCTGATGCAAGACCTACTTTATAGTTGACAAATTCTGGCATTCAATTTGATATAAACCATCTTTTTTTTAGTAGTGCTGGTAATTTTGAATGTGATTTATAAATTTAATTTTAATATCAGCTGCATACCAATGGTGCATTTACTTTAAACCTACTTGTCAGATTTTCACTTAAAACACAAATCTTTTAATTATGGACATTATTCCAAGATTACTTGAGTGAAGGGCTCACACACACCTTTCTCATCCCCCCCCCCCCCAAATTAGTGTGGTGATGACCGGCTCATACAACAACTTCTTCCGGATGTTCGATCGTGGCCAAAGGCGTGATGTAACTTTGGAGGCGTCCCGAGAAAACAGCAAACCCATGCAGATCCTAAAGCCCCGCAAAGTGTGCGCAGGCGGCAAGCGCAAGAAGGATGAAATCAGCGTGGACAGTTTGGACTTCAACAAGAAGATCCTTCACACTGCCTGGCATCCCCAGGACAACATCATCGCAGTGGCGACGACCAACAACCTCTACATATTCCAGGATAAAGTGAACTAAGTACGGGGTTAGTATATGTGAGATCTGGTGTGGGTGACCTCATGTGCACCACCTGCAGCCTCATCCAGGGCGATCTGTGGTAACGCCGACAACCAGCATCCCTGTCCGTCGCAACTGGGTGACCAGACTTTGCCACTTTGTTCTAGATGTGGACAGAGGAAGCCTCGCTCTTGCCCATCATCAGCCTGTCCGTGGCAGAGTAACATCCGCCTTGTTGTTTAAGTGATGTTGTGCCAATTTAGTTTTGTTCCCCCTTTGGTATGTTTTTTTTCTTCCCCTGGGGTAACATGGGTAAACCAGTTTAATTTCCTTAAAATTCTGAATACAGACACTTATTTTTATAACTTTCCCCCCAATGGCTCTGTGGTAGAAAATGAAAAACACTTATTTAGTATGTCCCCTTATTGTCCTGTGCCATTGTAGTGTTTATTTTTCTAAGAATAAATTGCCTTTTTTTTTTTTGTTCGTGTATACACCTTTTATTCATCTGTTATACTGTCATAGTATTCTTCTCTCCACATGTCTCCCCTCATTAAACCATGCATACTCAACAGTCACACATGTATGCTCACCGTTTTCTTTACACACTTGCTGCTCATACTGGACTGCAACACCTCAGCGGTTGCCTCCAAGAGTTTGAGAAGTACAGTGTGTTTCCACAGATTGAAAGCCCAGCCCAGTGAGGCGTTGTCCCGTTCACTGTTGCTGTGCCTCAGGCTCTGGTGGCCAAATAGGTTCAGACTCCAGGAGGCTTTTTTTTTTCCTCTTCTTCTTTTGATTGGCTGTGTCTTGACATCTTTGTGCATTGGTTCCTCTTCCTTCTTTTGTTTGTGTTCAGCAATAGTCAGGTATAAGAGATAGCCTATTCAAAGATGATTATTATAATTGTCATATTTATATTAAAAAACTTAAAATGTCACTAGATTTGTTCCGTCCTATTATGTGAAATGAAGCTGGACCTTACACACATCTTTTTGAGTGATCTTAAGTATTGTCTTCCCATGGTGTACCACAGCTCTGAAACAGTACTTCACAACAGGGAAAACCTTTGATTCGACACTGGACTCTCTTACTGCACCAACTAAAGTACTTGGATGTGTTGTAAGACTGCAGTTTCAGAGAAAACATTATTTGAGGCATTAAGTCACTTAAAAGTGTTTGTTTAAACTACTGCAGACATTATTACTGCTACTGTATGTGATGGTACAATAAGCTGCATAAGGATTTGTGGCAGTTTGTTTCCACACAATGTTTAAAATGTGGACAGTTAAGATTACATTGATGCCTCTAGTAATGTATCACTACAATTTTAATCTGACAGTGAAGATAATAAAGGAACTACTTTTTGCATCCTTGTGATTGCCTGATCGTTGATGGGATCTCATCAGTGCTAAGCTTTAGTGTTATGCAATGTGTTATTCATGTTGATGCCTCTCAGGTAACAGTGACAATCTATAAACCTCAAGGTTGTATATCAATTGCTAAATCAATGATATCCTAGATCAGTGTTTACTCTTTAAACAAATGTAGGACCAGCTGATTTGACTGATTAGAACACATTCAGCTGGAGGAGAGACGTGTTCCAAACCTGTAGTGCTGTGATTCTCCATTCGTGATTCTGCCAGCCGCTCACCGGTACTTGATGAAACACTGAAGGTTTGTTGAAATCAGCTGATGTGGTGTCTGGTTGCTGAAAACCAGACTTGGGCACACGTCTGCCTCGTGTAGTGATTGGCGTGTCCTGTGTACGTGTGTGCACGCACGCCTCTTCCACATGGGCAAATTGAGCTAGCACCATTCACCAGATGCCGTATTGTTTGAATTTCTACTGTCGATCGATAATCGATGCAAATAATTCATGCGTACCATAGCGTGTGCGGGTGTTTTTTTTTCCCCTGCTCGTTATGTAATTCGACTTCCTCTCCCTCGTTATCAACGGGACAATCTGACGTCATCACCCAGCATCTGGGGGGGTGTGAGCAGCTCGCGGCTGCTGCTTCGAGACCAGCTAACGGACGAAAAACAAACTAGCTTAACTAGCCGCTCTCTGAGAAACGGGGAAGAAGGCGACTCGGGTCAGTTGTCTATTGCACGTCTGAATGTGTGCAGATAAGGTAGTGCGCGTTTTGCACTGACTTTTATGAAACCCGCTCTGCTTACCAGGCACAACGATGTCCGACGCTGCTAACACTACTACAGACAACAACGGGGACTCCGGGCTAAACGGTAAGCTAAATGTTACCAAATTGCTCGACTGGCACAGCCTGTCAGTGTGTTTTTTGTCTGAGGAACGTGTCGGGGTACGCGGCTGTATGTTTTTAAGTTTATTGTGGAACTGTTTATTGTGTAAAACAGTAGTTTATTCTGTCGTTATATCTTTTTTTTCCCGTGTAGCTGCATTGAAGGGGGGACGCTATGTTCCGTGTGTTTATTGACAGTGGTTGTACCAGTGGCGTTTCGACAGGCTTGACTGACAGGCTGTAAACCAATCAGCGATTTACGCGGAGGAGTGGAGGCGGGTTTAAGCATTGTCAACAAGGCGAGATTAGAAGTCAGAGCAGGGAAAAATGGTGGTTGAGAAATTTTGACAGTTTACACGCAGTCGCTGTACTTAAGTCACTGAAATCTTTATAAACAACAGAAACCAGCGTAGATTTTTAACGTTTGTACCTTCCTTCATCCTTTTATGTATTGTATTTTCAGATTTCAGTCTTAGAGTATAGGCCTACCAGGAATCATTTAAAAAAAAACATCCCTTTCTAAGTAATTAGGGTCCATTTCAAAATAAATTACTAACTCAGCATTTGGCAAATTGCATTTTTTATTTATTTTTTTTTACTGTGCGTTCACTGCATCATTTTATTTGTGTGGAAATGTATTGAACATTCAGTTGTTGAAATGGGATAGGCTACATATAAGACCTCGGCTTTGCCTAGGCCATTCGAGAACAAACAAAGGCATGTTTATTACACTGCTGCACTGACTCAGGGGCCTGCTGAGCTGCTGTGGTTTAAGTTTTACCACACTATGGGGGGCCGTGACTTGGCATGCTATTTATGGCCACAGTGACAAGGGAACAGACGTGAGGAAGGTGGGGAAAGTGTTACAGCACACAGCAGTGTAGGAACATGGAGACTGGTCGTTTGAAAGCCACAATCTGGGCAGGAATCAAACTTTCCAGTCACTTTTCTCATGTTAAGAGTACCATACATTTCTTTAATAGGATCGGATAGCAAGTGATCGATAGTTACCTTTTTAAAAATAGCCCGTGGAGTAAGCAAGTTGTCAGCATTTGTCTGGTGGATGGTAATAATGTTCTACCCTGGTTTACGGCCACTATTTGTACATTCAACAGGATGTCAGGCTATATCTCCCTCCAGTTATACGTAGTGGAAAGCAGCAAGTGTTGCTTTTATCTGAGACAGTTTTGGCATTATGTTCTGGTAGTTCTGTTGTGTATCTTAGAACAGTCTAACTTTTTGTATAAATATATCTTGAAAAATGTGACCTCTTATGCCAATAAGAAGAAAAAAGGCTGAAAACATTTCAGAAGGATCCAATATTTAATTTTGTCTGGGGCCCCGTAATCCCTTGCTACCACAACATTAACCCAGCACCATTCTTGATTAACTTACTCTTGCATTTGGCTGATAAACTTAGTGGTCTTAATTCCAAATGACTGAGCCAGAATAACTTAACTTATGAAGTATAAAATTCACAGCAGATTTTATCGGTGGCATTGGTGCACCAGGACATATTAGACTGTAACAGTACATGCTGAGACACAGCTTTAGGGACAGTAAGACCTTGTCAGATGGAGGGGCCAGCAGTGTGCTCTGTTATCTGAGACTGTTATTTTTGGCATTTCCTGGAGCTCTCACACCAGTGTCATAAACATTTTTATCTAATACCTGAGATCTTCAGGCAAGAGGCAGCCTCGGCCTTCCTCCCTCCTGTCTGAACCTCAGCATTAGTAGATCAAGAAGTCAAATCATGTGTGCTTCCTCTAAACCCACCCGACAGCTGATAACTGCTCTGTGGCCAGAATGTTCGGGAGCCGCAGCGCCATGGCAATGTGGTTTTAGTCCACGGAGCGGAGACAATGGGCTGTCGACACCAGCTTGGCTCGCAGTCCGACGTGTAATCTGCAGGATGAGTGCGAGTGCTGAGTCGAGGCCTGTGAAGGGGGACAGGGGTTCATTGTTTGGGTAGGGGGTATAACTGGCCTGAAGCATGAACTGAGAAATTCAGTCCCCAGAAAGCCCATGTGAACATGGTGTTAACTTGGAGTCATGTGACCTACTTGGTATGCTTCCCTCTTTTTTTATTTATTTATTTTTTTAATTTTGTTGAGTACAGAAGGATAAATTGTTTTTGTTTTCAAAGCTGCATGACAAGGGAGGTTCCCCCCCTGCCTGCCCAGCTTAGGATCAGAAAATCATTTTGACATCTTTCCTTTCTTTCTCATCCCCCTTTTTTCCTTTGGCTTTTGAGTAAAGGGCATTTTGCTGCACCTTGTGGGAGTGCTGTGGCTTCTTGAACACCCCGTACTAGTCAAAGACAAGAAGTAGATATTTGACATGTCCTAGCAGGAAAAGCACAGGTGCAATTAACAAGATTAATCATTGTTGCCAGTCCATGTAGGTGTGGCAGTTTTCAGGCACCTGTATTGTGCATGCTGGCACAACGGGACACTAAAATGGTCCTGCTCTGATGAGTCAAATGCCTGCTGTGAAAAAGGTCTTTCAAGGCTCCAACTGTAACTTTCTCTCCTCACTGATAGTTCAGACAAAAAGGCTTAATGGAAGCTCCTTGCTTGCCCAAAATGTTGTTTTGTTTCAAAGCTTCTGATGTGCATATCAAAGACGCAAATATTGGCAAATGAATGTCAGTGGCTGTACCAAAACACAAGAATAGGTAGGCAGTGCATTGTCTCCTGCTGTAGAGGCACAAGCAGGTTATTCTGGCAATATTGCTAAAAGGAAGTTAATATGCATCAGATTAAAAAAACGACTAAGTTAAACGACTCTTCCCATTTGCACACTAATGATATGAATGGCAAATGTAAGCAAAAAGCCTGCTGCTGGCGGCATATCAGATCTTGCACTGAGCAGGATATCGGCTTACTAGTTTATTAACATGACTTTACGCTGGCTCCGTCTTATCAGGTGATCCTGACACTTGTGTCCGGACATTTTTAAACAGAGAGACTCTTTAAAAAGCAATGCAAAATGTTATGATATTTAATATTTGTGTTGTGATGTACGTACATTTTACCTTTTTAATATCATCTGATAATGGTTGTCTTTTAATTACTGCCCATTGTTTTTAGAATATTAAGATCAAGTGGGAAAAAATACAATAATTTAATATCCAGGTGGAAATAGAAACTTTGAATACCACTTGGAATGTAAATTTTTTTGTTTTTTTTAATATATGTATGTATGTATATATATATATATATATATATATATATAATATAGTATAGTATAGTATAGTGAATTGTATGTTTGTCTGTTTCTTCCTACTTCCTACAGGGTCCTGGGTAGAGTTGGAGATGAACAGAGGCACTGCCGGATCAGTCCCATCATCCTCCACAGATGGCCCGGCCCCAGGCCTGCTGCCCCTCCCTCAGGTGGAGGAAGAGGAGGCCATGGTGGGGGGGCTGGAGCACGTCCCGTCATCGTCCTCGATCCACAATGGAGACATGGAGAAGATCCTGCTGGACGCCCAGCACGAGTCGAGCCGCAGCAACTCCTCCTGCGACAGGTAGTGTTAAAGGGGAACTCCACAGATTTTACACGTCAAAGTCCATTTAAAGGTCCTAGGGAGGACTACTGCGCATGTGAAAAGTTGTATAAAGCCTTTTGTGGCTCTAGAGGGAGCTACCCTGCTGAAGGGTCCCTGTGAAGACGCCGAGTCCCCGGTAGCTCTAGGGGTACTGTTCTGTATCTGAACCTGACCACTGACCTCCTTGTAGTTATACCTGTTATTGGGGGAAAAAAGAATTTAAATGCAACCTATATAATTAGACTGCATAAATAACATAGTAGAAAAAAGTTAGGAATATTTATTTTAAAAATGTAACAAACCACATGTAGATAGCAAACTAATCTTTTAACTCTGAGACTCACAAAATAAAACAGGTTTAGGTCAGAAGGCTGTTATATTTCCTAATCTGCTTAACATTTCATACAGACAAGGGCACGGGAATTTCCACCACGACTGAAAAGTTCAAAAAAAGTCACGAGTTCTTGGGTTCAAACAAGACGGTGTTTATAGTTGTGGAAGATTTAGGCCACGTGGTGAAGGTGGTTCCTGTCTCAGTTTAGGGCAGCCTGCTTCAGAAGTTGCATTTTAATTTTAAAGCCAAAACAAAATCACTTCCATGCTGTATGCTGAGATGATTATTCTGATTCTTCTTGTTTGTTCCTGATGTTGTTGCTGATTTTTAATTTTTTTTTAACCTGGTGTGTAATCATTTGCATTCCCTTCCAGCTGTTTTCTTCACTTTCAGGAAACTCAACATTTGCTCATTTTGAAACAATCTTGGTGGGGTTTTTTTGGTGACAATCAGTGACAAACAATATTTGTAGGATAGTTCAAATGTTGAGAAAACAGCAGTCTTGAGTAGCTTGACTGAAATATAACTTTTCAGCCAGATGACTGTTCATCTGCTAATCGCCCAATAAAAGCTCAGTGGGAAAAGTGAAACTTCTTATTTTTTTAATTTTTTACAAGAGGCGTTTAATATCTGTCACTTAGCTTCTAAAAACCCTAAACTTAATATTCCAGTAGAAAACTGAATTCAGCCATAAATCAGGAGTGGCTTCTCCTTCATAATTGCACTCTTGTTGAGTCAGCTTTGACTCTGACTTCACAGCTACTTAAAAGTTGCGTTGGCTTCCGAAAATAAAATGACGTCTTCTTGCCTCCCGTTTTATTGAGCATGTTAGAAAAGTCTCGACCCTTCAACTCCCTTCCACATCATGTGCTTATGTGTAATCCTCAAGGCTGCGATACAGCAGAGCTTATCAGAGAGCCACGTACTCAGTCTAAGTATTTGAGCCAAGAACGCTGTATCAACAAGCTGCTCTGAAATAAGCAGGAACACAAACATCAACATGGCAGTGTCTTAACACTTTTAGACCAGTTCAGGTGTCATATTACACAGATTTCATTAGGAAAATGTTTTCTTTCCTTGTCCTTTTCTAAGACGCACTTCAGTACACATTTCATCAGAGAGGTCAGAGTACAGGAGCAGCAGGACTTTACTGCTGGGTAAAGGACTGGTAAACATTATACACTGTCCTATTCGAGGTGTTTTAAAATGTAGACAGCAAGCAAACTCCTTTCACAACCACACGTGAGTCAGGACATAGCTTTCTTGCTCGATGTGCATGAAGTCATAAAACAGGAGTGGAACTGAAAGGATAAAGTAAAATATACAATACAAAATTACTGGATAACAAAGTAGGCCTAGTGCCCATGACATGTTACATACATACATGGATTTTTACTCATTTTTCCAGTTTGCAACAAAATTAAACCTAGCAACACTAAATGAAATCCCAATTATGATATGAGAAGTTAAGTTGACTAATTAAATTACTGCAATCACAGAGCAAGATCATAAAACAACAAACAGCAACATTCAATTTCCATTAAATTCTTCTTAATATCTTCAGATGAGCTCTTGAACAATGATATTTCAACTTACAGGCATTGCTTCTGCCAAGGAAACAACCGGATGGCATCGGCCCTATTTCCTGTCTACACAGTAACTTAACTTGACAAGGAGTGCTAATGCTAGAGCTGCCAGTTAGCAATGATTATTTTAATTTGCGATTCATTTAATTTATTGGCTTTTTTCCCTCCTAAGTGAGTAATTGCTTAGTCTATTAAAAATCAGAAAATAAAAACAAATGCCCATGCAAGCCCCCAGAGCCACATATTTCATCTTCCCATGGAATTTTTATTTTATTTTATTTGTTTTTGTTTTTAATGATGCGAGATGGAGAAAAACTGCCCTTTAAAACCCCTGAATAATACATTTATTTTTAGATACATTACTTAAAACTATTATTTGATCATCAAAATATTTGCTGATTAATTTCTGACTATAACACCAAAGCCAGTATGCAAGTTTCTTAAGTACATAATGTAACCAGAAGTATTAATAAAAAAATATTGGTTATTAAAAATGATATTGTTTAATTATGTATTTATGCTTTTCTTTTGTCTTGGTTTCTAACATCTTGGAGACCGTGTTGGAAAATAAGCGTTCTTCCTTTAACCTGTTATCCCTTGGGTTCAATGCGTTTTGTATATCCATATATAAAACGGTAAATAAAATTTACCCCCCAAAAGAGAAGCTGTGTTGAAATCATAGGTTTTTTAGTAGTCTATTAAACCTACGGTTATCTGAAGCACTGTTGCTATGGTTACTTGTAGTTTAATATCCTAATCCTAATATCCTTGAGCACTGATTTGGAATGTCTGTTCAGCATTTGACCTGAATTATGTTTTGAGGTGTTCTGTCACATGATTGTATCGAACACCAGAAACAAATATTTTCCATTCCCGTGGTATAAAGTCTATAACACACACATGAGAGAATTTTCCAGGATGATGTGAAGTTCATAAGGAGTCATGAGTTCGTGGCTTTGCTAATAACGAGGCCTCTGATTTGTGGTTTTTGACTCGGCCCACAGCCCTCCGCGGCCCCACAGTCCCCAGGATGACGGACAGATCATCTTTGACGTGGACATGACCGGCAGAAGAGACAGCCAAGTAAGGGCTTGTGTGCCTCTCAGGTTCTCCATCAGTCTGTTGCCATGGCAACCTCAACCACTGGCCCTGAAGTGGTGTGTGTACACGAGAATGACAACTGCTGCCTGCCTTTAGTTTCCATGGAGATGGCTGCCACACCCTGTGTGGATTTCTGTTTCTTTTGCACAGCATGCACTGTCACTATTACTTTCTCTCTTTTTCTCTTTCGATCTGTGAGGGCTCTCTGGAAACAAAACTTAAGTGTGTTTTTCTGTAGTCAAAAAACTTATTTGAGAAGGAGTCTCTGTCCATGACATATGCATAAATATACAGAACATGTCTTGTTTGTCTTGAAAGAATCATGGTCATAAATCCTGAAGGCCTATGTTGCTAAAGTGTGTGTGTGTGTGTCTTTAGTCAGAAGAGGACGTCTTGGACAAGGAGAGGGACATGGACATCCTGATGAAGGACGCAGATTGGGTTGCGGACTGGTCTAGTCGACCGGAAAACATTCCCCCCAAGTAAGTCTCAACTCAGTAAACGTCAAAGTAATGTTTCCATGGCAGCCAAACACACACAGCTGCCTGTTTGTCTCCAGAAAGTGGCTAGTCATTATGCCAATAAAATTGGTCTAAAGCACAATTATAAAGCCAGCTGCCAGAAATAGTGTGTGAAACTCTGATGCTGACGTAACCTTTGAAGAGTTGAAGGTGAATTGATCTACAAAGTTAAACCTTTTTTTTTTTTCTTTTTTTTTTTTTCAGAAATCTGAAGAAATGATTCATATTTTGTCTCGTGTAGACCATCTCAGATTTTCAGCCCTTGTTTATTCTTGACGTTTCTGTAATGCGTCACACCTACGGTTTAGCTGGTGCACAATCATATATCCTGTTGATTGACTGTTTCTTTTTTATTTTTGTATATCATGAATATATGCCAACAAACTAATTCAGAATATTTTTTTATATCAAAATGGGAGGGGGAAAGCTGACTCTTATTGCCACACACAACATTTAAATACTCAAATGTTTCTCAGTAAGATTATGTCAGATTTTGGGACGATCCAGTCTACCAAGGGCTAGCAGCAATAACATGGGTCAGATGTGTGCATTTGTGTCGGTTTGCAACAGTATTGCCAACACAATCAGCAACCCTCTGTGCTCCCAAATGCTCAAACATACATGGGATGAGTCCTGGAATAAGATGTAGCTCTTGTAATGATTTTTAAAATTATGACCTCAAATTAAAGACTGACTGTAAGGAAGTGAGTAAATGACTGACTGGAAACAGAGAAAAAAAGCAAATTGTCTCATTTGAGAAGCTTTTTTACCAAAGAATATTGATGACCTATGAATGACTTAAACTATAGATGTTTGGGGGCACATTAACCACGATTGACAGGTGTCAGGTTGTCAATCAACTGTGCTGTGTCTAAAGCGACTGTGATTTGTGCAGGGAGTTTCATTTCCGTCACCCTCGACGCTCGGTAACACTCAGCATGAGGAAGACCGGGGCCATGAAGAAAGGAGGCATCTTCTCAGCCGAGTTCCTCAAAGTCTTCATCCCCTCGCTGCTGCTATCACACATCCTGGCTCTGGGGCTGGGGTAAGAAAAAGACGCCACAGATCACCCATCCAGTCACAGTGTCACTGAGTGTGCATCAAGCCTGAAAGTAGTTTAATGAAATGTATAGAACTGATTTCCATTTTGTTTCATCAGTGAACGATCAGCATGGATTTTAATTTTTTTGTTTAATGCTCACACTTATATGTATGCCGTAAAGTAGTCAAAAGCTCTTTTTTATTTTTATGCCAAAATGTTAGATATTCTTTGTTGCTCCCAGAAATGTTTTCTTGTCAGCGTGAAAAACCAGCGTTTACACCATCACAGAACACTAAAACTGTCCACTGAAGCCAAAACTTCTTCTTGTAGCTTACATAAGGGCAGGGAACCCAGCATTCAGTGTTGTTAAAGGTTTGGGCATTGATATCAGTGTGGAAGCAGTTTGTGCTCAGATTTTGCTTTCCCCCTGTTAGAAGTGTTTCACATATTTTGAGACAATTTAATCAAAGATCATTTGTGTTTTATTTTTAATAATGCTTTTTGAAATATTTCCCAGTTGTACATAAGCCCCAGTAGGGGGAGCTGTACAGCCGCAGATACAAGTCGGCTGTGTCCCTCCCTTCATATCTGACAAACTGGCAGAGCAGCTGCTGACTGAAAGGCTGCACACCTGCCTCACAGGGAGCTCCGACACTCCCAGGAGCACGTTCTGTTTGCGATAATACATGTTACAGTAATCCTCGCTCCTCAATCAGATAACGTCGCAGCGATGATACCTCAGGCAGCAGTCTTGTACGTGACGTGGTATGCAATGAGTGTCATTAACGAACCTGTCATAATCACAGCATCCCTCTTGGCCGTTCTGGGGTTTATACGGTTACATAATAAATCACTGCGGTGCTCTCACTGAACTGTACCTGTTGTTTATGAAGAAGTTTATGAGAAAAGGGGCTAATAGTTTTATTATTGGTATTTCTTGTATTTCTGTTTATTTTAAAGGTGCTATTGATAAAATTGATAACATCCGGCTGCTAGATGACGCACCCCCCCCACTCCATTCCATTCCATTCCAGTGGTTGCCAGTTCGTTGCACAACCTGCATATTTCATGGTGGAGTGGAGTGAGACTCAGACTCAGTCATATCAAGTAATGAATCTTTCGTGATAGAGTAATTAATTTATTTTGCAGCACATAGCGATACATAAGCTATAGATTTAGTTTACTTTGTGCGGTGGTGTTTCATGTAACGTTATCTATGGCGATCATAGGATATGGCTAGCTGGTTTTAGGTAACCCTTTTCCCCCCATCATTTAATAATTATAGGGGCCCTATATTGGAACACTTACCGTAAAATGACATTTCAATCATCCTTACACTATAAGACATTAGGTAAATATTTACATTTTAATCCAATCAAAGAGTACAGTACATTGTAGGGATGCTATGAAAACCCACAGCGCAACGCAGCTGGCTTCATGGACAAATAACCACAAGTCCCCTCGATGAAGTGTCTCATAATAGGACTAACATTAGACTGCTATATGAGATGACACCCTCAATAAAAGGCACGTTTTGGGTCTAAACACTATAATGGTACAAGTTTTTGCAGGGCAACTTGATTGACCAGTCATCGGTCCGTCCGTCCGGGCCAGTGGTGGACTGGTCCACTTCTTTAAGAATGGAGTGGATGTGGGATCCCAATATATTACCAATGTGGCATGTCGAAGGTAAATTAAAGTTCCGAACTACTGTAAATCTGCTCATTATAGTGTTTAGACCCAAAACGTGACTGTTATTGAGGGTGTCATCTCATATAGCAGTCTAACGTTAGTAAGAGCAGATTTACATGCCATATTGGTAATATATTGGGATCCCACGTCCACTCCGTTCTTAAAGAAGAGCGACCGACTTTTCAGAAGTGGACCAGTCCACCACTGGCCCGGACAGATGGACCGGTGACTGGTCAATCAAGTTGCCCTGCATAAACTTCCCAGTTTGGGAAGCATTGGCTTAACATCCTGTTATTTTCTAATCCATTGATAGGTGAAGACGGAATAATGAATGTAACGTAGTCAGTTGAAAAGTGATTCCTGACCTCAGATCGGGGAGTTGACAAGAGGTTAAGCCTTGCCTTGCATGTCTAGTCAATACACCACCACAGCTGGATGTTTTTCACAGTGATAGTCACATTCGCATACTGCAGGGAGGATGGTTTGTGGGATGGTGATATGTAACCTGCTTCTTGTCTGTGTACCTTCTTCTCAACAGAGTCTACATCGGAAAGAGGTTGACCACGCCACCCGCCAGCTCTTTCTGAACCTGGAACTGAAGAAAAGTGCCTGAGAAGTGGCCATAAGTTGTTGGAGAAAGATTTGCTGTCATGAGAAGAATGCCCATCACTCCTCCCTCTGTCCCGCCTGCGTGCCCCCCCCCCGCCCCAAATCCCTGAGATATGACATGTTCTCAGGAGAAATACCATTTCCTCTCTCTCCCCTCCTTCCCCACCCTTTTTTTCTTGATCGCTGTTCTCCGACTGTTTGTAGATATCCCCTCTCTCCCCCCTTATATCCTTCACTCATTTGTATAAGCTTTTCAAAGAATAAATAGGGTCATATTTCCCTTTCCCCAGCGATTGGGTTTCAGTGTTTATAACGGGGGGGTTTTCAGGGAGCGTCACAGCATCAAACCAAACTCTTCTATTACATATGCTGTCCCAGTGCCCTTTGATTATCTGACAACAAGGGAGTACTGTCCAGTTTTAGAACTGACCACAGATTGTACCACCAACATGAGTAGCCCAACACTCGATCTCAAAAGGGTGTGACCACATTCAGAGTTGGCTACACGAACAGAAGAAGTGATCATGCCTTTTTTGAAAGTAGCCATTTTGTTCATTTTCTATAGGTAACAGGATCTTTTTTATTTTTATTTTATTTTACAACAGTGGTGGTTTATTGAAAAGTTGTAATGATGAAAGGAGTTATAGTTGCCATCCCAAACCACAAGTGCTCACGAATTGCACTGGGGGAGTCTCTGGCTCTGTCTGCCAGACGAGAGAGAGATTTATGTGACTTTTTTTTTTTTTTTTCACCTTTTCTGTGATGAAAACTAGTAATGAAAATCTATTCAGTTGTGCATCTGAATGAATATTTTTGCAAAGTGACAATAACTGGAAACCAAGGTGTAGATGTGTGCAGGCAGGCAGTGTGTCCCTTACAGTGTGTACACTAACAGTATTTTGTGGTTGGGTCTTGGGTAACGGCACTGCACGGTCCAGAAAGGTTCAGTCGTCTGTACAAACAGTCTGTGTCCACTTTGTCCTTCCACTTTTACTCCAGATTGGACTGGATTTACATTACACAGTACTCCTATTGTTTCTTCTTTTTTTGGTGATTTTTAAGTCATCAAAAAGGATTTGACATTTGCTTTGAGGACGTTTTTGAGTAATTTTATTTACAAAAAATGCAAGTATTTCATGAAAGATAAATGTTACACTTGAAATAATTTACTTTTACTCCGAAAATTGTTTTCAAAGCCGCTATCTTTGAGGAAAAATGTCCAGTGGTAGCCAGCCCTGCATTCTAACACTCCCAACAAAACAAGCAGAGATACTTCATCAAGCTGCAGATGAAGGGAACTGATTCCAGGGTCAGTCTGAGTTTGAACTGGCAGATAGTACCAGGTGAACCTCATGGAAGGGAGGTTTGTTTTTACCTAACAAGGCTTTACTTTATGCGTAAACACAGGTACTTGGCTTGCATATTCGGTACAGCGTGATTGAAAAGCTTGATACCAGACATTGGCTTCACTGCAGTATGTCTGAGGTTGGACTGACCAGAGCCAGACCTGCGTCAAATAATATTTGATTTAGAAGTTCAGATCTCATCGAAAGCCAGATCCTGAGAAGTTATTCTTTATTTCTGCAGGACATACAAGGGTGTTTTTTGTTGCAAAGTCACCCCAACCAGAAGTAAATAATTCCTAGAGATCTGATATTTCAGTTATTCAGGAGTAAATTAACTCTTTTTTTGAGCATTTGCAGGTTTTCATCCGATAATTGGCTTGTTGTGGACTACTTTGTTGACAGATGTACAGATTTTGACAGCTACTTGAAGTAAAGGTAGAACTAGCCTCTCCCATGACATAATTCCGCTGCAAATACTATTTGAACCAGCAGGTCGACTATTTTTTGCTTTACCTCTTATGACAGACTCTTAACTACCGACAGTGACTCGGGTATTGTCTCCATTTCAGCCACAGCGGTACTGCACACGACATACATGTCTCTGCCTGTGTTTGTACATGCAGCGTTTGACAGCGATACTTTGGATTGTTATTTCCTGTTTTGGTTTGTTTTGAGTTGTGTGTCTTTTGTTTTTTCCAGATGTAGCAGAAAGATTGTGAACGCCCAGAGCGGTAGTCAAGCTAGACATGGGTTGTGTTTCAAAGTGTGAAAATAAAACCCCCATTGTTGATGGCAGGGCCTGATGGGAAATGGAAGGTCTGGAGAGATTTCCCTCAGGCTGCGATGGTCGAAGTAGTAGTTATTGTAATGATGCATTTGCTTTGATTTTCTTTTTCCCACTACATTGGAAAAATTGATAAACATTTTGTCATTAAAGATAACCTGAATGAAGCTATTCACTGAGTGTGCCTTCTTAAATTTGATAGCTCTGAAAGAATTACTGTAAATCTGTTTGATACTTGTATCCCACAGGAAACCATGCCATGCTGCTAAATTATTGGCTATGCAAAATGTGAAATAGGAAAATAAAGGATCCAATTTTGCTAAATGCTGCTCTTAAATTCCTAAAATGTAATGATCTTTTTAACTGAATTTAATTTACCCTTTTGTTGATACTTAAATATGTAATCCTTAAGGACTTAAGGACTAATTTTCATGTTTTATTCAGTCAAGTTTTTTTTTAAATGAACCGTTTTGTCTATAAAATAACGATCATGTTAGAAATGATCAGAGCCCAAAGTGATCAGTGTCCTAAAAATGCTTGTTTTGTTTGACCAGCAGGCCAAAAAAGCTCTACAACATTGAATTTACTATAAAATGAAACTAATGGAAGCAACCAGGTGTCAATCTAATCAATATCTTTACAGAAGTCCTTAAAGTGGACAAAGATAGAAATTTCAACATTTAAAATTCCAACAACAGCTGGCAAACTCCATCTGCTGAGGAAGAAAGTGAAGTGGTAAAAATGAAACTCCAAAGCATGGTTTACATTTTGTTTTACCTTGTCATTTGCAAGTGCCCTCGTCATTTCAGTTGTTCCATCTACTTGGTACTGTCACCCTCAGCAGGGACGTCGTCTTGGACATGATTCAGGTCCACGGCAGCAGAAGCTTGGTTGGCATCGGGGCTCTCAGGAAATCACAATACGTTTCCTAACTCGCTGTAAACTCCTATGAGCTGTGGTTGTCCGTTACAGTATGAAGATACTCAGTTCAGTTTCGGGGGGAAAAGCAGCTGAGGTGAGAAGATGCTGGGGTTCTTTTATAAAATGTATTTATTAGACAATGGACAGCTAAAAACAGTAACAATTAGGTTGAAATGTTGGCAAATTATGCATTTTAATGGCTTACAAAGGGCCAAGTTGAGCAAAGAATAGAACTTGTTGGATTTGAGATTGTTTATTGTGTCTTGTTTAAATCTGTGTGCCCTGCTGTAACAAACCCGTTTGTTTAAAGCCCTTCCTGTCGAGTATAACATTTCGAGAGTTGTTCTTTGCGGAGCCCTCACCCATCAAACCTTTGACCCTGTGTTTTGGCTGCTTGAAACCAGAGCAGGAAGACCTTCAGGATGACACCATGTCAGCATGGATTTGAACTATTTGAAACTGCTCTCCCCTTGTGTGCTCTCTCTCACAGAAGTAAACCTGCTGCACAGAGCTGACTCCCTCCAGTGGCAGACACTCAGCAGTGCTGACTGCCACTGGTGCCTTCTGTTATTTCCTTAAAAATGTCTCCCCACAATTACCATCAACTTTGTTTTCCTCTCATTTACAACCATGCCATATTTTCTACAATAAGCTTCACATTATTCAAGTTTTTCAGTTAATTTTTCTCTTGATGTTGCCAAAATGTCAGTGTCATGCATTGGCATTAAAACACGAAGCTGTGTAGGAAACCATCTAATACTCTAGTGTGTCTACGAGTAGCACAAAAAAGGAAACGTGAAGTAGGAAACTCTTGTCGCACACATATTGTGGATCTAATTATGGATCCCATCACTGGGATTTGTTAGCAAGCGTTCCTATTGACTGCTGATCATCCCAGCTGGAGGATATTCAAGCTACCTTACATATATCATCGCTCTGCAGTCTTTTCCCCTCCACTACCCTACCCTTTCACCAGGATTAAGACCCCATCTATAACGCTGCCTCTCTGAATGAATACTGTTAATTGGATTTTACCTGTCCAAAGTAGATTTATTAAAATTAAGCATCTGCATTTTGTTCACTTGTGTTATCATTTCTGATTGAAATGTGCTTCTGGAGAAATATGTACTTTCTACTCTACAACATTTCTGTGATGACTGTACTTCACAGATAAGGAAACTGCATACAAAACATATAATGAGCATTTGAATTGCTTGTTAAACTACCCTAATTAATATGAAGTAGTTTAACCTACAGCATAACATACTATACCTAATATATACTCTACATTCACACCGAGCATGTATGTTTCTTGCCGAGAGTTAGGTGAGAAGATTCATACCACTCTCATGTCTGTTTGCTCAATATGAAACTAGAGTCAGGAGACAGTTAGCTTAGCTTAGCATAAAGACTGGAAGCAGGGAAAAAAACAAGTAGCCTGAATCTGTCTAAAGGTAACACAATCAGCCTACCACAATCAGCCACCTCCAAAGCTCATTAATTAACAGTATTTTGTTTGTTTAATCAGTACAAAAACTGAAGTGTGAATGACAAGTTATCTCTTGGCTGGGAGCAGCCATGTTACTGAGCCCGGCAAAGAAATAGCACATAACCCCCCACTGTTTTTACACAAACTTGTGAGCTTTAGAGGTACTGACAGATTTTTTGTCCTTTGGACAGAGCCAGGCTAGCTGTTTCCCCCTGCTACCAGTTTTTATGCTAAGCTAACTTAGCTGGCTGCTGGCTCCAGCTACACATTTACCGTACGGACATGAGAAAGATATCTGTATTCGCATCTAACTGTTGGCAAGAGAGCGAATATGCATATGTCCCAAAATTTCGAACTTTCCCTTAGAGCTTTTGAATTATAATTTTTAGTTGTGCAAAGGGGCAGAATGAAATTGGAACAATGTTCTTTAAAAAAAAAAACAGCTCCAGGGGGAGGTTAAGCTTCTTGTTATTCCCATTCGAAAACGGATGCAGCTATGTGTAAAACAAAGATAATGAGACAATCATTGATGGCAGTGCATTGAGTCAAATATGGGAGACAGTGTGGCAGAAATCATAAAAGGAATGAAGAAAGTGCAAAGCTTATAGAAAATGTCAAAACCCCACTTCATATTCAATTGATTGAGATTCAGGTTGATGTGCCAAATGAGCATCTCAGTTAACCTAATTAATACAACAGATATAAATGTCAGAAGATCACATAGGCCAAGTTAAAAAGAAAGAACAGAAAAAGCTATGAATAGAAATCAGTGATGAATTGTGTTGCTGTGTTTTAATCAGGTAAGCAACAACTGATCTGAAAGTAACCCCCTTGAGCCCTGCTTCCTCTTCAACAACGCCTCCTCCAGTCCTCCTCCATCTTCCCTATATGGAACCTCAGAACACCTGTTCCCAGCCAATCCAGACTCAGTGAGACACGTAGCTCCTCCCACTGCAGCTGATGGCGTTACCATGGGTTACAGGGTGGTGGCCAGCCCTGTCTCCATCCCTCTGGTGAGGAGACTTTTCTCCTCATCTCCTCAGGATTCAGCAGAACTACACTGCAGCAGCCTTCACTGCCAGATAAAGACACACTGTGTGATGACGTGAGAGGAAGAAATCAGAATCTTGACGTTCTGACAATGTCAACAATAATTAGTAATAATTCCTTGTACTCAGAGTGATCATGTGCCAGGTTTGCTTCTTTGAATGCTGTGTCTGCAAATCAATACAACAGCTAATACAAACAGACACATGAAGCCATAAAATATAGCAGAAGAAAATTCGAGTAATTCATATTTATTTATAAAACAGCGTTTGACGTCTATTCCTGTTTGCTCTGTTTGTCTTTCCTCATCTAAACTGAGTGATGTTGACATTTGCAGCTAAGTTTTTGAGCTGTTCAATGTGCTACAGCTCACTAGCTTATTATATCCGGCAGTGGACTGTGGACGCTGGTTTGGTCACTTGTTTCGCAAGTCAAGGTGCAGCACTGCACATTACCTCATTCAATGTGGGCTTTAAAATTTGAGGCTTTTTGAGTTGTGTCTCAGGCTGCTGTCTGGCTGTTAGTCACCGTCAGCCAGTGACACAGCCGTGATGTTGCTACTTTACACAAAATGAAATGATTTGACTGGCAATATACAAAGAAGTTCTTTGTCTACATTGAAAAACGACAGCATTTGGACCGGGTAACAGACAAACACCAGGCGTCGCCATGAAACAAAGAAGAAGAGTCTACAGCCATGCTAGCAGCTCTGTGAGGCAGCTGTGCTTTTAGCTAAACGCTAACGCCAGCATGCTAGCCTACTGTGCACTGCTGCAATGACAATGCTAACATGTTGATGTTTAGCTTGTAATGTTAACCATAATCACCAACTTATTTCAGGGTGTTAGCATGCTAACATTTGCTAGTTCTGCAGGCATTTGATCATAAACTAAAGTAGGCTATTGGAGAAGTTAGGACTTTAACCTGATGAAAAGTTAAAAGGTTCATCCTCTTGGGACCATGAATGTCAGTTCAAAATTTGATGGCAATCCACGAAATAGTTGTTGAGATATTTCAGTCTGAACCAAAGTGGTAGATCAACTGACCACCTGAACCACATTTATATACCTATGTATACGTTGGACTTCAAGTCTGGATTATCCACTTTGCAAAGTAGCATCTGCCCCAGGGCCTCAGACCAGATCCAGAGGCCCCAAAAGTCCATTGTGTGTGTGTCATTTGGTTTGTGGTAGTTTTCTTTGTTATTTTCTTTTTTAATTTTTTTTTTATTTTTATTTAACAAAGTAAATAGTCCCAATTGAGGTTGGAAACTTTTTTTTTTGCAACGGAGACCTGGCCAAGATAACAGCACTAAAAGTTGCAGACAATTCAGTGGGGGCCCACAGCTCATTTTTGCCCCAGGACCCCTAAGCAGGTTAATCGGGCTGTGTTCAGGGAGGAAAAGCAGGAGAAGCCTGAAGTGAATGGTGCTTCTAGTCTTTTCTCACATCTTCACTTTTATTAGTTTTGGCCTCTTTTAAAACATTAGCACCAGCTTCACGATGCATGCTGATTGATTTCAATTTCTTATATGTTTGGATCTTTTTTCTTGCAAAATCCAGCAAATATTAAATTGACTTCATTCTGATTGACAAACCGCTGTGTAAAGCGAGTTTTACAGAGCCAATAATCTAATCTAGTAAGTATTTCCAGTATGTTTTCATGTGGAGCAGCAGATTAGAGAGTCCACTCATACTGCTGATCTCACTATTCGCCCTACATCTGTTCCTGGATGCCAGGACCGTGCCCTTCGTGTCCAGAGACCAGACCCTCCCTCCGCCTCCTCCAACTGTTTATCGGGCACGCTGCCAACTTTCCCCTCTAATTATTTAACACTCCCCCTGTCTCTGCTCTCAGCGGGGGACGTTTGTTTTGTTTTGTGCAACGAGAGTTCAGCAAGAAGGAGGGGGGTGGGTTAGTGCACCGTCTCAGCCTTTGGGCGTGGCTGCTTCTTAGACGTTTTCACTTTTTCAGAATCCACATCTGACATTCAGATGTCAGACTTTGTCGTCCTCTCCTGCAGAGATGACCCCACACACCCACACACACAGCGGCCCTCGCAGCCCTCTGGGAGAGGAAATAGTAGCAGCAAAGCCATTTGCTGCCCACCATGTTGTTATGGAAACTGGGCCGACATGGACTCAGTGCTAAAGTGTTTTTCATGGCCACTCGTGCAGGAGGAGGTTTTTTCTGTTATAATGTGAGCCAGGAATTAACAATGTGTGTTAGAGTAAGCTGTTCCTGCCTGCTCTTATTGATCGCCATGCAGCACTGATTTATTTATACCTCACAGCCATATATTCTCTGTGAAGCTCAACTAAAAATGTAAAAATGGCCATTCCGGACCATAATTAATGTACATACATGTTGCTTACAATGATAATCTAACTTTACTCTGAGCAACATGATAAGTTCCTGAAGGTAAATCTACATATGTAGGCTCTTTTCCTGTGACTTTACATGGTGAGTACATTTATTACTTAAATTGTGGCCCTTCGGTAAGATTTTCCACAACTTATAAAACATTCTATGACAATGACTGACTATGATGATATTCATGGCCTGTTTTTTTCATTAAAGTAATGTTTTTATGTTGCTGTCTCGGCCAGACTTTTTCATTGTTAAATAAAAGTTACATTTAAAAAAAAGACACATTATTGCATATTAGAGCATTTTTTCTGATGTCCCTATGATTTTAAAAGCAAATAAATACAGTAATAACATGACATTTTCACATCAAATTCATGATGCCTGTTTACATGTCTTGAAGGGCGTTTAAAACAATAACCAAAGAAGTGTTACAGTGGCAGTAAGAATTACAGGAGTTAAGAATGCTGTTAGGATTGATTTGTCGTTGAAAACGCAGACGTTTGTGCAGAAAATAGAGTTAGGGTTAAACAAATATTTGTAGTTTCTGGTATACTTTCAATACATGTTTTTTGAGAATTTGGAATAAGGACTAACACAGAATACATACCACACCCACGCTAACATGAAAGACATCATTTGTAACAATGCTGATTTCCCGTAGTGAGCTTGTCTCTCCATCAAACCACATCTGTACGTCACTAGTCTTGTCTTTTACCTTCTTGGATGCAGACCCCAAGTACAATAAATGTTCTCTAACTTGTCACTCTGGTTGAATGCGTTTTTCTCATGGTAAAAGGTCACTGGAACCCACATTGGGACTTTGGTAAAAGGATTAAAAGAAGTAGAGAGGCAGGGAAATATATATCTCACTCTACATACCAAATACATTCAGCATTTCCTTTACTGTAACTGCAGCGTGGTATACTGTGTGGTTGTAGATGTATATAGTGTAATGAGTGACAAAGATGGTGCATTACTCTGCTATACGATAGCAGAGAGTAAAATGCATCAAATGAATTATAACCTTGTGGGAGAAGACAATCTGATGCTAAAAAGTGTCACGTTTGCAAAGTCTGAAAACACAGGTCTAAGCAGAAGTTTGCTGTGCAGAATTTTGCAGGGGTAACAATCGATATTAGGAGTGTAGTGAGGTTTACAGTTTTACTGGATAGTGAGAGATTCATGTCGTTTTCAGTTGTGGTGCTTTCAGTGGTAAAAACCCTGTAAGTAAGGTGGATATTAAACTTAGAAATAAAATAAAATAATGCTGAAGTGATGGGCAGTAATGGCCCCAATGCAATGGAATAGTATTGTATCCCCCACTAGAGGAAGGTTTTTGGAACAGAGGTTTCCAGGCAGAATATTGTACCAGGCAGAATATTGTACCTGGTACCTGGAGGTACCAGGTACCCCTTTAACCCCCCCCTTTAACCCCCCCCCAGCCATAAAGTTGGGAGACTGACAAGAGACTAATTTACAAAGGAATGGTCTAAATTAAACCAGCAGAAGTTGAGATTTCAAACTCCAAAAACACTGGATCCTACATTTCCCATAATGCAACCTATAGTATAATTTAATTTCACTGCCTGGCATGTTTGTCTTCAGCTAGACAACTAGTTAGTTATATATCTTGGTGTAATATTACTCTAAGATACTATACGCTTTTGAAAATAACAACTGGTCTCTGTCATTTAGCATTTTTCTGTCCATTATACTCGTATGTCATTACTACTAGATATGATCTGTTTATGATTTATTCATGTTTACGAAATCATTTCTAGTTTCTTCTAGTTTCTAATTGCTTTCTCGATCAGTTATACGCCATTAATAAGAGACGGTGTAGTCCCTCATTTGTCCAGGAGTGTTCTATCGTAGAAAAGGTTTCAGTCATAGTCATCTGGACACTGTTTTCAGAATCAAGACGTTTCGACTACCATCCAGAAGTCATTCTCAATTGTGAAAAAATGGGACGGGAACTAGAAATATAAGCTTTAGGCTTGAATTTCTAGTTTTAGGCTTAAATTTCTAGTTCCCTTCCCATTTTTTCACAATTGAGAATGACCTCCGGATGGGAGCCGAAACGTCTTGATTCTGAAAACAGTGTCCAGATGACTACGACTGAAACCTTTTCTGCCATTAATAAGAACAGCTTTAGGGTTGTCAGGTTGGGAAAAAGCTCTGACTGGTTCGTATTCTCCTCCAGGATAACTTGCTTTGTCTTATCAAACAATGAGCATCTGGAACCAAATCAGGTCATCAACAGTTTATTCTGCATTTGTAACTGCAGAACTGGTGGCTAATTAGAAAGTGAGAAACCCATCATGACCCTTTATTAAAGGCCCTGAAACCTTTTTTTCACAACTTACTTTGAGTGACGGGGTCCTACATGAACCCACAATTTTCTGCCAAAGTTAGTTTTGGTTATTGAGGATATGGATCCTGAGTTATTATTATTTTTTTTAACCTCAGTGCTCTTTTTGCTGGTTTGAAGTGGGCGGGGCTCAGGTGGAAAAAAACGTGATGTCACGCACTGCTCTACACCAATCAGGATTTAGCAGAGCACAAAATCTGTTGAGAGTTGGTAGGTTGTTTGGTCAGCTCTGATACAGTTAAACTCTTAATACATAATAACTAAATATGCATATTGTTTTTTACTTTGATTGTTTCTGATTTAGTGGGGAATATGTCATGTCATCAGAAATAATTACTAACTAACTAAATACAGTGATAGCGTAAAATAATTTTAGCACATACAACTCGATATTAGTCCTACAAATTAGAGAACAGAAACATCACTGTCCTTTCCCACTATGTAAAAGACTCGACCTTGTGATTTGGGCATGTGTCCTGTGGAAGTAGCCAGTAAGACCTGCAGCTGACACTCTCAGTAAGGAAGCTAAGTGTCAAGTATTTGGAGGTGTGTGAGTGTGGGTGCGCAGGGCGTGGTGCTGAAGGGACAGCGCCCTTCATTGTTGGACTGGGTGTGACTTTGGGGAACTCTCCATGGTGCTGATCGCTTCTTGACCTCAAACTTTGGGCCGGAAACACCCCTCCGAGACACATATGCGCCAAACGCAGCTGTGTGACATGTTTCACTTATTAGCTTACTCAGCTTTTAGACTCTCCGGCAGGCAGGCGGGTCACTGTACCCTGATGGATTAGAGCTCTATAGAACAAGTCTTTACTTTGGACAAGAAAGGATCGTTTCCGGAGAGTCACATCTGATGCGCTCCTGCCGCCACCAGTCTCTGGACGGGTTCACACAGGCTACAGGTAATCTCTCATCGGGAAATATCCTCCTCCTGTATCCTATTGGATCTTTATTTTGACAAAGCCAGACTGTAGGTCTCTCCCTCATATGCTGATTTATAACTCGTGAAATCGCACAAGGATATTGGCTGCAGGCTAGAAGCTAATTTAGACTCATGAGTAAGCAATCCGAAACTGTTTGCTGATCTGTAGGGGGATCATAGACGAGGAAAACAGCGGAAGATTTTCTCATACCTTTGCCTAATATCAGACAATTTAACGTAGATTCATGGTGCATTTCTCTCTCCACAGTGGGAGTGTTTTCATGCAGCATTAGCCTTACAGAATTTTTGTGTTTTTTTTTTTTTTGCGCTTTTGTCACAGTGCGACCACCTGCAATTGGAAACCAGCAAAGGCGGTGGCTGTCCAGGCGTGCGGAGCTGGGAAAAAAATAAAAAATAAAAATAATACAAGGAGCTGAGACTCTGAGCATCTGTGCAGCTACTCCCCGAGAAACCTCACAGCCCCCCCAGCCCGTAAGGCATGTCGACCGCCGGGGAAGTGCCAGCCTTCTTCAAGAGCATGGGCTCAGACAGCCCCGCCAGGCCGAGGCAGAAATTCTGTGGCATGTTCTGCCCGGTGGAAGGCTCCTCGGACAGCAAGACGCTCGACTTTGATACACTCTCGGCGTGCAGGGGCAGGAGTGACGGGCGAGTCATTGACCGGCAGACCGACATCTCCCAGCCAAGAAAGGTGGAGATAAGGGAGAGCACAGGGAAAGAAGCTCTGCAGAATCTGGATGATAAAAGGGTAATTTTCTTGTATTTTGCATGCTTATGTGTATGTTTTCGTATCTCTCTCTCTCTCTCTCTCTCTCAATCCATGTCTCTTTTTGTCTTTCTTTCTCTTTGTCTTTCTCTCCATCTCTAATTTCTGTCATCGAACATTCATATCTTTGCACAAACCTGCGCCATTTACATCCGAATGTCTTCCAATTACAGCCCCATTTGAGTTTATTTAAGCTTACAGCCAATGTATAACCAGACAACTTGCCCTGACTACATTTCCCAGAAAGCACTGTGATGTAACAGAATGGATGGAGGGCCCACCATGCAGAGCTGCTAGAGGGAGTGGCTCCTTTTAGTTCCAGCTTACATGAGTGTTGATTTGATCCCCTCTGCTGCACAGTACAGTTGGCTGGCTGATGTTACAACACTGTAGAGTGTGTGTTCATGAACTGCCCATGCCCAATTGCTGAAGTGTCCTTGTGCGAAACAGTAAACATCTGCTTACTCAGTGTTACCAGGTCCGACTGAGAGGGACACACACATGCGAACACACAGCTTTGGATGCTGACATGATGTGCTGCATGGTTGCAGCGTTACTGCGCTCGTGCATTGAGGTTCTTTAGCAGCAGAACTGAGGGTGTGGAGCTGACTGAGAAGAGATGGCAGCTCCGACTTGCATGACTTGCAGGAAAATCTGTCAACTTTTCTGCTGCTTCAAACTCACTATCCAGGTTTCACAGCTGGGTGGTAAACCGTGGCACTCACAGCATCAGTGTTTCCTTTACTTAATATTCAAGCACTCAGGATGCTGTTAAAAGCTTGTGGTAGTGGTGCTGAGCCCTGGTATCATGTTACATACGGATCGGAAGCATTAGCCACACAGTCCACCCTTTACTCTCTTATATCTATTTCAGTCTTACATGTATAGTAGTTTGCCCTACTCTCCTCTGATAAATGAATATACATTTGACACGTTTTGTGCCTGCATATTCATAGTAAAAGATTGATCTCTTTTACTGATGATAAATGATAAAGCTAGCCTATGTCTTAGGACTGTGCTTGATGAAAAAAGACTGCAGTGGTGGAAAGAAACTAAGTACGTTTACTCAAGTACTGCACTTAAGAACAATTGTTATTTACTTGAGGATTTCCATTTTCTGCTACTTTATACTATACTGCACTTTACTATACTTTTCAGAGGCAAATATTGTACTTTTTACTCCACTGCATTTATTCGATAACTTTAGTCACTAGTTACTTTGCAGATTCAGATTTATAATACAAAATATAATCAGCAAATATATGATGATGTATTATTATAGGCTAAGATAAAACTTTATTGATCCCCAGGGGGAAATTCACAAGCTGCCCAGCTTTATATTAAGTAATTAAAATGAACACCACCTTTACATATTAATGCACCAATTATTATAATCCAATAATATAATGGTACTTTAAGTGTATTTTGATGCTAATACTTTTGAATGCATGAATTTTACTTAACAGAGTATTTCTACACTGTGGTATCGCTATTTTTTTTACCCAAATAAAAGATCTTCTTCCACCACTGGCAGACTGCAAAGCTCTATATTTTATAGAAAGGCTGAACTCTGGATAACAATCTCTTGCCTCTCACAGACCTGTACAGCATTTTAGGATATTAAAGGGAGACTATGTAACTTTTAAAATAAGAAAAGCCAGGTCCTTTAAAAGAAGAAACACATTCTTCCTCTTACCAATGGAAAGTTGAATACATAAGAAATAAAATGCACCCTTTCTCAGGTCAATACACTCAATGGTTTTGCGGTTACAGCCTTACTTGGTCTGGTATGGCTAATATTAACAAACTTTCTATCGCTGTGTAACTGCCATTACTGAGTCAGTCTGCTGACTTCATGACTCTCTGCTTGTGTACTGTAAGTCAAAGTATGCAAAAGTACATAATCTCGCTTTAAATGAAAAAAAGTTGTCCATAATTTGTGACTGGAGCAGAGGTCCAGTCCATTAAGCATTAGGATATTAAATTTAATTTGATTCTATCCATCCTGTTATTCAACACAAATCAAATATCACTGAAAATAATTTCCATCAATGCAAGTCAGTTTAATTTAATATTATATTTATTAAAATCTCATTTTTCTTTAAACAGTGGAACAGATACATCCCACCATCTCCTTCCCTGATGGCCAAAGTGTCACTCCTTGTTGCTGTTGTCACATCTTGAAACTCTCTTGATCTATCTTTAAAACTATCTTTAAATCACCCATAACAAGAGTGAGTCAAGAAAATTCAAATTCAACTTCATTAGAGCTGGAAAGGATCTCACCCTGTGGCCTGGCTGAGATTTGACCTGCTCTGATAACATTGTGATTCTGAGACACAGCAGATGAAGTGAGTGGCGTTAAGATGGCTGCTGGGTGTTTCTTCATTTGTTCAGTTGGTGCACTCTCTGCTGCCTTCACTAATCCAAGGAGAGCAATTGATGGCATTAGTGGCTCTCTCCTGTCAATGGAGCAGGGCGAGGCTCTGCGCATGCTCCGTGGGGTTCTTTTATGGGAAGAGGCTCTAAAGTGGTCCCTCCCTCCCCTCTTGTCTGACTCCGTCTGGGAAGGAAAGGTTTGGTGCATCGGCGGAGACCGGGAGGCTGCCAGGACGCGATCCGGAGTTGAGAGATTGTTTGATTCTTTACGTTTGTGGCCTCCCAAGGATCGACTGCGACCATCCACGCCTCTCATTTATCATCATCCTCGTTTCAACCCGGCGAGCAGCAGTAATCCGTTCATCCCGTCGCATTGATTGCGGTTCACGGCGCAGCGCAAGACGAACCACCGGTGAAGATGTCTGGCTATCAGGGCAAGAAGAACATCCCCCGCATCACAGTGAGTGTTTGGGTGTTTTTTTAAAATGTTGAAGTAGCTGAGAATATATCCATCCGGGTGTCCGGAGTCCGGTCGTGTGGGCCTGCGGGTGTGGGTGCAGGATGTCACCGGGGCGGCATGGTTCCCTGCGCCGCTGCGCTCCTCGACAAATCTGAGCTCGGAGCTGAAGGATATGCCTGCACGAGTTGCTTTCTTCAATGCATTTTGTTGATGCACATCGGTTTTATTGTGAAATCTGCTTCACGGAGGTCAAACGCGCGTTAGGATCGATAAATCAATGAGGCCACCGATAGTGTGGTGAGGCTGAAAAACGGGATTTTTTTGCAGCATCTTTGCGACAAGTGCTCATCTCCGGATAAAACCGAGCTGCTCAGTTTTAGAACATTCATTTGTGTTGCAGTTTCACCCTCAGTGTACCATTCTTTGTGCATGGTATGCATGACAGTTGAGATTTCACGCCGGTGGTCTTTGTTACACGGTGTGTCTGGTGGCCGGGTATCACTGCACACCAACTGGTGGGGCAAATGCTTCGCTGCATCCGCTGTAACGTTCAGTACCCGGCTGGATTTTTAAATTTTTTTTCCAAACTCTCCTTTCACTTTGGAAAAAAAACCGGCTTCGATTTTTAATTGTATTTCTAGAGGCGCTAAAGCATCCAAGGGCACATTAATGGTGTCAGTGTGGGGCAGATTATTTCCCTGAGTTCATAGCGGAGCTGCAGGGATGGTGGTGGTGGTGGCTGAATGGAAAGTAGAGAATAGGGAGGGGAAGGGAGGGGAGCCAGGGGAAGGGAGGGGGCAGTGGGTCCTATTTCCTTCCATGTTTCTCTCTCAGCTGTGTAATGAAGGGAAGATGCATATAGGCAGAGCTGATCAGGAAGGAGGTCACTGTCTTTACATGCTGATGTTAGTGAAGAGACATAATTGGGTTCAAATGGCAAAAATGGCTCCGAACATGCAGAACAAAAGCCAGACGGAGGAGCTGTGTGTCTTATTTTGGGCATATACGAGTAAATGCTTTGTGCAGATAAAAAGATGCATTACTAAATGAATCATTTGGCTTATACTCATTGTTTAACAGGCCGACCAGGAACAGGCCTAGGGGCCCACGAGTTCAGGTGGCCCCTAACCTATAGCCTCTGTGTTAAGTGACTGATGTTAACATTTCAGAAAAAAGTCCTTCTGAAAAAATCCAATTCATAACAAAGAAACTATAATCAGGACAATGACATGAGCAGGGTGGCAGCTGCCATAGGACTAGGAGCCTTTTAGGCCTCTGCCCATCATCTCAAAATCCATTCATCCGTAATTATACTCTATTAGAAGAGGCCTAAACCTCCACCCATCCTGCACCTGGTGGACGTGATGTAGACAGTGCTGCCAAAGCAAACCATAACTGAGGTGAGCAACAAGTCATCTCACATCAAACAGGACACTGTTTGGCACCAGAGTCTCTGTGCAGACGTCTTCAGTTGGATTTTTAGCTCTGCAAAGATATATGTGAACTCCCAAATCTCAACAGTGTGTCCGGCAGCCTTGCACATCAAACAGGCTGATTGGTTGATCTAATTTTCTGTCAGGAGGTGAAATGTAAAAGAAAAGAACACACTCACTTTATATCCAAAGCTCTCTGAAGAACACCTATGCGCGTTTGCTTGCACGTGGATCCCTGGGATACCCATGCATTTGTGCTGAAGGGATTAGTCGATTGATTGAAAATGATATGGCAACAATTTTGATAACTGGTTAATTGTTTGGCCAAGCAAGTAATCCACACATTCAGTTTTCTGCGTTTCAAATGTGAGGATTTGCTACTTTTCTGTTTTATATCAATGTAAATGGAATATCTTTGGGTTTGGGACTCTTAGTCAGACAAATCAAGCAATTTGAAGACGTCATCTTGGGCTCTGGGATCTTGTGATTATTAGTTTAGTAGTATGAGTATTTTTCTCTATTTTCTGACAATTTATTGGCTAAACGTGAAATCAGTTAATTGAGAAAATAATCAACTGATAAAGCGATGATGAAAATAGTTGTTTGTTGCAGCCCTACTGTGCATACTGCTGGGAGAAGAGATGTTGAAACACAGACTGAGATTTGTCTAAATGAGGTTTTATAATATGCATTAAGCTTTAAAATCACTCTGGAACCACTGCAGATTTAGACTGTTTGTTTAGGAAGACGAAGGATGTTAAAACAAGTCATGTAGGGGAATAACGGATAGTAATAACATCTTTTGGACTGCGTTGATATCATGCTGTCCCTGGTGATGACAGGCAACGTCTCAGGTGAATCCCTGTCCTCTGAAGTCTCTGGAGAGTGCTCGGGGCGCAGCAGCCAGTTGGTGGAGAGATCAGAGGATTAGTTGGGGTTGTAGTCCCAACCGTGATTAAGTCAGAACTAAATGGATAGACTGCCTATTCTTGAACAGTGCATTAAGTGACTAAGGATGAAAACTAGCCTTTTGGCTCATTCTGGCTTATTTACGGTAATGTTTATTAATATGCACTGTCCCTGAGAAATCAACTGAATAAATAAAATTAAAGAAAAAGGGGGTCAGAGACAGAATGGATGTCTTCAACGTGTATTTTTGGAAGAATTGAGTGATAAATGTGTTGCATGAGACTGTAGCTGCTGAACAGGAGAGTGTCTTAGTTACTTCATGGATTTCATTTTTTCCAGCTGGTCCCGGGTCTTCAGGTAACAAACCTACATCTGTAACCAGTGGACTTCTTCACTTCTTCAAGATGGCCTCAGTGTGAAGGGTGGATGAGCTTATTAAACCAAACAGAGGCTGCAGAGGAAATGAATGAGGATAAATTGAATAAAAACTAAACAGGAAAGGCTGCAGCAGTGACAAAGAAACTCTGTGTGTCCCGTGCCTTTCTGAATAAGCCAATCAAATTTAGAGTTTAGATCATAGAGTGCTGGCGTCCATATAACAGCAGAGCCGACTGGTTTGTGTCGGCCAGATGGAGTCGGGTCAGCTGCACAGGCAGGGACGTACTTAAGGCAGCTCTCATCAAATATGAATGACCCTCCACAAGTTCACCACCTGGGTTTGGAGCTTCTGTGACTCATGCCTCTTCTCAAAATATCAGAGTCAAAAGGTGTGCGATAGAAGTGAACATTGAGTCAAGTAGGGCTGCAACTAGTGATTATTTTTGTGATTAATCGTTTTGTCTTTAAAGTGTAAAAAAAAAAAAAAAAAAGTGGAAAATTCTCATCACTAGTTCCCAGACTCCAAGGTGCCTTCTTCAAATGACTTGTTTTATCTGAGAAACAGTCCAAAACCCAAAGATATTCAGTTTCCAGTTCAACAATTTTGATCATTGATGAGTTATTTAATGACGACATTGTCAGATTCGCTGTTTTTCTCAGTTTTACATCACTGTAAATTGAATATATTTGGGTTTTGGACTGTTGGTTGGACAGCATTTGGAAACTTGTGATGGGCATTTTTCACTATTTTTTGACATTTAAAAGACTAAACAACAGAAAAAATATAAAAACAAATCAAAATAAAACATATATCAGCAGATAAGAAATAATTGTTAGTTGCAGCCCTAGATGATAAAACTAACAGAGAAAACCAGCAAATCTTCACATCTGTGAAGCTGGAACCAGAGAATGTTTGGCATTTTTGCTTGATAAATAACCGAAACGAGCAGTATGTCTTGACTTGCTTTGCAGCAAAGTGAAGGATATAAATACAGATGAGAGCAAAGTAAGATAAAAGATAAAGATGATGTTTTAGTAAAGTAAATGCACCTCTAATGTCCATGTTAAGGGAAGGTAAAAATAGACTGAGGCTATAATAAGACTGTCCTGGATTAATGTCTCTGTGACTACAATCCTCAGCGGATGAGAGATCATTAGGCAGTCTGCTAGTATACCTGTAGTGCAGTAGTTGTCCCCAGTGGCAGCTCAGTGTGTATGTACTGTTAGGGTTGCCTCAGCCTGTTCATGCTGTTATCTCACAGTGCACAGCAGCCCGGAGCACTGTCTGTTCAAACATCACAAACAGCATGCTGCTCTCCAAATCACCGACTCAGCCTCGTTTTTTCACGCTCAGTTTAATCCCGAATTCCCCCATTCATAAAGCCAGAAGTCAGAGAAAATACCCGGTGTGTGTGTGTGTGTTTGTCTGTGTGTGTACAGAAAGTGAACTTTTTCCATTAATCTGTACCTGAACAAAGGAGAATACTGTTGAGGAAAATCCGTAACAGGGTCGTGGTGCCTCCAGCAGCAACAGACTGCAGAAGTGGACTTTTCATAGTAGAAGAGAGAATGGATGTGAATTTTTTCAGTTGAAGAGAGAATTTATGTGAAATTTTCATATAAAAGGAAAGTTTTTTTAAAAAAAGAGAGAGAACGTAAGGGGATATTTCAACGATAAAGAGAGAATTTAAGTGAAATTTCATAGTTAAAGAGAGAAATTAAGGGGACTTTTCAATGGCAAAAAGAGAATTTAAGATAATTTTTAAGAGTTATTTGAGGTTTGAGATTTTGAGGTGGATTTTCCAACGATAAAGAGAGAATTTAGGTGAATATTTCAATCAAAGACACAATTTAAGTGAATATTTAATAGTCTTTAAAAGTTTTTTAAGTAAAGTTAATACTCAAAAGGGATTGTTTGTGAAATTTTGTCAAAGAGAGAATTCACCAGTAGGTACAGTAAATGTAAGAGTCATATCTTCATCCTCTGAAGCCTCTAACTACGGATTTCTCCGGTGATGTGAACCAATACAAGCAGGTCATACTTTATCTATCCAAATCTCCCAATATCTGTTTAATAAACACACAAAAGATCACGGTTCAGACATGTTTTTGTATCCAGTTTGTGCTGTATTTTGCAAACCAAGGTGTTAAGTTACACAGTTGTCCCTCTGGAAATTAGTTGCATTCCTGTTTTGCCAGTCAGTCAGCAAGTGTTCTGTTTTAAATAAAAAATAAATAAATAGTGAACATGTGTTTTTACAGCAGTTGTTTAAACATGTATGGAGATGATTTTCTTAGCAGACTGGTTTTTGAGTAATCCAGGACACACATAAATCATAGTGCTGAATGTCTGACCTGGCAGCGTTCTCCACCTGACTTCACAAATGTTCCCAGGATATTTTCCATTTGGACAACAACACATGACGTTGCCGGGTTACGTCTAACACTGGCAGACGTTTTCATAGCGTCCAAACAGATTGTGTCCTGATTTCATGCAACTCTGTCTTCTCAGTCACCAGGCGTCTCTGTTTCTTCTGTTGAGCGTTTTAGTTTTCACCTGTGTGGTGCTGCAGCTTCCTTTATACACAACATGTTTTAATAATGTATAATAAACTACAGGAGTCATATGATACAACAGATTGTTCTGAGTGCCTGTAATAGAGAAATAATCAATATTCCCAGACTCCATCATCAGTAGTCTGTTTCTTTCACACTCAGAAGCCTTTAGCATTAGAATTACTTCTATAAATATATTTGTTTAAAGCTGCTATAATCAATATTTTTATATTAACAATTAACAGAATAATAAAACCCCTGAAACTGCAGTTCTCCTCAGCTCTACGGAGCGTTGTAACATCTTTGAGATCATGGTTTTGGTTTTACAGCCCTCAGCTTGTTCTGGTTCACTCTCACCGCTCTCATCAGCGTTGTTTCCGGACGCAGCAGGCAGCTCATTTGAGCGAAAAAGCTCTGATAAACCCACTGCAGGCGACTTGCCCAGCACCAAACGGCAGACAGACAAAGTTAGCGACTAGCTGGTGAAGAAAGTGGAGCATTTAACAGCTAAAGAGAGACATATTTACAAATAGTAATAATTCAGGAGTTGGTGGAGAGTAAAACAGAGCTAAAAAGAGAGTGAATATTGGACTTATGTTCACCAGGTCACCTGAAACACAACTCCAAAGATAATGTTTCTCCATGTCTGCTGGATGTGTAAATAGACAACTCTTTGCTAACACGCTCGTCATATAAGATTTATAAGGTGAACTCATGTCATTGTTGGGTTTAGAGCTTGTTGTGCCGCCACTAAGTGGCCAAAGAAATCAGTTTTAAGGATTACAGCAGCAGAGGTTCTTCAACTGTTGCCCTTTAAACCAGCTAATTTTTTAGCAACCATGAATCTAGTAACAAAACAAGCTAAATTGAATGCTATTTTATTAAAATAACATTATCAGGATGTAAGTTAAGCTGCCAGAGTTTGTAGACACAAGGCTGTCCTGCTATGTTGATGGTGCACCAGATAACCTGTTAGCGATCCGGAGCACACTTGTTTTCTTTATTGTTCCCACAGTTCCAGAAGAACCAGGATGTTGTCCTTTTAGGAAACTTGTGCAGATGGAAAGTTAAAGAAAGTTATTGCCTTCAACAAAATAATCAATAAATGCTAAAACATTGTACAAATAGCTTCAAAACAGTGGCTTCTTATTTATGGTAGACAAATTGCATTTTGCTGTTATGATTTTTGCATAAGCGGGGTTAAGTATTGTAGTCTGGAATGAAAACACAGCAGTTTAGCAACAGTGAAGCCATTGAACATAGGCCACATCCTGTTTGAGAGGCTGTAAGAGTCCCCATGAAGTAAAGGTCACTGTCATGTTTGGCTCTGATCCAGTACAACCAGACACTCTCTCCAACCCCTGTGAGCTCAAACAATTAGATGATTATACAGTCTGGATTCAGGGCAAGTCATTAGTTTGCTAATTTCCCATCTTTTTAGTGTTCTGCAGCTGAAGCTAAACCCTTTTAAGACAAAAAACACCTTTTTAGTGGGACTTTTTTAGAATCCTCTGCCTCTCCTTCACTGAGTAACCCAAAAACTAGCCCTTCTTTATGGATCAAAAATGAGTAATTGTTTCTGAGAAGATAATTTTGCCCCTCAGTCTTGGCTCGCACAGTTTTGGGTCTGTGTGAAAATGTGAGTGTCGACTCGAGAACCGAAGTCTCCTGGTGAACTCCAATAAGTAATGTGATAATGACAGTCACGATGAGGCTCATGATGTAACGGCATATTTCAAAGCAGTTGTTGGGATGAAAGCAGGCCAGCATTGGGCTGGAGCGAGGCCAGTCACTCCACCAGAGCAGTCTGCTCCGCATAGATCGAAGATTACCACACGATCTATTTGCATTAGTTCCATCAGCGCTGTCAGAGCGTCGCCACACCTTTCAGATGACAACTGCAAAGCATTTTCCAGACCTGCTGAAGTCAGCTGAAGTCCTCAAGTGTGTGTGTACTGTACTCAGATAGGTCTACAACTATTTTGTATTCCAAAAAAAGAACACTTTCTCTTTTAAAATAACCCGCAAAACAAGATTAAAACAAATTGCTGTCCTTTTTGAAGTCTACTATAACACCTCAGTTGGCAGAATTGCTCAAAATGGTTCCTAAATATATCTAGAATACATTTTTTGTTTCAAAAAAGATATTAGGAGCTTTGGATGGATATGACTTTTACATATCTATTCACATGACAAATCCATAGTTCAAAGCTTCAAAAGATCCAAAGGGAAGTGTGCCAATTTTGTACATCAAAGTCTGTTCCCAGGTCTTGGGGAGTACTACTGCAAATGTGAAAAAAAAATTGTTTAAAGCCTGTTGTGGCTCCAGAGGGATCTGTGTGAAGTCTGATCAATTGTGTGATGCCGTTTGAGTCAGCATCAGTTGGAGCTGAAGACTACAAGTTTGAAAATGAAAAAAATCTGGGCATGTGGAGTTAGAAAGAACTGAGCTTACCAGAACTCTGTAGCCCGCTCCTCATCTCTGCTGCAGGCTAGCAGCTCGAGGCTACATTAGCCTCTACTAGCAGAACACGGCCAAATCTCTGACTGAACTGTTGGCGGTCAAGTTGTATTGTGGGTAATGTAGGCGCCAGGTTTGGACAAGGAAGATGAATGTTTGAAATTAAAAAAAAGGTGAAATCTCTGGTTCTGCTGCATCCGAGTCCGACAATGATATAGGTGTGCAAACCAAAATCAGTGGAGTACTCTTTTAAGATTGCTTCTGCAACTCAAACTTATTTTCATTATTGATTTAATCTGTTGAATATTTTTCTGACTAATTGTTCAGTCTATAAAATGAAAATAATGAAAAATGGCCTTCACAATTACAAATATATTCAAATACAAACACCTAAAGCAGATAAAAAAAGAAAGCATATGTCAGATGTTACATGTTGCCGTGGTTGCTGGATAGTATAGTATATACAGTATATGTATGAAGCAGAGTTCGCATCATGTACTTAAAAACTAATTCCACCTGCTCCTGGTTGTGCATGCAACCATTTATTTCGTTCTACATCTGTGGCCACTCTGCACAAAGAAAATTTTTAAAAATAATATTTCAAAAAGCTGAGTTTTGCAGTGCAGAGTTGTGTATGTGCTGGTTCAGACGCGGGGCGGGGCTCTGACTGGGAGCCTTTGCAGAGCAGCAGTTGTGTTTGGGGCCAGAGCTGCTGGCCGGGCAGCAGCTAGCGGCAGCGGCTCGAACAGAGCGGCCTTTGTTAGCCGGGGATGCTGGAGCCCTTGTGACCAGAGCTGCCACTCCCTTTTTGGACAGAGGACCCAAGCTGCCGGGGTGACTCGAGGGAGGGACGGGGGGTGAGGGGTGAGAGGCTGTGGAGGTGGCAGACCCCCTCTCCTGCACAGAGACAAGTGGCACAGCAGCAGACATGGTTGATTGATTACACAGTCTGTGCTCTGATTGGTCCCCTCTCATGCTCTTTACTGTGACAGCCTGACCACATGGAGGGGACGGAGGGGTATGTCTGGAGGCGGGCTCCTGTCTTCATTGTTGCAACAGTGAATTGCTCCCCTCGTTTTGTTGTTGTAGCAGAGCTGGAAGAAAGAGGAGCAGTGATGGACATTTACTGTTTCTGTTGCTGCTGTGAAACATGCTGAGCGTGCTCACTTCTCTGAACAAGAGCGCCTAGAAGTTGGTTCAGTTTTCCGATGCTATTTTGCATCTATACATTAGTTAGCTCCATATAATATACATACATTTACATTTTTATACGCACTGAAGAACTGCACTACTAAACTGCTGCAGTTACTATCCAATAAACACTTTTGTGAGTACTTTCTCCGAACCTGACATTTATTTAAGACTCCCTACCGCCAGTAATTAGTTTACTTCAGAGGGTCATCCAGGTTACATGAATGAAAGGTTAAAAATGTCAGGGATTTTTGTCACACGTACTTGACAAATCACACAAAGATGCTGCTTACAAACTGCTCTCCAAAGACCGAGAATAATAGGGACAACAACCGTAAAAATACAAAAAGTTTACACCACAAAGTGCAAAAAAAGTGGGGGGGGGGAAACAAATTGAAAATCATATTTTCATAGGGTTGCATGGAGAAAAAGGTTTATTTGCTTTCTTTCTTTCTTCCTTTCATAACAAAATAAAATGGTAAACTGAGGTCATAGTATTGAGATTTCATTTCATAAGCTGTCACTTTATTTTCACTTTACTGTCAGTTTGAAGCAAGGGGTGTGAATACGGTCAAACATGGGGGAGAGAGGCTTTTAAAGAAAGTCAGAGGTGGATTGCAGTTCACTTACTCTGTGTGAAAGGAGTTTCCTCCCTTTCCCTCTCCTCTATCTCTCTCTTTTTTTTATCAGTCTCTCTTTCTGTTTCTCTAATTCCCCCCTCACATTATGAGCAGTGTCATTGTTAAAACATCCACACAGAAACCTGGTGCTGATCCAAACATCACAGCTCTCTGTTCTCTGTCATCGCCCTATTTCCCCCCTCCATCCATGTATTAGAGTATTAAGAGTGTGTACAGTGCGTTTATCTGTGTGTGTGTGTAGATGAAGTATCAGTTGAAAGACATTGCACAGCCATGTGTTCCTTATCAGAAAACATCCTAAAAAGGCCAAGCAGAGGCTGCAGGTTCGGAGTATTTATTTTCTCTTGCGAGTGCCAATCCACTCTTTTATGTGACATTTCCCAAAATGTCTTTCATCAAATGCACCTAATCCAGCATCCAGTTGAGCCAAATCGGATACTTACCCTCATAAGCGTGTTTTTATAGGCGTCTATAAACCCTCAGACCAGTCTTTATGTGTTCAGATCTGCAGTGTCTGGTTCTCACAGTTTCACTTGAGCTTTTCCTGATGAAATAATTGTTTAAATAATCAGTGTTTAAATGTAGTTAAATGGGCAGCGACTGATCATCTTTGCTCTTTTCTAGAGTGACCGTCTCCTGATCAAAGGAGGGAAGATTGTGAACGATGACCAGTCCTTCTGTGCTGACATCTATATGGAGGACGGAGTCATCAAGTGAGTTTATTGGTTTTTCTTCAAGCTGCTGACAGTTGAATAAAAACCCAGATTTCACGACGTTTACAAAGTTATAATCGACCCATGTGTCTGACTTTTCTCTCTTTTTATTACAATACAAACCTAAAATACAAAAAAAGGCGGAATAATTAAAATACAATAGTTTGCCTACATTGAGCCCAATAACAGATACACAACTGAAATTGGAATTTATTTCTGTCTGTAAGTAATTAAACAAACGATCAGGCAAAAAAAGACAACAAAATATGGAATTGGACAATCTCACTTCAAATTCTATTTAGTAGCTGTTCTGGAGCATTCGATCATATCCCATGATCTTCCTCAGCAGATGGAGTTTGCCCAGTTGTCATGCAAATGTAGATGTTTAACTTTCCATTTTTCGGAGCACTTCTAGGACTGCTCGTCCATGACGGCTTAATAAATGGACCTTGAGGTGAGATTGTTTTGTCGCCTGCTGTGTCCGGGGTCAAGAATAAATTTGTAGAACAAAGCAGCAATTACTTCCAACAACACACCACAGTAGAAACCAGCCCAGTCAAACAAGAGAAGATAATCTACAGACAGTAAAGGTGCAACACCTAGCCTTCGTACAATACACAACCTGTTTGACATCAGTAGCAACACCAGAAAAAAAATACAATATCATACTATAATAATGCCAACATGCCAGTCTGAGCATGCATTTTTACATTTGTTCATAAGATAATTTTAAAGCGGTCTGCTACACGTTTTCAGGTTTTGGATACTTTCGAGTTAAAATTAATATTTTTGACTTTGTACATGATTTTTACTGTTTTAAAATCTACCAAGCATAAGATCAAAGATATAAGATATGCCTGAAATGGGGAATCTTTCCTAATTATGTTACTGGACCATAAATATTATAATAATTTGTTTGGCATTTAATTTAACACTATACAGCCTCTTTGTTTATTGCTGTTTTTTTCCCTATTAATATGATTGACATTATATTATTGTTATTGTTGCTATAGTATTGTGATGTCTGGATGATAATGTTGTAATTTATGTAACCTCAGACAAATTGGGGAAAATCTCATCGTGCCCGGCGGGGTAAAAACCATCGACGCCCACGGGCGCATGTTGATGCCAGGCGGCATCGACGTGCACACGCGCTTCCAGATGCCCGATCGAGGTATGACGTCCGCCGATGACTTCTACCAGGGAACCAAGGCTGCACTGGCTGGAGGCACCACCATGATCAGTAAGTTATCAAGCGGAAAGATCCTGCTTGTTTGTGATTAAAGACTCATCGATCAGTTAATATATCAGTTTCCTTTCGAGTCCTTTCTGTGAGTGAATCAAAGCTGACTGCAGTGCGTCTTTCCCTGCAGTGATTCTTCATTCTCTGATTGGCTTAAATTGAAAATATCTTAATGAGAACAGGAAGGGTGCCATGCCTGCTCAGTCAAAATATAAAACCATCCATCTGCTGTGAGGACTCAGGGCCACGAGGTGCTGTCTGCTGTTCAGTCTGAGCCAGGAAGTCAGTTCACTTTCCCTTCGGACACACAGATAGCACAGATTTGACACTGTTATTTGACACACCCTATACGGATGCTTTTGTTCATATATTTTAGACTTCTTATTCCATTTATATTCTATATACATTTTTTGGCTATATTCTTGTACTATTTCATGCAACAGTTGCTAGGGTTGGGTTCTGATAGTTAGATCCATTTGGGATCCAGTTTCAGGTTTTTTTAAATATCCTGATTTTTTTTGTTTTTATCTCTCTGCCAAGGTGTCAGTCTTTGAGTATTATTTGTTAAATAATTTATGACTTTAAATTGTTAAAGCTAATCCTAAACAGATTTGGCAAAACTGAAAGAGATTGTGATTCAATAAGAAGATCTGTCACTAGATTTTACCTATATACTATCAATCCCCAACCCCTAACAGTGGCTTAATGTCATTTTTATGGGATTTAAAAGAGATACAAGGCTGTGAAGCTAAAAAAAAAAAAGGTAATGCAATCTAAAAAGATAACACTGGCCCTCCCTCTGCTGACTCAGCAGCTGAACTCTCCTCTCCCTCACAGTAGAGTAAACACTCCCAGGCGACTTGTGTATCGTTGTCCCCTTAGGGCGAAACGCTGACTGCTGCAGGGTCAGACAGGTCCGGAACTGGGACGGAATGTATGGCAGCCTGGTGGCTGGAATGTCAGTGGAGGGCACCTCACAAGTGGACAGAAATGGAAAGTGACAGCTTGAAATTGACAGCTTGAAGCGATTTGAGAGGCCGGACAGAGACAAATCTTTAGAGTACCACAGGTGAATGAGTTTGAAATCTGAATCCAGTGTAGCTATGGAATCAGGAATCAGATGTGGGCTGCCAGTCTGAACATAAAGACTGGGTTCCGATCACTCATGTTTCACATAGAGGCAGTTAGAAACACAACAAAAACTTTGACAACTTATTTATTTAAGTCAAGCAAAAATGCCAAACATTTACTGGTTTCAGCTTCTCAAATATGAGGATTTGCTGGTTTGTAAATTAAATATCTTTGGGTTTTGGACTGCTGATCGGACAAAATATGCAATTTGAAGACGTCGCCTTGGGCTCTCGGAAATTGTGACATTTTACAGACTAAATAACAGACACAGGAGACAACAGGGTCTCAGTCAGTGTGTTTGACGGCCTTTGTGTGTGTGTGTGTGTGTGTGTGTGTGTGTGTCCAGTTGACCACGTGGTTCCTGAGCCCGGCGTCAGCCTCATCTCGTCCTTCGAGCAGTGGCGCGAATGGGCCGACAGCAAGTCCTGCTGCGACTACTCGCTGCATGTCGACATCACCGAGTGGCACAGGGGCATCCAGGAGGAGATGGAGGCGCTCGTGAAGGATCACGGTGCGACCACGCCCAACTCAACGTCACATTTGATTTCATCAAACCAATGATGTTTCTCCAGTTTCAAAGAGACCCATGATTTAAAAAAAACCAAAACATAATATTTAAAGCTGCTAAAAGCATCTTTAGTAGTTAAATGCTTTCAAATGGCAGTAAGAGGCTTTAAGAAAAATTTTAACATCATTTCCCAGTCAGTAAACTTCACAACAGCACATTTATGTTTAACAATTACATTTATTTGAAAGAATGACATTGGGGACAAGAGAGGAACAAGACTATGAGCTCTGCAAGCGCCCTCTAGAAGCTGGAATGTTCACTACACCTCACAATACCAACTATCCAAATATTATACTTTGTTTCTTTTAAGAAGGAAATCTTAGTCAGTGGGGACTGAATGCTTCACTGGTGCAGCGCCACTTTGGGATCTTGTCTATAAGAAGTTTCATACAGCTTTAAAACTGTATTTTTGCACATTTTGAAATCATCATTTGACCGCACCTTACGCAACCTCTTATAACAATCTGGATGGATTTTATAGTTCGTCTTCTCTTGGCTCATTGTTATATATTTTATCAGAGTGCTCCATGATATTTTGAATTTGTTTTTTCTGTTTCAATCTTCTCTTTCCCTCATGGTTTTTACACTGACATCTTGTATTTTTAGGTGTGAACTCTTTCCTGGTCTACCTGGCTTATAAGGATATTTTCCAGCTTACTGACGCTCAGGTAGGGGTTTCTTCTCTTCTCCTTGCAACAATAATGCATTTTTAGAGATGGTAAATGCTATATTAAAGATCTAATCAAAATATAAATATAATATCTTAGATACTCCTTGTTCAATTCGGATGAAACCTGGAGGGAGTTTGGCATATTGTGGCACTGTATTCTACTGACAATGACACTGATTGGCTTTATTGAGATGCAGCTTCTGCTACACTAAATCTAATTAAACTGGAATTAGCCTTTCACACGAAACTTGCTGCTGCACATAAATCCAAATCGAATCTACACAAATTGGAGTTAGCTTAATGGTCATCAGTGTTACATGAGATATGAGATGTGACAGCCCACCACAGACAAAGATGATGCTGTTTACTGTAGACGCAGTAGTTGGAAATAACAACTAAATCATCTTGTTGACTGTTGCCTTCATGCAGACTGAGAGCTCAGCCAGAATAGCAACAACAAAAAATTTAGTTTATATATTTTTGTCAGTCTGCAAAGATGTTCACTACATTATCATTTTTTTCGTGGGCAACATACTGTTCAGTGGCATTAAGTCATTTGTTTGTTTGTACTTTGTTGTTTTTAATTTTAATCTTGAACAAGCAGACAGAGAGGTTTGGTAGCCTACAATACTCCTGACATCATAATATCATAGAAGTCACATCACAGCCTTGAGTTTGGCTCTTGCCCTCATCCTACAGTGAGAGTTACAGTGTGAGTCTGTTTATCTTGGCGAGACATCATTTGGTACTGATTGTCTGTGTGTTTCTCTTGGGAGAGTGAATGGATAATGAAAGCCACATCTCCGTCCAAGTCTCTTTCTGACTCATGGTTAAAATGATTTAATCCCACTTGAAGGCTGTTTTTAAAACAGATCTGTGTTGGTCTTTGCACCTGTGTGAGGAATGCTCGCAGCCCAGTGCAGCCAGAGTTTATCATTTTTTCTCGCATGTCAAACTTTGATGGCTCTTTATTGTTGCACGTCTGGCGGCCGGGAGGTGAGGACTCATTCAACACGTCAGTTTTCCTTCAGTCCGTGAAGTTATCGCATTGCTTAATAAACAGTCAGAGAATGGGAGACTCACATGCTGTGTGAAAATCAGGGTCCATGTTTCATTTCACCACAAAAGTATTTGTCACTGTGGTTATTATTATTGTCTTGTTGATTTTACATAATTCTTTGGGGCTTAACATCTCTTCTGCTACAGTACATGTAAAGTGATATAACTAGAGTAATGTAAATATAGTAGGTCTAATTATGACTGCAGTGTCCGCTAAACAAAATGCCAAACCTTCTCTGGTTCCAGCTTCTTTTCTCTGTTTTATATCACTGTAAAGTTAATTGGGTTTTGGACTATTAGTCGAACAAAACAAGCAATTTGAAGATGTCACCTTTGGCTCAAGGAAATTGTGATGGCTGTTTTTTTTTCTTTTCTTTTCTTTTTTTTTTTTTTTTTTACAGTTTTTGGACATTTTAGACTCAATGGTTCATCATTTAATCAAAAACATAATTGACAGAAGACTTAAAAATTAAAAAATGTTAGTTGTAGCCTGACAGCTGATTAAATAATGAAATTGTCTGAGAGTGTTGAGCAGCTAAATTGGAGACAAAGAACAATAAAGTCTATAATAGATGGGTAAGAAAGAAATCTGATTAACTCAGCTTGGTGAATGATATTTTTTTAATGCAAATAAATGAGATAAGCCAGTAACATGTCATCAGTGTACTGTAGTAATGTGACAGCACAACAAATGATTTCTTTCAAGAAGGCTTTCTTCACAAAAAATGTTTAATATAAACACGAGTGAGAGTATACAGCCATGCTAGTGGCTCTGTGAGGCTGTACACAGAGCTTTGAGCTAAATGCTAATGTCTAATGTGCTAACATGCTAATGTTAAGCAGGTATAATGTTTACCATGTTCACCATCACTTTTTCCTGTTAGCATGCTAGCATTTGCAAATTAGCACTAAGCACAAAGTACAGCTGAGGCTGATGGGAATGTCATTAGTTTTGCAGGTGTTTAGTCATAAACCAAAGTATTTGGCAAATTCAAATTTTGACCTGATGATGGCGCTAGATAAAAGGCAGGAGATCACCATAAGGATTCATCTTCTGGGGACCATGCATGTCTGTACAAAATGTCATGGCAACCAACCGACAGACCGACAGACAGAACAACATTGCCATCCCTAGCATGGCTGAAAACCACATAAAAAGAGAAAACCAGCATGTCTTTAGAATGAACTGCAACAACTTATGTGCGGGAATAATTTGGACATGATGTCCTCGTGAAACCTTTGACAAAATGCTTGACAAAGACATCTGTTGAAACTCTCAGTATTAAAAGAGTTCTCAGTATTAAAAGAGTATTTTCACCAATGATATTTCAGTTGGTATCACCTTTCAGATCAGCTTTAGCACCAAAGGAAGACATAGTCAAGATATTCTGTATCTTTTCTTCAGAAAAAACATTGGTAAAAATACTTTTTTTTAAAGAAAAAAAGATGAAAACAATCTCCCTCAAAAAACACACCATACATGCTTTCTCTTAAAATAACCAAGGACCATACTCTGATGTCTATCTAGACTAAATATACGGTTGGCCTTTCTTTAGCTTAACTAGTCAAGTATTCATACAGACAGCCCACTGACTAAAAGCATTTTGTGCATCACTGATAGATAACGTCAGAAATCAAAGAAAAAACTGTGTTATGGTTTATAAGGCATATAGTACTGGACATACAGTAAAGAGTAGAATTCGTGTTGACAGGAAAATAGTTGCATTTGTGCATCAGAGATCATAACTGTGTCCTCCCCTTTAATGCAGGTGTACGAGGTGTTCAGTGTGATCCGCGATCTGGGAGCCATCGCCCAGGTGCACGCTGAGAATGGAGACATTGTAGCTGAGGTACGGCATTTCACTCCATAACAGCCGGGATCTGGACATGAATAGACACATGATTTTCTGCTGGATGTTGGCTTTAAAATAAAGCTCTGAGCTTCGAGTGTCTCAAGGCGCTGCTCGTCGCCAACACGTTCAAGGCTGGTCATGTGGAACATGCGTGCAACTGCACATGACTCAACATCTCGCATTTCCACGGTGGTTTGTGTTTGTGTGTGTGTGTGTGTGTGCATGCATGTGTGTATTTAGGAGCAGCGCAGGATCCTGGAGCAGGGGATCACTGGGCCTGAGGGACACGTGTTGAGCCGTCCTGAGGAGGTAAGACAGAGTTTCAGCACTGTGGACACTGACTGACCTGTCTGGATTTTGGGTGAAAAGCTGGTTTGACTTTGAGAAGTGAGGAATCAGTTCATCAGCGAGTTACATTTGCAGAAGTCTTTATCTACAAGAGGATTTGACCTTTTCCAACCTTCACAGCTGTTGGTGTTGCGTTGTTTGACAGTTTCACTGTGAAGCCGTGGGTGTCTCGGCAAATACTTGAGACTCACCTTCATATGTTAAATGTGAATATTCCCGTTGGGAACCACAGAGCCATCAGATATAAGAGCAAATCCTTTACATAAATCACTGTAGTTACTCATGAACATCCAGATGTGGCAACAAAGAAGCTGTGGCAGCTGTTTATTGTTAAAATTTCTGTTTTTCTCCTTAAAATTTTCCTTCTTCTTCTTCTTCTTGTTATCTTATTCCTAAAGCAAGGGCAAACATTTTAGTCAGACATATATAAAAATAAATTTCCATTTTTCATATATGGGGGGGGGGGGGTATGACGATTACCCGCTTGTCTAAAGGTAAGGTAAAATACTGAATGATTTCTCACTGCCCAGAAGGAAGTTGCCATGGCCATGCTATTCCTGTTATATAAAACTGTTATTTTTAGTGATTTATAGAATCGTTATTAAAAATATTAGACACAAACCTGAGAAAAAAGACACCCAATGAATGAAAATGCCAAAAGAAAAAAGCAGAAAAAAGGCAGTGTGATCCAAAAGGAATTACAGACAAGATGAAGAATCCACAGTGTTCTCTCTTCTTGGAACATTTTGTTAGTGTTTGTCATTGAAAAGTCACAATCCTGCCATCTCATTTTTCAAAATAAGTTGCCAAGGCTCTCTGAAGTGTTTTACCATATTTTTGTTGCTATGGAAGGAAAACAGATTTTAGTAGGTAGGTAGGTGGCTCCCCTCCCAGAGGGGAAATTTCAGTCTCACAACAGCAGAGATATGTGGGGAATAGAAAATGAATAATGCATAATGAATAGATAAGGAATACAATAAAAAAGAGTAAAAATACTAAGAATACTAATACAAATATAGTATAAAATGTGCAGTGCAGATAGTGTCCACATGTACAGTCGGTACGGTATAATACAGTCCATAAGGGGTGACTATCCTGATTTGGCCTCAGAAACCACCGAGAGTTAGATGAGAAGATTGATACCATTCTCGTGTCTGTACAGTAAATATGAAGCTACAGCCAGCAGCTGGTTAGCTTAGCTTAGCACAAAGACTGGAATCGGGGGGGAAACAGCTAACCTGGCTCTGTCCAGAGTAACAACAGTAACAAAATCCACCTACCAGCACCTCTAAAGCTCACTAGGTAACATGTTATATCTTGTTTCCAGCCTTTATGCTAAGCTAAGCTAACCAGCTGTTGATCAGTAGCTTCATATTTACCGCACAGATGAGAGAGGTATTCATTTTCTCATTTAATTCTTACAAAGAAAGCAAATAAACGCACTGCCCAAAATGATAAACTATTCAGTGTAAGTATAAACCTACTCTGTAGGTAAGGATTGTATTGAAGCTGATTTGTTCAACTCACTTTGATTGTCATTAACTTATTTTATCTGTCTACAATTTATCATACCTCTCTTATCGTACTATTTCCAAGGGTGTCTGAGAGACCATTAGCTTTTATGTCATCACACAAAACTCCTCAAAGTTTTAAATCTTCACATGACATGAAATTTGGAAAATCTGATTTTTTTTTAATATAGGACTGAGAGAACTGGAAGAGCTGTGGAGGTAATATTGGCAGGAAGAATAGGGAAATGATGTAGTGAGAAAAGCATGAACTAGGGCTTCTCAGTGAGTGTGGCAGAAGAAACGAAGAATCATTCCTCCTTTTTCACTTGTCCCACCTTGGTCACTCATATGAAAACTCCGCTCTTCTCCAGGTGGAGGCAGAGGCTGTAAACCGCTCTGTGACTGTGGCCAATCAGACCAACTGCCCCCTCTATGTCACAAAGGTGATGAGCAAGAGTGCTGCTGATGTCATCGCTCAGGCCAGGAAGAAGGGTGAGACTCTGAAACAGAATATTCGTCTGATCTTGCACTAATAAAATCGACATTTCCTGCACAGTTTGTCACCATTTTAATGTCTCTTTTCCAGAACCACAAACCACAGAGATGAGACTGAAAACAAAACCTCAGTCTACTCCACTAACACTGACATAAATACTTCGTTCGTGCATTTCCACAATTGAATTTAGGTTTTGGACTAGAAAACACCTACTTATTTAAAATTACTTTAAATGCTCGGTTCCAATCGAGTGTATTCATACAGTGGATTTGACAGAAAACAGAGACAGTAAACCAGACACAAACAAGTGCAAACATTGCAACAGTCCACATGACATGCATGAAACAAACTCCAGAAGCGTAGTATCTGGTGTAACAATGGGATTTGACTTTCAGGCACTGTGGTCTATGGAGAGCCAATCACTGCAAGCCTGGGAACAGATGGTTCCCACTATTGGAGTAAGAACTGGGCCAAGGCAGCTGCCTACGTCACCTCCCCTCCCCTGAGCCCCGACCCAACCACACCAGACTATCTCAACTCCCTGCTCTCCTGGTAAGAGGATGATCCAAACATTCAAAGTGGAGATACAGTGGAAAATATCCTAATGCCAAATTGGACTTTGTGTTGCAACCAGCTTCATTTTCTCTGCACTAAACAATGGACACAATGTCCAAAATCTCTTCTTCCCTATTTCTACACCATGACCTTCTGTATAGTGGTGACCTGCAGGTGACAGGAAGTGCGCACTGTCCCTTCAACACTGCCCAGCGTGCTGTGGGCAAAGATGACTTCAGCTTGATTCCTGAAGGCGTCAATGGCACCGAGGAGAGGATGTCTATCATCTGGGACAAGTGTGTGGTACGTGTATTTCATTTTTCAAATGAAGCATGAAGTGAATCAGGGGCGGGCAATGTGGATAAAATTCTCTATCATGTTATATATAACTTTAAATCATGTTATCTATATGCTGCATATTGTGTAATCGTGATATAGTATTATTAGGACTGACAATGTCGGTCAGTCAGTCCTCCACTTCGGTCTAGACTGAAATATCTCAACAACTATTGGATGGATTGCTTTGGCAATTTGGCACAGATATGCATGGTGCCCTGAGGGTGAATCTTGACTCTCTAATGACTTACGTGATCGCTTAACTTTTCATCAAGTGCCATCATTAGGTCAAACTTTTGATTTGTCCAACACTTTGGTTTACAACCAAATGCTTGCAAAACTAATGACATTTCATACATCTCAACTGTGTTGAAATGTTAGCATGCTAACAGGGTAAACATTACCTGCTAAACATCAGCATGTTAGCATTGTCACTCTTAGCATGTTAGCACACTGATATATATATATATATATATATATATATATATATATATATATATATATATATATATATATATATTGTATATACTGTATATCTAAAGGAGTATAGCAACTTAACAATACACGTGCACCAATAACAGAAAACAGGAGGGAGGAAAAATGTAACAAAAACAATGCACAAGATAATAATAATAATAATAATAATAATAATAATAATAATAATAATAATGCACATCTGGTATAACAACACACATAAGCAAAATAATGTAACAGTAAAACACACAGTCCACACAGAATGATTGAATAAACATGCAAGAGAAGAAGCGGCACAGAGAAGATCAGGACAAGCGAGATCAAATGAAAGTAGGACAGTGACCCCTGTACTATTCTCATTCTCAGCTCTGATTCATTTCAGGTGACGGGTAAGATGGACGAAAACCAGTTTGTGGCAGTGACCAGCACCAACGCTGCCAAGATCTTTAACCTGTACCCCCGCAAGGGTCGTATCGCCGTGGGTTCAGACGCTGACCTGGTGCTGTGGGACCCAGACATCACAAAGATTATCTCTGCCAAGAGCCACAACTCGGTATGAACTTCACTCGATCAGAGTGAGGCCTCCTAATGTCAAATATTAAAGCTACTATGTATAGAATTTCTATGTGATTGCTGTCTTCCACAATGTCTTTTTGATATTACCACTGTGGGGCGCCAAAGTCAGACATTTTCAAATTGTGCACATAGTGGCTTTAAGATTCTGTTAAAGGCTACTTAGGTTACTAGTGTTTTAAATGCAGACAGTGATAGCTCTAAGAATGGGTGAGTCGCTGAAATAAAAATAATAATAGCTTCATTTATATAGCACCTTTCATGCAGAGATGCAGCTCAAAGTGCTTCACGAAACAGGATTTAAATGAGGAAACAAGGTTACGCAGAATACTAGAACAATGATTAACAACAACAATAAATAAAACATTTTGTAACAATCAAAAGTATCTTCAAACAGTTAAGACAATACAGTTAAATGTCCATCTTGTCAAATCATATGTCTATAAATAATTTCTAAAAACATTTTGTTTAAACAAGTGAAATAATTTAACAATTAGAAACCAACTTGTTTCAATAGTTTTCTAGAAACAACTGTCTGTGTCTTGAAAAAGGTAAGAAAAAGGCTGCTTGTTGAACAGAAATCAACAAAATAATGCAACTTTAAGGACTCAATTACAAACAAAAAAATTCTTCTTTCTTTACTTGGCTTTATGCTCGGTGGCATTGTCATGTTAAAACAAGAAAGGGTCTTCCTCAAACTGCTGCCACAAAGTTGGAATCATACTATTGTCTAAAATATCATTGTATGATGTAGCATTAAGATTTCCCTTCACTGAACTAACAGCCCCAGACAATAAGGTACAAAAAGTATTTGAGCAGGGGTGTCCACATACTTTTGCCATATAGTGTAAACACGGAAGCCACGAAGGTAACATTACTCCTAATTAATAGTCAGATTAAAAAGAGTGGTTTTTACATTTTTAAACATTCCAAGCGAGCTAGTGATTACACATTAAATACATCTTAGATTCATACCAAAACACAAAATATTATACTACTGTATGTGATAATGATAAATAAGAATGCAGTTGATGTAATTGATGACAGCCAGAGCAACTGGTTTATTAGTCCACTTTTTGTCGTATGGCCGTCTGACTGTTGAACAGGGTGTGGGCCTCACATAGCGTCAAGGGAGTGATGTCATCCTTAAAATCTGCCAGAGAACTGAAACACATTGTTTCTGATTGTTAGCAGGCAGATCACTGTGTATCTGTGTGTGTGTGTGTGTGTGTGAAAGAGAAACAGAGAGACTGTTGCTGTGTATGTTTTTGGAATCTGTTTGCTTAAGCCTGTCATGTTCTCTGGTTTCTTTTTATTCCGCTTGGTCAGAAAATGACGGATTAATGTTCATGGGAGAAACTGCTCATTTTATGTGTGTATACATGAATGTGTATATGTGTGTGTATGTGTGTGTGTGTGTGTCACAGGATAGCCCAGCCTACCAGTGATCTCATTTCAGGCTTTCAGAGTCCACCAGATTGCCATGACCTCAGCCTTAGCTCCAGTAGCTTTTAGGAGAAAGCAGTCATCCAGCTTCCAAATTCGTCACACAGCAGTTTCCCCACCCTCCTTGTCCACACACACACACACCCAAACACCCAAACCACTCATACGACCCTGCTTCTTCTTCTTCTTCCTCTGGCCTGAGAACTGAGGCCTCTGTGCCACATCAGCTGGTTTTCCCCAACGATTAGCTTTGCTTTCTTTATTAGCATTAGAAGCCAGAGGGAACGCTTTATCTCTGTGCGAGTTCAATCAGTTAAGCTCCTTTCTCAAGTGCACTTTAATCCATAAACATTCTGGCAATTTTACATGGTGGCATCATGTGTGAATAAAAACACGAAGTCCATCAACATCACTCTGGCAATTTTCCAGATAAAGACTGAATGAGATTTTCATAAACCTGTGAACTAATGCAACAACATTCCCAGATACAGCATGTGCTACAAGGAGGTTACATCATCCTTATGACAGGGGAAAATGAGGTGGAGAAGATGAATCACTGTATCTCTGCTTTGAATGTATTTCTGTCATGATTTAATATATCAGCACTGGTGTTATGAGATACTAGCAGCTGTAATAAAACATCACAGGAGCACAGCTGTCAGGTGTTGGACAAGAACTTCAACCTGTCTCAAATCTGCAAACACAAACTAAAAATCATAAGACATGTCATATCTACAGTACTATGTCATGGATAATGTTGCAAAATCTTCAGTGCAAAAAAGCCAAGAGAGTGCAAAATAATAAAAATTCACTGAGTAAAGTCAGATACTTCAGGCCAAAAACTGTGTTTTGGCTCAAAGTTTCTGATTTGCTTCACATATGGGTGTATTTCTGTTACAAAATGCATTTTATCAAAACTATGAAGCTGTCTAATATGATAGCTCATTACAGAACAGTAATCTAACTACTGAGTGAAATCTGTGAGGTTTTTGGTGGAACTGGCAGCTACTATGGGCTTACAACAGCCTTGTAACCAATATATAAAACAGGTGACAATTGTAGAACCTAGAATGTGAATAGTTTACAAAAGCATCATAACCAATAAATAACAGGCAACTATTTAGTGAAGTCTTTACAGCCTCTTCCCCCATTAGCTACAGTAGAATGGGACCCAACCAAAACGTTGTTTGTTTTTGTCTGTATTTGTGGATGTTGGACTTGAAACGTTTTTGACAGATGTTCATTCTTAACCTTCCTTTTCATTTACTTTTGTGTCATTGCTCTACTTTACAGACTGTGGAGTACAACATCTTTGAGGGGACAGAGGTGCGCGGCGGGCCTCTGGTGGTGATCAGCCAGGGCAAGATCGTCTTGGAGGAAGGAAACCTCCACACCACTGAGGGCTCGGGACGCTATGTGGCCCGAAAACCTTTCCCTGACTACGTCTACAAGAGGATAAAAGCTCGCAGCAGGGTACAATACTGCCTTTTTCTGCTAGTATCTGTGTTTAATAAGTTTTGCTGATTTGATATTGATAATGCATTAAACAGCCAGCTGAGGCTGTGGTTGTTGCTGGAGGAAGGGACAGGCTTAGAGTCAGATATAAAGGTTGCTCCACACGCCGAGCAGTTTTTTACAATTATTGATGATTGTTTCGTGGAAAGCTGGAGGGGTGATGCAGCTTGTTACAGATTTTAGTGGATAGAATATTTCTTTGTTCATTTTCGCTGCCATGACTATTGCGTCTGTTTCCTTGAAATGTAGCTGGCTGAGCTGAGGGGTGTACCCAGAGGACTGTATGACGGTCCGGTCTGCGAGGTGTCAGTCACCCCGAAAACCATGACTCCTGCCTCCTCTGCCAAGACCTCGCCTGCCAAGCAGCCCAACCAGCCCGTCCGTAACCTGCATCAGTCTGGATTCAGCCTATCCGGTCAGTGCAGACATTAGTCCATAATCATTGTTTCTTTGTTACTACTCTTTTATGACTTGATTCTGATGATACATTAAAGTAGTGGTTCTATTTTTTTTCCCCTCTATACCCAGAAAGGTAGTAGTAGGCAGTAGTTCCAAGCAAAATGAATCAGTAATTCTTAGGATTTGTCTGTGAGAAAATGTGTTAATACTAGGCTAACAAGTACAAAGCATGACATCTTCAGCATTGGAGAAGGTGTATTTCTCTACTCTCGAGTAGTGCTGCTTCTTGATGCCATAAACATCAAGCTATGCTAAGGTCACCTTTTAGCACATCTTCACACTGCACGCAGATACATAAAGAGCAGCATTCATGAAATTTGTCACAGGGCCCGGCACACCAGCATTTATGAGTGAAATTTTGCACTATTTGAGTCACCGCAAACAAAGATGATCTCATGGCATAGTGACATGAAATCCATGCAGAGTTCAACTTAGGTGAACTTTGACTGTGAATTCACATTGTTGACCACTTGCAGCCCACTGCACATGCGTTTGTGTCTCTTTCCCTGTCTGGTCATAGACTTTACACTGAAATTTAGTCAAACACAAAGAAATGCTTCTCGAGGATCTGGGAAAGTTATTGTTAAACATTTATTGATGAAGAATTCATAATACAAAGAGTAATAAGTGATATTCAAGGTGTCTGTAAGCAGTTTTACAGACGTTTATTTTGTAAGGGCAGTCTGTGTGGAAAATGTTTTTTGGGCTGCAGTGCATGATTTTGTTGCAGTACCGCAGTTGGCCACTGGGACTCCTGGCAGTATCTGGGAGGGTCACTTCATCAGTGGGGTTAGCTGCGCTAGCAGTACTGCTAGCCAGCTAACCTGAGATTACAATGATTACAACGGCTGTGGGTTGGACAATGTTGTTTTATGAGTTTTTATTTTTTTTAAACGTTACAATTTCAGTAAGAACTGATGATTGAAAATTACTTTTGTAGTCTTTTTACAACAATGGCATTGAGCCGTTCGTTTTTCATGTAACCCTTGCGTTGCAGGTTGTTGTGGTTCCTCGGGAGTTTTCCCGCAGTATCCAGCTTATACAGCTTAATAGAGTTGATCTTTTAATGTGGAGGCCACAAAGTAGAGTCTGCAATGGAGGAAGCTATTGTTTAAGCTAACACTGTTTCATTCACTACCTTTCAGTTTTGCAGTCCAAAAGATTCGTGGTGAGGTCATGATACACTGTTAAGTAGAGCGTGCAACCTTGTGCTCTGAAATGTGTTTTGTTTGGCAAGCTAGCTAGTTTTTGTTACAAGCAAGGTAACTAGCTTCTGGTCCTGCCTTTAATTTCAACAATACGCAAAATCATTTTTCTCACTTTCCCATTTTCTGGTATGACAAGGGCGAGTATAAACACAACCTTGAATAGCCTTAAATAACTTTCCATTTGATCACACAGGTGCTCAGATTGATGACAACATTCCTCGCCGGAACACCCAGCGCATCGTGGCGCCACCAGGTGGCAGGGCCAACATCACCAGCCTGGGTTAGAGCTCCGCCCTCAGCCGCTGAGGAGGAAATGGAGATCTGAGGCCAACAGGAGCTGAGGGTTCGAGAAACCACGTCACGACACCGAGGGCCGAACGCCTCACAGCACCTGACCGGGCCATCCATCAGCCTCGATCTTTCACCTCCTCCTTCGCAGCTTTTCACGTACCCACTCTCCTCCTCCCCAAAACCTGATCCTAGAGGACACAGATAGAAAACAAAAACAAACAAAAAAAAAAAGGTCTGCCTCATATGATGACAAAAGAGAAAAAATGAAAACACACCTTATTTGAGCACTTTTGACTGCATTGTTTGGTTTTTTTATACCGTACTTTCTCCTTGCCATGTATCCTTTTGATGTTCGTTTTACTGTTGTTTTAATAGAGGGGTCAAGTGAGACTAAACTGAATTAATACAGTTAAGAAAAGAGGATCATTTTCATGCAGGATGACCATTGTATTTCCATTCTTTCTTTTCATTTAGGGAGTAGTGTAAATGGAGCATGGGTACAAAACCAGTATTTCTATCTTCTTTTCTTGCTTTTGTGAGATAGGCCAAACAGTAGGTTGCTTTAAATTGAACAGTCTATTCAGCCAACAAGAATCTAATACTTCCTTCAAGCTGTCGACTATCTATGATTTATATTATGTTGCATTTCAATCGCTTCACTTTCCTGTGCATCGCCATCTGTCACACACTGCTACAATCAGCATCCAATTGATTATTCTCCATGAGGACGGCCTCAAGATTTGAAAAATTGAACAACACAACAATCATTTATTAGGGTTGTAGGCTCTCGCAGCACTGGCTCTCATCTCATGTTTTCCCACCTGTGGCTTTGCTAAGGTACAGTAAAAAAACATATTCCATATTTGGCAGCTGCCTTACAGCTTGTGAGACTTGTGGAGCAGAAGGAGCTTTGGCAGGTAGTAAATAGAGCTTTATGTCTCGTATCTGAGTGTCAGGCCATCGTTAAGTGGGAGAATTGAAGGAAAGATTTAGGGAGGAAAGAGAAAGTTGTACTCGCTGTCACTTCAAACTCAACCTTTCCTTGCCTTATTGTCTCTTAGTGCCGTCCTTTTAGAGAACTATTAGAAGTGCGGGGAAGGTGCCATTCACTACGCAGCTACATATTTTCCAGCTTGTTTGCATTCCTGTGAATCGTAAAGGTCCAAATTTTTGATTGACAGCTGTTGAAGCAGCTGATAACCGTCCCATCACCAACCAGTGCATTTACATACAGAATGTTTCTGCTCCTCCAAATGTGACTGTTTTATACTCATCATAATCCCTCTTTCCTTTCTACTCTTTATGTGCCTGAACCCACAGAAGTTGTACTGATAGTTTGATTTTTCTTGTTTTGTTATTCTTATTGAGGTAAGTGAAGGATGTAAGATAAAAAGATGTAAAATAGACAGGATTAACCGATTCAAAGGTGCCAGATTTTGCGCTTTCATAGGGCCTATTCTGCTGGTAGAGCCCATGTAAAGACGGAAAATGCTCGATATCTTGAAATGTTCTAATGTTTTAGAGTTTTTAACTTGTTGTCAAACTGCTTTTTAGTGTCATTCTGTAACTAGGTGCCTAAGGGCTGAGCACTATTGATTTACGCTTGAAAGTAGACATGAGCTAATGTACTTCTGACTAGTGTGCAGTGTTGATGTGTGAGGGATGGGACACGCACAGCAGGCTCCTGTACAGCACTCCTCACTGTTGTGGACGTGACATCGCTCCGGGCCGTGTTGAGCACTCATATGTTCTTGTTCCTTATTTTTATTTTTTCTTTTGTCGTTGCATGATCTGGTTTTCATTAAGCCAAGTAACTGATTTCCTGTGTTAGTCCTTATGTCAACGAGGTCTTGGCCACCAGTCACCATCTCTCTGCAGCCTTTTTCTTCCCCATGACTCAACACGGAGCAACAAGCTCACCCTGATATGGACGTAGCCAGGGGCCAGTTACATAAATGTAGATTAAGACTAGCCTCTGCTTTAGACTGGTCTTAAATTCTTAAGACTAGTCTTAAATTCTTAAAACTAGTCTATTAACGCAGACTTATTTTTAGTCAACAAACTGGTTAAGACCTACTTGTCGCTATAGCAACATATTAGAGATTGCTTTAGTTAGCTAGTGGACACATCAGTCTGTGTCATTTGTCATTTGATGAAATCATTTGAAGTCTGTCCTAAAATTAGAGTTCAATTTAAGTATGTCTTTATGCAACTAGCCCCTGACTCACTCACACATATACTGTACATACATACATACAAAATGTAGATATACAACCATACACCACCTCTGTGTTTGTGCTTTCAACCCCAATTTTTCAGGCGTCCTCCCCTCTGATATAACTGGAAGTCTATAGAAGGCAAAGTCTGTCAGCGTTACGAATGGTATATGTATTTAAAGAATCCAAAGCAGGGGGAATGTAACAAATGCATGTCTGAAGCATTCAAAGATGAGACAAGACAGGAATGGGAAATGGAAACTCGATCTCCAAAAGGTTTCCACAAGTCATGAGTGGGGAATTTTACCCTGGTCTGTCTGACCAGTGTTTCTTTCATTCAGGGTGGTCTACCGTAGCCTCTTTTCTTTGTAACATCGTATTGATACTTGTAGCTTATTTGAGCTGCCCTCTCTTCTTATAGACACAATCTACACTATATTACTAACTACTGCTACACTAGACGGGAGGGTATGTGGGTGAAGAGGTGGGGGGTGAAGTACTAAAACACTAATACAATTTGGCAGCAAGCGTAGCTCTCATGAGAGTATTAGTATGCTTATTGTATTTTTGTATTTTCCATGACACTCCTTCCTGTCAGTTTGTCTTTATCTGTTTTTCTCTTCCTTTCATTTTCCCCTTTCTTTCTTTCTTTCTTTCTTTCTTTCTTTCTTTCTTTCTTTCTTTCTTTCTTTCTTTCTTTCTTTCTTCTTCTACCTCCCTCCCTGGCTCTTTCGTTGTTTCTGGCTGTTGCCGTGGCGACAGACCCCTCCATTCTCCCAGGGTTCTGCTTTTTGTTTGTCATGGTAACGCTTGTCAGATTGGAGGTTGCCATTAGCAACCCGTCCTGACCTGGTGCTATTAGTACAGCTTTGCGACTGCACACACACACACACACACACACACACACACGCGCGCGCACACACGCTTGCGCGTGCACACACACACACACACACACTTTTATTATTAGTCTGTGACAGTGTTGCACCATTTCTACATAATCCTGTGCTGAGTTGCGTGGAATCCAGAATCCTCTGCTGCTTAAAAAGAATCTATTAGTGTTGAAAGCACACTACAGACTATAGTAGAAACACACACACACACACACACACACACACACACACATCAAACAGCCATTGCTGTGATGCAGCACCCATGCCTGAAGAATTGACTTGGATATTAAAAACCAGCTGTCATCGCTGGCGTCCTCGCCGTGTCCCATGCCTCCTCGATTTACACACACACTAAAACACACACTTATACTCCTTTAATGCTCTGTCAGCTTGGATGCATTTTCTATGCCATATTATGCTAATGATATATGAGTGATATGTATGTACGCAACGTGCTGCAGACTGAGAGGAGCTTCCTTCTGTTCTGAGGTTGTTGATGCTGTTGAACACCTTCTTGCCCCCTGAACCCTCTCGTCCCCCTCTGTAAGCCTTTCCGCTTTGTGAAAGTGAAACTGTGTGATGGTATTTGTCTTGGTGGCTGTGGGGTTTCTGGGATGCTTGCTCACTATGGAAAGTGTCAAATCCCATAGGTGGTGATGTAAAAAAAACAACAACAAGGACTTCAAAGAATTAAAAAAATAAGAAAAAAAGGAATAAAATCTCTGCTTCTTTTGTTTCTCACTTTTATGTTTTATGTAAGAAGCTGTCTGTAAGTCAGACACAGTCAGGATACAAGCACACTGACACAACAGAAAAACATGACAACTACACTTGCAAGAGGGTTTGTGGTGAACTACAAAACAAAATCTTTAAAAAAAATTACTTTTGTTTGGTTTCGCCTGTAGATGGTATCAAAGCAGAGACAGACAAGATGACTGGAATGACATTTGTCCCAGTTACATGATGCCCTGTTTGGACCTCTTGAAGGAAATGTAATGTAGTGGAGAGTTTAGAAGTGTTCAGTACATACACAAACAAATTGTTTAACAAGCCGTCAATATGATCGGTTTTTGCACTGGAGCTCCACTTTCTCGTGACGTCAGCTCAGCTGTGGTGCAGGATTTTACTCCACGGTTGAAAGCCTACTGAAAGACCATGAAAGCCACAGAAACAAACATGACAGGATAACTGCAGCAGATAGGTGGTTGCAAAACTAACCTTATGAACAGTGCTTACCGAGGCTTAAGGCCTTAGCATGCCTCAAATGAACTTGGTTGATGTGTTATCCCACTACATGTAAAGGCAAACTCTAGTAAGAGTAGAAATTTTAGTAGTCTTGAGGAGTCTTGAGTAATACAAATGCCAATAACAGTGCTCACTTCTGAAAAGCCTCTCTTTGAAGAGATTCTTGATGTTGCACTTGGCTGAACACATGAAAAACAGTGCAGTGCTTTGAAAGGTGATGCGATCACTTAAATTAGAAAAAAATGAATGAACTATCTTGAATTGGGATTGTTAATTTCCACCTCTAGTGGAGTTGAGAGCATGGTAGTTGAGTGGTTACACTGTCGTCTCAGACTCAGAACGTCCTGTCCAGGGACTTCCTGTGTGCAGTTTGTATGTTCTTCCAGTGTTCAAGTGTGTTTCCTTTGACAGTCTAAGACATGAAGATTAGATGCCCTGGAAAGGCTAAACTGCATGGAGGTGTGAATGTGTTTGCCTTTCCGTCTGTTAGCCCTGTGCGAGCCTTATGATCAGTGCATGCTGGGATATTCTCCAGCTGGATGGGATAACCAGGTCACAAAAAAGTGGTAATTTTAACTAACACACTTCAGCAGGGTGGTAACATCACATGAACGGCTTTGTTACTGCATACTGCATGTAGTAGATCATTACTAGGAGGATGCATTAAATGTTTCTACACTAGGTGGCAGTGCTGTCATCTTGTTCACTCACCACTCTTTGCTTCCTCTGCCACTGTCTTCTGGGATTTACTTTTTTTCAGCTCGTGAATAAAAAATATTTCAGTATTTAGATGGTTTGTGTCACTTCTTCTGCTTATTGTAAATCCCTCATGTTAGTGCATTAAATGATTCAATAATGAAATACATTAATCAGTTACAGTGATATTCATGTTGGATTGATACAAAATTAGCCAGAATTCATATGTAGAATAGTAAGTGGTAACCAAATATCAACCTGCCAGGCCTGTTCCCAAGTGAAAATCCACCATTTCCTGCATTGTAATGACCTAAAACTATTTCCAACATAAAAGTGTTCTTTGGCTTCAGGGGCACTTTCATGTGCCTTCCTCAGAGTCACATGAAAAAATGTGCGAAAAAGATGATAAAATATACACAGACTGAATGAACTGTTTGAGATTTAAATGAAGTGTATAATTTGTATTTTCACGATCGGCAAGGATTTTCGCTTTGGGTTTAATCCTAGCTTGCCTTTGAAAAGGAAAGTGTTTAAAGGGACAGTGCACCCCAAAATCAAATGCCATATAGTTCCATTAAAAAAAAAAAGGCCGATATCTCCAAAACTCTGCAACTCAAACCAAATCTAGATGGATAAATAGCACTACAGGTAAGAGGAAAAATATGTATTTTTGATTTTGGACTGTCCCTTAAAAGGACAAACTCCAGTTCACCTATATTTTTATTAGGAGAAATCAACCTTATTTCTCATCCATGAAATGATTAAATATACTGTATATTATGATGTTTATCAGGTGTGTTCTCTGCCCACTGGTAGATTTTCACAAAGAGGATTTACAGTATTTAAATGTGTGTGTTTGTGTTACACAGCAGCTACAGTACATCACCATGGTGGTCCTTCTTGTGTACAGTAATACCATACAGAGCCCTCTAGTGGTAGCTTCATGTCAAGTCAGGGATCTCTATGACACAGTAGGGTGCACAAGCTGCATTCAATGGAAAATTTAAAGTCTCCAATTCACCTAAGCTACATGTCGTAGAATTGTGGGAGGAAACGGGAGCACCAGGAAGAAACCCACACAGACCTGGGGAGAACATGCAAACTTCACAGTTTTACTCTCAGCTCTAAAGAAGATGTAACAGGACAGGACAATGGCCCCCACATGGCATCTCAACAACCATATCTCCTATGAAGTACATTCATATGCAAATGTAACAATTTATGAGGAAACATAACTACTAATGCATATAGAAACTGAGGTATGGTTAAGTTAGGCTAGTTCATTGGCTCAAGGTCATGGAAAGATTGTGGTCATGGTGAAAGTCCACCCAAAATCTATGGTTTGAATATGAAAAGTGGTTGTAAAAAGTTAATAACAATAATAATTAAAAACTTCTTAAACCACTCAAGCAGCATAATCCATTTCTTTATCCATTCCTATGGTAAGTATGCTCCAAACACATGTTTTTGCCAAAATATGGCTAAATGCACTGCTTTTGTAGGACAGTTAGGATACATTGATATATGCTCTTAAATTAAATCGTGTCCTTTGCTGTACGAAAACAAATTTTGACAGGAAAATAGATAAATAAATAAACAAACTGCTTTACAGTGTTTACTAAATGAATTAGGGATTTTCTGATTTTAAGTAAATAATAAATAAAAATCAAGGTTAAGCTTTTAATTTAAATACCTACAGACTTGATAACACAGAAAGGTTTCTACAGGTCATTCCAAGCCTCCCACACTGTCATTTACACTTGACCTTAAGATTTTGTTTTCTTCTTTTTCCTCTGATTTTATGAGGAATGAAAAGGTCTGCATGAACTTTATACACAAACCTACCGGAACATTAGTTTAGTGTTTATTTAAGTGGAACACTTAAGCTGTCCTGATTCTGTCCGAACTATAAGACAAGATGAAATCACTGACCGGACAGTTGTATGCTACTGACCTGAAGCTCAGTCTGGCTTTTAGAAATGTCCCAGGCTTGGCTTGTGCTTGTTTGCTGCCTTAAGAAAAACTCAGACTCAGACTTAGACTGTCTTTATTGTGAACCCATCTATATACAAGTATACATTTGGGATGAAATGCCATTTCCCAGGAGCCTATGGTGCAGCAGTTAAACAAGTAGACACTAAACAGTGCAAAACATAAAATATGCGACACAAAACGTAATAAACTGAACAAATCTGTGCATAACATAATAGTGCAAGAGACAAAGACTGTTATACAAAATAATATAGGCTATGGGACAGGACAGTAAGACAAAGACAATGTAACTGACAATAGTGCAGAAGGACCGTGTAAACTGTAAGGTAGTGCAAGATAATATGTAAACTATTTTTAGCAGCAGGTAGTAATTGTGGCTACAATACTAGAGCATAATTTTTACCTCACTAATACAATTTGGCAGAAACTCAAGACATACAAGTACATCACTCAGCTCATTTACTGTGAAATTATGTTATTTAAAATTTGACAGCTGCAAAATAAAGACATTTTATATCCAGGCACTATGTGAATAGATGAAATTTAAAAGGTGTCTTGATGAAGTCAGCAGCAAGTTGAATGAACCAGGAAAGAGAACTCAATGTGCCAATTGGCAGCTGACTGCTATTAAAACAAATGTTCAGTGACATGAGTATTAAATACATCTTACATGGTATTAGCTCCTTCCCGCATGCTTTAAGTCTTTTCTAATTAATTTTCATTCAGGCTGTCAACATTCAAATCAGTTATTTCAAGTCCACGCACACACACAATGAGCTTTAATAATTCCAAATGCCAGCCCCGAAAAGGTGTTAGGAAGAGGCCAGTTATTAGAATCATCAGTGAATGTGTGGAGTCATTCAAATATTTCTTTTGTGTTGTTTTTGGAATTCTTTTATTGTGTGCTTTGATTTGCTCAGAAGTAAAACAAAAATGGGAGAAAGCATGCAACAGCTTAAATTTTCTTGAGCTTCTGCAATAAAATGACTTTATTTCATCGTAACAAAAAACTTTGTATTCCTGTTCCGTTTGGTTGTGGCAGTGAGCCTGCGGATGCAGTGTCTGCTTCTGTATCAATGGAACAGCTGCAGGAATATGTTCTTCTTTAAGATCTTCAAGGACCTGCACACCCACATAGGTGTTTTAGTATATTCTGGCTGACTGCACCGCTGCTCAGGTTGAAGTTTGGAGGAGCTGTGCTAGGAATGATGTGAGTTCACCAAACTCAATGTACCAACAAGAAGGATAAAAATAAAAATTAAGTCTGTAGGCATAGTCTTGAGAAGAGGAAAGATAAGTGAAAACAGCTGTGTAGGTGTTCATTTTTGTGTAATGTCTGTGTATGTTCACAAATTAGGCTATCCATGCTATTCCTAGCCCCATTCTGGTTATTCCTCTTACTGAACCGGTTTCAGCAAGAACTGGCAGAATGCCACAGGTGTCTTCCCTTTTCTTAAGAGCTTTTTGGGAACTAAATAACGGGGGATCGCAACCTGTCACACCTTAAACAGGATAATCTCTGCCTTCATATTTGTATTTAGTAGCTCAAGTAGCCTAGCGAAGGCAAGGCATATTAGACTAAATATTAGGCATATTTAGCTACTGATTCTGTTGCTACATAGCGAAGTGATGAACAATCTGAAAAGCTCTCAGGGTTATCAGTATTTCGGGTGTGTTTTGTTAAAGGAGTTGGGACACAACCTTGGCTACCTAAAAGCAAAGAGCTAAGCTAAGTGAGTTCTTTTGGATTTGTCTTTGTTTGGTATGTGATGGAAACTGTAACATTGATGACAAGAACTATCCCTTTTTGTGTTTTATTCAGTGTTCGACATAAAGCCACAAATTAGTTTAGCTTGATTAGCGGTACAGTCAGGAAGTGTGCAACTTGTCCCTGAACTTTGTGTCATTTTAGCTAACGCTAAGCTAACTTAGTTTGTTACCACTATCCAGGGCCACTTTTCTAAATCGTCCTCCCAGCACCTGTTAGTGACAGGTTGATGTGGGAACACAAAAAGTTCGAAGAAAAGGGAGGACACCTGTAAGTAACTCTTGCAGACAGTGGTTCAGTGAAAGGAATAAGTGGAAGTCGCACCCATAATTCACGTAAGGTATCACCGGAGATAGCAACTGTGTGGGTACCACCACGGGAATACAGTCATGCTTTGTGGTGGACTCACAAAATAGAAATATATAATAGCTACAGGACTGCATTTCCACTGAAATGTTTGAATAAATGATGGGAGCACTGACATAAAGAAATGTGAATAAAATTTCTCTGTACTTTTACAGCTGCATAATAATGTTTTGGCTAATAGAAGAAGTCCAAAAACAGTAACGGACATACAGCTGGCTTATTATTATGATTGCTAACATGTCAGCAAACAATTTGCAAACTCAGCTGACACTCAACATTAGCATTAGTTTGGAGTTGTGTCTGTGTCCACCTGATGAATGTAAGTCCAATATTCACTCTCCTTTTAGTTCTGTTTTTGTCTTCACCAACCCCTGAAAAAATATCTGGCATTCTAGCTGCTAAATGTTCCATTTTCTTCACCAGCTAGACACTAACTTTGTCTATCTGTTTGGGGCTCAACAGGTGTACAGTGGGTTTATCTGAAATGCTTGGCTGAAAACAGCTAGCTGCTGCTGGAAACATGGTTGATGAGAGTTTAGACTGAACAATAAAGTAAATGTGCTGTTAAACTAAAACAATTAAGTAAAAGCTGCAGAATTAGTTATAATTCTCTGTGGGTTTATTACTGTGAGTATCTCCTTTGACATCCAGTTGTTTGAGTCATTAAATCATATTGATAAATGTTGCTTTAAATATAAATTTTAATATCCATGGATGAACATGCCCATAGAATTCCTACAGTTGCCTAAGTTGGACATTAAAATGTCACAACACATGAAACTGCTGTTAACAGAGTTATTCTCATTCATTTTTCTCATATTACAATTTTCTATGCAGCTGTTGTCCAATCCATCCAACTGAGTGAATATTTAAATCTGCTCTAGGTTATAGGAAGAAAATTTGAAAAACCATTTGGCCTTTGGCCAAAGCTTTATAAGCACTTGGAACGAATAATTCAGGAACCATAGAATGAAACAACCTTGTCCAATTTAATTTCAGCTAGCAGACAAGAATTCGTCACCTCTTGTGTTACAACATACCTCCATAGAAGGAGGTCGCCATGTTGTAGATAAAAACATCTTATTCTAAGGTAATGAAAACACAACAATTCAAACAAGTCTGTTTGTTTTGGAGAGGAGGAGACCTCTGCGGATAATTCAGCTTAAAACCTTGTGAACGTTTGTTAATGTTTTGATGTGAGAGAACCCTAGCGGCAGAAATTACATACTGTGCGTTTAAGCAGTAGGTGCATTTGGTGTAGTTACAAAACTTTTGCATACCTTTCCCACATACTCTTATAAGCTATCAAGGCAATGAGAATGCGTCTGAGAGTGTCAATAAAATGTCAAATTTATGCTCACAACCCCAACTCAAGAAAAGAAGACTCTCAGAAGATGTTTCAGAGAAGTCCTCCGATTTGACACACAACACAAACCATAATTTTCTCATCGCAAATAAATAGGCCTCTTTGACTTCCAGATGCAGTTACAATTCTTGTCATCTGCTTTACTCGCTGCTCAACAGTGTAATTAATCATGATCGTCGTATGTAATAAAACATCACCTTGCTAAGTCAACTGATTTGGTTAAACAGCACACGCTTGTCTTTCCTGTAATGGGAGCCTGGATCCATTTATCACATCAATCTTTTCCTTCATATGACAGCTGCTGCAACACTGTTTGAATGTGCTGCTTTTGAAAATGAGAGCTGCATGTTTAATAGGAATCGGATGCATTTATTTCCATAAATAATATCTGTACTGATGGAAGCAGACACAACACCGCTCGATTGCTCACACACACACACACACACACACACACACACACACACACACACACAAAACCAAACCAACGTGCACTCAAACACATACAGGTGTACACACATATAGATGGACACAGATTGATTTGGGCATGGATGCACACACACACACACACACACACACACACACAGAAAGCAAGCAGTGGTTTGATGTTTCTCCCTTTGCTAGTGTTCCTCTAGCACTGATATTGTGTTATGAGTCATTAGTTTTCAGGGTTTCTGTTTTTCTTTTCTCTTTGGAAGCCAAAACAAGGCAGCGTCTGCTGTGTAAAGCTATGAGTTTTAGCAAAACAGGATGGATTGTGTATGTTGATTTGACATTCAAACATGAGAAATAGTCACTGGAAATGAAAATGAATTTTCTTTGTTTATACTTTCAGAGTGAAACAGACATTATGCAGATTTAAATGTGTGATATAAGGCCAAGCGCGAAATGTCATTGTATTTATTATATAATTTTTTTTACATTCAGTCATGCCTCTAATGAAAAGTCAACACATCTCCTTCTGCTACTTGTTGCCTAATGCAGTGTAACATTGAGTCCTTGACTGCATAATCTCAGAAAACGAGAGCTGCATGTTTATTAGTTATCCAAGACAGTATAGTGGCTACAATAATGCAAAGTGTGGGAGCTTATAGAGGTTACAATAGTTTAAACATGGACGTTATCCTCCTGAACGGTCCCATAATGCCACTGTTTAAGTAAAAAATCTTGTGCAGCAATGCAGGATGAAGGAAACTCTTCTTATTATGCCCTAACCTTAGGTGAATGTAAAATGACAAATCATTTGTCTTCTAGAAATTCATTCAACATCCTGCATTTCTCAGATAAGTGTTTTCAGGTATTCATCACTGTTATGATGCCTGTAGGGTAAAAAAATGCCTTTAAGCCAAGCACAGCAAAGAAAAACAACTCTGTTCATAACAGGCGGAAGCAAAGGATTTATAGCTAAGAAGAAAGTTGTGACAACTTCTTAAAACAGATAAGACACCCAAAACATGTTTTTTAAAGCGATTAATCAATATTCATGACATATTTTTTAATAAAGCACTCACGTTATCTTGATATGTGTGATCTGGTGGGCTTTGTTTTGCTAATTAATGAAATCACTTTGTTGACACACCATAGATATTCATAAAGTATAATGCAATCCAATACAATCGCCCTGCAATAAAAACTACCCATTCGTTGAGAGTCTCCAATGTTAATGAGGGTCTACTTCTGTGTTGGCATAAGTCATGATAATCTTACACCCTTCTGTTAAAGGTTACAGTAATATATTTTTGTAGCTCCCATTGCAGCAGTGATTTAGTTTATTCAAAGTTAATTACCTTTTCATAATGTCACATTTTTATTTTGTCCACCTCTGCACATCACAAAGGTGGCCATACTGTGATTTTGTGAACTGAATAACAACAACCACACAGTAATGTCCTTCCATCATGAGCAACAAGTGGAAATTCATTTCCAGCCTTGGATACTAATAAAGTATGATTTAAAGCTCTGTTTATCCACATTTTTCAACAATGATTCAAATGAGTATGTATAATGTGAAAGTGGTCACTATGGAGGTTTTTGGCCTCTTTTAACTCAATGTTTTGGTTTTACGGCACTGATAAACTGACTGTACACTACCCACCCAGCACCAAACGGCAGGAAGACAAACGATTAGCCTATTGCGGGTTGAAAGACAACATACAGACGCAAGTTACAGAAGAACAAAGACGTCAGACAGGCGCTGCTTGAATTGCTCATGCATCAGTTTCAAACAACAGTGTTGTTGTTGTTGCATGGGGAAAACATGGCTCTGGAGATCTGTACTGCCAGAAAACCAGTAGTCACAAATAGTCCTTCGCCAAGACTGAGAGAAAATCGTCTGACACCTTTCGTTTATTTAACAGCACCACAAGCTATGATGTCAAACATTAAAAGTTGATTCAACACATTTAATACAGCCTCAACAAAAACAAAAACTGAACATTAAAAGCTTCACAGGTGTAGAATCAAGGGCCTGTGTTTGAGACTGTAGTGTATTGTATTGTTTTCCTTTTATTTATCTCAATAATCTCAAAATATCAACTGATATTTCTCCTTCCCCAACAACTAGTGCTAGTGTTTTATGTCCCTTTAAAACAGAGATCACACATGTAATACACACACTCCTACACCAGCTTCCAATTTCTCAGAGCTGCCAGTGAATGCTAATTATTTATTTAATAATTTTAATGATGATTTACAAGTATCTTGCCCTTAAGGGCTTTTGTGCAATCTGCAGAAATACCACTAATGTTGAACGAAATCCTGTCTCGGGAGTTCTTTTACAATGTCATTTCAATAAAATGCTGCTATCTCTTTCATTCCTTGCCAAGCACTGATGGTTATCCCTACTAACCCAGTGTCCATACTTGCAAAAAGGATTTTTGCCTTGCATTTTTTAACCAAAGAAGTTTGTTCTTTTCCAAAAGTCCCTTGCTGTGAATTCATACTGCACAGTTGTCTACTTGCTGGCCATTGAGCAGCTCCGCTTGACCGTTTTGACATGTAGTGCTCTGTTCAAGAACAGCTCAGTAGTGGCTGTTGAGTGTAGACAAAATATTATTCATTCACTTTCCCAAATCATTTTTTATTTGACACTCTGGGCATTTACACAGGCATAAAGCCTTAAGGCAACAGAGTCGTCTTTTGCCTGCTCTGGAGGCAAGTCACTATCGGCTGGCTTCTAATGCCTCTGAGGAGTATAAATATACATGTAAAATTTTTTCCCAGAGCCAAAACCGAAAAATTCCTACATTGCCTCAACATGCCAATCAAACAGCCTCTCCTGTAACGCCAAGAGAAAGGCATAAGACCTTGGTTGATCCGTGACTGGAGGGGTTCTGTGGTACCGGTGTTCGACTTGCTGAGAAACACCATGCCTTCAGCAGACTCTTACTCTGGATTTGTGCACTTTGAGCCTGCTCTGGACCACCGACAGATGATGATGAGGTCGAGAGAGCCCTGCAGCAACACCATGAGGAAACAATGACACTGTTTGGGGCTGAGAGAACAGAGGTATTAGATGTGGGGCCTGGACTGGAGGAATGGGTGGTAATGTGACCTTGTGGTTTAGCAGCTGATGCTCCAGTTCTTAGGCAGCGACCACGGAGTACATTGTGGAAGGCTTTCTTGAACTCCTGGCTGAAGCATGGGTAGATAATGGGGTTAATACAGCTGTTGAGGTAACCCAGCCAGAAGGTTATCTTAAAGATGGTTTCAGAAGGCTTACATGATGGGAAGATGGATCCTAGAGAACATGTACAAACAGATACATATCAAAATGTGAATGGAAACAGACACTAATACACCACTAATACTTACTAGAAAGCACTTAGGGAGGCAATACCTCCATGAAGGCTGAACAATCCTCTAAATTTACAGTATTTTAATAAATGAATGATTAATTGTCATACAAATAATTGTGATCAAAAATGTAATTATCTTTTTCTGTTCATCTTATGCCACTATTATAGTATAAGCCTAATGCTGTATTTTCTCACATAAAAGCCGGGTCTCAAATAATGACCGTGGTCGCCACAAACAAATAAATGCCGGCCCTAAATATAATATAATATAATGTGCATGCCAAAAAGCATGATACATATCCATCGTATTCATTTAATACATTCAAACAATATATTCATGCTATTTTCAACATTTTGTTGTTCTGGATTACTCATCTTAATTGTTATTGTCAGATTTCAGTGACTGCAGGTGTATGTGTGTTAATGTCCCAGCCAAACTGTATTTTGTAGTAACAAAGTGCCACAATATGGAAATAGCTACATTTTAAGTACGGGAACTGTGCAAGTCACTGAATTTTTCACAACACAGTCCTGCAAATAAAATAAAAGCCTTGTTAGGAAATGAAGGGATTCTATCTATTATAATGCTAGAGGTCTTTTAATTTGACACGTATACAGTAACAGTTGTGTAGGCCTACCTAATGTAACCAAAATGTGGTTCAAAACGGTTAATTCATGTAGAAGGATGCTTGATTTTATTTTCAAAAGTTAATATGCAACAGGGAAACACAAAGCCATTCATCCAAGCATTTTTACACAAATTATCTAATTAGAAAAGCTGGATGGAAGCAACAAAATTTGACAGAACTTCCAATATCCAATATTTCTTAAAAGGCTTTACACTTGCTTGCAGTGTTTTTTTCCCTTTTGTCAATAAAGAGCTTATGCGACAAATAAGTGATGGAAATGCGTTTGTATATTGAAATTAAGCAGCAAAGGACTTTCTGTAAATGATCTCCAGCATAACTTTCCACAGAGCTGTCAAACGCACTGCTGGACCCATAGGGGAGACTCTCCGCTATAAATAAAGAGACCTGTTATTGGCACCTCTCTATCAACTCGCTTGCTCAACTTGCTTTGGAAAGCAAGAAATATGAGCTCATATGAGCTGAAACAAAAGAACCTGCCTAATAGCAGTAAGATGTAGACAGCCAGGCTCTTTTTTTCATGTTTTGCACCTGACATTAGAACCTTCTGCTCAGTTATTTGCACAGTTTATTTGCTTGAACCCAGCTGATGGAAACGCACCTAATTCGCAAATTTGTTGTGACATTTCTAACACTGGCTTAAAATGAATCTAACGATTGTGCAAAATGATTGGCGTCAGCTCAAATAATCGCAATCAGGCGATCATGTAATAATTGCGACAGGGCTAGTTTTGGTGAGAAACACGCAAAAATAACTTTGTTTACAAGAAAACCCCACAGGGCACATTTAAATTAATCATGTTGATGTAGCACCACCTATTGGTGAAATGTCATTAAATGTTGCACAAGTGCTCGGAGTTGTACCTTCTATGTGTGGTTACAATCATGTCACATAAGCCGCACCTCCAAAAATTTGGAAACCAATTGTGGGAAAACATTGTGATATATCAATGAAACACAAGAATAATGTATAAAGTTTTAGGGGGGCTCATCCAAATTATGTACGAAATTTGAACATTAAATAAAATGTGCATGTTTGATAGTGAGGAAAAAAAGTTTTGTAAAAACCTCAAAAGGGCACAAAGCCAATTCAGGCGTAAACTGATTTGTCTTGAACCACAGAATCCAGAAAAGAAATTAGCTTCTACACCTCATGGTTCAAGATTTATGGATTATTACCGATATATATGATGACTATAGCTACAAAAATAAGACCCAAGATGTAATAAACTGCAATCATCCTTTATGAGTCATAACAATGCTTTACAAATGGCCACTTAATGCAGTTTTCAAGATATTCTGCTAACTAACAAGCAAGCATACAGTACAAGACTGAAAACTGCCTCCTTGGCAGAGAAAGTAAAAGCTGTTAAATTCCAGACAAAGGTCTGATTTTCATGTGCAAAACCGATTTTTATAAAAGCAATGCTTCACGGCAGCGTTATTTATGGTGCCACTGATGAGAAGCAGTCACTACATATGTTGAGCTTGAGCTTGGTAAGTATACTGTACTGCGCTGCAGTAAAAGGCGGACGACCACTAAGTGCTTCAGCATAAAACAGGATTTCCATCTTAAGTGCTCGGGAAAAATATAAAATAAAAAATTCAGTGGTTGTTGAAATCCTTGAATCTCAGACTATCATTGACTCAGAGCTTGAATGAGCGCTGCGCTGTGAGCCGTGAAGGTCTGTCTCAATTGAAATGCATAACTATTCTCTGAAGACTGTCTGCCTCTGGGAGGCCACAGGGTGACTGAGGATGCCTCCTAGCATTACAACCCATTAAGCCTCATTGTTATCTATAATAGCTTTCATAGGAGGGAGCAATAGTTTGGTTCATTCCATTTCATCTCACAGCAGAAGCCCATTCTGCTCCAATGTGGTGTTTTATTTGGTCTATTTGGTTGCTTGTAATTGAATTTCTTCATGTCCCTTCTGAGAAACTCGAGCAGTATAGTCAAGGCACAGCAGGGAAGGTCTTGACTCACAATGTTCATAGAGCAAAACATATCATCAAGCAACATAATACAAATGATTCAGGCCTCAAAAGCTTATGCATTACAGTAGGTGTAGCTACAGTGCTAAACCACAGGAGGGTTGCTGTTAGATCTACATGTTAAAGGCTCAGTCTATATTTTCAGCAATGGTCGCGGCACAGCTCAATGGATGGCAATGTTGGTCTGTTGGCCCATCTGTCTGTCAGTCGGATGGTCAGTTGATCAGTCCACCACTTAGGTCCAGACTGAAACATCTAAAAAGCTATTGGATGGATTGCCATGAATGGGGAAAGGGGATCCATGCAAGACATTCAGATATCCATGGTGTCCAGAGGATGAATTAATTACTTTGAATTAAATCCTAATTACTTTGGTGAGCCCCTGATCTTTCCTGTAGCACCACCAGCAGGTTAAAGTTTCACTTATTGAGTCAAATATCTCAACATCTACTGGATAGATTGGCAAAAAAAAAAAGTACAAACATACATGGTTCCTAGACGATGAATCCTAATGACTTTGATCCCTTGACTTTTTCTCTAGCTCAACCAAGAGATTGACATTTGTGCTTCTGAGTGAAATGTTTCCACAACTATTAAATGGCTTGACATGAAATTTGGTACAGTCATTCATGTTCCTCCTTAGGATGAGTTGCAATAACTTTGGTGATCGTTTCACTTTTCATCTAGAGCTATTATCGCATCAAAATTGCAATTTTTCTAATACTTTGGTTCATGACCGAGCACCTGCAAAACTAATGATATTCCCATCAGCCTCAGCTGCTCTTTGTGTTTAGTGCTAATTAGCAAATGTTAGCATGCTAACATGCTAAACTAAGATGGTGAACATGGTTAACATTACCTGCTAAACATTAGAATGTTAGCATTGTCATGGTGAGCATGTTAGCATGCTGATGTTAGCATTTAGCTCCATGCATCACTGAGCCTCTAGCATGGCTGTAGACTCTTAGTTTTCTTTTACCGTATATATTTGAGGTATTTCAAACATAATTTGAGTTTGAGTAGACCTGTTTCTCTCCTGTGTTTACCAATATTACAAATCTAAATTAGGGCTGCACGTAAACATTATAGTCTGTAAAATGTTAGAAAATAGTAAAAAAAAAAAAACCATCACGGTTTTACAGAGCACTAAAATTGCTTGTTTTGTCCAACCAATAGTCCAAAACCTCAAAATATTCAATTTACAATGACATATAACAATGCAAAGCAGAAAATAGTCACATTTTAGAGGCTTTTGGCAAATAACTGATTAATAGGCCCTTTCATTCCCTACTCTACCAAAAACAAAAGAAAAGTGCTTTAATTGATATGGATGAAATCATAACTGCTACTAAGCTTGCATGTAAACAGATCCATCTCCATGACAACTGAGCAAGCTCCATCCGCTGATGAAGACTGTATGATACAGCTGAAAGCTCCAGAAAACGCTAGCAAGTGGACCTTGAGTCGGTATTGTTTTGTCAAACTGAGATTCAGTTATTGTGTTGCGTTAAATCCCTGTATTAAAAGACCTGTTAATCAATTTAAGACAGACAACAGCTCCCAGTTTTTTGTAAAGCAACCCTTTTGTTTACATTTGGATTACACATTGGGCCTTTTATTATTGCTAGTTATGAATGTACACACTGGCAAATAAAAGAGAAAAAGATAACACATATTATTTGTCCAGATGATGTGTTTCATTCATGTCTCCTCCATCCTGCATAATATATTGTTTCCTCCTTCAGTAAGATTACAGTTTGTGTAACCGAATACACGTTTCATCTATAATCTCACCATCTGTGACCTCGGAGGTAACTGCTGACAGACAGACCCTTAAATACACATTGGTTCACACTGACAATCACTTATCTCAGTCAAGACATAAGAGTTATTTCAGAAGCAATTAAGATTTTAGATTATGTTTCACAATGCTTGGTTTCTGTCCTCACGTACATCTACGATAACATCGCTGTTATCACCTTCTTGACAAAATGTAGGTATAATTTATTGAAGATAAAGTTGAGAATATCTGGCTTCGTGGACATTTACCTTTTCTTGAGCTCCTGAAATTGTTAACTGAAGCTCATATCTACAGTGATGTTTGACTACAACAGCAGAATATTCCTTATTTTTAATGACTTCATTTATATTCAGTTTTGCTTCTGCTAACATTTTAATTAAGATTTTATATATTCTTCAGAATAAAGCAGGCCTCTATAAGAAAAAGTATCAAATAAATAATTAATGCTCTTATTATGACATCAGTTAATTTCTGAATCATTTAAATCCCTTTTTAGATTCAGAGAATACATTATTTCCACAAGAATTCCACAGCAGATCAATCATTTTAAGGTTCTCTTTTTGTAATTTTCCCTTAAGTTTCGCCCCATTTTGTGCCTCTTATTGTCTCATTATCATTGCAGTCATTGTAAAGACTTGTTTTTCTGAAAGATAAATCTGTGGAAACCTTTCAAAATCCAGAAGGTTGTCTAACAACACTTACTGCTCTGCCCCGTATAAAAGATTTTTATAAAATATTTAAATGTTTCATTTCTATCCACACAAAGATGGTGGCTGGAAGTGACATAACACCTTGATTATTTTTTATGATGCATCAGTAAGATGTTTTATCATTAGGTAGATTTATATCAAATTAGTTCTATCAAGTTAAACTGCTAGAGGTCAGAAAAAACAAGATTTTCAACTGGTTTTAAGTTTTTCATGCAAAGTATCACATTTATTTTTCTTGAAAATGATGACAATAAATACTGAAACATTTACCCAATAATTACACTTTTTAATTTTGTTGATGTGTCGTACAAAACAAACAAGTAAGCCTACATATGTCACTTATGGCTACCATCTTTTATTTCATTAAAGCGGCTATAATCGATATTTTTATAATAAAAGTATCAAATGACAATGTGCAAACAATGTGAAAAGGGTCGCTTGTAGTGACGAACCTACAGAGAATTATCACCTGAATCTGCAGCTCCCCTCGGCTTTACGGAGCTTTATAGTGAGTTTCAGCACGCTGTTTTGCTGTCTGGCCCGCAACTTTACTGCTTTGATTCACTCTCACTGCTCTCACAGTGTCGTTTTCGGATGCACAAGGCAGCTGTTTTTAGTGAAAAAGCTCTAAAAACCCACTGTACACTCCCTGCTCAGAAGCAAACAGCAGACAGACACTGTTAGCAACTAGCTGGTGAACATACTGTAGTGGAGCATTTAGGAGCTAACGAGGCAGATAACTTTCTCTGGAGTTGGCAGTTGCTCCGTAACTGCTGTAAATAAGCAACTGTTAAAGGTGTTTAAAGGTGATGATATGTCAATGTCGTGCTTGTTTCCACTCCCCCAAGTGGCCAAAAAAACAGTTACTGCAGAGGGACAGTTCACCCCAAAATCAAAAATACATATTTTTCTCTCACCTGCTATTTATCCATCTAGATTGTTTTGGTGTGAGTTGCTGAGTTTTGGAGGTATCGGCCGTAGAGATGTCAGCCTTTGGGATGCCTAATGGGGCTATATGGCACTTTGCTGCTGAGTTTTTCAAATGTACCCAGTTACTCAAGATAATCCACAGATTTGTTGTGAGCAGTTTCATGCAGGAACTATTTTCTTTCTACCAATAGTTCCTACATGAAACTCCAGTGCCATATAGTCCCATTATATAAAAAAATGCAGACATCTCTACGGCTGCAATTCAGGAAACAAGTTAAAAATCTTTTTTATTGTCCTGGACAGAAGAGTCTTTTGGTAATAAAATAAATTTAAAAAACAGCAGTTAGTGGTGTTAAATGTGCCTTTGGGTTTTTGAAAGATCTTTCAGAGAAACAGACCCTTAGCTTTGTGACTTGAACATAATAATAATGATGATAATAATAATACATGAAAAGGCACAAATTGGGGATATGTCAAGTTAAAAGCAGAAGTTAGGAAGTACCTACCGATAGGTAAAACCAGGAAAAAAGGGAGCCAGCACAGAATGAAACACCCGACAACAATGCCAAGAGTCTTGGCTGCCTTCTCTTCTCTTGAGAACTTCAACAACCTTGGCAGAGAAAAAGTGGTGCGTTTATGCCTTGCGGTCCCCTCGTCATCCTCCTGCTTCCCTGTCTGAGCAGCATTCCCTCTGTGTATCCTCAGCATCACCCCCTCTGTCTCAACCCCATCTCCCTTACTGCCCTTCCTGAGGGATTTTGTCTCTCTCTTTGCCACAGTATACACGTGGCAGTACATGGCCAGGATGATAGCCAGAGGTATATAGAAAGATCCTAGTGCTGAGAACAAAGCGTAGCCGGGCTCCTCAGTTATTCGGCACACGGTCTCATCTTCTGGGTCGGGCTCCTTCCAGCCAAACAGCGGGCCCACAGATATAGCTGCCGAGAGTCCCCAGAGAGCAGCCACCGCGGTCAGGCCTCGCCGCCCTGTAGCTATGGCAGGGTAGCGCAGAGGGTAGCTGACAGCCAGGTAGCGGTCAATTGAGATCACACACAGGCTGAGGATGGAGGCAGTGCAGCAGAGGACATCCAGGGCGGCCCAGACGCTGCAGAAGGACCGGCCAAACACCCATCTGCCGAGAGCCTCCGAGGTGGCGGAGAAGGGCAGGACGGCGGAGCTGAGCAGCAGGTCGGCCGCTGCCAGGTTGGCGATGAAGTAGTGTGTCACAGAGCGCCAGTGGTGGTGGAACAACACTGACAGGATGACCAGGATGTTGCCAAGGACCCCAAACACTAGAAACACCACCAGCACCATCCCCAAAACCACCGCCTTGGCTACATCCACCTCTGGGTAGGCGGAGGAGCTGCAGTTGGGACAGTGATCTGCTGCAGAAGAAATACTTGTGTTCTCAGCAGAAACCATTGTAATCTGTTGGGTGTATTAAGTTCTCCTTTTTCTGCTCCTCCTAATGCAAAAGATTAAAGCTTTTCCTGCTGCATAAACTGCTCTTCCAGTTAATTTGTAGATGCAGCGGCTCTTGCCAAGGCTCCACCGATCACGTGGCCTTGGCCAGGGTTCTTTGGCAGAATCTCATATTTAGTAAGAGAAACACTGCCACAGTTTGGCATATTTAGTCCAGAGTAGTTTAATAGAAATGACAAATATTCATGTGGCAGTCACTGATGGATTTGGGATGTCATGTTCAGCCATGCTGAAAGGCTTTCTTGCAGGAAACCTGTTAAAACAAGAAAAGAGATAAAGTATATTTAATAACACTTTATAATCCAAGGCTTTTATAAATACCCCAAACAGGCTCATTACCTCTTAAATGCTGTTCTTTCTTCGGCAGCGTAGGAACAAAACTTCACACATAAAATACAACACATTAAAGGTAAATGTCTAAAAAAAATCATCATACAGCACCCAGTCATGATTAAAGAGTAAAAATATCACTCAATAGTCTCTTTTCAGAGTGCACAGTCTATCTGTTTGCAAATTATTCTCTCTTCATTACAGCTGCATTAGAGAAAACAGGGGTTATGCTTGAGTGAACTAAGTGGCATTCACAATTTCCTTTTCATCCGAAAAACATTACAGCCCACTTGTCTTTTTGCCTCTGCAAGCAAACAACTGACAACCACAAAACACCCCATTATTAATATCTGATTTTTGTTTAACCTTGATTTAACCAGGCAGATCGATGAAATGGAAAATGTTTTTTTTACAGACTGTGAGGATACAATAGAGCTCCTGAGCAGCAGGGGTGGCGAGGATTAGAATAGAAAGGGGGAAAAAAATTAAACAAAATATAATCAAAAACAACTGAGGTAAAGACAAGGACACCACAGCAGCAATAATAATCCTTGGGGCAAAAAGAAAATCATCTGTGGCATTATGAGAAAACCAGTCAGCCCTGCAGGGAATACAAAGATAAATGAAAGCAGAGGTCTTTCTTTTAAGAGCAGGCATTCAGCTGGAGCCTGTGATGGCTTTCTGTGAAGGTCTTGTGTCTGCAAGCTCGGCTCTAACTCAACCGCCGGATGACAGGCCAGGAATTGAACCTTGAGGAGGGCACTATATATCCATGGCGAAGGCTTCGGCCGCTGATAGTCCAACTCAGTACCACTCTCAGTGTACGTGTTGGAGATCCGGGATGTCACTGAGTTAGATAAATGCCGGCAAGGAAAAAAGAATGAAAAAGCAGCCGCGATAAAGCCTTCGGAGAGCAGAGTCATGCTTGTCACATGTTAGTGCAAGATCAAAGGCTTTCACTCATGGCACATACCACCACGAGGCGGAACGAAATTCACCCAAATAAACACTTGATGCAGGGATCAGTAGTCGGAGAGGGAATTGAAATGAAACAGGCGGTGAATGGATATCTCGGATTGTTTCAGCTGAATGGCTAAACGCAGTGATATTTGGAATACATTTTCGGTTGTAATGGGATTTCTCGGTGTGGTGAAGTGCTTGCGCAAAGAGATTAGCCGCATCTAAAAAGTTTATTTCCTCAGCCTACCTGTGTTTGAGGACTACTGTTTCCATGAGAAGTGTCAGGCAGGAAATAGATTTGCACTGGCATGAGGTAATACAGTAGAAACAATTCAACAAAGGTAAAACAACATTATACAGAGAAATGCAAGATGTCATGCAGTATTCCTAAGTTCTCCTATGTCTCAAGGCAGTGCAATCTGTATTTTAAGACAGGGTGAAAGCAGCGCTGTGACAAAATGATGAAGCGGTGTGTGATGTGTTAAATGACCTTTTCGGTCTGCTCCATTATTGACTGCCTTCCCTTCCTTTCCAGCCCCATCCTGTGAGTTTTTGGCGTCATTTATTCCAAATTTTTACCAGACAAAATGGAAATGTTGTTGAGCTGCTTGTGTTCTGAGGGCAGGGGCAGTCATGAGATACCAAAACAAATGCAAAAACAGCATGACAAGTTCTCACATTTAAACAATGGAGGGATTATCATGCCTGTGCATTTCTCCAGATATGAAACTGAGGTTAAGATCATTTGTCCTACAATACTTGTTAAGTGAGTCAATTGACCTACACATCATGTAGAGGAAGTCTGTAATCAAGAATGAATAAAAAGGTCACAAATCCTATTGATGCGTTGACCTTTGTCCTATAGGAAAGAGAGCATCAAAATGCATCAAGGTGTTTGATCAGTCCACCTTTTTGGAGCACTCACAATTGATTAATTGCCATTTATCAAGCAAAAATACCAAATATTTGCTCATTTCTGCTTCTCAAACATGACAATGTGCTGCTTTTTGTTTATTTTACAGTGTATTGCTGTAAATTGAATACCTTGAGGTTGAAGACATTACCTTGGCCTCTGAGAACTTGTGATGGACTTAAAATACATGTTTACTCAATTCAGTTGAAAAGAAAATAATATAGGGATTAATTGATAATGATAATCATCACTAGTTGCATCCCTAAGGTCATTTTCTTTCAGCTGACCGGCAGATCATCCCAACAGTGAGACTGCATACATCTCCCATTCTCTGCAGATAATATTTGATTAAAAGCTATCAGCGAACATCATTACACTCCAATTTACATCCGAAATCCAAAGGTCTACTGCTCATCTTATGGCATTACTGGATCTCATGGAAAGATGGTGCTTTGCCCTTGAAGAAACTTTCCCGTTAGCCTCCTCAGTCTGAGTGGTCATTACAGAATTGAAACAAGTCAGCCAATTAAATCTATGATTAGAATCATAATTAGGATTTTGTTTTAGAATAGGGAATATTAGCAGGCATATTAAATGGCTTAATGTAGTCTGACCAATGGCATATTCAATCAGAACTGCAGTTCATATGCACAGGACAGCATTATTATCACAAGGGTAATGTGCACAATGTTAACACAAGTCCTCCTGACAACATTTCGTCTATGCAGCAGATCAGGAGGTTCTGTTCTTTTGAAAGCATCACTCTTGCTATCACTCTGTAACATATGGAAACTTCTCTTCTCTTCTCTACTTCTTGTGTTACACAAATCCCCATACATTCATTATATTTGTCATCATGAAGGTTTAAAAAAAAAAAAGATTAAAGTTTGAGCACTTTGCTGCACCTGCTCACCTGAAACACACCTGATGTCTCTTGTGCACACAGGCTAGGGCTGGATCTAACAATTATTTTCTTTTCTTGATTTTTCCATCGATTACTTTTGAAATGTATCAATTTATTGTTTGACATATAGTGTCATGAAAAAAGTGAAAAATGCCCATCACAAGTTCCTAGAGCCCATGTACAGTTTTGTCCTGCTGTCCTGACATTTGAAAAGCTGGCACCAGAAAATGTTGTTTATTCCCCACAACACCAAATGTTGACTAGAGTAAGTTTCCTTGCATCGTATCAAACAAATGAAAACCAACATCCTTTTCAAGTACACACATGAATCTCCTCAACATGGTAATCTATTCTGCTACCGGTGTAGACTGCTGTAGAGTTCATATATCATTTGTTCCTACAAACACTGTAACAGTTTCTGTCAGGTCTCTGGAGCAGTGCACTATCGTGATGAATTACTGTACATTTGAAGTCCATTTCTAAAAAGCTGTACTCTCCGGGGGGAACAGTCATTGCCTTAAGTTCATAATTCAAAACCTCCACAACATTAATCATTATGTTTTATCAACCTTGAACACTAGCTACACACTGCCCTTCAGAAAGGACAGTTAAGTGTTTTGTCTTGTGCTTTTTTTTAACCTTCTTCAAGGGTCTAAGGACAGAGGCTGTCCTATGCTGTACAGATTGTAAAGTCCCTTGAGGCAAATTGGTGATTTGTGATATTGGGCTATAAAATAAAACTGACTTGACTTCAGTCTTTCTGAAGAGGTTGTTGTTAGCGTTTATTCCCAAATGATAGATTTATCCCAGAGGATGACAATGTTTCATTTCCTTAGGCTTCAATCCATGAGCCTTTGCAGTCTCCTAAAACTATAATCATTCATCATTTTCTTTATATTCATAAAATATTTTGATTTACATCCCATTCCCAGATTAAGGTAGCCTACCTGTTAAGGGTAACAGCCTATTGTTTTTGTTCATTAGAACTATTATTGAATCTATTTGTACATTAATTACACTGCTCTTTACTTTTATCATGTTTGAATACTTTTTAAATATGCAAGGAATAAACAAACACTGACTGGAAATTAGGCTGCATGAATCAGCCCAATGAACTGATGGTGAAAATAAAGGCTAATTTTCGTAATGTGCTCATCAGTGGCCTATTGAGAAAAAACAATCACCACATTCTCCACCTGACTAAAAATAATCAAAAATAATCCTAATGATCCGTTATGGAAATCAGCCTGTGAGATGATGAGACAAGAAAAAAAGACAGAAGAGTCTTACCTTCTTCAGACATCTCACTGCACCGAGTTTGAAAAAAAAAAGGGGAAACAGTTGAGCTAATTTTCTCTGAAAGCAGTCATGCGCTGCTCTGTCCGCCACAGACAGCCCGCAGAGCTCCCCTCTCTCCTGCCATCCTCCTGCCTCCTCTGCTGAGAGAGAGTCACAGTGGACCACCCGACCTGCTCCTCCGGGGCCCCGCCCCCTCAGACGACGGCGCATACCTTTTAATTAGCTGGTGTTCACGTGCCCTGACCCGGTAAGAGCCAACAAAGCAGTTATCACACTCTTACATTAATAATCATCAATAACTAAAGCAGACTTATTATGTGTTTTTCAAATTTTTTTTTTAATTACAAGTAACATGGAAGGGAGTCATTTTCTTTAGGTACAAAAAAATGCACCTGGAATTTATAGTTGCCTTGGCTAACAACTCTACACACACCATTTCTTTTTAGGGTTTTAAAGGATAAGTATTGTGATCGCTATATTTTTTGTATTGTCGACAAATCCCATGAAAAGACCCAAAACCAGCTAAAAATCGATATACAGTGTGCAGCAAAAGCTTGATGCATATTATTCCTCTGTGCCATAGAGCTCCATTGTAGTCACTGGGTGACATGTTTCTTCATTACCATGAACACACACAGTTTGTTTTAACTCAGCCACACATGCCATGTAAATACTCACTAGAGCACCGAATGTGTATTAATCCACAACTGAAAACAGTCCCCAACACGACTATTTTCTCCTGATGGTTTGCTAAAAACTACAGTGCCCATCTGTTTTAGACAATTATTTAGTCATTTTCTAAAATTACACAACATATTTGTGACATTTTTAAAGATTTGTATTCAGTAAAAACAAAAGGGCTTGGGACTGAGTGGCACAGACAGGACAGGGAAGTCTGATTAACATTGTTAGACCCTGACTAGTGGTAAGGTAAGAACTGTGGTATTATCAGTAAACTAAAAGTTTGTGGACACCTGAACCTTACACCCATTTGTGATTGTTGAACATGTCATTCCAAAACCATAGGCATTAATCTTCTGCTGTAACAGCCTCCACTCCTCATTTCAGGCTGTCCACCAGGTTTTGGGACCTGGCTGTAGGGATTCAGCCACAAGAGCATTAGTGAGGTTGACATTAAAGTTGGATGATAAGGCCTGGCTCACAGTCGGCATTCCAGTTCATCCCAAAGGTGTTGGACGGAGTTGAGGTCAGGGCTCTGTGCAGGCCAGTCGAGTTCCTCCACACCCAATCTCGGAACCCATCGGCTATAGTCTACGCCGATTTAGCCCCTGGCCTATGTTTCTGGGCTTCTGATGTAGCAGATATCTGGATAACAGATATCCAGGCCAAGACTTCCTCTTCTGCGCGCTGGTCATTGTTTACAGTCTGATTAGCAATCTCGAAACCCATCAACTATCGTCTGACTACGATTTGAATGCAGATAGATTTATAGATTGCTAAAGCTAAAGCTAAAAAAAGTCATCAGACGATAGTCGATGGGTTCTGGAGATTGCATTTCGGCCAAAGCGTTGTGCCTCTTTTGCTCTCCACGTGGACTGGTTACCCTGCATGCAACCAAAGCCTACTCAAACGTGATTGGTCAATACTACTCGGACTACAAATAGACTACAAACGGAAACCAGAATGCTTTCGAAACCAAAATCTTGTCCCTTGCCTACAGATTCTGCATTTATATGTAGATATCTGCTTATTGAGATTACTCCACACCAAACTGGGAAAACTATGTCTTTATGGACATAGTTGGACTTTGTGCACTGGGGGTATTTTCATACTGAAACAGGTAAGAGCCTTCCAAAACTGTTGCCACAAAGTCGGAAGCACACTGTTTGGAGGACTTTTAGTCAGTCAGAAGATGAAGGACATGTACTGCTCCAGGGGCTGAAGGGAATGACTCAGTCCTGGTGGTCCCTATCTTTATTTTGCAGAGGGACACCAAATGTACTGAGGCAGAGGGTTGGGAGGGGTCCAGTACATCACTAATACGTCGAGGATGACAAATAGGCTATTTCTTCTCTCAGGTTATTGTTTCAGGTTGAGTTGTTTATGGCTTCTGCGACAGCTCCGTGACCTGACCAAGGGTGTCTCAGATGCCGCTGAGGGCCCTGGCAGCAGTGTTCACTTTGACATTTTTTTCTGTCCCGAATGCCGGGGTGATGCATTCATCTTCAAACGACAGAGTTGTCTCATAAGTCTGCTGCCGCCAGGTGTATTGATCTAGAGTATTGATCTTTCTAGTCTATGCGTTTATATTGCAACTTTCAGTGTTCATTTTGGGCTGTCCTTATATTGTTCTTAGACTGGCCTCCCTGTTCTTCCTGTCTGAGTATAAAAAAGTGTTTTGTTGTTTAGAATCTGTGGAATTTACATTGATGATAAAAAGAGATTAAGGCTTAAAATTGTTGCTTTGATCAAATTAACAAGAGAGGTCGGTTTGCCAGGTGAAGCACACAATGTTGAGCTCATCAACATTTGGATCGTTATGCTGAGTTTATTCCTGACTTTGACAGAACAGAAACTGCCTATTTACATTCATCTCATGGATGCAGGTCCCACCACCCCTGAGCGTTGTGAAGAACATAAAAGTTTGCAGATGAATATTTGGTGATGCACCTGGTATTTTAAGATAATTCCCATGATCACAGAGCTGGCTAATGCTTGTGTGACTTCTACTTGACTGCACGGTGTCAGAGCATAAACTTTATTTTACCCAAGCAGGGCTCTGCAGAGGCTTAAAAATTGCATTCCATTATTTCAGTGTTTCAAATGGAGGGATGTGTTGATGTCAGCTGTACGTTTTTTAGCCATGCCAGCAGTGTGGCTCCATGATGGCAGTGTTGGTCTGTCAATCTACCGCTTTGGTCCAGACTGAAATTGATTCCCATTCAATTTTGTACAGACATTCATGGTCCCTGGAGCAAGAATCCTAAAGATTGGTCTTATCCCCTGACTTTAGCGCCACAAGCCGGTCAAACTATTATCTATTATCTAGTTAAATATCTCAAGAACTACCTGATGGATTGGCACAAAATTTTGTACAAACATTTATGGTTCCCAGACGTGTATCCAGGGCTTTTCCTCAAGCGTCACCTTGAGGTTGACTCTTTTTAATGAAATTTTTAGGCAACTATAGGATGGATTGCCATGAAGTTTTGTATAGAATGTTCCCCTCAGGATGATTTGTAATAACTTTGGTGATCCCCTGACTTTTCATCTAGCAACATCATCAAATCAGAAAGTCTCATTTGTCCAATACTTTGGTCTGGGATTAAATACCTGCAGAACTAATGACATTCCCATCAGCCTCAGCTGTACTTTGTGTTTAGTGTTAATTAGCAAATGTTAGCATGCTAACATGCTTAGCTAAGTTAGTGAACATGGTAAACATTACCCGCTAAACATCAGCATTGTCATTGTAGTACAGCCTCACACAGTTGCTAGCATGGCTGTAGACTCTTAAGACAATCTCTTAGTAAGAAAATTAGTCAGGGATAAATGTTGAAGAAATGGGATGGGATACACAAGAATGAACTCCATGTTCAAATCTAGCCATATAACACGTTCAGATTAAACATTGTGTTTTGTAAAAAAAATTTATTTTGAAAAATATAGTTTTAATATATTTGTAAAAATTTAGTCTACCCTCATTAATATAGGGGGGACACAATATTAAAACACCTGTGAGTGTAACCCTATACAATTCAACAGCAACACAAATTGCAGCCTCCCAAATTACCACACAGCTGAATCAACACCTTTCTAAAACAGATTTAAAAAACTGATCATTCCCCTCATGAAGGGAGAATTTATTGCAGGACTGTTGTATTAGCCTGCAATAATTTTAGCTAGGGTACCTAATAAACTGGCAATTAAGTGCAGTCTTGCATATTTATTGTAGTTTTATTTCCTTTTGTAAAGTCACATGACTAATTAATATGTATATAAAGAAACTGGAAGCAATCTCATACAACAAATAAACAATAAAGGCCTTGTTGAATTTTGATGGACTTAAGTTGGTTTGCACCTGGCTGGCTGTGCAATTTCAAAATTAGTAACTGAAAGATCAAATTAACTGACAAACACACAGGCCCTGCTCTTAACAAGGGTCCCCTCCCAGAAACTTTATTACTGCTAAAAAACTAAAAATAAAGCTGCAGAACAAAAACAATATTAAGTACTGAATATCTGCTCCATCTGTTTAAGAAATTGTGATTGATGAAGTGCCACTATACATAAAAACAACCTGGCCTCAATACACACACGTTAAAGGTATGTGTGTGAAGATCTAAGAGGTGTAAACGCTAAGAGGCTTGAGGCAGTTTTTTGGCAAGAAGCCAAACTCGTCTTTCTGAACTCGTCTGCTCATTTGCATAGGTTGAGATTCTATGAGATGTAGACTATGAGGAGCTGTGTTGAAAAACCCTGTTCCTCCCCTGAAATGACAGCTTGACAGTTTTGAGAATGACTCAAGCACTCAAACTGCACTTTAGTCTTCAACAAGAGAAAAGTTTCTTCCTCTTCTTGCTCTTTCCTACTCTCCCTTTCCTTCATTGGCATGATTATCAAAGGTAAGCCAGCTTGCTAACGTGTGATTTGCTCACACTGGTACTTATGTAATAACAGAAGGATATGACTTTATTGCCCTGAAATGTATCTAAAAAGATCAGACTGGTCAGTCACTTATCCCATGGGCAGGAAAGTTTCTGTTTGTGGTATTCAGCTCCTGTCTGCAGTTTTGTTGTTTAACCTATGTTACCTTTCTCAAAAAAAAAAAAAAAAAAAAAAAAAAAAATATATATATATATATATATATATATATATATATATATAATAAACTCTTTCACTTTAAAGGTCAGGTTCCTTGCCTTGGGCAGACAGGCATCTCGGAGAGCTGTTAGGGCATCTTCTCATAACTGATGTTCTCTCACATTGGCCGACTTCAGACATTAAATTGATTGCATTTTGGGAAACTTCTCCTCTCTCCATTTATTGCCAGGGGAGTGCAAACATCCAGCTTCCACTTGGCAGAGGGAAATACATTTCGTTGTTATCAGCTTCAGTTGGTTAAATGCTAAATTATTCATAGGGAGGTAAAGGCTTGCCCTCATGAGATTAGTGCACCTAATTGTTCATCCAGTTTGCTGCTCAAATGCAGCAGCGAGTCTGGCTGAACACCAGCATCATGGATGATTTCTTTAATGAGAAAAAGAGACATGACATTCAGAAACTATTTACAGAACCCCTTAAACTTTTAATATACTCAGCTAAGCAATAATGGCAACTTTGCAGGCTGCGAAAATTAAAGGTAAATTAGACATAAAGTTGGAAGAAGGTGGCTGATGTTTACTCCTCAGTTTTAATTAGAACGAAGACAGGGTCGCACTCAGGAATTTGTCTTTCAATAAAGTTTACTTAATCATCTGTGTGGAAAAATACAAAACCTTTTCGGGCATCATCAGTGCGTACCAATGCAGGGATATGATCCTACATAAATAGGTCAGGTGAGTTAACAGGTGAATGCAATCACTAATCACTGCGACCTCACCCAGAATGGAATCACACATAGTCAACAGGGGAACACAATCATCGCGATTCCACTCAGACTGAATCGCATATAACCTCAAAGTCAAAACATTGAAACTCTATATATCTGATGACAAGCACATATGGAGCACTTGGTTAACTGCTCTGAGGCTTTTTCCATTGTCATTTTTTCTGTCAGTCAGTCTTGAAAAGCTCAGTGCACAAGGATGTGGAAAGGGGGAGCGATACTGCAGTTGCACCACTGTCTGCAGTCGATGGATATTTGTTTGCCACACTCAACTGAAAAACAATCCAAGAAGTCTGCTTAATTATATGCTAATTATACATAGACTGCCATATTGCTAAATGCCTGCAAGAAGATGTGTGCGACGTGTGCTCCTAGGAGAAGAAGACTTAACAGCATCCAAGTGCTTTTAGTTAACTGCAACAATCAATATTTGTGTATCAGCATTGAATTAAATGACTAGAGTGATGTGAAAAGGGTCACTCATGCCAAACCCACAGACAATCATCACCCAACTCTGCTTTTTTTATAATAATAATAAAACTTTATTTATAGAGCACTTATCAAAACAAAGTACAAAGTGCTTCACAACAAGAAAAATAAAATAACACAGTGAATGACGAAATATAAAGAAATAAAACACATGAAATACAGAAAAGCAATAAAATAAACAGTAAAATAAACAGCCAGTTCACGTAAAATCAGGATATGCTTTCAGATAAAAATGTGTTTTGAGACGAGATTTAAACGAAGACACTGACTCAGACAACCTAATTTCTTGGGCAAGTTGTTCCAGAGCCTCGGGGCCCTGATAGCAAAAGCTCTGTCCCCTTAGTTTTCATCCTGGACTCAGGAACAGACAGGAGACCCCTGCCCGAAGATCTCAAACTACGTGAAGGTTCATAAGGGATTACAAGGTCTAAAATATAATCTGGGGCCAGGCCATGAAGAGCCTTAAAAGTAATCAACAAGATCTTAAAATCAATCCTAAAACCAACAGGGAGCCAGTGTAAAGAGGCTAAAACAGGTGTTATGTGGTCATACTTCTTGGTCCTGGTTAACAGCCTAGCAGCTGAGTTTTGTACAGTCTGCAGTCGTGTCAGAGCTTTTGATTAAGACAAGTGAACAGGCTGTTACAATAATCAAGGCGTGAGGAGATAAAAGCATGCACAACAGTTTCTGCATCACTAAGATTTAAAATAGATCGTATTTTTGCAATGTTTCTGAGGTGATAGAAACATGATTGGACAAGCTTAGTGATATATTGCTCAAAACATAAATTGCTATCAAACAGGACACCAAGATTTCGTGCAACAGGCTTGATATGTTGTGACAGGTTACCAGTGGATGGCAGTATTTGTTTAGTGATGTGTTGGGGCCCAATAACAAGGATTTCAGTTTTATTTGAGTTGAGCTGAAGAAAATTTATCGACATCCAATTTTTTATGTCAGACAGGCAGTCCTGCAGAGAACTCAGCATACTAAGGTCAGTGGGCTTGACAGGGAGGTACAACAGTGTGTGTCATCCGCATAACAATGAAAAGAAATACCATGTCTGCGGATTACATCACCCAAGGGAAGCATGTATAAGGAGAACAATATTGGTCCCAGAATTGAACCTTGAGGCACACCATACTTGATATGGGAAAAGGATGACTTGAAGTTATTAATGCTAACACAGAATTTCCTATTGGACAGATAAGATGCGAACCAGTCTAGTGCAGTTCCAGATATGCCCACCCAGTGCCTCAGTCTGTCTAAAAGAATGCCATGATCAATTGTATCAAAGGCAGCACTTATGTCCAACAGCACAAGAATTGAACACATGCCTGCGTCTGCATTCATTAAAAGGTCATTAGTGACTTTGAGAAGGGCTGTCTCAAGCTCACTGTTTTGGTTTTGAGGCAAACAGCAAACAGACATTTAGCAACTAGCTGGTGAAGACAGTGGAACATTTAGCAGCTAAAGAGACAGATATTTTTCTCAGGAGTTGGCGGAGACCAAACCAGAGGTAAAAATCTCTGGGAGAATGAATATTGGACTTACATTACACCAGGTGGACACAAACATGGCTCCAAATAAATGCTAATGTTGCTCTGTGTCTTCTGGATGTGTAAATAGGTGAATGGTTGCTAACGTGTTAGCTATAACAACTTTATGAGATGATAATATGTCAGGGCTGTGTCATCATGTGTGTGATGTCAGTGTTTTAAAGTTCTGCAGCCCCCTAGAGGCCAAACCCCTTTAATGTCTCAGGTATTGGGTAGCAGAAAATAAGGCTTCATATGATGATCTGCAGTTTTGAAAATGGTCTCATTGAAACATCCTACACCTGTTACTATGGGTCCAACAGGCATGCATTATCATTTTCCCAGCATGCTCCGTAACCTGCTTAATGCCCTGACCTGCTGTCACACTGGCAGCAGAAGTTTGAGTTCTGATAGCTGAGCAAGGAAACTGACACACATCTCTGTGCAACCTTCTTAGACCACACTTCATTTTAACAGAGAGACTGATGGTGCACTTACATCCATCAAATGTATGACACACTGTTTTCCCTCCCTGTGTAGACACAGCAAGGTTGGCATTTCAAAGAAATGATGTCAATCCTAATTTGATTTCATGTGCTGGGCAGGGCTCTGCAGATATGCTGGTGGATGCCTGTGATACCAGGGGACTTGTTTGGGAAAAAAGATATGGTGGGTCCAATTAATCATGGAATGCACTTAGATGGGCAAATGGAATTTGAAATGAGCACTTTTGTTTCATTAACTTATAAAGCCTCGGGGGTTGACAGCAAACAAGGATGGATACATCAACAGTTGGGGCAAGAAGAAGAAAAAACTCAAATGGAAATGAAATGGAAAGACAGCCCATGGCATGCAATTAATGGCAGGGACTTGGCCAAGCCAACTTGAAAAATGTCCTATTGATTGCTACAAAAATGTAACGGTTGCTACATTTGAATAAGCAAACAGGTAACTGGTTCTTTCACTCTGTACATGCCTACCACGAATCATCAAATAGGTCTGTTTGCGCGAGTTAAATATTGTTCACTTTCATGTTTTCATATTAAAGGATGTATTAGAAGCTTCTCTGAGGTGTGATGATGATTAGGATTATTGATTCTAGTAACATTTGTTTAAGGATCCTAAGTTCCTTAAAGTTTACTGGTTTCTAATGTTTGACAGAAAACAGTGGATTATTTCATTATTCATTTCCCCCCGAATACACGTAGATGCACAACAGGTTACTTGATGCATATTGAAGAACTGCTGCATACTAAACATACTTATCAAATTTTAATCCACCACCACTCAAAGGAAAATAATTGAAAATAGTCAACATAATATATATTGTATACACACACACACACACACACACACACACACACACACACACACACACACACACACACACACGTATCTTCCAATCATATACACTACATGTACATGCCAGGACACAAACCAACATACACAGACATGCATCCATAAATGCACCAATCGGAATCAACATATGTACACATATATTTTCCTAAATTTACATTGTCTGCAGAAATACAACCAAAAATAAATGTATACCCATGTCTACATGAACACCTGAAAGCCTTGGAAGAAGAGGAAAAATAAGTAGATTGTGTGAATCAATCATTTTGAAAGTCTCAAGTGTAAAACAGAAATGATATGAGAGGCATAAAATGGGGGAAATGTTGGTCAAATGACCAAACTGTAAAGAGTGAGAAAATATATTTCCTATATTATTCCTGTTTTATTCATTTTGTTGTGACAGACAAAATACTTTTACAGTTTAAGAAAGATAAGCAGACAAAACTATACAGACACAACAGTAGGTACATTATGGGCCTGTCGAGGTGAACAGGATGTCCTGCCAGCTCTGCCACAGCAGGCGAGGCACCATGTACATCTCAGGAGTTTTATTTGTATTTATTTTTTATGACTGCCAGAGGAGCAGCAGGAGTGAACATCTTGTGAATATAAAGAATAGGATGGCGCAGGCCATGTAATATTTTCCACGGTAGCAGGCAAACCTTGGCATCAATTCGGGTATTAATTTTCAGCAGAAACTTTCAGCACTTTCTGATGACCACAGACCGAAACAGGGGTTTGTGTTATTAAAGTGCCATTATGCCTTTGATAGATGGCTCACTGCAAGTGCACCTCAAGATATTTTGTCCATTTGATTGGATCTCTTTTATTAAATGTGTCTGGCTGGCTATTAAATAATGGAGCATTTGGGACTGTCAAGGTTAAAAAAAAATTGTTGACCAGAGGGGTTTGTAAGAGTCTGGGAAAAGTTTTAAGAAAAGTGTTTACCTAAAGTTCTCTGGTGAGTGTTGAGGAATTTTGTTTTAGTTAATGTCAAGCTGGGGAACCAAGAGGCAGTGGTGGGACCCAAATGCAGACAATTAGGCAGAGTAAATGCAATATAAATCATTTAATGAACAGAAAAACACTTCTACAGATTCTGGCATGCAGCACTCACAACAGGTAAGCAGTCCATAGCAGGCCCAGGCCAAGTCCAAAGGAGCAAACAGAAATCACAGTCCAAGCTTCCGTGACGGATATCAACGAAAGGTAGGAGAGACGACACACAGGTGAAACTGATCAGATACTCAAAAATGGCAGGAAAGGCAAACAGTGACGAAGTAAAACCACAAGACACACAAGGGAAGGAGAATATTACAAAATAAAACAGTAAATAACATGCATGAACCCTCAAACCATGACAATTTTAGTTCGCTCCCTGACTTTAATACTGTTCATACATTTCTCGGTTGTGGAGCAGTCTGTGCTTTTTGATTTATTATAAAAAGAAAGAAATGTTGCTGATATATCATTTAGAGTATACATGGTATTTCTTTCTGTTAGTAATGGCTTGGATGATGATTATGATATAATTTTTTTTCCAATAGTTGTTCTACTTGTCCTGCCCAGTTCTGTCTGGATTTCACCCAGTAATCAAAGTAGTGTAGTCTTAACTGTGTGGTCTTATTTATGATAGTATAGAGTTCTTATTTGAACACAGTAAATTCTCAAAGAATGTCCCTGGGTTCCTGCCATCAATAGAAAAAGACAGTCAACTCCAGGCTCCAAGTGTTTGTTCCCTCCAGTTATATACTTTTCACTGTTAATACTGCAGCTTCCCAAATTGGTGTGGCTGTGAGGGAGTGATTCGGATTTTCTTCATGTGAATAAAGGAAGTTCTCACTAATTCAAATTGTACTGAATTCAGGATCCGTGCCGCTAGATCTGCTAGTAGCGTGGCTCTATGGATTGCAATCGGTTGGTCTACCACTTTGGTCCAGACTGAAATATCTCAACAACTGTCAAATTGAAATTTTGTACAGACATTTATGGTCCCCACGGGATAAAGCCTAATAAATCTGATGATCCTCTAGTACTAATAGCAGGTTGACATGTTTGTTTTTTAGTGAAATATCCAAACAACTATTGGATGGCTTGCCATGAACTTTGCATATATTCATTGTGCCCAGAGGATGAAGCACACTGACTTTGGTGATCCCCTGACTTCCTCTTGTGCCACCATGAGGTCTCAACAACTACTGAAGGGATTCACAAAACTTTGGTACACACAATCATGTTATTATTACTTAAATATTCTTATGTAGCCTATTAACATAAGTACACAACAAGTGGCTTGAGCTAAAATGCTGTACCTGGAGCTCTTATGTCTGTGAGTTGTGCATGCAGCTTCATGGCTTGTCTTCGAAAGATAAATTGTTTAGAATTGTATCAGGATTTCCTGAACTGTGTGAACTCTCTTCCTCTTCCTAACTGATTGTGACTCCCGCTGATAGAAGAAATGCTGCCTGGAGGAGGGAGGCTGATGCTGCTGATAGTCTGCAAAGGCTGTAAAGATTAGTTTAGCAGTGAAGCAGTCATTAGTAATATTTTTCCTCAGCTGATATGATTTGATTTGCATTTCTCCAAATCAGATTAATAAATGTTTATAGCACTTTCAAAATAAAAAAATGTCTAACAAATCTGACTGACTCTCAATTGGTACAAGTAGTTGACACATTAACCAATTTCAAGTGGAGATTGGCACTTTATGGAAAATTTGTTGCTGCTTAAAGCTCATACACCAGATAATATAGTAAATGTAATGAACTACCTCTATGCTGGTGCACTGTACATTCACATATCAGGACAGGAAGTAGCATACTATTAGATGATGGGGGTTCCATGCAGATCAAATTTCTGCAATACATCTATTTTCTATCACAGAGCTTAAAAATACAAAAGAGTGTGTGTGTGGGTTTGAAGAGGGAGTCGTCCATTCTTTGCACAACTGAATTGTCACCATACAAAGAATATAAATCTGGTGGAAATACTAAATGAATGTATTTATTTATTGAGAAAATCACAGCTCTTAGCAACTTCTCAACAAAAGCATTAGTAATATCAGCCTTCAAAATTCCATATCAGTTTAACACTAATAAAGTTGACTGACATGTCATGACAGGCAATCCACTTTGTAGGAAGCTCAAACTGAAGGATCTTTTTCTGAAAGTACAGTGCCATTTACTTTCAGCGTAACCAAACAGCTGCAGAGTCAATCGGCAAATGGACTGGAACATGATTACAGACTGGAGTATGAGAGATATAACAGAGTCACAGCAGAAGCATAGGTACGACGCTACAAATAAAGAAGAGTGTAATTTAACAAAAGGAAAATAGCATTGACAAACCAAGGAGAATGTGTTTTCTGAGGACTGCATGCCTGGGATTTTGAGTGGAGGGTGAAGATGCCTAACCTTTAGTTACCTTTATTTAGTTTAAAATAGTCTGCACATATTTGTGGGCATCGCACAGCAAGCTAGTACACCATGTGTAACACTTAATAGTTCATGATAAGAATCAGAATCAGAGTCAGAAATACTTTATTGATCCCCGAGGGGAAACTCTTTTGCTACAGCAGCTCACTATCATGTCAGTGCACACAGGAATAGAAGTACTAAACAAAAAAATATAATACACTATAATACAGGTCAGAAAATAAATTAAGTACCAAGTGGGTATAAGTATAAAATTAAAATAAGTGTGAAATACAAAGTGGGTTCACCGGTTGATGATAATAATACGGTATAAGTACGGTATAAAGTAATAGTGCATAGTAATAGTGAACTGTTAAGTTAAGTATAGCTTATTAAGATTATAATGAAACGGAGGATATTGCACAGCAGTAATAGAGGTATGAATGAATATCAATAAATAGGGAATTTTAAACTGAAAAGAGTATATTGCACAACAGTATTAACACAGAATATTACACAATTATGTCAAGTATTGCAGTGATGTTAATGATCCAATGTCGAGGTTAATGACTTAGGGTCATATAGACTGACACTTAGAGGGAGGAGTTAAAGAGTTTGATGGCCACAGGCAGGAATCACTTCCTGTGTCGCTCTGTGGTGCATTTTGGGGGACTGAGTCTTTCGCTGAAGGTACTCATTTGTTTGACCAACACGTCATGGAGTGGGTGGGAGACACTGTCCAAGATGGCATGTAGTTTGGCCAGCATCCTCCTCTCTGACAACACCGCCAGAGAGTCCAGCTCCACCCCCACAATGTCACTGGCCTTAAGGATCAGTTTCTTGAGTCTGTTAGCGTCCGCTACCCTCAACCTGCTGCCCCAGCATGCAACAGCATACGGGTCTTATAAAAAGAAAGAAAATAAAAAGACTTGTTTTTTGCTAAAAATGTTCAATTCTGTCAATATTTTGTAATTCACTGAAGCACATGTGGCTGCTTTTTAAAACACTGAAAGACAAAGGAGAGGAGTGTGGTCAAGGTAGAGTTTTTGAATTTCACTTATAAGTTAATATTTCTACACTGTAGGATATATAAGCCTGTGAACTTCAGCAGCACAAGAGACTGAGTAGGTCTATCTGCGGGTGCACACCGCTACAAGACACGCCTACTACAGGACGCTCTCAAAACAGTCGCAGTTTGGTTAGGTTTAGGCACTAAAACTACTTGGTTAGGTTTCGGAAAGGATGATGGTTTTGGTTAAAATAAGTACGTTGATCCAGGAAGTTCTCTCAGGGTGTGTGTCGTGCAGTGAAATGGGCGTGTCATGTGGCAAAGTGGGTGTGCCGTGCTGCAGATATTTTGTGCACATGCGCACTGCTTGAAAATAAGGAAGTTGACGTAGATCAATGAAAACAATGCAGATGTGGCACCATAGAGGAGCAGTCTACGCTAGATAACAACATTTATGGTGTTTATTGTACCTGAAGTGAAGGTAAGAGAGGAACGAGAAGAAGAAACGAGTTTGAAATTAATATATTCGTGCATGTCAGGTGACGTTAGTTAGCTTTTGATGGAGCTAATGCTCCAGCGTATTAGGTACGAGTGTTTGTTAGATATAAACGACCAAAACAGGTTAACTCAGCAGTTCACATCTTCATTTTTAGTTGTTTGCTGGACAAAAGTCTCAGCTACATAATGTTATAAATTCACAGAAGCTAATCTCCCTTCATTAAGGTCTAAAAATGCGGGTTCAAATCCTACCCAACACCAGGCCAGTCAGGGTTCTGGTGTGGAAATACTAGCTCCTTGTATTGTACTGTGGTTTAGTGGCCAAATGGAAAGTCGGCGGTTCGCTCCCGGCTTCCCCCAGCGCACTGAACCCCAAATTGCTAGTGAATGCGTTACTTTCTTTCAACTGATGAGCAGTTGGCAGCTGCCATCAGTGTATGAAGTTGGAAAAATAAATACAGTCCATTTACACCTTACCATTATTTAAGAACTGTTCAGTTTGATAAATATCTGCCCTAGGTTTGAAAACACACCATATACACCATGTGTGCAATTGTAGAATGTAAACTCCACCTCAGGTTGTCAAAAACCTCAAATTCCCAGAAACCAAGGACTTGACCTCAGTGTCTTAAGTGGTAGCTGCAGTCCTGAAGAGAACCTTAATAAAGCATAGCAAAATATACATACACGAAGTAAAGACAGGTGACAAATTAAAGGAAACACCTGAATAAATGAGGGGATACATATGGAATGCCGGAGCTTCTAAACAGATCACAAGGGCTCACTGAATGGTTTGATGAGGATGTCACCAGATCTCAAGCCAATTGAACACCTGTGGGAGATTTTGTAGCAACGTGTTAGACAGCGCTCATCATCAACAACAAATTAGGGAAGATGTTTTGGAAGAATGCTGTTCATCCCTACAGTAGAGTTCAAGAAACAGGGATAATCTAAGATGAACTGAAGCTGTTCTGGTGGCTCTTGGTAGACCAACACCTTACTGTGATGCTTAATGATGGTTTTTCATGTAATTTATCTCCCATCTGCTCACAGTAGATTTATTTGAATATGTTAGAATCAGAAGACAAAGGAAAAGATGCTACAAGAACAGATACGGTTCTGTCTCTCCCTCTGAAACCAGTCCAGATGAATACTAATAAATACTCCCTCATATTTGTAGTTTTAGCTCGCATGCAAAGCTGCATATGTTTTTCTCAGATAATATAGGGGCATCGTAAACACTTTCCCTCTATTTTTTGCTAAATCCACACTATTCCCTTGCTGCAGTAAGTGCTGTAACTTCACAAAAACTATAACCTGGAGCTTTCCTCGTCACAGAGGCTCTGTGGTGAGTTGATGTGACAGCTGCCAGCAAAGTAGCGGAATGTTTCTGAAAGCTCCTGGCTCTGTGCATTCATGCTCAAGTGCACGGATGCATAGAGCCAAAATACATAAACAAAACTTACGCCTTGAGGAAGATCAGCTCACGTGTAGAGTATAGTCACACTTCTCTTGAGTCCCTCTGGATCAGATCAGCATTGTGGTATCTTTCTCTGTTTGTGTGCATGCTGCATTAACGCTCACTTGGCTTGTGTGTAAGAAATACAAGAAATAGTAGTTAGTGTGAAAAGCAATATCCATCATGGCTGAAAAAGGAGCACTAGATTAATACAAATTTCTCTCAACAGAAGCATAATTGGCACATTTATTTCCCTGTGTGCTTTCTAGGTTTTAGGTTTTGTAAACGATTTTAGTGGGAATGGTAATTTTTGCATTTCATTTTCACTGAAAAAAATATAAAAATGATGATGATTTTTGCTGGGGTCTGCACCAAACAAGCATGTTCCCTTTTGTCTGGAGAATATGATTTGTAGGCCGGGGCATCTCTGTAGCACCACAATGCTTAATTTATAATGGTATGTTGTGACCCTAGACTGTATAAAACAAGTTGTGACGCATTTTAGCTTTTATGAAAAAATTGCAGCTCCTGCGATTTGGACATTGCACATTGCCATATTGCGATTTGCATAATATTTCGATTGACTGTTCCCCAAACCAATCCGACAGAGTGCTGCAAACACCTCACTTTACTAATATAATAAATACTTTAAACAGAGGCAGGCAGTGGCCTTGCACTTGTTTAAACAGTGAAAATTAATGTTTACTGGAAAGTTATATGCTGACTAAAAATGTCAGTTCACTGTTTACATTCTCAAGAAGAGTTGACATTGCGGAAATGATAAAAGGAGATGATCTGCTCACTAACCTCTCAGTCTGCCTAAGATTTTCACTTGGGAAGGTGTACTGTAGCTTTTTAAAAACTGATATTTGCTCCAAGCAGGGTTGTGTGGCAATATATGTCATCAGACGATATACATTTTTCCACCGTGAGAGATTTTGACTTACCATTTATACCGTGGTAGCTATAACCCAACTTACCTAAGATTTCTGGATATGGGCCATATGTTATAAATCAATGAGCAGCAAACAATATATTGTTAAGGAGGACAGTTGAGAAATATGATTGGGCCACAAATCAAAGGTTACTGTGGAGATATTATAAATGATTACCTCTCTGTGTCTCTCTTTCCAAACAGCTCCTCTGCCATAATGAAGGCACCTAGAAGCAATATGTTGGGTACTGGAACATCCAACAACAAGGTCAAGTATTCACGGCTGGCTGCTGATGACGACGGCTACATAGACTTACAGGTGAGAGACTTGTTCTTCTTCTGTGGTAACTCTACAAACCTGACATTATCTCTGATGCCTCATGCTGCTCTATGCATTGCTCAGGAGCTTGCTAATTAGTAAACGTTTTACTACCACAGGAAATTCATTTGAGGTAAATCCCAATTAATGACTTCCTGGAAATGTGTCCAAGCCTTCTGTGATTATACCAGAAATATGAGTAGCTGCCCTGCAAAAGAACACGTCTGATGAACTTTTGCTTCTGTTCTGTGTCTGTCTTTTGTTCACTAATTGAACACTTTACAGTTCAAGAAAAGCCCGCCAAAAGTCCCATACAAGGCGATTGCACTGGCATTATTCCTGTTTTTGATTGGCTCCTTACTGATAATCTTCGGGGCTCTTCTTCTGTCAGGAACCATAAAAGTTGAGGTGAGTTTGGTCAGTTAATGTAATAAAATCTGTTTAAATGGCAAATTACATTGATGGGTCTCAGGTCCAGATTTTGGAGTCAGTGTAGTTGGACTGTGGTTGAAATGTGTCCCCAGTATATACATTTAAATACAATGTCTTGTTCTATTGCCAAAAAGCTTAGTCAAGCATTCTCCTATAATGTTTGGGTTCCATAAAACTGACAGTAAATACCCTGTCAGGCTTGTTCCCAGAACACAAGTCTCTTGAAAAACCATTTGTGACAAAAATGTTTCTGTCTGAGCTGCCTGCCCCCTGTCTGTTCTGAGTGTAATTCCTGTTTGGAAGATACAGATGGGTGACAAATTAAAGCAAAAACCAACATGAAGTGTCTCAGTGTGGCGTCAGGCCACCACGAGCCTCCAGAACAGCTTCAGTGCTCCTTGCCAAGTCTGTGGAACTCTGTTGGCAGGATGAACGCCTTTCCTCCACAAGATATTCCCTCATGTATATATACACCACCTTTATTTAATCAGGTAATATCATTGAGATCAAGATCTCTTTTGCAAGAGAGACCTGAGTACAGCAGATAAAAAACAAACACAGTCAGACATAACAAAAGGACATATAGCATCAGAGACAGTCACAGACATCACTAAATAGATATGAAGATGAAAGTTTATATTATATCATTTGGTCTAATGTAGAGGGTGGTGGAGAGCATTGTCTTACACGTTGGTCCAAAATCTTCTGTAGGTGTTGAGATCTGGTAGCTGTAAAGGCCGTAGCATTTTATTCACATAAATTTCAAACTCACCAAGCCATTCAGTCAGCCCTGGTGCACGGAAGCATCTGCATTTCAAATGTTTCTCCACTCTCAATCAGGTTTTTCCTTTCATTTATTGCCCGTCTGTATATCTCTGTTTGTCTTGCTCCTATATGTGAACTAGAGAAGCGTAAGCGTAGAGTGCAAAGGGCGCTGAATTAATTATAGAAGAATTTACAGGTCGTACAGAAAGAAAGCCATACAAGAAAATTGGCTAAATAAAATATCCTAAAATCTGCAACCTTTTGATTTAAATTAGGGACTGTCTAACCAAAGAATAAGTAAACAAGGTAACTGACTGGTTTTCTGCACTCGGTGCTACAATACGAAAACATTTCAGTCAGTACCAAAAAAGTACTGCAGTCAGATACCCAGCTCTGCTTATGACACAAATCTAGAGAGCCAACACAGCCTCCAAAATTTCAACTCAAGCAGTAATTAAAACACTCACACTGCAGTTAATCCTGTCTTTAAATAGCTATAATAGAACAGTTGTCCTGACATTTTATTGCCTTGCTGCCAGTTTTCTGCTCCGCTCTCGCTCTTCCTGGCCTCAATGGTTTTGTGTGTGTTTGAATATAACTAATGATTTTGATATTTTATACCTTGGAATGCCAGCTTTGGTGGATCTCCTGCTGTGGTTTCTGCTTTTTTAATTCATGACTCCAAGTGGGAGGTAACAGGGCCTGCACATATTATATTTGTAATTACCAGTAGGAGGTTAATGTTAATGTTTTTTTTCCCAGTCTGCAGATTGTGTTTGCAGAAAATTTAATCTGACAGGAAGGCAGCATCAGAGTATTTGAGCCGTCTACTTGCCAATTAGCCCACACAAGTTAAATAGCATATCTAATACCACAAATTACACAAGGTTCAAGCAATGGATAATGGAAAAATAGGATGCAGGCAGGTTCTATTGCAAGAAGTTGTAGGAGATTTGGGTTGAAGGTGGTTTAATTATTTTTTGGTTTCAGCTGTAGAGAGTGTGTGTGTTTATTGCCCAACAGTGTTTCTGGTGAACTGGAGCTATGTCAAAAATGTCAAAAACATTTGAACAAGTCAACCATTACAGTGGCAAATAAAATGAAAGGAAAATGAAGCACATATTCAAACAAGTTAGTCCTTCACTTTACTTTAACTACTTATTATTAATGCTAATAACAGTTCAGGTATTAATTAACAGTCGTATTTTAATCTGAAGAATCAATGGTTGGTTCCCCAAAATTAGAAAAAGACGTGTAAGTTATTCATAGGGGAGAAAAAAATAAATCTCAACACAAGGTCTACTTACTTGCCATTTCTGGGGCTTTCATCTGCATCACCTGGTCTTCATTAGTGGATGGAGTTTGCTCAGTTCTCATGTAGATAGCTCAGTTGTCATCATGTGACTTAAGTATGGAACCTCAGTCAAATGATGACAACTGAGCACACCCCATTGGCTGACAAAGGCCATGAGATGTGGTTGAAAGCTTGGAAAAAACAGTAACTGAACCATATGTCAAGAATTTTCTTTTGTCCAACTACAAAAACACATATTTAAAAGTCTGTTGTATGTTGTTTTGTAACTTATGTTTGTCACCTCACATACATCTCAATAGATACTGCACATGACACAGACAAACATAATGTTTAAAATGCTTACAACCACAATACGATGATAGCCATTGCCACGGCCCATGCAGCAGTGCATCTTTCAAAAAAACAAAAACATCGAGAGGGCTGCAGTAACTCAATGCCCAAGACTGCCATCTGGTGGTGAAATGAAACACTTCACTTGGCGTTGATAGAGCCTGCCTGTGCCTCCTGGTGGTTAGCTGCTCTGTATGTGAAATGACTGATGATTTACATGAAACCAGATCTCAGATACATGAAGTCATCATGTCTGTGTGCCTCCTACACACCCTTTCCATTCAGAGGGTGTTCATGTCGTGCTGGCAGGCGACGTGGAGATAAGTATGTTAAAGCCTGATGAATACATTAAGCACTCTGCGATGCTTCTTCCAGCTCCTCATTATCAAGTACAGTATTTCCAGTATATGATGTTTATGAGTAAATAGTGGGTCCGTCACACGCCTAAAGTAGATAAATGGTTCTCAAGCTTTTTGGCTTGTTAACCCCTTAATACAAAGAAATGTCTACATGTAACCCCTCGTCACAGGTTCTGACCCCCAAATACTTCGTGTTCTGCTCTTCTTTGTTATGTTTTTTTAGCATCCAGACCGCACCATTCCTGTCATCATCATAGGGCTGCTCGTTTTCCTTCCTGGATTTTACCATTTGAGAATCGCCTACTACGCCGCCAAGGGTTACCGGGGTTACTCCTACGACGACATCCCAGATTTTGGCGACTGAGCGGCAGCTGCTGATTGGTGGAGAATCCCCTCCTTTTGCCACACTGTGTAACCTGAGACTGTTGCCTGCTGTTTACTTTGAGTTTCTGAATGTATGTAGCAAATAAGGCAAACCTTTTAACTGTTTTGGTGATTTTTTTTTTTTTTTTAATTCTGTGTTGTTTATTCGCTGCTCTGTGTTGTCTTGTCCTCCACACAAAAGCTTGACAAACCTTAGAGGCTTTATATATTCAACTTTGTTAACAGTGAACCAAACATTTAATGAGTAGAGAATGTCAGACCAGCTGCTTGCCTGCAACAGTACAGCAACACGTTGCTGACCTACAATACTCAGCACTCATTCAAGAAATGATAACAAACCTTGGATGAGTAGTGAGACTACACAGATGCCTTTAACTTACTATTGCTTGAAAGACTGAGAATTTTTGTGTTCTTTGCACAGTTGCACAGCTGTTTCATATCTATTTAATTGTGACTGTAGTCTGTATATCATGAAAAGCTCTGGAGGCTATATTTCTCCTTACGGATTATATTTGCAGTACTATCCAAAGATTTATTACTTCGTTGAAGTACAGTATATTTTTGAATGAAATGTATTACTTTCTGTATAAAGTATTGCAGTTTGTGCATATTCGTTTGGTTTTGGATATAAAAGAGATGTATTTTTACATACATTTGCTTGATTAAAAAAAATATGGAATAAAAGTATAAATCTGATCAAGAATCTGAAGTTTTGTTACTGTGATTCTTGATTTCCGTCAGGCCCATTCTCTGCAAAGTACTTTGAGACATGATTGTGATGGCAGATGACAGCGATAAATTGTGAATTAAACTTTTTACATAACCAAGACACTTTATGATACTTACACTTTACATAAAGAAAACATATGGCATGAGGGGATTGGAAACACACACACACACACACACACACAACCAAAAGGTAATAAATAAATAGAAACATGTTAAAGTACAAATAATAAATAGATCCAGAACTTCCTTCCTTGTAATATTATGTCTTCATTTAAAAAAACATGAATATTGACTAGAATTGAAAGCAAGAAAAGCCAAGAAATCACACAAGTAAGTTTGATCTGTTGTACAGTCTGTTTCAACAACTTCTTTTGTTCAGAGAAGAAAAAAATCAATTCTGCATTTTTGAAATCATTCACAGAAACAGCCAGTGACAATTTACTTTTGGTAAGAAATAATCCGCCTCATAGTACACACAAACAGACTATCACTGTCATCACAAAACAGCACGAAAGTCACACAGGGAGCAGTTTACTTCATTGCCATCCCTGAATCTTCTTCAACACTTTTTGGAAGGGTGACATCTATGAATACGTTTAGAATCCACTTTTTTCACTTTATTAGTAAAAATAAGTCATTTTCTGTATTTCTTTTGACTCATAGGTCCAACAAATGTAACTTTTTTTTTTCCTGGTTTGGCCACCAACATCAGGCAAAGGACACCCTCTTGTGGTTACCAGTAACCCGAGTGCCATCAGGGGATTTAAGGGCTAAAAAAAAAAGTCTTTTCATCCTCTGTCTGCGCAAACAAACGATTTTTATTAAAGCTGCATTGGCCTAAACATTAAAGGGCTTAAAAGGACTGTGCTAGTAACTTTATTTTAATGTGGTTTGAGTCTTTTGAACACAGCAGGTGCCAGGGGAGGAGGAGGAGGAGGAGGTGGGACTTTCAGGAGCTCAGCAGCAAAGTGCGTCGATGCTTCACTGTCACCTGTACGTGAAATGAACACCTGATGCCGGCGGGTTTTAATAACAAAACGCTCATGTTTCAGGCAGTTTGCAACGCCACAAAAGGAACAAGGCCTACGTGTAGTTTGCCAGACAGTGACCTGCTGTCCACACGGAGCAAACTGACGCACAAGTTGGACTAAGAGGAACACACGAAGGATGTGTTTTTAAAAGGAAGTAACATTATCGCAGCGGCTGCCAGTAACCGAGCTACAGGTAGGATAAGTACAAAGAAAAAAAAAACCTGGAGTTAATGAATCTGGAAGTGTTTCTGACTTCCAGCAGCTTTGAAAGGATGAGAAATTAATGCTATGCGCTCGTGCTGTGGGAGTGAGAAATTTCCTCTCAATCCTCAGAACTGTGTCATGCATTTAAACGTCGGTAATTAAGTTTCTATGGGGGCTTTTCATTATAGTGTGAAACTGGCAGAAAGTTTGTGGAGCTTCAACCAACCTGTCAAATGACAGCTAGGACTGTGTTAATCATTTATACGACTTCTGTACCTATGTTGTTTTTTCCCTCGCTGGCATTTATTGTTTTAATTGGGTTATAGTGGTGTGATAACCTTTTACAACAGATTTTTGAACCCTTTAAAACTATGGTTAAACATGGATAAGCTAGTGGATGTCTGGACAACTGGATACATTGCTTCAAAAAGCTGCCAAAAATAATGCTGCATCTATCCCATCCATTCAAATCATGTCCAGGGCTTTAAAAGTGCAATATTACAAACATTTAATCATTCCACATTATATGTCTGGCTTGATTGAGTCTGTCAAGGGCACAGTTTCCCATAATGTGATATTTTCCTTAAAGTTGACATCATCAGAGGGAGGTGAAAGGAAATTAATTTTGTGTACTTTCTTGTGAACGAAAAGGATTTTTTCCTGACACCACCTGAAATATATGGATGCAGTACACACTTCAAATCCTGTACTTAAGCAGATTGAAGTCAATGCAAATGAGTATCTGCAAAACAGTACTGAGCCGATACCAGTGTTTTTGCATGCTTTATCCCAGTGCATTACGCATGGCTCAAAAGCCTGTTGTCTTGTTGATTTAGAATAAAGTTAATGAGGAGACTCATTTGGAAATTCTTCACTGAGTCACTCAACAATAATGTAACTTTGACAGAAATTAAAGGAGACATTAGGGGTGGGCGATACGGTATTGCCAATATCTACCTGTGGACACATTTCTACCATCGACACGGTATATACCGTCTTATCGGCCAACCCTAGGAGGCATTATGATCAGTGTGATGAATTATCCATGTCCAGAAAGTCTCTGCTCCACTGTAATGACATGAATGGGAACCAGCAACTGTCAGAATGTTGGAAAAACACAGTTAAAACTAAGTATTTCTTTATAACACTGATAGTCATGACTAAGTAAGCAAAATCAAAGTTTAAAAGAAACATTATTCTTTATAAAGAGTTTAACACTCAAACTCCATCTGCGTCATTAGGACTGTGTGGGTGTGGTTTGAGCAGACAGGCTTTTTAGCCAAGATTTGAGAAGTATTTGTGACGTTGCCCCATCTCTGCTTTTAAACCCTGACGCCCTTGCTTTTCTGTATGTGAGTGAAGAATATTTCATGGATTAAATCAACAAAAAGACTGTGGCTTTCATCTGGATTTGCCTGCCTGCTTTCTGATTCATAGAAAAGATACCTAATGTTTGTACTCTGAGCATAGAGATGCAATACCCACACAGTGGAAACCTCTTTATTTTTACTTTTCTCTCTCCCTTTTTCAATCTGTCCTATTTTCTCTTAAGTGCACATCAAACCGAGCCACGCAGAGGGTTCCTATTGTGATGGGAAGCTTATGTTAGAATTTGAAAATTGGCTTTTCTATATTATGTGCAAGCTATGAAAAAATAAAATGTATACTTACAGGGGGCAGACAAAATAATGTAATCACCTCCATGGAGAAGAGCTCAAGCGCTGAAGTAACTAAATCACATGAACAATTACTGCTGCAGAGGTGGGTTACAGCAGGTTGAATGCCAATGAGCCGCATTGCTAATGAGCCAATCAGCATTTTTTTTTTTGCTGCGAAAGGCATCAGCGGGCAATCAGCACTCTGACAAGAGTTTTCAAAGCACATCAGCCAACAAAGCTCCAAAGATCAGGTGTAAAAAAAAAAAAAACTACAGTAAAATGTTTACTATGTCAAGAAGAACAGTCACAAAAATCTCAATGAAATGAGATTGGCAAAGATTAACTGTGTGTGTGTTACAAATTGAAACGAGTCGTCCAAGTCTTCTCAATGCAGAGGCCTAATGATTAAACATTCAAGCTGTCAGACTATAGGCCTGTATGTCACTGCCTTACTTGCTTTTTATTGTTGTGATATTTTTAACAGGTCAAACCTTCTCACTTTTGACTTGATATTTTTTGATTTTGAGTCTCAAATCAAGTCTTTAGGGAGCTAAGTCAGAATAATTTTGATGCAGGCTGTCTTCGGGATCCAAAGCTGTGAATGGGCCGTTGGTGGACCGAACTGTCGGCGGTTGGATTGCATTGTGGGTAATGTGGGCGCCAGGTTTTGACAAGGAAGAAGAATGTGTGGAATAAAAAAGCTGATATCTCTGGTTCTGCTGCATCTGGTCTGGTCCACTGTGAGTCTGACAGTGGTACGGCTAAATCTGTGGAGTACGCTTTTAATGTTTTTAGAAGCAACTTTGGAGAAATGTTTGCCATTATGATTTTGTTAGGTCAAAGTTTAAAAACACCATTTTCTGTTAAGTGTTATAGCACATTTGACTTTTTTTTTTCCCTTGACTCTCACTCTGGTCAGAGGTTAATGTCCAATTTAGCTTGCTGGCAGATACAAACAGCCTTGAAACCATCCTAACCCAAAGAACTAATATCCTTTGTTTCACATTTCCTAAAGGATACAGTACCTGTAGCTGTCTAAATCAATACCTGGGACATTATAAAGGACATGTTTTGAGTGTAGACACGGCAGTACTCAGGTGAAGGAAATGGAATTTGATCGGAAAACAAATGTGTAGGAGCCCCTTTATCATTTGGTTTCAAGCGTGGTGGGGCAAGCGGAGGCAGAACTGCTGATAAATCTGTTACTGTGCCTTGGTCGCGATTAATCAGCTGGTCCCCATTTCTCTCCCTGTGTAGATTAAAATGGCAACAACACAGAATTTCAACAGCATGCCTGTCACTGACATTTCTATTTCTGTCAGATGATAAATCTGCCTGAGACAGGACGCTTTCTTTTGTGAGCTACTGGTTCATTTATTATAGCTTTTAAACATTTTCCAGAGTGCTGTGCTGTCACTGTGCTTATGTTTATGCATGTCCTCAATGTCAGATGAAGGAAGAATATGGCTGTGGGAAACGTCAAGAGACCATCTGTGTTACCATGGCTGAGCGTTTCACCTGTGCAGGCCGCTTTGTTTGGCAGCTCTGTGAGTTTTTAGTTTAGATTTAATGACAGAAAATGTCCTGCAGCTTAACAAGATTTTTTTGCCTCTCATCTTTCTTCTTGCTGTGTTTGCCACACTTTCCCTGCTCTCTTTCTTTCCTCCACAGATTTTTTTTTTTGTTGTTCCACTTTATTGCCTTGCTATTTTGCCACACACACACACACACACACACACACACAGATAAGGCTCACCTTGTCAGAGCAATAAAACTAGAAACAACATTTTTATTCATCTGTAGCGGTCTGTATTTGGACGCCAAAGCAGATGTGTCTGGTTATCTTTCTTAAATCAGTGACATGATGAATGTCATTACAGGGTATTCAGTCCTTATCATCTCCAGTTAACAAGAGCCAGTTGATGAATGAGGAGAAGATGCTGAGCATCTGTTCATTATGTGCCAAACAGGGAAGAGTCGCCGCTGCTGAGTCATGGCAACAGGCAGTCTTAATTTTTGCGTGCGTGTGTGTGTGTGTGTGTGCATGCTATTCTTTCCTCCCCGCCCACTGTGTGAAGATGAGAAGCAACAGAATCATAATGTTGAGGTTTTTACCTTGGCTTGCCTGGCTCAGTCTCAGCAAACACTCGACATTCGATTAATTCAAATGTAATAAGTTCAGGATAAACTCTCTGCTGTGCCGCTTTGCATGAAGTCACGCGGGTGAAGGGCAGGGGATAGAAGCCTGTGGATGTTCCAATAGACAGCGACCAGCAGATGCAGAGGATTTTTCTTGACTTTCACTTTGATTTCGTGGAAAATCTGTGTATGCTGTGCTGTTTGCTGAAGCATGGGAGTGTGTTGGAACAAGCACTGCAGTTGTTGACAGCTCGCGTAATTGTTTTTCACCAGTTCAGAATTTGCCCCAGCCATGAAATGAAAGCCCATAAAAGCCTTATGGTTAGGGAGAGCAGATATGGCCTGTGCTGCTGCTGCTGGGACGAGGGTGTGTACACCGTTCATACTCAGGAAGCACAGAGACATCATTCATTTGACAATACAAATCTATTAAAGTCAACCTTGTTATTTATAGTGGACCTTTTATCCTGTAGAATGTTTTAAACACGTGACCATATATGGATAGGAACTATGCACAAGAAACAAAATAAACAAATATATGAGCCTCAATTAAATTTTTTGCAGTATTACTAAATTAATTTGTCCCAAATAGATATTACGTCATTCATGTCTTAGGTGATTGCTTTACATGTTGTTGCCTGCAGTGTGTCATGTCTTAATGTTGCAATGTTTTATACTGCTTAAGTGTCGTCAAGGACAGGATTTTCAGGATCATGGACAATAAAGTTGTATTGTATTCTACAGTATGTGCTAATGTTGACATTGCACTTTGTGGCAGGTAGCATTGAAGAAATGAATGTATGTTACAATTTTTGCAACAGTCAGAAATGATACAAGCCACGTGCTGTCAATCAAACTGTAAATTCCAATTTCAATGAGAGAAGTCTTTACTAATAGTGAGTTATTATTTTCTTTTGGTTCTTGTTTTATGAGCTTTCATTAAAGCTGGTGCACCTCTGCCAACAATTTTTTCACTTCTTTCCTGCTTCTTTTGCATCGTGCCTTGCGTTGAGGAACAAAAGGGTCCATCAACACCGCAATCAATAATTAATATTATGCTATATTAATATGATGGTATACTATATAAGCTGTTACTTCTCAGTCTTTACATTCAAAACATATGATCAGCTTATAGAAAATATGTCAAATTATATAAACTTTTGCTTGTAATGGAGTATTTTACATTGCAGTATTGCTACTTTTTACTTAAAATGAACTTTGTAACTTTTGAGAAAAGCAACAGCACAATCTGAAAAGTTGAATTCATAAACAATATAATACACTGCTGCTACAGGCTTACTTAGTCTGGTATTTGACCAGTAGCTTATAGTGGTTGGCTAATGTTAGCTAACGTTAGCAAACTTTAGGTAAATATAGCTGTATAACAGACATTATTGAGTCAGCTTCCTGACTTTATGACTCTTCTCCATTTGTACTACTGTTACAATAGCTTAGCGTTTTAGATAAATTCTTAAGAGTGGTTTTGCATTTAGCATCCTCCAATAATTGTCATTTGTAGCTGCAGTGGTCGCGGTTACGCAAAAGTTACCTAGTCTTGCTTTGCTAACATGCTAACACGTGCCTGTAGTATTTGTCTATGGCATTGCCACCAAAAGTTAGCCTTTGCTCTTTACATGGGTATCCTGTAATTAACTTAGCTTAATGAGATGTTGTTATAGATGTGGCCTAAAGCAAGCAAAGCTAGACTGGTGTGTAGATGTAGAGCTGATATCAGCCCATTTCCTGTCAAATCTGACGTTAACCAGCATCAGCTGTGGCGCACTGTAAATGACCTGCATGATACCCGGACCAATATGTAGAAGAGAAGATCTTGCATCAGCATGTGTGGCGTTTACTCTGATTTCATGCAGAAGCTGGTAGCTTCTACCATTGGAGGGTATGATGATGATGTATTCCTTTTTAGTGTATGTGTGTGTGTGTATCTTAAATCTGACCTATCATGTTGATTTCCTCACGCTGGTTTACACATTTCATAAAATGGAAGCAGGGGTTGTTTTGACCAGATTGAATCGGTTGCTACATCTTGACATTAAGTTACACTCCTTGATGTCTTGCTGTAGCTTACGCTCCCATCAGCTCAGTTTATCTCTGTCCTTGAGTGCTGACTCTCCTCGCTGCTCTAGCCAAACATCTTCATTGATGTGCTCTAAATAAAACACTTAGATGTCGCTCCGCACATGACTCTCAAAAGATTCATGTGACATTTATGACATTTACTTTCAGAAAAGGATATAGGGCCAAGGAGTTTTCTGGCAGCAGAGGCAGCTCTGCCCATTTGTGTAATGATATGGGATGAATTCCAGTTATTGGAAAGCTGTATAAAAATCTGAGCGCTCCTCTCCCCCCTGTCTGTATAAGTATGACAGAAGTGGCAGCTCTGCTGTAGCCTTTTTAGTTTGAAATCTGTCACAGATGGCTGTCTTCTTGCGTCCAAGCCAAGGAAGTAATGTGATCGTGTGACAATTGTCTCTTTTGCCAACAGATTGAACATGATGCAGGTTGTGTGAGTGACAGATATGGGGTCAGCAAGATCATATTTGCAGACTTTCACTGTGGTGGCCGTTTTTTGCCTATTTTGTAAGTATCTCCATCGTTTGATTAGAAAGATATTTAGCATCCCACTGTCCTTTCAGCTAATCTTTTCCATGATATGTGCACACCATTGTCCATATTAATCATTCAATTTCTTTTATCACATATCACGTAAACTAACTTAAAGTAATTTGTCATTTTGCTTTTGACAAACCCAACAGTGACCACTGAAGGTGTGAGGCCAGAGGTGCGTGGAAAGGTCGGAGGTGTGGTGGAGTTGGAGTGTAGTTTTCCTCCATCAGACCCAGCTGCTGTGTCCTCAGCGTCCCTGCATGTGGTGGAATGGGTTCGACAGGGACTCGACATCCCCGTCCTGATAAAATTTGGATCCTACGCGCCTCGCGTCCATCCACAATATGAGGGTGAGCATCAATGGAAATGATCACAATACGTAATCCATCTGAAAATAGTAATCTGACAGGCATCCTTACTGTTCACTTACTGTTATTGCTATAATTGTCTAAAGCAGCATATTTTGGTATTATACATGCCTGCTCTACATGTACAGTATAATTCTGGTTATTTCTAACCTGGGCTTTGTTTAATATGGATTGATAACATTTGATTATGATCAAACGTTTGTACTTTTATGCTCTGGTGAGAACTTATTTACTGAGCTTGCTGCTAGTGTTCTGTAGTGTTCATGTCATGTCAAAGGAAGGAGAAGAAGAATGATTTTAAGTAAAGACATATCAGATATTTATATGGGAATTGGGAGGGGGGTCTACTTAAATAATTGTGTGTGTGTGTGCGTGTCTAATATATAGACACAGACACACACAGTGTTTTATACAGTGGTGTGCAAAAGTGTTTGCCCCCTTCCTGATTTCTTATTTTTTGCATGTTTGTCACACTTAAATGTTTCAGATCATCAAACAAATTTAAATATTAGTCAAAGATAACACAAGTAAACACAAAATGCAGTTTTTAAATAAAGGTTGTTGTTATTATTAAGAGAAAATAAAATCCAAACCTACATGGCCCTGTGTGAAAAAGTGATTGCCCCTAAACCTAATAACTGGTTGGGTCACCTTTAGCAGCAACAACTGCAATCAAGCGTTTGCGATAACTTGTAATGAGTCTTTTACAGCGTTGTGGTGGAATTTTGGCCCACTCATCTTTGCAGAATTGTTGTAATTCAGCCACATTGGAGGGTTTTCGAGCATGAACTGCCTTTTTAAGGTCATGCCACAGCATCTCAAAGTCTTCATTTTGTTCTTCTTCAACCATTCAGAGGTAGACTTGCTGGTGTGTTTTGGATCATTGTCCTGCTGCGGAACCCAAGTTCGCTTCAGCTTGAGGTCACGAACAGATGGCCGGACATTCTCCTTCAGGCGTTTTTGGTAGACAGCAGAATTCATGGTTCCATTTATCACAGCAAGTCTTCCAGGTCCTGAAGCAGCAAAACAGCCCCAGACCATCACACTATCACCACCATATTTTACTGTTGGTATGATGTTCTTTTTCTGAAATGTGGTATTACTTTTACGCCAGATGTAATGGAACACACACCTTCCAAAAAGTTCAACTTTTGTCTCATCAGTTCACAAAGTATTTTCCCAAAAGTCTTGGGGATCATCAAGATGTTTTCTGGCAAAAATGAGACAAGCCTTAATGTTCTTTTTGCTCAGTAGTGGTTTTCGTCTTGGAACTCTGCCATGCAGGCCATTTTTGCCCAGTCTTTTTCTTATGGTAGAGTCATGAACACTGACCTTAACTGAAGCAAGTGAGGTCTGCAGTTGTTTGGATGTTGTTGTGGGGTTTCAGAATGGCTGAAGAAGAACAAAATGAAGACTTTGGAGTGGCCTAGTGGAGATAAGTTGAGCAAACTGTTTGTGAATGTTTATTCAACATCTGTTGCATAATAGCCGAACCTTATATGGATTCAGATGTGAATTTGATACAGCATTCTAGTGAGGCTGACAGACGACGTAGAAGAAGAACAACAACAAAATGAAGACTTTGGAGTGGCATAGTCAAAGTCCTGACCTTAATCCTATTGAGATGCTGTGGCATGACCTTAAAAAGGCAGTTCATGCTCGAAAACCCTCCAATGTGGCTGAATTACAACAATTCTGCAAAGATGATTGGGCCAAAATTCCTCCACATCGCTGTAAGACTCATTACAAGTTATTGCAAACGCTTGATTGCAGTTGTTGCTGCTAAGGGTGGCCCAACCAGTTATTAGGTTTAGGGGCAATCACTTTTTCACACAGGGTCATGTAGGTTTGGATTTTGTTTTCTCTAAAATAACAACCTTTATTTAAAAACTGCATTTTGTGTTTACTTGTGTTTTCTTTGACTAATATTTAAATTTGTTTGATGATCTGAAACATTTAAGTGTGACAAACATGCAAAAAATAAGAAATCAGGAAGGGGGCAATTTTTTTTTTTTTTAAATAACATTAATGAAAAATGTATTTATTTATGAATTAAATACAGAGGAGACTGCTGAGCTACTAAAAAATACCACAAAGTTAGTCAGTCAGTCCACCACTTTGGTCCAGACTGAAATATCTCCAAAAACAATTGGATGATGGGGCGACCCGGTAGCTCACCTGGTAGAGTGTGCGCACAATGTACTAAGGCTGAGTCCTTACCGCAGCAGCCCTGGTTCGATTTCAGCCCGGCGCTCTTTACTGCATGTCATCCCCCTCTGTCCCCCTTTCCTGTCTCTTTTCAGTCCTATCCAATAAAAGCAAAAAAAAAAAGAAAAAAAGAAAAAAAAGAAATCTTTAAAAAACAAACAAACAATTGGATGGCTTACCATGAAATCTTGTACAGACATCGATGGTTGTCTGGGGATGAATCCTACTGATTTTTGGAGATCCCCTGACTCTTCCTCTAGCGCCACCATGAGGTTGCTATTTGTGGTTTTGAGTAAAATGTCTCAACAACTATTGGATGGATTGCCATGAAATTTGATACATAAATTCATGTCCCCCTCAGTATGATCTGGTAATCTCCTGACCTTTAGTCTAGCGGCATCATCAGGTCAAAATTTCATTTTGTCAGGTACTTTGGTGCATGACCAAATACTTAGCAAAACTAATAAAGAATCCGGCCTGGGCCCTTTACTGCATGTCGTCCCCTCTCTCTCCCCTGCCTTTCCATGTCATTTAGCTCAAAGCACCACTGTGCCTAAGTACAGCCTCAGAGAGCCGCTAGCATGGCTGTAGACTCTTCTTGTTTAAACATCCAATATGATAAGCCATCATTGCTGTAGTAGAGAAAGTAAAACTTTGCTAAATATCCCACAATAATTAAAATGACAGGCCTTAATGCCACCACATATGCAATTTCAGGCCATGGAGCATTGGAAATTTTGATGCAAAAAATGTGACTATTTATTTATTTATTTTTTTTACCACAATCAATCGTCATGATAACAGAAAGTAGGAATTCAAGGCCCAGGTTGAAAGTAATTAGAATGAAGATATTATGACATGCTTCAGTCCCAGCTTCTTCCACTGAAAGAATGTAACCGGTATCTGGGTCTATTTGGTACCACACCTTCATGGCCTTTCAAACCACCCTCAGTGGGAGCTACTTTTTAAAGGAGCTGAAACTCTCGCATTGCATCATCATCTATTGTGCACTTTCTGCCCACAGCTCCGAGAACAAAGAGAGTCTGTGGGGAAAAAGAGCCTCAATGGACCAAGAATACCTATGTGTAGCTCCTGTTATCCTTTAAAGTCACAAACAATGGGACTAGTGTGGACAAAAGCAAAGCATGTCTCAGTGGCTCAGATCTTCCTTTTGTCAGAGTCGCTTTCTTTTCCATAGAGCTGCCCGAAGAGAAATTCAACTTATCGACCTTTCTGAAGGCTATTTGAATTTCTGCTGGAGCGTCATATAGGGTTTTGACAAAAGTGCAGTTTTAGAAAGAAACTGCTCAAGCATGATACCACTTCAAAGAGTGAAATGAATTCTTACTGTTTAACATTCAGGTGGGAGCAGATAGCAGACAGCTAACTACCACTTGTCAATTATTTTCAGCAACTTGCGTACCGGTAGATAGTAGACATCAACATTAACAAATGAAAATGAAACAATTAGATATTTAACCTCTTAAATCCTACTTACCCGCTGTTGCATCATTCATTAGAAACTCATGCTGTGCAGCTAATCATTGTTCAAATCCACATAACTTAATCTTGAATTCTAGTGGCGATCTCAAAGTTTTCAAAGATACCAAATATGTCAGGCTGGGGGGGGTGTCAGTTAACCCATTAGTGGATCAGCAGAGAATGAATCCACAATTTAAATACCCAAAAAATGGGCTCTGGCTCTTTTTAAACCAAACAATGAATCAATTTGCCTTTTACCACCCACTGTTCCACTGTCTATGGGATAGGAGTATGTAGAACTGTAGGACTGCATGTGCTATGAAAAGTTACGTCAATATGAACATGTGTCAATGCATTACATTTTGTTTTTTCTGTAATTTTCAAAAAGAATGCCCTGTCATACTGTAAAAGTAATCCTTGTATGATGCATTTTGATTGGATTAATCAAAAATGATGATAATTATTAGTTGCAGCCCTAATAATAATATTGATACAAGATGATAAGGCTGTTGTTATTCTATAATTTTCTTATTGTCAACAAATCCCATGAAATCTCCCAAATCTCCTGAAGATTTAAATCTACTGCACTACAGTGCCCATGTTCATCGTAATGAAGGAACATGTCAGCCAATGTAACGATGTGGCTCATTAACATGTTTTTAATAATGTTTGAACAACAATGGAGCTCTATGGCACAGAGTAATAAACTATATTAGGCTTCGGCTAAACAGAAAATACATGTTAGTGGGATCAGTTCATTGTTGACTTTGGGATTAGTTTACAATAAGAAAAGTATAGAATATTGCCAGCCTTATATATTAGCACAATCTAGAATTTTTGGTATCACAGATTCATTGGTTGTACTGACATACAGTAAAGAGCGCTAATCATTGCATTTAGGTGTGTGTTTGTCAAAGGATCAGAACCTACTTCCAGCTGAGCCAAGGCCTTACTCATTTGAGTTGGATGCCACTCCCTCACCCAACCCCGAGCAGGAAATACGATACAGACATTTACATAGCAATAAAGTCAGGGTGAACCTTGGCTGATGAATTATCGTAAGAGGGAGCGGGGCAGACTTTAATTCCAGCCCAGGCTCATAAAAGACAGTAGCCTTTTGTCGCTGACTCTGAAGACGATCCTTCAATGTACACTGATGTCACACTTCATTACACTGGATGTTAGTTTCAGAAGCAGGGCAATATACTGGTAGTAAAAACCCTAAAGTTTGCCTACCCTTTGGCCAGTGAATTACACTTCTTGTACACCTCACTCAACCATAAAGCATCCTGCACAGAAAAGCACCTTCTTTAAAATGGACAGGTATGCTAATCGCATGCCTCTCCGGTAACAAACAGAAGGCTGCTGTTCTTTATGGGTACAAAAGGTTTGAAAAAGATGCTTTGTCCAATCTGATGCTGAGCTCAGGCTTTCTCACAGGTTACTGGCTGGTGTGTAACAGGTGCAGCATGGGAATCTAACGCTTTAGAGATGGAACAACTGGTGTGGATTTCACCTCCTCAGGCCATGAATGTTCTCTGGTGTCTCAACAGTTTGGCTTCAGGACCCAGAGTCCAACTGTTGGTTAGCTGCTCTGATTCTTATGTTTACCCAAGTGATTCACTCTGCTGAGGCTCAATTTTTTCCCACCATTCCTCCCTCTTCGCCACCTTTTTAAAAGGGTAAAAATTGAACTTTTCTGTTTGTATGTCACCTCCTCCATCGGTATTTTTTGTGTTTGACTGTGTGTGTAGCTTCACAAAGTGTGAGATACATTAGATTTCCTTCAGATTGCTCCCCTGAGAGTGTTAAGAGCTAAAAGGGTTTAAATGTATTTGTTGTAATGGAGCAGAAAAGATCAAAGGATTAGTGTCTGCTCTGTGAAGAGGACAGAAAGTCCCTCAGCACCTATACAGCTGCTGACTCTATAAAAATACAGCTGTATAAATACTGTTCACAAGCTCTTCCTATGTAAACCCCATCGAAATCAGCAGGAGCAGACTGTGTGCACGTGTAACACGTTACACACAGCTAGCATGGCTAATATGCTTCCTGTCTCACATGGACAAACATGGAGAGTTTGCACTAGGATTACTCCTGTCCATTACAGCAGCGAGTAGTTCTGCCTCTGATTGTGAGAAAGGTCTCAATTCAAATTTCAAGCGATCGCACCGTAGAGCTTAGTAGAGCAACAATCAGCGAGGAGCAAAACCATATCTGCTTCTTTCTCTAACCCAAACCTGAATGCCTCCATGCGGCTTGCCAAGAGCTGATGTCATCTCTTAGAGACGAAGTGGGCTTCCTGCCCGTGAATATGACATTCTCAGGGACATAAACGGCCGTGTCGCGCGAAATGGTATTGAATTTAAATAATTTTTCATACAGTGCCCTGTCAAACCAAACAAGACACTTTCCCGATGACTCACCAAAAGACTTTTTTATCATTTAAAAACGTCATTTCTTAAATGTTACATATCCATTTTGGAAGAAAGAAAATCAATATCTCTGGTGCATCTTTCACTCTGAATGAAACTGAGAACCCCACACACACACACACACACACACTCCTTGGCCTTTTGAAAGTGTTCCTTTTTTCATTTCATAAGAATAGTTGAATTTGTTTGAAATGTGTGTGGGTTTTTTTGTAGTTTTAAGCACTATCCACTGCACAGCTCACAGTGCTTTACATAAAACAGACAATAAAAAACTAAATATGGGGAATAAAATCAACTGAACCCAGCAAAGCAGTAATAACATGACATTCAAATCTGTACAGAGTATAGAACAAAATTAAGGATCAGGCATAACATTTTTGCTGAAATGTATTAAAAGGCCAGTCGATGAAAAATGTGTTTTAAGATGTGTTATTCAATGATTTTGCAAAGAATCTCACTTCAAAACCCTTCTTGATCCATCTCAAATTACTTTACACAGTGGTTTTAATTAGTATTTCAGTTGAATGCAGATTATTTTTCATTTCTCCTTTTGAAAGCAGTTGTCTTAAGAAAGATAATGACGACCGCATTTAATCATCTATTCTACTCTAAAACCAGCCGAGTGTGCAGACATTTCAATTCAGACTGAACCCTTTCATTTGTAAAGAGTTGTGTTTCGTCATGGCACTGAATGGTTTTGTGTTTCTCTGTCACCTGAGAGTTTATTGTGGGACAAAGCCTTTGGGGGCATCAGTTGGAAACAGTTTGGCAAATAAATGCAAACGGGCAATTGCATGTGTGTGCGCGGGATTGAGTGTGGTGTGTGTGTGTGTGCATGAACTGAACAGATAGAGGATATTGTTTAGCTTGGACCTGTCAAAAAGCTGCTCTTTGGCTAATTTAATGGATTCAGTGAGCAGAGGGGGGTGAGTGGGGCAGAGAACATGAGGAGGGGGAGGAGGAGTTCTGTTGGTGGGGGTGGGGCTTCTACCAGTTGTCAGTATCATTTTCAGTCCCTGTTGCAGCTCTCTTATTTAGTTACCTGCATCATGATCTATGGAATCATTTTAGTCTCAGTTTCAGCAGTTATTTTTTTCTCATTTACATTATTTTTAAGCAAATTTCTGGCAGCAGATCTGTAAAGATGACTGAATGTTGGAGAAGCACAGGGAAGTTTGTTTTTCGTATCTATTTGGATCCCCTGAATCTCTCAACAGCAATAACAACTCTTCTTGCTGGGGAACCCAGAGTAGTTTTATTACAAAATCATATTATATATTCACTATATGGTCAAATGTTTGTGGACACTAAACCTTTACACCCATATGTGATTGTTGCACACCTCCAATCCAAAACCACAGGCATTAATCTGCTGCTACAACAGCCTCCACTCTTCTGGTTTTGGGCTTCCCACCAGATGTTGGAACCTGGCTGCAGGGATTTGCTCCCATTCAGGCACAAGCGTATTAATGAGCTCCAACACTGATGTTGGGCGATAAGGTCTGGCTTACAGTGTGTGTTCCAGTTCATCCCAAAGGTGTTTGACGGGGTTGAGGTCAGGATTCTGTGCAGACCAGTCAAGTTCCTCCACACCAAACAGGGAAAAACATTTCTTTCTTGGCTTTACACACGGGGGGCATTGTCATGTTGAAACAGGAAAGGGTCAAATACAAACTGGTGCCACAAAGTTAGAATCACACTATTGTCTAAAATATCACTGTATGCTGAAGCATACGATACGATAAAAACGGCTTATTCTAAGGTAATGAAAACACAGATTCTTATTTTCAGGTGATTATATACTATGCAATGCTGCAGCATATTTTGCAATACACATTACAGTCAATAATTGCTAACAAAAACAGCATACATGCATTGCAAAGAATGCAATTCCCCATTCTTTTGTTTTCCTAATAAGCTGATACTTATCAAACATTTCTTAAACTGTTAAAGGTCCTTTTTATAAGGAGTTTTTATGATAAAGAATTATAAATGATTCCAATGGTTTCTCTCCCAATACATAACTGTTTTCTTTGGTGGCCAGGAGTGAGTTTGGATTGAAAGCGGAAAAGGGAAATGTTTTATTTACATCAACAAGTCAAAGCTAATTTACCTAATTTAACTTTGTTTGCACGCTGAAAACTAAAGCCTGTGTTGAATGCATGCACACACTTGTTTTCACACTGTCCGACATGCGCAGCACAAACACAGAGATTACGTGTGTTGTCCCTTGTCTGGTTCTTTCTTTCTCTGCTCTCCTTCACATTTGGCCTCACACTTAATTTACCTCGCATTCAAATCTCTCGCAGTCATGCATTTTTCAAATGGCAGCAGCTGTGGTGTTAGGTCATGCTCTTGCTTCACCTCCACCCTTCCCTTCCCTTTTATCTGACGACTCCCAGGCACGGTCCCACAACATCCCTGCCTCAGCACAACCTTTCCTCTAAGGTGTTATAGTGACCTATATCACACTGAGCCAGTAAACATGAGAGAGGGGAAAAAACTGCCAGGGGTCAAAGGGTAGGATTTTGAAATGCACTAATCCCGAGTGTATGCTGATGTGTATTTTGCTCTGCTTTAACCCTCCCTCCCCTCTTTTCCCCCCTGTGGATTTAGTCCCCTTTGGCAGCTTGGAAAAGTAAATAAGGTGTGTTATCACTGCCAACATACCTAAATCCAACTTCTGGTTCTTTTGTACTGTCAGGACTGTCCCTCCCTGCCACAGTCACCAGAAATCAGAGCTTCTGTTAATAATTACCATCACAACACAGTCATCCCATTGGCACTGAGGCTTCCATGCTGCAGTGTGATTTCAGTTTACATGTTTTTATTTGTGAGATGGTGCAGAGAGAAGATTGTGTATGTTACGTAATGCTTTCATTGACAGTTTTTCGTCAGCCATGCTGTTCCATGCTGTTAGATCACTGGACAATTGTCTGTCTGATAAAGTGTGAAAATTAGATAGACAGAAAGATGTGGTGCTGCAGACTGGAAAAGATAAAGGGTTGATGTGGCAAGCTACGCTCCGCCGCAAGGGAGCCGTCACCTGGCAACCAGGAGATCACATTTCTAAGTTTGTGCGTGCATGTGTTCAGCTGTTGTTGATGTGTGTTTTGTGCATGGTGCTGGTGTGCGGCCATTTCAGGCAACGTTTGAGGACAATGTTCTTTTTCAGCACAACAAAGCTTCACACTCCAACAGTTACACACAGCTCAGATCTGGGAGATGACAAGTGAAATCAGCATCACATGCAGTTGGCCTGTCTCATGCCCCCTCACGCCTGCCCTCTCACCTTTTTAACTGCACTCTGTTTACGCAGGGCGTGTATTTCTGGTACGAATCACCACCCTGAGGCTGGAGGGCCTGCAGCTGGATGACCAAGGCTCGTACGAGTGTCGAATCCTCTTACTGGATGAACCCACGGATGAGCTGCAAAACGGCACCTGGACTCTGCTTACTGTAACTGGTGAGGTTTATAGAGTTGTTGTGTGTGTGTGTGTGTGTGTGTGGTTTTTATTTTTATTTATTTTTTGGCTTCATGCCTGTATGGCTGAAAGAAGATTATATTTGGCTTCATAAGGCAAAATCAGAGATCCAAATGTAAATAAACGACGGGATTGAAACTAGTTTGAACAATAAATAGCATTTGATCCGGTTATATAAGATGGCCCTCGGCTGGTGTGTCCATTAAAACACAGGAGGTTAGAATGGATAATTTTTACTCTTCAGTGTAAATTCCACAACATACAGCAGAGAAAAGCCAGCCTCAAGTACAGTAGGCTTGTGTATAGGGCTGCGTATTGGGTATATACTTTTTTGCTACCAACTGAAATGTGTCTGTAACACCAAGTATTAAAAACAGTCAAGTACCATTCATAATTTTTGTTTACTTATTCTTTGACTAGATATTTTCTGATTTTAAATCCTAATTTTAGATTTTAATTGGACAGGTTTTGTACGACTGCTTGTGCTTAGACAACATTTAATTTATGAGGAGTCAGGCTCTTTTTGCACCTTTCAGTTAATTAAAGTTTTAGGGTAAACATTTTTTCCAATTGGGCTCTTAAAGTCGAACTGAAATTTGAAGTCTCATCTCTTTTTGTGTAAGGAAATGAAAACTATAATACTACAGCTATTGTGTATAATTTTCCATTTTTAAGAGGATAATACCCAGGGGCGGAGCTAGACTCTAAGCACAGAGGGAGCGGAGCATTCTTGAGGGGCCCTTCTGATAAAGTCGTTTTAAAATTCCCATCTGTAAAATAGCTGATATATCCTATCCGGTATATCCGATAACAAAATACAGCATACATCGTTTCTTATTTTTGAAAGTGCCAACAGAATGGATCTTAGTACTTGATCTGTTTTAAAAAAACAAAAACAAAAACAAAAAAATGAGCAGTCTAAAAACAGTCTACAATGATCTTAACTCTAAGGTGCTGTTGGGAAATGGGGTCCTGTCTTTGTACTCACAATCCACTAAACATTTCACATTCCCCTTAAACATTTGCACTTACTAAATCTTGCGCATGTAGATTAATGTGTTGGTTAACACACAGAAACACAGAACATTAACAAAAAACGTGTTATCTATACATATATGTTCTTCGACTCTTTGTGTGACTAATGGGGAAGCAATATTTTGAGAGCTTGTACTTTTGCGGATAGTTTGTTTCCATCTAGTTCCATAATGATCTTCTGCAGAGCTTCGAAGGTTTTGTTTTAGCTCTCGCGGGTAGCTCAGGTTTAGAGAATACACAAGAGCAAGCAACATCGCCACCATAAAAGGTACATTTCTCAACTCATCCAGCACTTGCACCCCCTCCTAAAGGAAACACCCTGAGGGTCATCACTGGGCTCTGCGCCTTCGTGTCGAATGACAGAGATTCCAAAGTTGGTCTCTGCCATGGCCGTTCGACTGCTTTTGTCATCGCTCTGTGACAGAACGATTGATTTTTCACAGATGTACATTACATCCCATTTTTATAGCATGTGTCATTTTTACAGTATTACTGTATCTACATTCATTAGCTTCATTCACATAATCAAAACAAATTATGACCATCTGCTGCTAAATTGGTTCACTGAGCCATGGTGAGCTACTTCTACAGCTAAGCCCTACCAGTGTCCTGTCTGTTATTATCATGTGTTCAGTGGTTGTTATTCCATCATTACTACTCTGTGTTGTCGAGGGGATTATTTTTGCTCGGCCCAAGATTTATTTCCGTGTTCTGCCGACAGCGTTATGAAGGACAGCGAATGCATTCTCGTCTGATGTCAACGCTGTCAGTTGAAGTATGCAGATCAGAGAGAATATGCAAAAAAAAAAATAAATAAAACCAACAAACAGGAACACCATCTCAACCAACCAGCAGTCGGTTTCACATGAATGATGCAATTTTTAACTAGATTCACAGGAAGTCACAACATTAAAAGCGTTCAGAGGCTAGAGTAGTAGTGTATATACAGTGGTTCTTGAGAATATGTGAACCCTTTTGGAATAGTCTTTTTTTACATATTTCAGACTTATCTTTATTCTGTATATATATTATGTCTTCATATACGATAATTTTCTTTTTAAAACATGACACGATTAAAGGAAAACAAATAGTTTGAATAGATTTGGATTATTTACTAAATGCAATGATTAAACATGCAATATCCATGTGTGCATTAGTATGTGAACCCCAAGGATTCAGCAGCAGCTGCTGGCGCCTGTGACTTCAACTAAACCTTAGACTGTAAAAACAAGGTGAAACATGGTACATTCAGGTGCACCTCGTAACTTCTGAAATCTATACTTGAATGGCCACAAAGTTGTTTAAAACATGAAAGTTTCTCTTTTTTTTTCTTATTTTCCTTTGTTGAAATACATACATCTGTCATTACTTTCTTGTTCTCTCACTACATAATTTTTTAATAATCCAATAACAAAGCAAAGCCATAAATTCCAATCTTGATGTCACTGACATCACAGTGGGGTTCCAGAATCTATTCTTATCTATACCTTTTCCGTACACATTTGTGGAAACAGTGTCTGAGCTTCAAGCCTCTGGGTGGGTGTTTCCCACGGCAGTGTTTGACTGACATTTGAGGGCCGCTGTTGCTAGGAGATGCACTGTCATCTCCCATGGTGCGCTACTGACTGAAGCACGTCACAACGCTGTAGCCTAAGACATCTGTTTTAAGTTATTTGTGACTGACTCAGCAGGTGTTGAAATAGAGAGGCGAAGTCTCTCCCCGTCCGGTGGACCACCATGATTTTTGAAAAAAAAATATGTACAGTAGTTAATGGCGAGAGACAAAAAATTTGTGATCCCATTTTTGAATTGTGACATGAATTACACATATGTTTGTCAATTTAAAAGATAATTTTGCATGTCAAGAAAGTTGCAGAAATCATGCAACAAACATTGTGTCCTTTTTATTTTGGAATCCAACTTTTCACTGGAGAAGCCACTCTCTTCTCTCTCTTTAGAAGCACATTTTGTAGATCATACATTTCAGTTTGTCACTCCCTATACAATGGCATGATTTCAGCAACTTTCCATACCTTGGCCAAAAAATGCAAATCTATGGGTTTTCAGTACATTGTTTTCAGCCTCATTAAGCAGTTTAATTGAACGGGTACTTTTAACAAAAAATCTTCCATAACATCTTCCGCACATCTTGTCTTTATTTAATTTAGTCTATAAAGCACTGCTTTAACACCGTCTCTTGACACTTGCTATATGTATAGCACTTCTTTAAACTTTAAACTTTTGAAAAATGTTGTTAAAATAACTTTAAAAAAACAACCTTTTTTTTTTAAACTTTCCAGACAGATCGGGTAATTTGGATATCTTTTGACATTCTTCACACAGGTTTTGGAAAGAATCCTCTCTGACTGGAGTTATCATCATACTTATTGATAGGTTTAAATAATAAATCTAAATATGAAATATGCATCATTATTTTTTGTGCTTTGAAGTTTATCTGTATTTGGGAAAACCTTTGCTATGACTCTACACACAAACATACAGAACAAAGCATCAGTGCACGCTGCAGATCAAAGCGAGGTGAGACAGTTTCGCCGAGTTGGTCTGTGTGAGCGTCAGGTTGGAGATGAGAATTATAATGGAGTATAACTTTGTACTTGAGGCCTTGGATGTAACTTCACTGATATGCCCTGCAGGTACGCCCTTCACATCCTATTGTTTAGATTCTGCCTCAACATTTGAGCTAGTCAGTGGCCTTCACAGGCTGAAAAGTGCAGAGCTAAAAGAACTGTGGTTTCTAGAACAATTTATTCTACAAAGGTACAATAAGGGTATGAGTCCTGAGAAACTGTCAATTAACCGTTGAAGTTGCAAATGGTTTCTTTATGTTTGGAGTGTTTGCAGACGTTAAAGAAAGAAAAGGCTCTCTCTCATACATAATTCTGCACAGTGAAGCTCAATCATGCAACTGTAGGAACAAGAAGAAAAACATATTTTTGAGTGGAGGGGGACTTTAAAGTGGCAGCAAAACGTTCACGTTAGCAGATCTAAAAGGCAGTGTGGCTGACATTTTCACTTTGTTATGTGAAATAATAATGTACCTTTTATTCCAGTAAACTGCACACAGGGTGCTGCTGTTTAACAAACAAGGCCGAGCGGCTGTCACGCTGTATATAAATTGATGGGAGAGGGAGACAAAAGACTTACAGTCTGCTAGCAGCTATTCTCTTTGCAGTTTTCTCTTATTGCTGCTGCTCGGCAGACAGTGTGGATCTTGCCTTAGATTTATCTTTTGCTGTAGACAGTGAAGTGTCCATATCTTAGGCAACATTAGAGTTTTATTCACCTTAATGGGATGAATCTATTTGAAGAACCCAAGTTTCTGATTTCTGGTGTATTTTTGTAGAAAATCTTGTGTTGTGTATCTTTAAACATTAGGCGGTTTCCTCATATATAGATGAATAGATGCGTTTAGTTAAACTTTGCCTTTTTAATGTTTTGTTTCATAGCTCCACCCACATTCATTGAAGCCCCGCCTCCTGTGGTGGAGGCTCTGGTTGGAAGTCACCTCACTCTTGCCTGTGTTGCTAAAGGCAACCCTACTCCAACCATCACCTGGCTAAAAGATGGCGGTGTGATTAAAAGAATAAATTATCAGGTATGTTTATACAATTGTGTATGCATTATTGTGTGCTTAACTGAATATATGGATGTTTACCGCGTCACATCCATCTAGCTACTGTCTTCTGTTTGTAAAGTTACTATATCTATCTAAACTCTCTATCAAAATGTGTTAAAACATAAAATATTGCAGAGTAGGCTCTGTCTATCTAACTAGATAGTGCTTACTGTGTTGTACAGATACTTTTACTACAAGCTAGCTAGCTTAGCCAAAGGTACCTACCTGTACAACACAGTAAAAATACTCCAAGTCCTGTAATCACAATCTTACAAAAAAAGTCCAAAAGTATTAACAGCAAACTGTACTTGAAATACCAAAAGTAATAATACCTGTTCTGCAGAAAAATGGCCCCTGTGACTGGTTTATCATATATTACATTATTAAAGTGTAAATACTGATGTATCAGTATATTAGCAGCATTTAACTGTTACAGCAGGTCGAGGTGGAGCTAAGTTTAACTATTTTATATACACACACAGGTAGTTTAGTCCAGTGATTCCCAACCTAGGGGTCGGTTAGACAAATATGTATTAATTTTTTGGACTTTTCTCTAATCCTTTCTTGTTTGTCAAAAATTGAATAATTTGAACAGTTATTTAAATGAAACCATCTGCTGCAGTTACAACTAACAAGGAGCCCCAACTACACACTGCTATTTATAAAGGGCCACAAGCCAAAAATGTTTAATCACTAACATTAAACATTTTAAAATCTTAATCTGCAAAGGAAACTACTTACATGTTGTCAAATAAACGTAGTGAAGTAAAATGAAATATATACTAATACTCAAGTTAAGTGCAAGTACTTGAAAATTGGACTTAAGTACACTACTTGAGTAAATGTACTTAGTTGCATTCCACATCTATCAATCCATTAATCTATCTGGTATGTATCTCTCTGTTTGTATCTATCACATGTACTGTCTGTCTGTCTGTCTGTCTGTCTGTCTGTCTGTCTATCTATCTATCTATCTATCTATCTATCTATCTATCTATCTATCTATCTATCTATCTATCTATCTATCTATCTATCTATCTATCTATCTATCTATCTGTCTGTCTGTCTGTCTGTCTGTCTGTCTGTCTGTCTGTCTGTCTGTCTGTCTGTCTGTCTGTCTGTCTGTCTGTCTGTCTGTCTGTCTATCTATCTATCTATCTATCTATCTATCTATCTATCTGTCTCTATCTATCTATCTATCTATCTATCTATCTATCTATCTATCTATCTGTCTGTCTGTCTGTCTGTCTGTCTGTCTGTCTGTCTGTCTGTCTGTCTGTCTATCTGTCTGTCTGTCTGTCTGTCTATCTGTCTGTCTATCTATCTATCTATCTATCTATCTATCTATCTATCTATCTATCTATCTATCTATCTATCTATCTATCTATCTATCTATCTATCTATCTATCTATCTATCTATCTATCGTATCCATATGTACTACTTGCATCCGTCCACCTCTCAGTTTATCTGTCATATCATATTTACCAGGAAGGAGCCTTGTCTCTGAGAGCAGTGAGCATGCAGTCAGCAGGACAGTACACCTGCAATGCCTCCAACTCTGAGGGAAACGTGACTCGTGTGACCAAAGTAAAGCTCAAAGGTCAGTTGTTGCCTGTCTGTCTGTCTGTCTGTCTGCCATTTCCTTCAGTCTCTGTGATGTCTGTGTGCCTGACTGGCTGGGAGCCACCGTAATTTACATTTCTGTTTCTCCCTCTTGCATCATATGACAGAGTGGTAAAAGAAACTCAAACTGGATTTAACTCTTATTCTGTCCCTGTGTAGATAATATTGATATCATGATAGGAGACGGGATATCATCTGGGATTTCGGGGTGCTGCTTTATCGTGATAAAGCTTTGTGTTTTGCTCAATTTTAAATGGCTGGATTTTAGAGACGTGACTGTTTTCTGAGCTTGTTAGGCTGCTGTAGCTGAGTGAAATGAGAAAATATCTGTTTGGTCATCAAATTCACATTATTAAAGTATTTTTCTCTATATATGAAAAATACAAATGTCTCTTGAGGTATGTGGTCAAGATTTAATGTTTTCAATATTTCCAGGTCCTAATACACCCTTGACAGATTCACAGAACTTTTCAAGATACAGATTTACAAATTTACAGTCCAGTTTAAGGACAAATACATGTAGAATATGCAAATATGCTACTGTGTATCATTGGATTACACCGACACAGCACTGCATTATACATTTTGGAGTTTATTTCTGACTTCTTCTTCTACTCCTACTCCTACTCCTACTGCTGATTTTCTCTGGAGAACCAGGACGTGTCTGGAGTGTGTCATATGGGGAAATATTTTGTTTTGGCATAATGTCTCCTTGAGGTTTCACTTAATTTTGGAATCTCACAGTCGCAGTGGTCACATTTATGAATAATAATCTTCATGAGCCTAACACTCTTCAGTCTACATTATCTGAGCTTTGGCGGCGTTTTTCCACACCATTGCCACATGGATGGATTACAGTAGCGTAATGGCTGATCTGGATGAAGTCGGACTAAAAGCCTTAAGTAACCACTAAAATGTCACTCATGCATATATCCATCAAGCATTTAAGGTTATAGACCCGGTCAGCAATGACTGCTGTACTGATCATGTGGTTATTTATACATGAGACATGTGGCATGTCAGGCCTCCTCTATTAGCTCTTTGCAAATAGCACACGTGTTGGAGGTTTGTGCGGTAGAGGGAAAAGATAAATGCAGCTACACTGCAGTAGCTGTATGTGATTAGTTTCCAGGGAAATTACATTGGTAGATTTGACAGCACACAGTCTCAGGGATATCGACAGCTTTTCTTAGTTGCTTTCGCATAATCGGCAAATGAAAATCATAATTCTCAACAGCAATTCTCAAATCCACAGATCATTCTCTCACAAGACTATATGCATTTTTTTGTTGCATAACCCAGTGATGCAATGACTTTTCCTTGGTTTGTATTACTCTCAAGCACATTTATCAACATGCTCATTGTATAAATCCTCACATGCAAACCTTTCAAACATAAATGTTTCATATTTTCAGTATTCTAACATTATCTTAATGCCACAAGAACTGATAACAGGTGAATTTTAACATACAGATAGCAAAATGTTCATCCTCAATCTTTTGTGCAACTTAACTGAGTTTTTCATAGGTACCTCGGTTACTAAATTTGGAACAGACTTACGTTAGAGAGGGACAACAGGCCTCTCATATATGTAAAAATATACTGTATGTAATGTGTTTGGTCCAGCATAGACATGTAGGGGACAGCTGCATCATGCCAGGGCAAATATCACATAAACAATAGTGTGACCAGATAGTGTTGGGATAGCCAATGAGTTGTTTATGGGGATTTATGTATTCATTTGAATGGTTCCTAATTTACATGAATTTGTTGTATTTGATATTTGACATAACATTATTTTTTGTTGTTGTTTTTTGAAAACATTGTCTTCCTTTCCTTTTTAATTGTATTCCCTATAACCTGTGTAACCCACCCTCATGTACCCGGCTCCATCTGGCACAGCTTATACTATCACCCCTAACTTACATCAGTTGCGGGAATATTTTGTATCACAGAACCCCAAATTGTCTACCATCGCTGTTGTGTGGTGGGTAGGTCAGACGTCCGTTGTAGTAAAATATATATCTTAGCTGCTGTCATAGCAAGTAAGACAATTATACTGTGAGACAGAACCACTGCAAGACAACAAATCACAATCCCCCAAAAGAGCCACACTTGGTTCCAGCTTAATGTCTCTATGTAGTATGTTACTGATCTGTTGATGTTTTGATGTCCAATTGCATATCCACAGCATATGAAAACAAATCTGCATCCTCTTAATTGCATCTTGGACATTTAGAAGATACTGAAGGGTAGAGATGATGCAATTTAAAAGGAGAGTGACTTATAATGCAAGACATAAAGCTGGACTAATCTCTGTCTTGTGTTTGTATGAATGGATTGTGAGTCTTTCAGGATCTTTTCCCATTTTTCAACTGTATAGCTCTTACCAGGATCTTCCCATTTTGTCTTGCTGGTTAAATGTCATGAGCCACATTAGCAAAAAAGGTGACACTAACAGTGAAAAAAAGTTTTTTTCAGTTGGGTGTAGAAGATATTTCATCATTATAATTAGGGTTACTATATTTGACTTTATTTTTGGGTTATTGTGTTGAAGTCTGAATGAGAAATGAAAAAGAAACACAATTTTAGTGTCTTCTGCCATACTGACACAGTTCCTCATACAATTACCTGTCTTGACTTAAGCAATAATGAAGTGATGTGTCATTTTGAAGGCAGTGATGCACTCAAAGGTGACATTATTTACTTTTGAGTGAAATGTTTTGAGCTAGCGACCACCTTTTGCAGGAAAAAGAATGTGTTGTGGTCTCTGGTGATCGCTTCTTATGTTCTGAGAACTGCAGTAGTGTTTTAGAAAACGAGCTTAAGCAATTGAGAATATTATATGCTACACTCAGGCATGATGGAATTGTGATGGACTATTTTCTGTTCCCGCTAGGTCCGCCTGTCATTGTCGTCCCTCCCAAAAGCACCTCTCTCAACATGTCCCAGAATGCACTTCTCCGATGCCAGGCTGTGGCCGATCCCCCCAACATGACCTACGTGTGGCAGAAAGGTGGAGAAAACGTCTATCACATAGAGTGAGTGCAATCATTACTCTTTGTTCCTGAGCAGTCCATTTTTTTACCCTTTGATGTTTTATGTTGCGTGTTTCAGCTGGTGGAGTAAAATGTTACCTTTTGTGGGGTTTTTTTTGTTTTGTTTTATTCTTAACATTCTAGAAGTTGCAGGAATGGTTGTTACATCTAATTCAAATCTAGTTTTGCATTTCTCAAGGAAGTTGGGTGTTTTGTAAGAGAAGACAAAAAGACAAAACAAGAGACAAGACAAAAAAAACAACAACAAAAGGATACAACACAATGGTGAAAATGTGAAATAAACAAAGGACAATCAGTCAGTTGAATTCAAAGATCAGTCAGGTGAATAAAAAGATCCGAACATTTTGTTTGAAAATGAAAAGTCCTCTGGCAGACTGTACGAGAGGTCAGATCTATAGAGACTAAAATGTTCTTCTTTATGTCCACAGACTCTAAAATCTGCTTCTCCGTCAATAGAAACTAAAATCTTAGTTGAGGCCCATGGAGTTACAGTACATGAAAGCCAGTCCCGGTGGACCAAACAAATCTACAAGTGACATTTCTTAAAAGCCTGTCTGACACGTGCTCATGTGCCGCTCCACTGAATGATTTGATGACAAATGTTGAATTTTCTTTTAAAACTGACGGAGTAAGTGGAGTGATTTTCAAAAACGGGTAAAATACCTGCTTTGCTTCAGGTCTTTCACATGTGTTGCTATACTCTAAATAAAACTTCTCAAAGCTTTGTTGACTGAGGGCCAATTTGGAGAGTCTACATTAGATGGAAGACCACATGAGAACACAAAATGCACTCATGAAATTTACAGTAATTTGAGTCAAAAACCATAAATTTTATATGTTACTCAATCATTACGCACTCAGAACCCCTGCCTGTGAGGTATGAAAAAGTCAGCTTATGAAACTCTCAACATGGATGTTGCATTCTTTGCTTTGGAAGTCCCTTCATGCATGATTTCTTCTCAGGTGTGAGTTGGCTAACTACCTTTTGCTTGCACTAAAATAGCAACCCTTTGCTAGCAACTGTAATATCATGATAATGCTTCTGCAATGCCAAAGATGGCTCCTTGGAGAAATACACACCACTCCATATGTTTTTGTTATTCATGAAGACAGAGTCTGTCCCCTGGGAGTGTCTATGGTGATTCCTGCTTTGCTTGCTACAGTATGTAGGTACAAGTAAAACATTTTAAGGGACAGAAGCAGAGCTGTATTAATCAAAATGAACAATAAGTGATTTCTAATGTAACTTTTTCTTTTCACTTGGAGATAACTTTGGCTGCCCAAAATGTTTTTACAGGCCAAAACACATCTAAGGGCCACATTGGAGAACTTAAAACTGAGAGGTTTCTTTGGTAGATCATAAAAAAAAAGAGCTTTGCAGTAATCAAACTGCTAGTGATGAAAGAATGCTTTATTCCTCCAGTATTTGCCCAAGAGAGAGTGAGCTGTACATCGGCAATATTCCTGAGATGACAAAAGGTGGATTTTTCGCTACTTGTGATGTGAAATTCAAATCGGCATCAAGAAAACACACCAAGGTTACTAGCTTGGGGCTTGACATTTTGTGCCAGGGATTTTTTAAGTTAGAGCACAGCTTCTCTTTTTGGATTTTTACTGCAATGTTTTGCACCTCAGTCTTATGTTGGTTCAGTTGCAAGATATACTGTAACATCTACAGTGGTGTGAAAGTGTTTGCCCCCTTCCTGATTTCTTATTTTTTTGCATGTTTGTCACACTTAAATGTTTTAGATCATCAAACAAATTTAAATATTAGTCAAAGAAAACACAAGTAAACACAAAATGCAGTTTTTAAATAAAGGTTGTTATTATTAAGGGAAAACAAAATCCAAACCTACATGGCCCCTAAACCTAATAACTGGTTGGGCCACCCTTAGCAGCAACAACTGCAATCAAGCGTTTGCGATAACTTGCTATGAGTCTTTTACAGCGCTGTGGAGGAATTTTGGCCCACTCATCTTTGCAGAATTGTTGTAATTCAGCCACATTAGAGGGTTTTCGAGCATGAACTGCCTTTTTAAGGTCATGCCACAGCATCTCAATAGGATTAAGGTCAGGACTTTGACTAAGCCACTCCAAAGTCTTTATTTTGTTCTTCTTTAGCCATTCAGAGGTGGACTTGCTGGTGTGTTTTGGATCATTGTCCTGCTGCGGAACCCAAGTTCGCTTCAGCTTGAGGTCACGAACAGATGGCCGGACATTCTCCTTCAGGCGTTTTTGGTAGACAGCAGAATTCATGGTTCCATTTATCACAGCAAGTCTTCCAGGTCCTGAAGCAGCAAAACAGCCCCAGACCATCACACTACCACCACCATATTTTACTGTTGGTATGATGTTTTTTTTCTGAAATGCTGTGTTACTTTTACGCCAGATGTAATGGAACACACACCTTCCAAAAAGTTCAACTTTTGTCTCATCAGTCCACAAAGTATTTTCCCAAAAGTCTTGGGGATCATTAAGATGTTTTCTGGCAAAAATGAGACGAGCCTTAATGTTCTTTTTGCTCAGCAGTGGTTTTTGTCTTGGAACTCTGCCATGCAGGCCATTTTTGCCCAGTCTTTTTCTTATGGTAGAGTCATGAACACTGACCTTAACTGAAGCAAGTGAGGTCTGCAGTTGTTTGGATGTTGTTGTGGGGTCTTTTGTGACCTCTTGGATGAGTCGTCGGCGCGCTCTTGGGGTAATTTGGGTCGGCCAACCACTCCTGGGAAGGTTCACCATTGTTCCATGTTTTTGCCATTTGTGGATAATGGCTCTCACTGTGGTTCGCTGGAGTCCCAAAGCTTTAGAAATGGCTTTATAACCTTTTCCAGACTGATAGATCTCAATTACTTTCTTTCTCATTTATTCCTGAATTTCTTTGGATCTCGGCATGATGTCTAGCTTTTGAAGTTCTTTTGGTCTACTTCACTTTGTCAGGCAAGTCCTATTTAAGTGATTTCTTGATTGAGAACAGGTGTGGCAGTAATCAGGCCTGGGTGTGGCTAGAGAAATTGAACTCAGGTGTGATAAACCACAGTTAAGTTGTGTTTTAACAGGGGGGGGCAATCACTATTTCCCACAGGGCCATGTAGGTTTGGATTTTGTTTTCCCTTAATAATAACAACCTTCATTTAAAAACTGCATTTTGTGTTTACTTGTGTTATCTTTGACTAATATTTAAATTTGTTTGATCTGAAACATTTAAGTGTGACAAACATGCAAAAAAATAAGAAATCAGGAAGGGGGCAAACACTTTTTCACACCACTGCATACGTTGACATGAGTTCAACATCATATCATATAGAAGTGCACAGTTGTGTATGATCTGTTAGAGCAGAGCTTGGGGTGCTTGCCCAAGTTATAAATAAAATTTAAAATCACTATCATGATACTGTATATGTCATTTTATAATGTGATAACAATATCGATATATAATAATTGATATAGTAAAGTTGCTGGAAAATCTATTATTTGTGGAAAAAGTTACCAGACAGGAATGTCTCTCTGTTTTTGGCTAATTCAGCAAATTAAATACCCAAAAAGTCAAGTTACATCACTACACTGATGCAGAAAAACAACAACAAATAAGATGACTAAATAAATATCAGTATCACATATAGCAGTTCTGCTCATTAATTTGGAGCATTGCCCACAATGGACCAATACAACCACAGATTTTAATGCACAATATAAACAATATCTCTCAAAGGTGCAGCGATTCTAATCCAATACACTGTTTTTATCAAATTCGGTGAATATCACCTCACGGTCCGCTAGCTGTTCATTCTGTGTGCGCGCTGAAAAAAATTTGGTGTTTGTACACAGCCCTGGCTCTGTAAATGGGGGGGAAAAAAACAAAGTGACTCGGGCCGAGCCACACAACACTATTCTGCCTAATCAGCAACAGGGGGCGTTTGTGCTCATGCTCCGCTACTCTTCCATGTCCTCGCCCACGAGGAACGGAGCTCCACCATAAACGATATTACCTTGCCAACTTGGTATAAAAATATTTTACTTTACTTACGGCAGACCTCATATTCTTTCCTTTGGAATTACACGTCTTCGCCTGTGTAATGTTACTCATCCCGCCTATGTGCTTTTCTGTGGAATTACACCATAGTAAGAAGAGAATCTGAATAACATCAGAGATATACTCTAAAATAACATGGCATAGTTATAAGTTACTGTTGAAGTTACTAGTGATAATGTTAACGATACATAGGCTAAGCTACTTCTTGGCTTAGATTAATCTCTTATTAAAATATCGACATACTTATTGACATACTTGCTACAATACTACAAAAAACATAGGCCGCCTGCATTTTCATCGCAATAAAAATTGCTTCCCCTTATTGAGGCTAACTTACCCTCAGGCAGCAGACACTCTGGATTCCGCCATATTTCTCTTTTGGTCAGTTAGCCCAGTTGTTAATGTCATTGCCTTGGCAATGCACATCCATATATTTGGGGGGCGGAGCTTCTGAAGGAGCATTGGTTATGTCAAAGAGTAACTTAACATCAGCTTAACACCTTGTTTTGCTGACCTCCAGTGTAGTAGTTGCCACCTTACTGCAGTGATGTAGTGTGTTTTTTAAGTGTGGACATACAGTAGGTGAGGAAGAGATCAGTTTACAGCTTGGTGTTAAAGGTGCCCTGTGGAGTTTTGTAAACAAACAAAGTAATGTTTACAGTTAGTCTTTCTTACCAAAACTGTATTCTTGAGGTCTAAAAAAAACACTTTTAATGTATTTGCTTCATGCATCATAAAACATTTGCAAAGCCCTTTTATATTTAAATCTTACTTTTTTTAAAATTTGATTGCTAGCTAGCAGTCTCCTCCACTATGCTTGTTGACGAATTACTACATTTCTTTGCACATTATTGCCAACACTCAATCAGCGGAATAGCGTAAAATCAGCACCAAGAATGTGTATTTCATGTGCCATGTGAGTGTGTCTCCTTGTGCGAACAAAACATTGGTCCATAGCTACTTGTGGTCAAAAACTCCACAGCAGTACCTTCTCATGCTATCAGGTAGTGGTCATTAAAGCTCCACTAATCAATATTTTTTTTATAACAATTAATCAAATGACCATTTGTAATGTGAAAGAGGTTAAACAAACCCAAAGAGAATTATCACCCACCTCTGTTGCTCTGTAGAGCTTTTTAGCCTGTTTTAGCTCATTGTTTTGGTTTTACGGCACATTTGCTGCACGGTTCAGTCTTAGCACTCACATCCACTCCGTTTCCACTGGCTGCTTCCTGCTTCTCACCAAATGGCAGACAAAGTTACTGACTAGCTGGTGAAGAAAGTTGAACAACGGAAGATCCACAGTTAAAAAGACAATGAATATTAGACTTACATTCATCAGGTAGACAGACACACGCCTCCACATGAATGCTAATGTTGCTCTGTGTCTGCTGCATGTATGAGACAACACATTAGGCAGAATAACTATATATGGCAACATATAATGGTATCTGCTAAAAAGACACATAAAATACAAAGTACATACACAAATAAAATAAAGGAGAGAAAAAAAAGCTTCAGTCATGTTACTTTAAAAGAAAAAAAAATTGGCCTGAAACTGGGAAGCACTGAATGAGCTTTTCTGTAGGAGAGGTTTCACAATAGCAGTGTTCAGTGGCAGGGAGAAGATTCAAGTGAGCAGAAAAGCGGTTCATGATTGCCAGACAACTGAACACTCTTAAAAAACGATGGCTGGGATAGGGTCAGTTGGACAGGTGGAGGGCTTAATTTGCATTACTTCTCCTCCTGAGCATTTCTCTATCACACATATCATTATTCATTACAGTTGCACTCAGGTTAATACTCAACCTGATTTGATGAGGAAAAAGTTTCAGAGAGGCTTTTTGGAACTGATATATAATGCTGTTCACAGCGGAGTAGAGCGCACAAGGATTATTCTGATTATCTGTTACTAATTTTGGGAAATAAGCTCTTTTGTAATTGCTTTGTTAAAAATAGTGAGGTGCTCTTTGAGAATGTCAAAACAGACTTTAAGTTTAGTTTTTCTCCATTTACACTCAGCATTCCTGCAGATTTTTGTTAGGTTGAAGATATCCTCAATTCCATGGTGGGTTTTGGTTTTGGTTTGAAGCAGTTTATCTGGCACATATAGCGTTTATTATGAAAACTAAATCATTATAGGAGGAGTGAAGAATTGGAGAGATACCTTATTATGAATTAGTAGATTTCTTTTGCCACATGGGGGAAGAAAAACTCCCGCTGACCAGCCCTGACAATTATAAAGTTGTTATTGCTTAAGTGTTAAGTGCCAACACAATTTGTCAATTACTTGATATTTCAGTCTGGATCAAAGTAGTGCACTGACTGACTGACAGCATTTATAGAGCCATGTGGCAAGCTCTGCAAAAATAATTCAAACATTCTCTGTTTCCAGCTTCTCAAATATGAGGAATCATTGATAATCTCTGTTTAATGTCATTGTAAATTGATTATACTTGTGTTTTAGACTGTTGGACAAGCAAACCAAGTAATTTGAAGGTGTCTTTTTGTGCTTTGTGATGGGCATTTTTCACTTTTTGTTTTACATTTTAGTGACTAAATGATTAATCAGTTAATATAAGAGAAAAGGATCAATCCATAATGAAAACAATCATCAGTTGCAGCTTAAATTTGTTAGCAAACAGTTGCCACATTTTTTTTAGAGTTATGTTTGTATCCAACTGATGAATGTACATCATATCTTCCAAGTTCTGAGAAAAATGTTTGGCTCTTTAGCTGCTATATGCTCCATTTTTTTCACCGTTTTGTCATTGTGCCGAAAAACCAAATCAGTGTGCTAAAAGTGTGCCTAAAAAGCTCTGTAGAGCTGCAGAGTTCGTTACAATTATTTGTGGGTTTGTCACTGCAAGCGACCCCTTTCACGTTAGTCATTCAATTCATTGTTAATATAAATAATATTGGTAAGTGGAGCTTAAATAAAAGCAGCATTCAGAAACACAGGTTGATGTTGATATCAAATGCAAAGAGAGGAAAACCAGAGTAGTGATGATAAATATCCGGGTCGGTTACAGTACATGAGTCATCTGACCTGTATGGTAAGTAGCCCAAATGTGTGACAGTGAGTCATCCCACGATCACATATCGTCAGTGTGCATATGTAACCTGCTTGTAAGGTGTTGCAGCCTGGTCTCAGGTTTTCTCTCTGGTTTCTCTGTAAATGTAAGAATGTATAAAATGAGTGGGCATGCCTCATCCCACTCTAACTGAAGTGAAATTTCCTTAACCTCCATTTGTACACAGTGGTGAATAACTCACAGGAAAAAAAACAAACAAAACATTCCCTTCCTACACTGTTGATGCTCGGAGAGCCAGTTTGAATGGAAGAGCTGAATTACCTCTCGCTGTAATTCTGAAGTGGCTGTATTGTTCTTTATGTATTGAAGAATTCTGTGTGTTTTTTCTCAAGGTCTCTGAAGTCGCGAGTGAAGATCTTGGTAGATGGAACTCTACTCATCTCCAGCCTCATCCCAGGGGATTCTGGGAACTACACCTGCATGCCGACCAACGGCCTGCTGACCCCGCCCACCGCCTCCGCCAACCTCACAGTGATGCGTACGTTATATAGTCTGTAGTTGTGAGCCCTCATAAGACATCAAATATTTATTTTTCTTTTTTTTATTTCTTCAGAGTTTCAACACTTTATGGTTCAACAATAAACTCTACAGTCAAAGGGATTTTTTTCATGTTTTTTAGCTTATTGACACTAAAACACAATTTGTAAAGTACTGTATTATCTAATTGCATATTAAAATATCAACAAATTAATATTGGTATACATATAAATGCTAATTTGTTATTAACTGTTGATTATTACATAAGACACTGCTGTCTCAAACTTAGGATAGGTTCAGTATAGGATAAGTTAATACCAGGCTGAAAAGCAGTGTTTCAATGCCCTTTCTGGGGCGTTGAAACACGTTGCTTTTCAACGCTTTTTTTTTTATATAGCCCAATATCAAATAACAAATTTAGAGGGGTTAGGGTTGAGGTGCTCTGTTGCACCTGTAACTATACCCATCAATGATATCACAGTGTGCTGACACACCCATAATAACACTTCTACATCACTACAGAAAATTGAAAAGTTAAACCACTGGAGGTCAGCAAAGACAAGATTTTCAGCTGTTAAGTTGCTCTTTAACTTGAGTTAACTTTATTGTCATTACAACAAAAATATACAGTATAAATACATATAAATATACTATAAATAAATGCAGAGAGGACCATAAGCAAAGAATAACAGGTACCTTAAAGTGCCATAGCTTTACAATTCAAGAGTCAAAAGTTCAGCCTTTATCAAAAAGCTCTGAATATTGTTAAAGAACGAGATTGAAAGGAGTAGCCAGAAGTTTTAGATACAGTCTTTAACTATTTTCTCTAATGCATTGATTTTAGCTGTAGTCACGGTAACAAACTGCAATAGAGAAAGTTAGCACACTTTCCCTGTATGATATGTAAAGCTTCCATTGAAAATCCCAATATTTTTCTTATTTCTTCAAGAAATATTATTGATGAGCCCACTTTATGATTTTCTAAACATCGCTTTGCCATTTAGATATAGTAGGAATTCCAGTACCAAAACTATATGTACATTGTTGTGTGTTGACCAACAATTATTCTGACCATATGAATTACAGGTATATTCACATATTTACAGTAATTGACATTGACATTAACATACAGTACATGAAAAACAAGCATTTTTGTGTTTGTCAACTAATCATAATTGAAAATATTAGCCTGTTTAGTAATAACTGAGATTTAGTTGCTGTTTATTGGTAAATTGTGTATTAAACGACATGTTAATCCATTTGAGAGTCACAGCAGTAGGTTCCAATCATGCGTTTTGAATCTTGGTGGTGGGCCTATTATATTGGATTGTTCCTTTTTTTAAAGAAGTGCACATTTTCTAATGTATTTGCTTGTAAATGTTCCTGGAATAAATCATTAACAGTTAGAAATGACTTTCCCTCTGAACATTTTACTGTTGTTTGTAGAACTGTAAAATCCTTCCGACACATTCAGTCAGCTGTAAATACAAGGAGTAGCACTTGTAGTAAAAACATAGGCTCACAGAAAATTGATTTACAACAAAACAATCTGTTCTCAAAATGGATCTCTGCACCAGTACACGTGATTTTCCACAGTATTAAAACAGTAAGGTGTATCTCACTTGTAGTAGTTCTTACAAAATAAACGACTTTAATTTCTTTCCTCTGCTCAGACCCAGCACAGGCTCTTCCAATGCCCCAGCAAACGTACCTTCCTACAGGTATGGGTGGTGTGGTCACCTGTCCAGCAGCTGCTCAGCCTCCGCTGCTCCGTGTGGATTGGACGAAAGATGGAGAACCACTTGACCTGTCCTTGGTAATAAAAATAATAATTTCCAGAATTTCCAGCGCAGGAAACATAATATAGCCCGACCTTCACTGTGTGCCCAAACCCAAATTTCTGTCGCTTTGTCCGGTCAACACTACTCTATTTATTATTTATATGAATATCCGTCCGAATCCATTCGTGTTCTTTTAGCAGAGAAATGTCAGACACCACTGCTGACTACAGGCATCAATGAAGCGACAGCCGTCAGCAGCCCATCATGCAAAAGCTTTTCTAACAGTCAGCCCACTCAACTTGCCTACGGAACAGCAGAGCAACAATTTTCTTGCTATTACAGTGTGAACACTGAGGTAGACATTCAGATTTTTTTTTTTTTTTCAGGCATTTCAATGGGACAGTTCCAGTGTCCACTGATGGAAATGTCCTTTCAGTTTTTCAATTGAGAAGTCATTCAATCACATAGTGTACATCTTAATGGACAGGGCAGATGTGTTAAATCTTAAAAGCTTTTGAAGCAATCCCCAAGGAACTTCTTACAGCCCCTTGATCTCTCGTTTTTCTTTCTCCTCTTCCACTTCAATCTACTGCTTCCTCTGAGGGATGGGCGTAGGAATCTTTATAGATGACAGGCAGGGGGTGTGACTTGCCAGTAGTTTACAACATTTTTTACCCTTTGTCTTTCAGATTGGAAAAAATACATTTTCATGTCTTTTTTTCTTCTTCTTTCAAAATAAGCCCAGTGTGGCAGCTTTTAAAACCATTTTTTTAATTTTTTTATTTTGCGTGCAAAAGATCCACCCACTTCCTCCTCCTCCCCTCTCACATGCTGAGTTGAGCCCACCCCCCTCAACACTTTGGTCTGAGCTATGGACATGCCGGTGGATGAGTCGCACTGCATGAAATGTGATAGATTCCTGTAGTGCAGGACACAGGCGTTGGAGTCAGGCTGTTATTCTGCCAATTATTCCAATTCCACCCTGGATGTCACAAGCTCTCATACCCACAGTAATACTTTCTAACAGCCTCATTCTGGGGATGATAATAGCAGTTTTAACTTCATTAAACTGAGGGGACCTTTTGCGCTGTCACAAGCCTTCCACTGTAGCCTAAAGGAAAATTTTAACTGCTTTTAATGCAAATGCTTCAAAAACTGATTTTGAAAGCTCTTCAGACCCTTTCTGTCACGTGTGGTTGGATTTACCAGTGAAATATCCAAAAAAGGGTTTTTTAATTAGAAGAGCAGACAATCACTATCTTTTACATGTTTTTTAGATATCATCTTGCAAAAGCTGTGACAACATTAATAAATAATACACAATTTTAGAGAAGTTTGGAACTAATCTGGCCAGTGGGTACTTAAGTACTTAACCACTGCAGGACTGTGGCAGGCAGATATCACTTTTTTTTTTTTCCTGTAAATCCTTCAAACACAGCTGAGGAGCTCATATGTGGCTTTGGAGTGGTTACAGATTTCCTGCCTTTTAGCTCTTTAATCTCACACTTCTAACTTAATTTATTTTTTTTTGCCATTAATGCTGTGTATTAATCAAGACTGCATGTGCTAGTTCCTTTTCTTTCTAGCTGTCAGAGTGGTAAGAGCAATGTGCATTTCCCCCAGTATCCAGGATGGACCTTGACACCAGAGGGCTCTTTGTTCATGGCCACAGTTAATGACGATTCAGCGGGTGTGTACACATGTACCCCATACAACAGCTACGGCAGCATGAGTTCATCTGGGCCAACGAACGTAATTCTACAGGTTAGTGTGCACTCCAGGCCACCTGGGTCACTCAGTGGAGAGTCATTTAAAATACTTAATGTACGGCAGACTACATTCCTTGCACTATAAACACCATTGGTCAGTCATGCTCAGGAAGCTCAGGAACTGCCACTGAATCTCTCCTTCTAGTTCTGCCAAACTGTCAGTCTACACCAACGTGCGTGTATTTTAATTAGCCACAACTGCATCTGCCACAGCAAATTAAAAACTTAACAGAAATGACATTTCATTGACCTTTTCACTCCGACGTGTGAGCCCTCTGGCATTAATAGAAGTCAACTTAGACTCACTACAATGGCACCACTATTGGGGAGTTAATTGTGTGGCTAATCCATTTGTTATTAAGATAATCTTGTCCAAAGCGGCAGTAATCCAGTCTTAAAATCCATTGTTGGCATTGCTGCAATCTCCTTGATTCAGCTATATTGCTTTGCCAATTCACAGGACCCCCCATCATTCAGCGTCACTCCAGAGAAGCAGTACAGTCAGGAAGCTGGGAGAACCCTGCTCATCCCATGTCAAGGAAATGAGGACCCAACACTTGAAGTGACCTGGAGCAAGGTAAATAACCCAGTACAGGACATTCAGTAAGTAAGCAGTCCTGTTTTATTCATGGCACTGCAAATGTTTCCTTTTTTATGTTTCTATTGAACTAGCTCATGTTACAACAGGCAAGGTCAGACATCTTCAAATTGTGCACATAGTGGCTTTAATGTAAAACAAAAACATGCACTTTTTCATGCAGTATGTACAAGAAGAAAATGCTTACAGAAATATGCGCGTACTAAAACATATGGTGCATTCCGGACATATTTGGACAGTGACAAATTTTCGTATGTTTTTTGTCTCAGTCGTCTTATAGCAGCTTTATATCATGTATGGGTTATGTGTGTGTTAGTTGGCAAAAACTTTGTTTAAATTTCCAAAGGAGTGTGGTTGAAGTCTAATTTATTTATTTCTACCTGATCCTCCACCTCCTGATCTCACGGCATGGATGAGGGAGGTATGGATAGACGCCAACAGTCCTCTACAGTATGTTGCGCTGTATTTGTTAAGCCCACTTGTTAGGATCCAATCAAATCTGAAGGATTTCCCCCTCTTGTAATTATACCCCACATATTTATTTTCACTCTGAAAGTCGCTCTAACTGCCATTTCACTGTAACTTTAAGGAGTAACTGTACAAAGGCTGAAAGTTCTGCTAGTGCTGCTATCTAGTAGTTACAGCATGATCTGTACACAACCTGTGCAGGTCAGCACTTCACAATGTGATGATGAATTTGGTCAGAAGTGCAACCTTTCAACTCAATGAGATCAGTGCATCAATGCTTTTCGTCCGTAGAGATTTAGTGAACAGTTTCTCTGGAGGTCAGCACTTTTTAAAAAGCATCTTTAACACTCTGTTTCCGCATGGACACACCCACTTCTCGAATTCAAAAAATGCAGAGACACAGACACTGGGACTCTAATTTAGTGTTAAGGTACTCTTTAACCTCACTGATTATTTTATTTCAAATCTAACCTGCTGGACAACAGAGCCAAAAAAAGAGAGAAAAACATACCACTGTTCTAATACTTTCTGACTGCACTGCATGTTAGAGCTGGACAATATGACCTAAAATCTATATCGCAATACATTTTCAGATTTAGCTTGATAACAATAAGTGTAATGAAAACAATACATGAATTGTATTTCCTTACTTGTGTGGAGCTCTTCCCAGTTAAATTACAAGATTGAGTAAATATGAGTATATTTAGCTCAAGAAGAGAGCCATTATGTTGGTAATTTTATGTATTTATTTTTCTGCCCCCCCCCCCAGCTGTATATTCTGTATAGTCATACAGATGCAGAGAGTTTTGTTCTTTGTCTTTGTGTGTTCTTGGTAGGTCGACTTGGCTCGTCGCACATCTTACTCCATAGAACCCAACGGTTCTTTGCTCCTGCAGCCTCTCACTAAGGACCACCAGGGGGCGTGGGAGTGCAGCGCTGCTAACCGTGTAGCCTCTGTGAAAGCCAGCACACAAGTCTTTGTCCTGGGTGAGTGCAAACAGAAGGTTTCCTATCTGAGCATACCATAACAAAAGTCAGTTTTCCTGTTACGTGAGCTGTCCACATTAAAAATATTTATTTCAAATTGTTGTCTTTATACCTGTGTAAACCTCTATTATACCCAGCACAGGCCGGATGCCAGTGCCTCCACTCCGCCTCCAACGGATAAATGCGGTGCATCTAGATATGGCCTCTAATCTTTAGCGGTATCAGGTAGTTGAAGTGCTGGCCGATTTCCATCAACTCCTCTCCCTTCCCTCCATTACAGGAACCAGTCCCCATGCGGCTACCTCTCTGTCCGTTTCTCCAGGGGTGAAGCAGGCCAACATATCCTGGGAGGCAGGCTTTGATGGAGGATCAGCACAGACATTTTCAGTTTGGTGGGTGTAAAGCCTCCCACTTTCTTCTTGGGCTGTAACCATGGCAGCCATCGACAGCGCTGGTATTACTCTATTGATCTCGAGCATGAGGAATTCATTTATCTGTTATCACTTCTTGGCAGCTACAATAAAAAACGCGGCTCGAGAGCATTGCTTTATAATGCAGTGGCTATGCTAGCTACAATAGGAGGATACTGACAAAAAGTAATACATTTGTGAATCAGCACTTTTATATTGGCTTAGAAATCACACATGAGTGTCTTGTGTTTGCTTGAAAGCTGAGTCTTTTGGATATACCTGTGATGCATTAAAAGAGAGTGATGGACAAGATAAAAGGACTGTGAAACGGCAGCCAGTTGGCCAAAAATGAACCAGAACCATACTGTTTGGAATTAGGAATAAAAAAGTCCTTGTATTACAGTTATAATGTATGGGCATGATGGTTATTTTAGTTCAATTAAGTAAAGGTTTAAAAAAAAAAAAAAAACTGGATTCACTAATCATATAGAAAGCTATATTTGGATTTTCATGTTTTTTTTTATGTCAGAGAATGCAAGTGATGATATACAGAAAACTTCTCCTAATGCTCATCTTAATCACATTGTAACCTGGGAGCGATACATCAGATGAAGATGAGATGAGCTATCTTAATCCCTGAGAGGGAACTGGGTCATCGTTGCAGCAAGGAGCAGCATATAAATAACAACATATAAAGCATAGAAATAAATGTAAATTACATCAAAACTATAAAAATAGATCAGCCAATCAGTTTAAACTACCTCCTAAAGTCTCACCTTGCCTGACAGCCTGACATATTATGAATATGATATATATTTTCTGTACTGTAAGAACTTACAGGTTATAATGTGAATGTTTTCTCTTTGACATTTCAACTGCAATCTTCATTTTTTTCTCTGGCTGAACATGATTGCAGGTAGGTGTTGTTAGCACTTTGTGACTTCCATCAAATGAAAAGTTAACGGTCATGCAGCTGTGAAAGCTCTGTGGGCAAATATTCACACCATATACTTATCTACAGGAGACAAAAAGCACCCCCAAATCTAATGCATTGCTCTTAGAAAGTGAACTGATCTCCACTCTTGTATTTTGGTTTATAAATATGACCTGCTTTATGCAACACAATAACATACAGTAACTAGTCTGAATTCAAATTACACTTGAGTTTCTAAAAGAGAATGACCTCACAATTATCCACGCCTCGTAATATGTGAGTAATATACTGCTGCCCTTTCTATTTTCTTATAAAAGAACATACCACTTCTGTTGAGTCAAAGCCATCATCTTCAAAAACAAAAAAATGCCTCATGTAGAGACTGACATTAATCATTTTCAAAGCTTCTGAAGTTTTGAATATGTGAATTTTTTTTTTTTTTTTTTTTGCCTCGGGTCAAGTCATTTGCTCTGTATAAAATAGACATCTAGAACCTCAGCTCCGGTAGGAACATGAAAATCACCATAATTGGAGTTGCAAGCTCTCTGTGCAGTAGCAGGGATACATCAGTGCTGTCTCTGCCACAAAATCTGGAGCTGATGATGAGTATGAATGATTAATGAAACCTACTTTTCTGTCATGTTTCATAAAACCAGACTCCCAGAATTCCCCGCCACTCTTTTGTTCTCACTTCTTTTCTCTCGGTCTCTCTCCCTCTGCAGGGTGAAGAAGATTTCAGCGAGTGATAATGATGGGAAGCAGGACTGGTTCTCTGTGCCCGTGCCCCCCTCCTCTGGCACCAGGTTGCAGGTGACAGGCCTGTCTCCTGTCACCGACTACCAGTTCAGCATCCTGTCTCACAATAAAATGGGCACAGGACCCTTCAGCGAGATTGCCACCGCACGGACCTTGGGTTGGTACCATTCCGCAGTTGTATATAAAGCCGATGCATTCCAATAGCCGATTCCATTTTGAATCTCTTATCGAGTGTTGTATTTCTCCTTACTCATTTTTATTATCAACGTACAAAACATTCAGCTAGCAGGCTTTTAATTTTTAGCCGGTGCTGGCTGTCACTTTCACCGGTTGAAATGGCAAACGCTGCAGCAGCAGATTATATCTTTACAACTGTAGCTTATTAAAGTTTATTCCCTGAATAACTCGCCCAAAGGCCAAAATGAAACTTGGCTATTGTTTGGTTGATTTTCTAACCACAAGCTGGTATCTGTACTCAGCCATAGATGGTTTGTTGGAGAAGGAAACGCCGCTCTACGATCACAGCTGTTTTTGCAGTTCAGGCTGCCTCATCAGTTACTTAAGTACTCTGTACATTACTCCACCATTTGGTCACATAGCATTCCCAGCACAAACCTAAACATAATTTTTAGCCACACTACCGACTACGGATGGCAACGTTGGTCGGTCGGTCGGTCTGTTGGTCGGTTCACCTCTTTGGTCCAAACTTAAATCTCTCAATAACTTCGGATGGACTGCCATGATATTTTGGACAGACATAACTTTGATGATCCCCGTAGTTCTAGAACACACCTTCTGGTGCTACTTGGACCCGTCTTCAGTGATGATCCCGGGGTCACACTCTGCTCCACGGGTCCCCCTTCTGGATCCACAGGGGCTTTTCAGCAGCCTCCAGAATGTTCTTGGTGGCTCTTCTGCACTGCAGTCCTTTTTACTCCAAGGATTTTGAGAGTTTGCTGGGAACTCTCAAACCTCCCTAATTATACATCTAGCAACATCATCAGGTCTAAATTGTAATTTGTTACTTTGGTTTATGACCAAATACCTTCAAAACTAGTGAAATTTCTATCAGCCTCGGCTTTACTTTTACTGCTAATTAGAAAAGGCAAAGGTAAACATTATACCTGCTAACGAGCCTGTACATCATGTTAGCAATGTCAGACCATTTGCCTCAAAGCACCACTGTGCCTAAATACAGCCTCACAGAGCTGCTAGTGTAGCTTAGTCTTATTTCACCTGTTATCCAGCAGCGGGTTGCATCTTCAAAGTTATTTTCAGGATGTTACAGATGCCTACAGTCTTCCTGGAATGGTCAAAAGTTCGCCAAGGGCAAACTCAACATTCCAATCCAGTGTTTCCAAACAATGTGCCACTGCTCTTCTCTTCTTCTTAGCTGGATGTACAGTACATTAAGGTATGTTTAGTCATCAGCCTGGCAGTCCAGGGCAGTGGATGGTGCAGTCTGTGGAAATGTTGTGAGTTAAATGTTGATTTTGCCCCCTGGAAACATTTTATCCTTCCCAGCAGAGAGTAGACACCCTTGAGACATCTGAGAAAATACCTTTGAAGATGCAACCCGCTGCTGGATAAGAGGTAGAAAAACAACATTTGGATTCTTTTCCCAAAGGTCTTCCATGATGAAACAATCTAGTTGATCATGTCAATTTCAGTAGTTGGAATCTCCCAATTGTTAAACTTTTATGCATAAGCAATCATCATCAATATTCCAAGCTCAACGTAATAGTTGTGTGCCAAAGTAAGTGACCTGTTATTTCAATGTGGCAGTAGGGATGTGGCAGTATCAAAGGTACATGCTATGATTATTGTTGGCAAAAATATCACGGTAAATAGTATAATCACAATATTAATCAAACTTTCTGAAATAATACTATTAGATATTAAATATAGTAAAGATGTCTCACACTGTTTGCCTGAGGTTTGATCAAACCTAAAAAACTGGTCAATAAACTGTATATTGCAACTTATTAACCCCAACCCTACTCCCCTCACACCCTCGAGTTTGAACATCTGTGGCCGTTCTTCCACTCTAATTAAATATTTCCGCCAGAACGGACCTGGCTGATCGACTGAAGGTCTTTTTTATTTCTCTGCATCAGATCCTCCACCAAGGAGAAGTAAACTAAAGCCTCCCTCGTCGCTGTCTGCTAATCAGAGCTCAGCAGGTGTCGTTCTGCAGTGGTCCCCTCCTGAAGCTCAACACCCTCCCATCACGGGCTTTGTTCTCCAATCCCGCACCGAGCAGGGGGAGTGGTTTAACTTGGATGAGGACTTGAGTGCCAACAGTAGCGAGATAGTCGTTCTGGGTCTGCACAAGGTAACAAGCTAGTCACACTGCTCCCTCTGAGACTAATCAGACCACGCTGCTTGTTGAATGCCTTGGAGATTTTTTATCTAGGCTATACCTCCGTGGTTTTACTTTTGTACACTCTCAATTATGCACACTACATGGCAGCCATCACTTTTCTGTCATCTTCCAATCGGTGTGCACTGTCTTTTCTTCTTTCTCCCTGTTTCATCCTTCTTTTTCTCCTCTGTATAGGCCTACACAAATTCAAATGAACTTCATTAGCATTGCAGGCACAGTCCCGTGTTGACAAAGTGTGGTTTCATCCTCTGTCCTCCCCACTCTGTGTGTGTGTGTGCGTGTGTGTTTGTGTGTGTGTGTGCGGCTGCTGGTCTCAGGACTGTGTGTACGAGCTGCGGCTGCTATCTCGTCGTGGGGAGTTGCTGAGCGAGCCCGGTCCATCAGTCAATGTCTCCACTGTGGGTAGGTGTTCGAGAGCAACCTTGCCCCCTTCGCATTCTCTCCCCACCCTCTGTTTCAACACATTCTCCTCTCTCTGTCTCCTGTTCTTTATTTCTTCCCCCGTCCCTCTGTTCCCAGCGTTGGACCAAAATTAGAGCAGTGCCTCGGGGAATACTGTCCATTAGAAGCCTGAATGATAGAAATAGCTCCACTAATAATTCTCAAAAGAGTTAGTGATAGAATTTGTACTGGTCTTTTTTGATTCTTATGTGAATGTGACATGAATGTTTCATAACATATGGCACAGAGATATCGGAGGGATTTACAACCCCCACTGGTATCGCCCATGGACTGCCTAAACAATCAGGGCCATAGATTGTATATTGTTTAACATAGCTCTGCTGATAATCTAAATTTGACGTCTGAATGAGCAAATTATGCAAAACAGTCAACAGTTTATGATTTGCTGATAATGATTATCAGGGACATAGATTTGAGATTAGATCCACTGGTACGACCAAACCTCATAGCAATCTTGTATTATTTTTTACTGGTTTCTTTGTTTGTGATGTTAATGAATAGTATATTACTGTAGTTGTAACAGACTGACGCAAGTGGCATGAAATATGCATGTACTGAAGGTCAGCCAGTCTGATGAGATGATTATACAGCTTCATGAACAAAGCTTTTTCTCTTTCAAACTCATTTTTTTAAATTAATAATTTATAAATATCCTATCAATTTCAATTTCAGAAATTATATTTATAAATTAAAATATAAATGTCTAAAATATGTTTTAATGTATACCTAAGTGTATCCTTACCTAAAATGTATCAACATTTATTTTGAAATTTGTATTTTCAAAATAAAAAATATCTACTTTTTTAAAAACATGTTTGAAATGTATCAAAAATATCTTTTTATTTCTGAAAAAAATAATCTAAGTTTACAAATAAAAATATAGAAAAATGTATAAGAAAAAAGGGGAAGAATTATATTTGCATTTTTAAACTTCTCTTTATTGTCTTAGTCTTGTTATTGTTCTCAAGTGTGTGTTGCTACTACGGCAAGCAATGGTTTATTTCTGGTTCTTTTAATTAAATTATTTTGTACTTTTTTATGGTTCTTGCTGACTCTACAGTCACACTTGCTTTTATTTTTATTTATTAATATATCTCACTAATGAAATAATGTCACAGGGATGGACATATACCCCGCCACATCCCGACTCCTGGAGTTTGTCCCAGAACCATTACTGGCCGGCGTGCTGGGCGGGGTCAGCTTCATGTGCTTGGCACTGGTCTTGCTGCTGGGGTCCGCCTGTGTCATCAGCCACAAGAGGGACCAGCGCCGCAGAAAGAAGAAGGACGGTAAAACGCCCCTCACTCCAGAGACTCAGCAGACACTCACTTTGATGAACTGCATCATGAATATCATCATTTATTCAATAAAATATTGAAGGCACTTTCAATCCATTATATAAATCATACCCCACTGCATGAATTTGGCGCTCCTCTTGTCCCCCGCTCATCCATTCAGTTGTAAAAGTTATTGATGTCATTTACATTACTTGCTAATTAGGGTAATTTCTCATTAGTGGCTGATAAATGTAAGTGTAATTAACTTTTTGGACAAGCCTGGATGCCTCGGGCCCTTTAATGGGCTCTTATTAGGGTTGATAATGTTTTTACCTCTTGGTCAGTGTGGTTGTATCCTAATGAGTCAGATACCATCTTGCCCCTCTCCCTCCCTTTCAGAGCCCCCTCCTGCCATCTATAAATGCTCCCCATCAATGTAAGTATATACCTCCCATTATAATACCTCCCATTGACCTTTCCCTCTGCTTCCATTACAAATATGTTGAAAATGCCAGCACTTCAGTTATTTTCTATTTCATATCTTATTTTTCTTGCTCATCTTCATCTATTGCTGCTGCTGCTGCTGTTTTGGTCTCTCTCTGTCTACATCTCTCCCGCCCCCTCTTTCACTCTCACTCAATCTTATATTCTCTGTCTCTATTTCTCTCCCTCTTATACCTCCGCTTTTTCTTACAATTTTCTTCTTTCACCCCTCCCTCCCCCTCTTTCTCTTTCTCACACAGAAAGACTTCAGGCACTGGCAGTCCAGACAGTGTGTTGAAGAAAAGCCTACTTCCAGCCAGTATCCTCTATCCCACCACTTCCTCTACCACCACCTCGTCCTCCTCGCAGACTGACTGTTCCTCCCTTAGCACTGAGAATCAGCATCGGCGGAAGCTTCTGTTGTCCAACTACAGCAGAGGCCGCCTTACTAGGACAACGTCTTCTCCGATTTCACCTCAAATTGAGTTGATCTCCAGAGGTCCAGATGGGCGCTTCTTACTTTCACCATATGACAATGACATGCTGAGTGTTAACAGCAAGAAAAGCGTTAGGTATGATCAACCTGCCAGAGTCCGAAGGTCTGTGTCACTGCACTCGGAAAGGGAAGACAGGAAAGAGCCACCGTTTGTGCTCTCTGTTGATCTCCCATCTTGCAAACCAGCAGAGGCTAATTCCACAAGCCAGATTTGTGGCATGACCCAGCGCCTGCCCAATCACGTCCCCTATGTTTTGGATCAGAAAGCAAGCTGCAATGACTTTCCCGACCTCAGCAGCATGTGCTCAAACAGTAGTTTAGCTACCGTTCCTCATCACAACAGAGAACTAACTCCTACATTTCCAGTGCTACCACATATCCGATCAGGCCTAGGTCAGCCATCTACGACCGCCAGCAATCTGGTTCTCCAAATGGAGCACGAGCGGGAGAGAGGAAACCTGAGTCACTGCCTGAAACTGGCTCAGGAGAGGGAGGAGCTGGAGAGGGAGCTCCAGAAGTACACGCTGGAAAGAAGCTCCATGAGAGAAATGAGGAGGGAGTATTCAGACTTGGAGGGGAGAGAGGCTGGTGGTTATGAGCTTTTGTGGGAATATAAGAGCAGCACCTTGCCACACAGATACCCCCAGGGCAGCAAGGAGAGCTTTGGACTGTCACCGAGCCCTTTCTCTTCATCTTCTGTGTATTGGGAATCCTGTCCTCTTGTCTCTCCTCCCACTCTGATCCCGGCCCGGACCTCATTTCAACCATTTCCATCCAACAACCATCATCCCGCTTCATCCTTCACCAAACAGACCCCCCTCCAATCTGAGGAGGCAGGCAGTTTTTCCAAAGACAGATTAACTCTCCCACATCTCTCCTCAAAGCACCAGAGACATGAAAGGGTAGAGGCAGCACCAGCGGGCTATGATAATTCACCACAATCCACACTCTTAGAAATGCAAACGAATGATTCATGCTCTGAGGCACGGAGACAGAACAATCTTAGTCATGGCAACCTTTCAACGTTGTCTTTCCATAGCAATAAATATACTGCAAGATCTAATTCGGCTCTTGATGCAGTGCCAAACTCTTCAAAAGCGGAGGTAGCGTTCCCCGAGCCCACTGATGAAGTTGTGTGTGTTGAGATGAGTGTGGATGAGCCAGAGTTGGAGGCATGTGTAATGCGGCCTACAAAGCCTATGCTGCACCACAGAATCGCCTCTCATGTGCAACAAGGGCACTCGCTGACTCGCAGAGTCCAGTATGAAGACATGAGTAGGAGCACAAGCTTTAATTGCTGCAGCCCTGCTTCTGTGGATGATATTATCAGAGTCCCAGCTTCTCTGCAACCTCCAGAACCAGAACTCTGCAGAGCTGTGACCCAAGGCTCTAAAATCTGGGACTCTAAGCAGCGAAGTCAGAGCCTTGACTCAAGGAGACGGAAAAATGCCAAATTCCTGACTCCTGATGCGTGGATAGACTCTCTCAGCCAGGAGAACTGCTCTGTTGCATCTTCCTGTCGTCCAGACTCTCTGTCCTGGGAGCCCCAGAGATCTTCTACTAGGAAGCTCTCCAAACCTCCTTCTGCTACCCAAGCTGCCTCCTGTTCACCTGCTGTGGACCCTATATCTCCAAGGAGCAGTCCAGAGAGGCCCATACCAAATCCTGACGTCCCTTGCCACTACAAGCCAAGAAGAGAGTTGTCCATCTTTCCCAGTGCTGCCAAATGGCCAATCACCTACCAGGAGGCCACGAAAGATGCAGAAGGTTCCTTGGAGGCCATGAAGAAAGCTTCTAGATGCTTACCGCCGGATAACAATGATCAAGAGGCACTAGAAGTGGAGGCAGGAGGCTATGATGGAGTACCAGAGTCTGGGAGCAGCTACAACAGTTATGCCAGTAGCGGCCGAGGCAGCATGGAACCCGCTAATGGACGCCTTTCCCTGTGTCACCCTGTTTCCCCAACCCTCACCAGCTCACCTGAGACTGTAGAGGAGAGCCAGGGCAGCACAGAGGACAAGCACAGTCACCAAATGGAGCTAAGCCAAAGGTATTAAGGACATAATGAATGAGGGAAATTATATTTTGCTATATACTTTTACTAAGTACTATATTTTTATATAAACTGTATTGAAGTGCATGGGTCTCAAATTCTGTTAGCACATCATGCTATGATTTGAAATAGTGTGAGCAATGTCAAAACAATATAAAAAGCAATTTATCTGTTTGACTAGCTCAACAAAGTGATAAATTGCATAAAACAACTGAGAATTATGGAGATTCATTCAGTGTCTTTGTGCTGTATGCAAACATTTCATCAAGTAAAATATCTTAGTAGGATGTTAGAAGATATATTAGCAAACATACCCTAAAAAATCTCTGATTTAAATCTCAAAGTATGAAACATGAAAGTATTTGAGTAGAAAAAAGTTCTTTTGTGAGAGACGAGTCTCTAATGGACTTGATGTATGCTCTGCAATTTGTAGACATTGATGAGTGTGTGCATTAAACATCCAAACTGGCATTAAACATCCAAACTCTATTATAATAAATGGTGTTTTGTGACCTCTCCCAGGAGAAAGGCCTCCGTTGATGAGAATTATGAGTGGGATGCTGCTGATTTCTGCTCACAGCCTGGAGACCGTGATGGTGAGGATTTTTCTTTTCTTATTAATAATAAGCAGTTCTCATTTTCGGTATAAACACTGGTGAAAAACTAGATACATTTGTCTGTTTAGAATCATTAATCAATACAGTACAATGCTGCAGCAAAACAAAATGATACACTGGGTGATTGTTGTGAAGTTAGATCTCTGTTGATCCTAACGGTATCTTTAGTTCAGTAGACAAATCCTCACCATTTAACCTGTGGGAATGCCATGAGGACTTGAGTAAGGGTGGGGCATCACATTTGGTATGGGGGGGGTCATTAGATCTTTTAGGGTGATCGCATGGGAGAGCAATAGTCGTTACCTGATTGGCTGGCGTCATTTGGTAGGTGAGGAGGGGAGCTGTTTTTTAGCCTATTAGTTACTCGCACTGCCTTCAGTCATCTGCTTTGGGCTCACCAAGCCTTCCCTCCAAAAAGAAGTTGAAAAATATGATCATATAAAAAGGAAAAAACTTCTAATAGGCTGGTGGAACTAGTAAATCTGCCCATTAGAGTAAAAACATGTCACTCTGTATGACTGATGTTTGAACTAATGCAAAGGAGACATGCAAAAGTGGAAAAGGAGAAAATCCAGAGAACCTGTCTCCAAAGTAGTAATGATCCGATGAGTGTTTTATGGTTATCTAGATCGCCGCTCATAACTTTGTTTTTAACGTCAATAAATATTAAAGAAAGTGAAATCTAATGATTTTAGTGGCACCTAGTGCTTTTTCACTGTGCAAATGAAGCTGTACACTCTTTGTAGCGGCTTTTGGCCCAAAGAGCGACATCAAGCACTTCAAACTCTGCCCCGATACCTTCTGAAACATCAGAAGCTACAACTTTTCTTACACCATCAGTTATGGTTGAGGAACAAAATTTAGAGCCGGGTTCCTCCGGTTTGAAATGGTTCCTGGGCCCCTGGAAAAGTTGCTGTAGTGGAAACCGGCTAATTGATAGATATTTGGAATTTAATGTAAGCTTTTTGATGACTGATTTGTCTGTTGATACGTATTCTGTATTTATTATTAAAATGTATTTAATTCATTTGTAGTATAGTGTTCCCTTCTGGCTCAATTGTATATTCAAACCAGTGGGCTTGTGCATCTTGTCATGATTTTTTTTTATTTTATTTTATTCTTTATGCAGTGGCAGTGTTGAATATGTGGTAGAGAGCAACATTTAACAAGCCATTACTGGAACACTTAGCAATTTCTAATCTGATCTAGGTGACATTTGTTACTGTATTTTCAGGAAACAATTAAGAGAAAGGTCAGACATGTTTTCACTCGCTCTTCTGAATTAACTCGCAAGCTAACCTGCATTTGCACTCAAGAGCCAATATTTAATATCCACCCTTAACCTGTGAGTGTTTCATATCTGTGGAAGTTCAGGATGGAGGGCAAACCAACAGGGTGCAGGCATTTAATGAAATAACATCTGCGGTAAAATATCAGGAAACTCAAAGATAATTTCACAAGTTTCTTTTTACCCACAGGCCTGCTTCCTTCATTGAATCTACTGAAGCCTGCTCGGTGCTATAGCCTTCCCAGTATGCAGTGCTCCACTAAGGCACTGAAAAATTGCACTCAGCTCTCTTTGCTCCCGGGGCATCAAAGCAGCTGCACCGCTGAGCCAGAACCAGACACCGTGCTGTTCTGACAGCGCCAGCCTTCGGCTCATCTCGCCTAGTGTGTCCTTTCACTCATTGACTCACATCACAAGGTGACAAAAAGTGCATGTGGCAGAGAGCAACGACAGATTTGCGGGGTGGCTGTGGCCACCATGGAGTGAAGCCTGGCCACCCTATTGGCCACCGCAGTCGTAATTGCCTATTTGGGGCTTTTTGTCTTGGGCAGAATAATGGTTTTTTTTAGAGGCGGAACCATTTCTGTATAGCCGCAACACACTGGGATGCATTTTAGGTGCACCCACACACCCACTTAGGTGTGCACCCACAAGTGCCTCTGGAGACTTTACAACGGGCAAGTCTAGTAAACCAACAAATGATTACAGTTAAGCTAATAGTATCAGACGGAAGATTTCTTTTAGACACTTTTAATTATTCCATCCGTGACTGTATCGATTTAGAGCCCCTAGCATGCCAGGAGGAACAAATGCATCATGCAAAAACCTAAGGTAATCCATAAATAAACAGTTCACGAGGCACAAAAAAAGATGTATTGTTACATTTTGAGTCATACCAGTTTAAGTCAAATTATATTTTTAATCATTTTTATCAGGGAAATTGGAGACAATATATTTGGTGGTTACTCACTGCTCACTAGTGTATGTTAGTACATTCCATTTTATTTCAAATAATAACGTTAATTCACCAGTATCATTTCTGCCTAGCTTCCTAGTAGGGGCTTGTTTTTAGATAATCCAAAAGAAAGTGATAGGAAACACACTCTAACCTCTGCTAAAGGATACATTAATTTGCTGCAAGATTGAACCTATTGCTACAGTAACTTGATTAGCTACATTGAAATAAATCATAATACTCCTCAATCATAATATAAATTATATACTATACTCATCTATCTATCCATCTATCCATCCATCCATCCATCAATCCATCCTCATCAGTCATAATATAAATCATACCTTTGGTACCAATGGCAGTCATGCTGGAAGAAAGAACTACACAAACATTCCGTGCAAGGCCTCTATTGTGATTTACTTTCAAATACTTTTGCAGCTTTTTTGAGATGTCACATTTATTCTGAATCAAGAATTCTCGGTTTTATGTACATGTTGATTATATTTATTGGTTACATACAATGTAATCAGACTTTGATTAAGAAACTCCTTTTACCTATGTTTCTGTCTGTCTCTGTATCCCTGATGCTACGGTGACAGAGAATGAGCATAGTGCTGCTGAGCACCATAGGCTGAGCTGAACATCTGCTCTCAGAACAGTAGCAATACTCTGTAGCTTTGTACTTATAGTGTAAGCTTCTTTGTTACTTTACCTGCAGAAATAAGAAAAAAATGTTGGATACACTAAATATTATTTGATCTATTCCACCACTGCCTGAATTCCAAATAATGTAGAGTAATGTGTTGTAGGTGCCTAAAATAGCCCTTTATTTTCTAGTTAGACACATTTTTATGTTCATATAATAGTGATTTCTGTACCACCACAAAATGACCACTGGTCCCATCCTGGCCACCCCACTGAAAATGACCTGGCACTGGCAGAGAGTGAGCTTTTATCTCATCAATTCAATTCTCTTTTTCAAACCGCAAAATAAAAGGCCAAAGTACTGAATGGCTTGTTTCAGGGTATTCTGCTTGCTCTCTTCGTTGAATTTCACTTGAAAAATAGTGGTTTTCAACAATACAGGTCAGCGTAAAAGTAATGGAGACACAAAATCACCTTTACCCTTATGCAGAGCTTTAAAAGTTTGTTTCGCTTTGTGACCTATCACCATCACGTTCTTGACATTTTCTTTTCAGACAGTGCCAATCTGCCGATATCAAAGCGTTTCACTGTGCTGATAGATTCACCGCATTCTCTGTGTGCAGTTTGATATGCATTCATCATCCAGGGATGACTCAGTGGCCACACAAGGGACAAAGCGATCTCAGTCATCATCTAAAAACGTAATCATCATGGTTAAGTTTTTAGATATCATCAATCACCTTTGAGTTTAACAAAAGAGGTGTTTATGAAATGCCAATAAATAAGATAGAAAAATAGAATATTATAGGTTATTTTGCTACTCTGTTACTGTTTTGCTTTAGTTTAACACTGTTTCTAAAAGTGTAGTTTGCCAACAGAGATCATTATCTGCTTTTTTGCCCTTAATATACTGAGAATTTTTGGAATCCAAAAATCTACTCAGTCTGGATGAAAGCCTTAGTGTCCTCTCCAGGCCGTCTTGTTGTTCAGCGAAGCAAGACCTCTAATAATGTTTGGTAATTGAAGAGGCTCATGTCAACTTGTAGGGTTTGTCCTTGTAAAAGGCATAAAGAGAAATGAGCTTTTATTTTGACTTTAATTTACCAAGGGTCAATTCACTTAATGATGACTGCTTTTCTCCCAGCAACACCTGCATTATACTCACGCAGCTGTTCACATTGACACTTGGGAGCCCACAGTGGTGCTGATAAGTGGCACCAGTTGATTGGTTAAATGCCTTGTTTGAGGCCATGTCAACAGCAGGTACTGATCACATCCTCGTAGGGATGGGCGATAATTCACCATTATTGTTTATGGACTAGTTTATAGATCGTTTAACAAAATGCTGTTGTCCAAATTTAAGCATTACAAGCAAGTTTTTTTTTTTATTTGAGTGCTCAATCGCATCAGAATTTATAACAGCAAAGTTTCAGACCCAAATTAAGCTCTCCTCCACTCACTGAACACAGTCAGTCCAGAGAGCCACAGCCACATGAGAGCACATTCGCTGAGAAATATTGGTGACTGTCTTTAAAGGCCCTGACCCATTGGCTGTCGGTGGGCATCTGTAGCCCTGGTTTTCGCGGTGTGTTCCGCACCGTTGGCAATCGTCGGTCCCATCGATGTATTATAAAAACTAAAAAAATTACCCCAAAATGGTACCTATTCATTCCAATGAGAATTGCTCGCGCATATGGCAAAAAAGTTTTCTAGCTTCCGGGTTTACTTCCGGGGTATGCAGCCCACTGAATAAGCACAGCAGTGTTTCTCCCACTGGCCCCGACCGTGAGTTCCCGCTCGGCCCATAGACTTTACATTGTGATGACGTCAAAGATTTTTAAATAGCTTTTCTCGGCTCAAGGAACGTTTGTAAAACCTCCCATGGATCAATAATTCATAATAGAAAGAGTCATAATTGACCTTGTTTTGCAGTTTGAGGTGTCCTGTCAACAGTTTTACAGACGTCTCTTTTATAATTGTGGCCTATGGAGAAAATGCTTTTTGGGCCGCAGGTGGATTTTTCGTTACAATATTGCGAGTGACCACTGGAAAAAAATTGTGTTGTTGTTACTGTGCTAACGTTAACTGGCTAACTAACGTCTAGAATCCGACCTGTCTGTTTTCAGTGAACAAAACAGGAGATCAGACATTTCCTCAATTAGAAGCAGCTGTTTTACGAAACCGTCTGAGCGAGAGCGGGCAAAACTACATCCATGGGTCTGCTTTTGTTTATATCGGGAGTCCTGGGTCTTCCGGTGTTTCCTTTTTGAATGACGAATGCAGACTACCGCCACCTACTAGTATGGAGAGTTATTACCTCTCAGGCAGGTGCAGAACGTACGTGCAAGTTGGCTGTTCGCTGTAGTCGGTGTGGTGTGTTCTAGTGTGACTTTTTGGCACAGGCGACGTGAGGCGACACAGCAGTCTGCTTTTGCCGGCCTTAAGGAACAACACTAGCTACAACCAACAGTAGCCACTGCACGACCGGCATGTAGTAAGTATGTCACCAAGCTTCCAGCCCGTGGTGGAAGAAGTACTCAGTTCTTTTACTTAAAAGTGTGTGCACCAATACGACAGTGTAGAAATAAGTAATAGTCCTGCATTCAAAATTTGACCTGAGTAGAAGTACAAAAGTATTAGCAGCAAAATGTACTTAAAATACCAAAACTAATTATTATTACTCATTATGCAAAATTGCCCATTTCAGAATATTATATTATTGGATTATAATTACTGTTGCATTAATGTGTAAACATCACTTTAACTTAGCCCCACCTTTACCAGCTGAAACATTAAACTACTTTATATACTGCTGGGAAGCTTAATTTGTAATAATAAATCATAATTAATTGATATTGTGTATTAATAATGTGAATCTGCAAAGTAACTAGTAACTAAAGCTGTCCGATAAATGTAGTCCATTTTTAAAACTGTACTTAAGTACAGTACTTGAGTAAATGTACTTAGTTACGTTCCACCACTGCCTCCAGCACCACCTATTTGGCAAGGAAGCACAAATGAATTTTGCCGTACCACTTTCTGGTGTGACTGGGCACTCACATGTGTGAAGAGTTTTGTAAGGCATAACAGTGGAACACAGCTCATTGCATCCGACATGAAGTTGATTCTCTTATGTGTGGTATATATCCTGTATTGTGATACATATTGATATTGGAAAATTGGACACACTAAAACCATTGATCTCGCCAATCCCTACTTCCCAACGTGGATTAAGATTGTACCTATTAGTTTTGGGGGATCAAACCAGCCACTTTCCAGGCACAAACCGGCCACCACTGCCCCTAAACCTGCTGAGAGAAACATACTTATGCCTCACGCTCTCTTTTCTTCATGAACAATGGAGGAAAAAGGAAAATTGGTTTTGCTTGCTGCTAGCTCAAGGCCTTCACATTAGTCAACCAAATAATTAACTCAGAACTCCACAGTGTACCAGAGCATTGTGGGGTATCCATCCTATAATTGAAATTCACTCATAGAGGCTGCATTTACTGCAAATCAATGTTTCACTTCTGTAGAACATTTTCATTTTCTGGTGTACACATATTGTACCTCAAGTCCATAAATGATCAAACCCCATGTGCTGCTCTGGGGATTTGTAGTCAGCACTACTTTTTTGCCTACGTTTTTGAAATTGAATCTAAATATTGTGCTTCCAATAGATCAAACAAGGAAAAGTATGTGAAAATATTACTGGATATAATACTTTCAAAGAAATAATCTGCCCATTTTTGACATTCAGGGCTAAAAAATATTCAAATGATGTGTGTCGAGTGCTCTGGAGGATTCAGTCAACAGTACTACACAATACAACAGCACAACAGAATAAAACATCACAAAGGAAACCTGTTCACAAAGAGAATCGTGGACAACAGCGAGGGCTCATAAACCTGATTGTTATACTGCTACCCTTTTCAGTTATTGTGCATACTTGGTGGATAAGCTTTAAAGCAAGCACTCTTTTATTATGTCCATTAAGTAGTGAATGAATTATTTGCAAATGCCAGGAAGTGACTGTTGAAGCTAGAAACCAATCAAGGTCCTATGAAATGAAATGAAATGAAATGAAATGAAATGAAATGTCACATACATACCATATGCCACTCCCAGTTGTTCTAAACTCGCCATAATTAGTGAGTAACTCGAGTCTTTATGTGAGTGAAAGTCAACGTACTGTAAAACCTTCTCTGTACTGTATTACAGCATTTTTCAAAATACTCAGATAGCAAGTTTTAGTTTGTAGAAAAATGTCAGTTTCAGTGGAATAGCCACATAGTGGCTTTAAAGCTAATCATTTTCATTTTCTACCAATTTTCACTTGAAAAATACCCAGATTTATTTTAACTGTAGCAGATGAGTTTACACTGATTTTCATTCAGATTCTACTGTATCTGCCAATGCATTGAAAAGTTGTCTTTTCTGCTGCAAGAAGAGGGTGTTAGCTGAAGTAAAGTAGGTCCGTTTGCAACACTGACAGGTCAAAAAAATTTGCTTCATTTTATAGAAAGTCCTGATAAAAATGGAGACAATGCAAATAAGCTGCTGATTGAGTTCTTCTAAGTGGTAAAAAACAACAACTGTTAAATACCAGAACGTTTGAGCTGCAAATGGTATTTTAATAGTCCAAATCTCTCATTGTTTTTGTATTATTTAAAAAAATAATCAGATTTTCACACATATCTGAACATTTGTGAAGAAATTCCCAGATTTCTTTCTCAATAACTTAACTAAATTAAATATTCATGACTAAAAAAGAAACAGTTTAAAAAAACCCATCAGAGTATAACTCTTAATAACACTCAGAATGCTTCATTAAGACTGTCTGGGTGTGGTTCGATTAGATTTGACTGACACATTTCAAACCAGTGAGAAAAAAAGCAAAACAGAAATCTCTCAAGTAAAATAACAAAACCTTTTGGAACTTTGGAAGAAAATAGTCTGTTCATGTAGGACCCCATTGTTCTCACCCAGTAAGAAGCTGATTGAGAAAATAGGAACTCCATAATAAATGGTTGTTGTTGTTTGTTTGTTTTTGTTTTTTTTGCGCTGTACACATAATCACAGATTAGATTCTTGTCTTTCCAGCAGAGAAACAGAGAGTCTAACAGTAGCCACTCATGGCTGGTTAGCTCAGATAACGTCTCAAGAAATTCTGAACATTCTAATAAATGTAAGCATTATAAGAAGAATTAATTATTAAAGTTACTATGTTGTTGGATTCATAAGATCTAAATGAACAGCTTCATTCTATTTTTATTATAAATATGTAGTTGAAAGCAACATTCTGTGCTTATCAGGTTTTTCAAGGCAACAACAGCTACTCTCTCCTCACTTTGCTCCATTTACACAATGTAAACCAGAGAAGCAGTCTGTGCTGGTGTACAGATATAGAGCTTGATTCTGCTCTTTTGACACTGAGTGGGCAGCCGATTTCATTGACTGATAAAATACTTGTCTTACATCTGAACCAGCTTCCAATTAAACTAATGGTATTAGTGCTGCAGCACCAGATGACCCCCATCCCGAGAAAATGATCGGAGGTAATGTCACAGTCATCTTTTTTAATCCTCTGCAATTCCATTTATTTAGACTTTTATATCACTTTGACATTCGAGATTTAGGGGTGGGACAAACACGTATTTCTTGTCTGTGGCTGTGGAGTTGAGATTTCACAATGCTGAGAGCAAACAAAGAAAGCAGTAATGAGTGTGTGCAAGTGCAGCCTGGGCACGGGTACTTCAAGAGCTTATTTCAAGGGTGAAACACTCGTTGCATTCAAACGACAAAACAGCAGTTCACACTGACAGGTAACATTTTTTGTTTTTCAGTACGTGTACATGGTGTGAATTTATCAGCTGTGTATTCACTGGCATTCTGGCTTTTTTTCGTAGCTCAATCTGTAGCTGTCAACCCACCAGTGACTGGTTGTTTGTGAAGTGATATTTTTCATTGAAGACGTTTATTTCATCCTGTGATTGCTTTTCTAAGCTTTCTATACAAGAAGTGACACAATGACAGCTTAACATCATCCTTATAAAAGAGGAGGTGCATAAGACTGGAGGTATGATGCTGTATTTGGTTTGTGATCTCTGTTGTGACCCTTAACAAATGTTTGCTGATGGTTAGGTTTATTTTCTTCAATAGCCTTTACTTCTCAGTTACTTCATGGAGTATCATTAAAAGTTAAGTATGCTTAAAACAAACTATGACTTGTAACTTTTAAAATTATCTTCCATAAGATTTCAGTCCTGGTTGATATGGTGAACACCGGTGGTTACTGTGGTAACAGTGCAGTTTAATTCTACAGGTCCAGAATTCTGGGGGCAGCAAACACTCCTTGAGCAGCTACTTTATCAGAAATATAACAAAAGAGCAACTGGTAGAAATGTTTACAGTGCAATCAAACAAACTCATCCTGTTTTAGCAAAGAAACCAGTCAATAATTGGGCTTTTTCCATTATGTCATAAACAATCTGATTTTATGCGGCACGTGTAGTTTTCTTTCTTGTTCCGTTACTCCCTGCAATATTTAAATCTGATCAGATGCATTTTTAATGAGCAATCACAGTCATTGCTAACCTCGCTGAGAAATACACTGTGTTTCATGTGACTGCTTCACAATCAAAGCCACCCCAAGTTTCGCCAGTTGAACGCTTTTAATGTGGCGCTGCAGCAGTAGGTAATGTTCGGTTTGCATTAGCATTCACTTAATATATCTCTTATACGACTGTAGGAGTAAACAACAGTAACACTGGATTACATACATGCATTGTTTTCTGACAATCCTTCATAGTCGTGAAGGCAATTCGAATGGCGGACTCCACCACTAGCAATAACTAATTAATTAGAGAGCTAATGACAGAATTTTGATTGGGGTCTGGGTTAATTTCATGAAAATCTGCAGGATTATAACTTAAAAGCTCAGAAAATCACGTCCTGTTTTAAGTCATCTCTAAGTCAGACTCTGTCAGAATAGAAATTTGTTCCATTATCTTAAGTCATTCGCTCATGCCTACCTCAAAGCACGATTACTGACAGAAACGGAAAGTGTTCTTCAGTCGTTTTACCTGGAGGCCAAAGCAAGCGCTCAATTAACAATCTGTACTTTTCTCTTCAGTGGAAACTTTGGTGTAACATGCGAGTGAGATGAGTTTACAACTCATTCATTTTAAAGTTAAAACACAGAAATTTGTCATTCATTCAATCCACACTCATTGTTTCATCATTACAGCACTAGCTGATATGAGTCATGATTAAATAAGTTAATCGGCAGATAATTAAGTGATAGAAATTGTAATAGTGAATTAGTAAAGTTATTTAACAAGCAGAAAAGCCAAAAATACACTGGTTTCACCTTGTCACATATTAGGTTTTGCTGATTTTTTTCAGTTTGATATCATTGTAAATTCGGTATTGGACTGTTAGTTGAATAAAAGCATTATAATATATTGTAAGGGATGTTTTTTACCTTTATTTTCTAGATTTAACATTATATTGAAAACATAGTTGATAGATTAATCGATAATGAAATTAAAAGTTGCAGCCCCAATTGTCAACTCATGAGACATTCAGGATCTCTACAAAAACTGACAAAACATTGCTCTGCAGTAAAAAAGCAAAATAACAAAATGACCACATTGTGGGATACATGGGACTAAACATGAGCTTGAGGAGTTACTACAACATATAAAATTGTACATGAAATTCACACATGACCAGTTTCTAGTCGCAGTACGTGACATTTTCATATTGTGTGTGTCAAAATGGTGTGTGGCATTTATATTTCATTTAACCTTGCAGACATAATTATTTTTGTGTTTTTCCATCTTCAAGTGGACTACATCAGGTATTTTATTTTGCATGACAGAAAGAATGAGGATGGCAATTAGTGCTTGTTGCTGAGGATAAGCCGAGACTATTATCTCCTGCCAAGTGTAAAATTACTGCGATTATCAGCAATATTACTGTAGAAATATGGTCGGACGTGGATAATTTAAAGATTGAAACCTAAATGGGACTTTTTCAATCAGTCTATCTGCACATCCAGCATTCAGTCTGAGAAGCAAGAATTCACAACATGTCAGCGAAGTTAATTACCTCACCGAATGCCTCCCAGCAGAGTGTGGAATAATAGCATCAGGGGAGAGAATGACTTTTCTTCTGTTGTATTGGTTTTATAGCACAGCAGAATCTTTCTTAACCTCTATTTCACTTTAATTAGGCATTTGCCCAAGAGACTTGCTTTTTGAAAAACATCTGTGTTCTTGTTATCCCAGAGGGCAATAACCTTGCAGTAAATGTTTTTTATTCTCTCATTGATTACAAAACGTGTTCATCCAGAATTGATGACCTTATTACATAACGTGTGGTTTGTAGTGTGTCCATGAGAATCCACCCCGAGAAGATAAGTGAGCACCATTTCTCACAGCACCTGTTGACATTGTGAAGCATTTTTGAGGTTTTTGATTTTGACTGATATATAGCTTTGGACTTCATCATACTTGGAAAGGGAGACAACATTTTTACAATAAAGGAAAATGTAGACACTTATATTATTAAAAACAGGAAAAAAAAACACATATATTATTAGAATCAAGCTTATATTTGTGTGTAGTTTGCTTTTGTAAATGAATTATGACATTACTCTGTTCTCACTTCTGTATTTACTGGGTTTACGTGAACTTTCTCAAACTTGCAGCCAAGGTTGCAATAATGTTTACGACAAAAAAGAGCTCATCAAGATGGAAAAATATATCAAAAAATGTTAAAGTTTTCTTATTAGGAGCTAATTTTGTTTAGGAACAATGAGGAATTCTAGTTTTTAAACATTGGCTTACTTTTCAAGTTTGTTTTTTTTAATGCCACATTTAGAGATGTACCTTTTTGATTAGAAGACAGCTGTAGTTTAATTTTTTTATGTTTTGTGTATTTGTGTCATGTAAAACGATAACTTTGTTGAATAAATACTATTTATATGCAATCCCTGAATCAGGGTTTCCATTGTTTCAAATAAAAATGCAACGTTGTAAAATATTTTAAGAATTCATGTACAGTACTGTTAAATGCATGATATATTTGTAAACTCTTTGGTCCTCTGTCTTTCATTGCCTCTAAACTGATCATCTATTTTTCCTATGTAAATCATAGTTTAAAACCTAACAGGGCAGAACTGTATGTACCTAATTTTTGTATTAATAAATAAACCTGAACCATTTTTATCTTGCCCAGCCTCAGATTATTCCACTTCATTAGATTACATTGTTTAGCAGACACTGGAATAAAAAGGTGTTCACAAATATCGATCGGACTCTCCTACATCAGAGAAGTAACGTGAATTCTTAAACTGACTGGTATTCCCCCTTGCTCATTTTGAGTGTTTTGCATACACAAATACATTCAAAATCAATGGAACTTTGTTGATCCAAACCCTTTGAAAAATGGGGCTATTTTGGGAGAATGTAGGTGCTCACTGGCATAGAAATGAATCACTAAAGTTGATTTTCAAACTATATGACAAATAGATGTACTCTGTGAGAAAGTGCAACCTTCAGTTCGCACTTTCCCCTTCTGTTTGCAAACTATTTCCAAAGAAGCCTCGCAAGGAAATTGATGGTTTTAAAGATGATGGTTTCATTTTTGTCAGCTTCAGACGACACAGCTCCTTTTTCATCTGCCTTTCTCCATCTCGTTTGTATTGTGATCAAGACTGGATGTGATTATCATGGATCACTTTTGGAGATGGACTGAATTCACAGCAGTTTAACTATGTCAGCAGGTAAGCCCTTTAACTGGCATATTGAAAAAACACACGCTCAGTTCTTATTGGGTCCAGAGCCCATTAAAGCTAATAAACGCACACACACACACTTGTAACTGTTTTTTCATTTAAATAAGCAATAATGTTCTAAGTGACAAGCACCATTTATATTAACACTTAGCGTAAATGTTATATGGCAACTCTGTGGCTCCACAAACTAAAAATGCTTTGTGGATTAGTGAAATATAACCATCATTGCTACTTTTTCCATGATTACTGACTTTTTCTTCATTGCAGTGATGCATAATAAGCCTCTCCAGGCAGTGCTCAGCAGTTACTGTGCTTTATGTGGCTTCCTGTTGTTCTAGGAATCACTGGGAAGCTCTCACAGTTTATCAAGTTATTCAAGAATTGAAAAGGCACAATATGAAAAGGATTATTTAGCCTGTAATTTTCACATCATGAATTTGAAGTGATAAGTTTCTAACATGGATCACCCTCCAACAGACAACCACACTGCTAAATAAAATGAAAAACCAAACAAAGAACAAACGGAATTGCTCATAAATACCTACAAGACCAGTAGGGTTGAGTGGGCATTTTCACACTTCCTCAGTAATTACGGCAGTAACACGGCAAGTGTGTCTGTTTAATTATAGCACTGGCAGACAATAATGCAAGAGAACAGCAAGGGGGACTGGCTGCTGTTTCTTCCATACAAAGAGAATACTTAAGTCAAGGTAACTAATCCTAATAATGACCATAAAATATTTTGCCATATTTGCCTTCTGATCGAGTTACTGCCTGTCATTCTGATTATTTCAAAGATTATTTGAAAATGTTTTGATTTTTACAACTGGAATTGAGGCCGACGTCATCACAGGTGTTGATAGGATAATTCACTAATCCATACTAATAAAAACCTAAAGTGCAGAGCCACAGCACAAGTTCACTGACCACTAACTCGCATAACAGGACATGTAACACTTTGTTCTGCCACAATTCTCTATCCAGCCCTGACTCTTAAAGATTTGCATTAGCAAATACATTTTGTACATAGCGCCACCTAGATTATATTTTTTATCAGTATAATAAGGAACATTTACAGTGAAGGTATCTGAAAAAGTTATCATTGTCATTGTACTTAATTTGTTTTCCTAAAATACCCACTACTGGCAACTAAAGCTTGATTAAACTTTTTAATCTTTTTTTTTTGTTACTCAGACAGAAATATCTCAACAACTACTAGATGGATTGTCATCTCTTACTTGGGATGAATTTTAATAACTTTGATGATTGCCTGACCTTTCCTCTAGTGCCACCATGAGGTTGACATTTTTGGTTTTGGATGAAATGTCAACAACAACTTGGATAGATTATCATGAAATTTGGGACAGACATTCATGTCCCCCTCAGGATGAATTGTCAAAACTTTGGTGATTACGTAACTTTTCATCGGGTCAAAATTCTAACATGTCCTCTAAGTATCTCACCTGGGGGTCAGGATGTCCCAAGGGGTCCCAAGATTCATGGGAGGGGTCACAAATGGTTAAATGGAAAAGCAAGAAAAACTTATATTTCTGTTACAATAAATGATGGTGATATATTCTTAGACGTTTTGCCTTTTTCTTGTGAAATACTGTATACTTTCACCTTTTTGAGGCCTTTAAAAATCTCTGAAAAAGACCAAAATACACTCCTTGGTTGAACCCATGTCCACAACAAGGCATCACCTGTGAACATGACTTTATTTTAAGGGGTCACAAGTCAAAATGGTTGGGAATCACTGTCTGAAAGTGACCCCCCCCCCCAACACACTTATCCTCAGTTGCTTTAAGTAACAGAGACAGACAGACTTGAGTATTGGTCAAGATTAAAAATAAAAAAATAAAAAAATCTGTATAGTGGAAATAAATTGTCATGGTGCTTAGTATTCACAGGTTTCAATAATCCTCAGGTCTGTTCCCAGCTTAAGGTGTTACTGTGATCCCTTGTGACTTGTCACTCCTATGACAGTTTGCCCTCAATCAGATGAGATGGATGCTGCCTGCAGCTGTTCATTTCATTCAGAGCAGCTGCACAACATCACATGTCCACACAATCTCCATATTACACCTGTTGATTCGCTTCCAGATCCCTCAAAACGCCTCCAACAGCAGACGAGGCCCATGAGTGAGGAGATTGTCCTTGACATGTAGTTTGCTTTGCCTGTGATATCCACACTGTGTATTGAAAAGAATTGGAATTTGTTGGCTGCTAGTGGCTTCGCACAACGGCACACCTATATTTTCCACAGACAAAACACTTCAAAGATAAAAATGCCAGATGTGAACTAAATTATGCCAAATGTGACAGAAAATTAGGAGTGCGTCGCTGTCAGTGGGAGTTGTCGTGCAGACACTAAGCTAAATGTCCTGCAGGAATACACAAAGACACAGCTTGTTTGTTGCCTCATACTTTGTAATTGCTAGTCTAGGGATGAGAATACATCATAACCTAATATGTTCTATGATTTTCATTAGACTGTTTTGATGCATAGCCTAAGGCGTGAAGTATAGACTACGATGATTACAACGTAAATTGTCCGTTTTCACCTCCAAATACAGCTGTCAACAGGCTATTTTACACAATGAATGTTCACTGTTTCAGGCAAATAGACTATTCCATTAGTCAAATTGATTACAAATGGGTTAGTGGGGTCGACTGTGTTGGCCAAACAACAAATTAGATAAAAGTGAATGCAATCAGTCTGGTGTGCTGAGGTCTATTGAGTTTAATTCTTCCCAGCATAGTGCTGTTGTTATATGCTTTCTTACTTTATACAATATATTACCGTTCATTTTCATCAGCATTTACATATTCCTTTGCTTTGGTGTATTGTCTTGTTTGACATTTCTCACTGGTTGTTAATGACTGTGCTGCGTTACCTTTCACTGGTGTTCACATCAGTTTGACGTGCTGTTTATTGAGGACTGACAGCTGTTGACGTTTGCATTCATTGATGTGTTCTGTCGTTTCCAGCTGCTCATCCCTCCAGTCGCCTGAGTTTGTCCATTCTGTCCTTTGAGTTCGTCCATCACCTGTGACGTTTGAGTTTGTCCATCTCTTCTGTCATTTGAGTTCATACATCATCCCTTACGTCATTTGTCTGTCATATCTATGTTTCAGATTGCATTATCACTCTTTTGGAACAAATGTAACATCAAAGAGGAAATTCTGAATGGAGATTGCTGCGACTAAGTAACAGTTTGTAAAATCTCTACCAGTCAAAGTTTTCCATGGTTGTCCTCATCTGCACTATAGCTGGCACTGCTCCGCTGGCTGAAACAGGGACAAAAGCCATTTGGCACCACTGGCAGATAATTCATATGGTGTAGTGCTACAGGATTAAACCAGGAACCACTAATGGAATTGAGCACAAGACTTCTGCAAGGCTATTTTCAAGAATGTCCTTGAGCAATCACAGTCACAATGATGACATGATGGAGAGGAAGCTGAGTCTGTGGGAGCATAAATGCTGTTATTAGACACGTCTGTATTGTTATTATTGATAATAAACAAGGAAAGGGCAAAGTATACTGTAAAATGGTGAGCCCAGTGTTGAGACATGCTCTCTTTATATTTCCACAATCTACAACAATCCTCAATTACATCTTCACAGAGACTCAGTCATGCCAGTGTGATTTTGTAATCCCTCGAGCTCGGGGAAACGTCTCACATTCAGAATCCTTAGGTAATTCTGTACAGAAGATAAAAACAAGAAAACAGGGAATTAGCACTGGACTGAAAATTGTCTTCTGAATTCAGTCAGTCATCATGCATCTTTATGCACTGGTGTAGTTGAATAAAAGCCTATAAAAATAGGGAGGGGGGAGGGGATAAATAACACCAATCACAGGACACCCGAGTCCAGCAGGCCAAAACTCACAAGAACAACCTTTGGATCAGCAGGAAAACAAAATTCAGGGATTCAAAAAACAAATCAGGAAAGGGAGGGGTTTAACTGACATCATCAGTCAATAACAAAAGTCCTATATGAAGCATCATTCACATATAGCGGGTTTGGGAGCTGTGACAAGTTCCTCGAATACCTAGGAGCCCTGTTTTTAGAAAAAACTAATGTATACTGTATATGTATATATGATTAGTGGGAGGGGCTACACTTGGATTTACACTACACAACTTTCGGACATAAACTAAAAAATTCATACATTCACATATCCCCATTAAATTCTAGAATCTTTACACCCAATCAGTAAAGAAGTTGATTCTTAAAGGGACAGTTCACCCCAAAATCAAAAATACAATTTTTTCCTCTCACCTGTAGTGCTATTTATTTTGCAGAGTTTTGGAAATATCAGCTGTAGAGATGTCTGCATATAATGGACTATATGGCACAGACCTTGTTGTGAGCAGTTTCATGTAGGAACTATAGGTAGAAAGAAAATAGTTCCTATATGAAACAAATCTGTGGATTATCTTGAGCAACCGGGTCATGATTTCTGGAAACAGACATTGCTGTTGAGTTTTTCAAATACATTTTTTTGGTACTTTGAGCACCACAAGCCATATAGTCCCATTATATATATATAAAAAAAGCAGATATCTCTACGGCCGATATCTCCAAAAATCTCCAAATAGCACTACAGGTAAGAGGAAAAATATGTATTTTAAATTTTGGGGTGAACTATCCCTTTAAAAGATGTCCCAAATGTATACAATACTCCCCCGTGTGTCTGATAAGACAATTTCAACATTTCTTGCAAACAAAGTCAAAACATAAAGAGGAATTTCTTTTTATAGTCTTCTAAACACAAGCGAGTCATGAAAATCAACCACAATATGTGATTTGTGAACATATTTAAAGCTATAAAAGTGTAATTATGCGATAAACTAAAAAAGACACCTTGTTGCAGAACACTCACGGCATGCGTACAAAGAGAGAGTGAGTGAGTAAGTCAGTCCACGATAACGAGGCTGCTGAATTTACAGTAATTGGTATTTTGTGTCATGAGGACGTCAGTCGCACTCACCACCACATAATGTTTCATTAGCATCTTCAGGACTGAGGTGTGTCAGGCAGCGCACAAGCATCAAGCATCTCAGCATGAGGTATGAGTCACTGTTAACTAGCACTTCAGCAGCATTTCAGTAGCTTACAAATTCATGGTGGCTTTATGTAGTCAGTTGTGATGAAAATAAAGTAATACAGACTTGTGGCATCAATAAACCCCCTCACTGTAACACAGGCTATTGTAACACAATGTTGTTAATAACTAGATTTTGTATTCATCAGCCATTCAACAAGTTAGAGGCTGGGGTAAGTCTCAAAGCTGTAAACAAAAATAACCTCTCGTATATATAACAGTGTCCCTGTTTCATCATCACCTGCCAAACTGTGCAAAATGGCTCTTCTAAATGTAAGGTCTCTCTCTAATAAGTCCATCATTCTGAATGATTTTATCTCCACCCAACCTGGAATTCTTATTTTTGACAGAAATCTTGCTGAAACCTGGTGAACACAGCCAGCTCTTGGAAGCACGTCCCCCTGACTATGACCTTTATAGCGCCCCTCGGCCCAGTGGCCATGAGGGTGGCTTAGCTGTCATTTTCAGAAACTGCCATGAATTCACTCCCATTGGCACTAATGTAAACTCTAGCTTTGAAGTCCTGATGTTTAATACTGGGGGTTTAAGTCCAGCACTCTGTGTAGTTATGTATCGTTCAGCTAGGCTGGATGGCATTTTCCTCACTGAGTTCTCTGAGTTTTTATCATCAGTTGTTGTGAATCATGACAAAATTTTAATCTCTGGTGATTTTAATTTTCATGCTGACCTTTCATCAAACGTTAAAGCCACTGAATTTCTTGTTATTATGGACTCTTAACTTTGTGCAGCTTGTTTCCGGCCCAACCCATAACTGAGGCCACACACTAGATTTAGTTTTTACGCTTGGTCTGACCATTCCCTCTGTGGCTGTGGAGGAGATGGGGATCTCAGATCATATGTGTGTCAGGTTTTCCACCATGTTTTAGACTGTTCCCAATTCTCAATTACCTGCCTCTTACTTCCTTACAATAAACCCTTCTACAGCTAGCAAATTCTCTGACGCTTATCCAGCTTCTTCCCTATCCTGCTACACAGAGGCCCGCTCCTCCTGCCTGAGCACAGAGGAGTTAATCACCTGGTTCAACTCAACTTGTGCGCCACTAAAAATCAGAAAACCTAAAACAAAAACTCAACCCCTAATGGTCCCATTATTAAAAAGCCTAACCTTTATGTAACTGTTCAAAATAATTTCCGGCATATTCCTAAATTGCCATTTCTGGCCATCTAAAGTCATGGAAAAAATTGTCTATTCTCAGCTCTTGGAGAAATTTCACCTGAAAATTGTCCCTAATGCCTTCCCTGCATTGGCTACCGGTCAAGTATAGGGCCGAGTTTAAGGTTTTATTGTTTGTTTTTAAATCTTTCCACGGCCTGGCGCCCCGGTACATCTCCGAGCTCCTCTGCTCCAACCCCAGATCCTTCAGATCCTCAGACCAGCCTCTCCTGGCTGTCCCTCGGGGTAAGGGTGATCGTGCATTCGCAGTAGCTGCCCCAAAGCTTTGGAATAGTTTACCATTTGCAATTAAGTGTTCCCCCTCTGTAGACACTTTAAAGGCTAAACTAGAGACCCACATGTTTCCCCAGGCCTTTGAATGTCCATAATGTGTTATGCTTCAGTTTTGGTCTTCTGTGTTTTAAATTTTCCACCTTTTTCTTTATTTATTCATTTGTGTATGGCATACTGTTGTTATGGTGGCTACCATGTTATGTTATTCTATTTTATTTGTTTTATTTGTGTACACATAAGAGAAAACTTTCTCATTATAATGACACAATCAGAAGCGATCCCCTCCACCTCTTCCTACACCAAAGCATCCGAGGACCAGCTAAAAGCCACCAAGATGTGACTCCATGAAAGCTTCAAGTTTCTAACGTGGCCTTTAGTCTTTACAGCCCTGAAATGAGGGCTAGAAAAAACTTTGAGTCTTTCCTTCTTGTTGCCAAATAGAATTATTCTTGTCTTGTCTGTTTTTAAAGTCCAACTGAAATTAAAATAATTTATTTTCCAAGGAAATCAAATAAAATCTATTTGGTATTTGTTTTGCATTGTGTGCTTATTTTGTCAAAATTGTCATTTCCCCCCTAAAATTCTGCAGTTCTCCAGTGGGCATGAATTTTTGGTACTGCAATTTGATTGGTGCAATATCTGTGTGGGCAGGAACTAAAAATAGTTTACTATGTCACTTAATTTCCAACAGGCAGTGAATAGAAGAGCCCAGTTATTAACTAGCTAGCAGATACAAATGGTAATGGTTTATATTATCAGGAAAAATTCATATAATTTTAGCCCCAACTTACAGCATTCTGTACATTACTATGTGAGGAACAATAACATAAGGAGTGCTTTGGTCACAAATGGTGCTACATGATGCTCTGAGTTTCTGATCATTTGTCATCACCACAAATGAAAGAAAGACACAGCTAGATTGTGCAGGAGTTTGCCAGTGGCACTCAGCAGGTATTAAAGTAACATATACAAGAGTAACGTCTCTTGCTAGCATGGCTAGTATAATAAAAGCACAATGAGTACTCCAAAATGTTGAATGTTGTAAAGGGACTGGCAGCTTAAACTACTAATGGTATATATCAACGTGGACTTGCAATGTCTTGACTTGAAAAAGAAACAAAAACATCTGCGCTATGTAACATTCTCCACTTAGTAGCACAACAGAAGTTGACAGTGCAGCTCCTAGCCTTCAGTTGTCACTTAGTTGATGTCATAAGAGCCGTTACGGTGCTTTGATGTCATCAGAAGTCAGATTTGTCAAATAAAGCAAGGTTTGGAATAGTGTACATTTATTTAGCATAACTTCACGCAGGTTGCTTGTTATTTTAGGACAGACTTAATGAAAACATCAGGGAAAATGCATAACTGGAGTTTGGCTTTCACTATTTGCAGCACATCAAAGGTAACCAAAGACAAAGGGGTTCTGTTGCAAAGGGAGAGAATCTGATCAATAATGAAACCCTACTGGAGTTTTAGCTTTTCTGAGACTGATGCAGGAAGATGGGAGGCAGAGCATGGTCACCTGTTGTTCTACTGTGTGCTAAAGTGGTTATTCAGCAGGAAGGTCATGGACACACTGTCGGGACTGAGGGAGCAAGTGAGGGCCCTCCCAGAGTGCGAGGATAGGGATTGATATGACCTTCTCTGTGACAAGCTGTGGCTGGCCAGATTAATTTACTTTATACAGATCTTCGAAACCTCAGTGAACCTGATGCAGGCCCTCATCACGGCAAGAAGTCAAGCATTTTGTAGCTTGAGGATGACACTCACTACACTGAGTGAGGTTACGACAGGCTTGACTTGACTCATGCGATATCTTTTCTTCACTATCTGTTTACCATAAGCTAGAAGCTTTTTTTTCTTATGCTTGTCTGAAAAAGTAGCTTATGTTCTGATTCAGTCTGGCACTTCACAACTACTGTACATTCAGTGACCAGATAAAAAGAAAAGCCTGTACAATGTGATTATATTCTGTATAATAGCCGTGAAAGAACTACTACAGCACCTTTGTAAAGCTCATCATACACTTTATTGTTGCAACTAAATGTCACCAACATCTCAGACCAAAACAAATGGCTACTACGGCGCACCAGACTCCATTGGGAAAAACAGTAATTTTACCTTGCAGATCATCGTAAAACACACTTCATTCAAACTGGACAGAAACAAAAAGAAAGTCACCAAAACCGTCTTCGTTAGTGTTTTCACTGTTCCAACAATCACCAACTCTACTTTGGTGGAAATAAATCTTTGATTTACTGCATTAGATGAGAAAACTAAAAACAGCTCTCCTCACAGACGAACAGTTTCACATGAAGGACTCACATGCACTAACATGCACGTGCGGCCAGTGCCGCTGTTTAAACAAAGCACAGAGAAGCTCTGATAACACAGGCATGATACTGTACGGCCAGCTTAACTTGTGATACAACATCTGTAGGCATTTATTTGAAAAATGCAATGAGATAACTTCTGTTATGAATTGGTGCTATATAAATAAAATTGAATCTCACTTATTACAATAGTTTTCTACACAATGCAGCCCACTCTTTCATCCTCAGACACAAATGTAATGCATTTTGCAAATGGGGACAGAAGCTGGATGCACAGGTGTAGAAACTAAAATCAGTAGGGAGCGGTAACTCTATGCCATGTAAATTTGGTTAATGTGTCTCAACTTTGTGTGTTTTTGAGTAAACTGGACAGTGAGTAGACAGTGATTATCTTGTGACAGTCACATTGCTAAAAGCTACACACAATAATAAAACCTGAATGCATGTAAAATGTGAGTGAACCGTGTTATATACTACAGCATTACACTCAATATATTTATATATATTATATATACACAATATATTTGAGAATTACTGGCTGTATTTGCTACCTTTCATCATTTAGACCCACCAAAATCAAATCCTTAACGTAGGCAACACACCAGCTGTGGTGTAAGAAAAAGTTGACATATGTTAACATTGTGGACAAGTTCAATTTGCAATGCAAGCTCTAGGTCTTCTTACATAGTAGCTAGAGTGACCCATTACTGTGACTGAAGGAAAGACAACAGTAATGATTAGTAATCCAGGATTTTATTTCAAAGCGTACAGCCTTTACAAAAATAATCTCTCGCTGTGGAGCGATGGCACATGCAGGTGGTGCACTCAATCTAGACGTGGAAAAAAACCCAGACTGTTATCAAACATATTGTCAGGTTCATGTCACTCATCCAAAGAAGCAGTTTAATCTTTATTAGTCATTACTATATTAGTTCTTAAAATTGTGTGACATTCATCAATGTCAGCCCCTGAGCGCTCCTCCGCACAAGCCTGACACAGTTTAATAATTTAACAATTATGACGATAACTGAAAACACGAGTTCAGTGTTACATCCACAGACGTGCTTTCTACAATACACATTACAATCCCCAGTGCTCCATGACAGGAATGTATGGCATGTGGATGAATTACAAGTTAGCAATTATAAAACTATGTGTATGTTCTCTGTACAGTTGCTGAATGTGTATTCCACCTCAACAATTTGAAAATACCAACTCATCCGCTTGCAAATGTCCTCCATTCCAGGCCAGTAGCCAGAATATGATGGCACTGTGGGTTTTGTCCGCTCCACAGTGCCCACCAAAATGACTGCGGTGAAACTCCTCAGAGATTGAGTTGGCCTCCTCTGCTGTTGACACAACTTTGCCAGGTGCTCCGACCACTTCTTCTTTTGCCTCAAAGATGTAGTAGTCTCCGTCTGGTGTTTCAATATCATGATATTAGATATATTGGGAGTTGTTCCATAGCAGATGATCATTATTTTCCATAATGCATCCTTCCCCTTTATCCTGAAGGTGTCAGCTCTTCTCTTGATCACGTATTTCTCCTTGCTGGTTAACCCTTCAGGATACTGGTTGTGGAGTTTCAGATCCATCTCCTCTTGAACAATTTTACGTTCAATTTTTCCACCACCTATCTGTCCCTAGACCCCCACCTATTTACTCCTACTCCTTCGTACTCCCACGTCTGTCTACCTACTTACCCTCACCTCTTCACACACAAACAAATGCAACAAAATACACAAGTCAAATGGCAAATGCACACAAACCACACTGCCAGAAACAAATAAACACAACAAACCTACAATACCTCTCTCAGAAACACACCTCAATTTCTCACCCACTATCACTCACAAGGACAACCACTCACACAATCAGTCACAATCAGTGTTCAGTCACTGTCCAATTTACTCAAAACCCCACAAAGTTGAGACATATTAACCAAATTTTCATAGCATAGAGTTACCGCTCCCTACTGATTTTAGTTTCTACACCTGTGCATCCAACTTCTGTCCCCATTTGCAAAATGCGTTACATTTGTGTCTGTAGAAAACCGTTGTGATAGGTGAGATAAATGTCTGTAGACTTTAATATAAAACATGATCGATGGTTGTATCACAAGTTAATCTGGCCGTACAATATCACGCGTTGCCACAGCGCACTCCACACTGAGATCGAGCTGGGTGTAAACATACTCTCCAGACTGTTTCACTTCCAGGCTGAATGAAAGTTTGAACTGTTTTCAAATCAACTTGACGTCAGATTAATGACGATATATGACACAAATATGAGACTGACAACGAGACAACTTTGTAAACGATTACAGAGAGTGTGGAATATAAAGCATGATCGATGGTAAAATGTATCACAAGTTAATCTGGGCGCACCACGCTCTCCACACTGCGTTCCAGCTATATTAATGTTAAGAATCTCATTTACACAACATTTAAAGGAACAGTGTGTAGGATTTAGTGGCATCTAGCAGTGAAATTGCAGTTTGCAACCATTTGAGTACACTCGCATCACCCTCCCGTTCCAAGCATGTAGGAGAATCTATGGGGGCACAGGACCCGCACCCTCTGTAGATAAAGACGGCTTATTCTAAGGTAATGAAAACACAACAATTCTTATTTTCAGCTGATAATACAATAATGAAAAAATACTTATAAATAGTAAATTCCATTTCTGCCAATAGCTCCTAAATGTTACACACAGGACCTCTAAGACTTCAAATGTTTAACAGAAATTCTATGTTACAAAATTAGGGTATGGAGTTTGAGAGATGTAGGCATTTACCAGATAGAGCAGCTCTAGTGAACAATGCTATTGTGTTGTGATGGGATTTGTAGGATTCAGTGTTTTTAGAGCTTGACCCATGCAAGGGACTAAAAGTCAGTTTTTTCGGCCTCTGCTGATTCCATTTGACCATTCCCTTTTAAAATCTGTTTCTTCTGAGTCCCCAAACTTAATGGAAGTGCAATGCTAAACTGCCGGAGTGCCCCTTTAATGTTTTGTTCCGCCATGTATGTAAAATCTTAAACATTAAAGTTGAATTTTGGTACAATGCCTGAAAAGGTTTTCGAGCCCTGGCTGCAAGGGAGCCTGAGCCTTGAGGTGCCTCCTGGTAAAGTTTTTGGTTTGCAAGCTTCAAAAAAAGAGAAGTTGATTTTGCCATTTGTGTAACAGTATTACAACTTTTACCTTACTTGCTAATAAGAAGTTTCAGCTTCACTGAAATTGTACTCAGGAGTTACATGAGGTGAAGTGAATCCATGTTGGTTACATTCAGACACGTCATGTGAAACAGTAGCTTTTCCAGCATCAAAGTGGACATGTGAATGACTGCACAATTACATGGGGGGTATATGTATGTGGGCAGAGGGTGCCACATGAGTGTACCAGAGTTGTATGCCTGAACTAGCGTTAGAGATGTCACTGTATCCCAGTTTTATTATTTCACTGATGTTCATTTTAAATTATTTTACTTTACTGTATGCTGAGTATTAAATACACAATTCTCCATATGCAAGCACACAATGAGAATACTTAGGGAGAATGGCTATTTCATCAATTCATTTCAAACTACATCAGGATAAATTAATTAATCGGTTGCTGAATTCATTCAGTGTTTCATTATAATTAGAAAGAGACTTTTGACTTGTGACCAAACAGGTCCAACAAATGACTGCAGTACATCTTATTATTAGTTAGTTATTTAGTTATTTATATATATTTAAATTAAATCTATGATACAAACTAGACTCGTGATTCGTTTAGCAAACACTTTGAAACATGCTCTTGCAACTAAATTTGATGTCATGAAAATTTGCAGTCATCACTTTCTAAACAGAAAATTTGAAATGTGATGAGTGAGGATGATAAATTCAGTCCAGAAGAAAATGAAAAATGTAAGTTCGTAGCTCATGTTGCATTTACATGTGAATCAATAAGGTAAAGATGAACAGCTACAATAGCAGAAAACATAACTGGAACAGCGATCCAAACATAGACGATCAATTCTTTGCGGCTCTTGATGATCTGTTAGCTGATGGATGTCTTTCGTTTAAGCATGACAACAAAAAACATTTATGAGTGCATGACAAGAGATTACTTGCTACTGAAGAATTACATTTTTAATGTTGCTATACTGTCAAGCAGTGCTTGTCAAATATTTATTTCCAGTTTGATCTTTCAAATTCATATGAGCTACAAATGGTGACGTGATTCAAATGAGTGAACAGTACAAAATGTTTTTATGCTAAATTCTTTAAAGGGAACAATGAATCTTTGACCCCTAATAATGTTTGACTACCTAAGCAGTCACTCCATTTGTTCATTTCTGAGCTCTTAAGTTCGCTCTTTAGTGTTTTGGAGCAGAATGTCAAAAGAGCCATAAAGAGAGCAGTTTGGCAGGCATTTTGTTAAAAGGTGTGCACAAAATGAACATTAAATGTCAGCGTTTATCTACCCACCTTAGGGAACCTTCAAACTGAAACGCTGGCTGAACTGGAGATAGAGCAAAACGATCATTTCATTTGGCTTTTAACTTATTTGTAGCAATATCACAAAAAGCCTCACACACTACTCCATTTCGCTTTTAGATTTAGCAGAACTGAAAGCATAGTTGTTAAGGCATCATCAAGAATAATTTTTAGCCTAAAATTACATGTCTGACATTTCAAATATCTAACGTATAGATTTGTAGCCATACTGGCGGCATCTACGGATGGCAATTTTGGTCCGTCAGTCAGTCCAACACTTTGCTCCAGACTGAAATATCTCAACAACTATTTTATGGGTTGCCATTTACATTTTTTACAGACATTCATGGTCCCCAGAAGATGAATCTTACTGATTTTGGTGATCCCTTCACTTTTCATATAGCGCCATCGTCGGGTCAAAAGTGTAATTTGTCCAATACTTTGGTTTATGACCTGCACAACTAAGTGACATTCCCAGCCTCATCTGTACTTTGTGTTTACTACTACACTGTGAGCATTTTAACATGGTGACATTAGCTTTTAGCTCAAAGCAGCACTGTGCCTAATTACAGCTAGTTTCTTTTACTGCTGAAGAATAACAGACTCATGCATGTTTCTGGTTGACAAAATAGTTCAGTGGTGTTTTGAACATTAAATACACACTAAGTATACTATGCAGTTTCAATTCGATATTTTAATGTTTTTTCAAATACATTTCTGTGTGTGATTATGTAATTATGTATAATTATTCACAGAAATAGAAATGATTTATATCACCTAATCAAAAAGTGTCATGTAATTAGAGAATAAATAAATGACAGGTTTGTTTCTACTTTGTCTGCCTCCACCGCTCTTTTTCTTTCCCTCTGGAGTACACACACACACACACACACACACATATGTCTGACACAGACACATTCTCCCTCTCGCTCTGTCTCGCTCATTCTCCTGCCACCCTGGGGAGTTCACTGCTCTTGCTGTTTTAACCTCCAACCCGGGTTGTCCATGCTGCGCACGCTGCGCGTCACTCAGTGAACTGTTTGTTTGCCACTCATCGCTCACTGCCCTGTTCCTGTCCCCACACAGCTCCCTGCAGGCAACAAACCACTGGAGTGATTTCACATCACAAGCCCCGTCTACACAGGCTACTTCCCCCCGGAGCAACTGGTAATTTACTCCAGACAAGGCATCTCTGCTCCCATCAGTGAGATAACGCTTTATTCTTCCTTTCCGACTCCACCTCCCCCCTTCTCTACAGCAGCTTTACATGATCTGCATGCAGTATGACTCACCATGTAAGGTGTTATCAATAATAATACTGCATCAAATAAAGATATTACTCCACCAGTACATGATGTATTTACACTTCACAAGCAGCTTGTAATTAAAAGTCAACATCAGGCATGGTGTCTTGCTTGTTTTGACTTGTCAAATTCACAGTGTGCTCCCCTATGACTGTGAAAGCTGACTCTGTAGGAATAATGACAGAACACATGCTACACAATACAGAGAGCAAGCCATGAAGACTGAAATCCCTGTTTGGTTTCATGCCAATGCAACAGTTGCAAGGAGCAGAATTAAGGGCTCTGAAAGTTGGCAGCAGCAGGGCAAACACTGAATATGAACACGTGCTGTCACACTGACGTGCTTCAACAAATAACCTCCATTTTCATTCTGCTGCACTAACAGTTCCCTCCTATTCTCTTTGTGTCTCCACCTCAGCCCTGCTCCTCCATGGTTTCCTTGCGTCAAATTGCTTTTGAACCTTCACTGCAAAAATCACCATCTTCTTTCTTTAACTGACTCCTCCATAATCTTATTTTCTTAAAGGTTTTGAGTGAAAAAATACACCAGTTTAGTAAGAATATTGTAACTTGTTTCAAATGGAAATCAACATGTTCTAGAGAAAATAACACAGGTTTCCACTTTAGAAGAAGACTTTATTTTCGATACCTTACTTTGAGAAATATTGAGGGTCTTTCTACAAAAGAAATGTTTTCATATGTAAAATGATGTCCAACAAGCAGCCGTACTAAAGAAAAAACAATACTAAAAGTCAACAGCCATGCTACTGGCTTTTTAGCTAAATGCTAATGCTAACATTGCACCATGCTTGCAATAACAATGCTAACATGCTGGTGTTTATCAGGTATAGACGGGTCTCCAAGCAACATCATCAATGAGATGTGCTCATTCATGGGGGGTAGAAAACAAACCAGAATGACTGAGAGCTTATGAAAAGTTGTTTTTGTCTCAAAACTTGAAACCTTAAACTGAATCCCTATAATAATGGGTGCAAAATGTTCATCATCCCAAGGAGGAACCCCCCTGGTTAGCTGAGAGTGCAGAATTAGCGATTAGCTCCAGAAATATGGTCAGAGCCCTGCATTTAATATGGTGAAAAGTACTGGAAGGTGGTGGATAGTTTTACATATGGTGTGGAAGAAACACTAATTTTAAGGTATGACAGCTCACACCGTTACTGTGTATTTATGGCTCTTTAATGAACTGTGTGAACATTTGTCAGAATTTTTTGGAGAAAAAGTATCAAATAGGTGTGCAGAGTCTCTTTTTATGATTCTGTGTGGCTGATAATTAATACTTATTAAATCCTGTATTGATGCAGGTTTTTTTACACTGCAGTCATCTAATATTTTGTACTAATGTAATACATCGATGTCTGATCAATTTTGATACAGCAGGATTTTCATGCATCCTGGCATTATTACTATAATATCCAGCATGAGAGAGGTTCTGTGCTTATATCTTGTGCGGCAGTCAAACAGCAGGAATTTCATACAGTATACGCTAATGTTACTTTTTTCTAATGCAAATGTTACTTGTGTGAGGGGGGCTTCTGTGCTTTTAACCTGTGCTGCTGGTTGATGTTTTGGGACACAGTTTGTTTCTCACTACCTATAGAGCTAACTTTGTGTAGTCTTGTTTAGCATTATAATAGCTAGGCTACTAGCTGCCGTTTCTCACCAGTATTCCATGCGTCGTGTTAGCTAGCCAGAGCTGAGAGGCTAAGACAGGCGTGTGGTAAAGAGTTTTGGAAATTCAAGGACACATGCCACATACAAATTTACCTTAAAACAGTATTTTGACTGGTTTCCAGCAAATTTCTTCATTTCTAAATATTGAAAATGTTATTTATTATTAAACTACCATGACATTGTGGCAACATGTTTTCTACTACTCTGCACTGTTTGTAAATGGGAAACCAGTCTATAATATTTGTTAGCATGCTAACATTTGCTTATTAGCACTAAACACAAAGTTTTAATTTGATGTAGGCCTAAATTTGTGGTCATGTCTTAACCAGACATTTGATGCAAGCTTTCAGTACTTCTCAGTTTTCAATACTTGATACTGTGTCAGATTTTTCACTTGTTTTACAAAAAATAAGCCATTCCCTCACTCCAGTCTCTTCATGCACTATTACCTTATACCGTATTATTATCATCAACCGGTAAACCCACTTGGTACTTCACACTTATTTTATTTTATACTTATACCCACTTGGTACTTAATTTATTTTATTTTCTGACCTGTATTATAGTGTATTATATTTTTTTGCTAGTACTTCTATTCCTGTGTGCACTGACGTAAAGGCGAGCTGCTGTAACAAAAGAGTTTCCCCTCGGGGATCAATAAAGTATTTCTGATTCTGATTCTGATTCTGATACTACTGTACACTTGTGAAGGCAAACATGTGTACAAAAGCCACGTCAAACTTTGAGAGATGCATGACCTTCTTGTTTCTTAAAAAAACAAGCTGATTCACAGATTCATTTCACGTCTCCTGTGCCCCCAAATGGGATGTAAACTGTATTTTGTCAGCCATGTATATTGTTCTTTGTTATCAGTCTCTGCATGCATTGAGAAATATTGCTACAAGTACGGCAATTAAATGGATTCCTTGGGCTGTCACGGCAAAGCATTGAGGTCTTTGTTATTCAAGGAGGAGCAACCCAATCTATACTAATGGCTGTGCATGCTAATCGTATGTTGTTCACTTTTACTTCCACTGCATATTGGATTGCTAAACTCTCACTTGGTCTTGCTTCATGTGGATCATCAATGCAAATACTCCCCCTAATCCACTCACTGCTTCGATGACCATGCATCACATCAGTACAAACTGAAGATATGAGCACTCTATATGTATATAAACACATAATGTTAGACATACATTTTGGATCATGATCATGTTGTTTAGTACTTTTATTTATGTGGCATTGTAATATAGAATACTGTTTGGACCTAATGTTTCCTTTAAAAAGTTATATTTTATATTGTTTATATTGTTAAAATCAATAAACTAGCTATATTGACAGTCTATATTTACAAGCAGATTTACAAGAGCAGAGTCACATTTCAAGTGATTGTGCTTTGTGTTGTGGATTAAATCAGTGATTTTAGTTACATTGCATTTCATTCATGGTAAACACAAGATAATTACTTTAAATTAGGGAGGTGTGACCAGACTTTTATTCATGGAAAGTTCTTGAGGGGTTTATCAGTGTGTTGCGTAATCAACACTTGTCTAAAATTTTCAGCTCATTAAATCTAAATTAAAAAGACAAATCATATCAGCTTTTTAACTAAAGAAGAATTATGTTGTCAAGTTTTTTGTGTTTTTGGAAAGAGCCACATACTAACTCATATATTCATTAATTTATTTAGTAGCTGTATTTACTGTATGACTTCAGACTTGCATGGGTGCATTCCATGTACAGTATGTGCCTGTTTTTGGTGTCTTTGCATCTATGTTTGGGAAATAGTTAACAAGCAAAGAATGTTCAACATTTCCATTTACTTCCACAGGAAAATGTGAGATCATGCAACAAAATCAAATTGCATATATTGTATGCAGTTTCTGGGCATAACATTATATGCATGATGATCTCTTTTATGATTTTGCTTTCTGATAATAAAGGAGTGTATTCATGCACATGTCGCGTGTAGGTGCAAGGCTATTGGAGATCAGCATTGATGAAAATGCACACTAACTGCAGAACCACCAATTTCATAAATTGATAATGAATCCATCAGAGTCCTCCACTATGCTGTAATTTATTGTACATAATTAATTTTTTTTACTGTACATGTATGTATAAAAATACAGAATTACAACAGATTTAAACTAAACAGTCTACCCATTTAGCCATCCATCATTTATCTACCCTTCTATCTAGAGTGCACAGCTATAGTCTGTCGTTCTACCTTTCCAGTATGCAATAAAAATTTAAGGGCAAAATACAGTGAACACAAACTCCTCATCCCACCCACGACAAGCAGACCAAAAATACACTCCAGCTGGGTCCCTGTGCAAATCCTAACCTACAGATGAGCAGAGCGAGGTGATGACAGTCATGCTTTCGTATTTACCCTTTCCTTTCTACAAATGGCACTGTAGAAATAGCAGTGATAATTAAGAGTTAGATTGTGCATCTTGATTTTGTATTTCATCCTTCAGTGATGAAGATTGGCCCAGGGTTACTTAGTCCCCTACAGCACAAAATAAGTCAAATTTCTCTTTTCAAAACAGCATACTCAGTGTATGAGTCTTTGTGCTAAATGTTATTTTGCATGTTATCATCCTCATAATAACAATACAAACATGTTGATGTCGACCATGTTCACCATCTTAGTTTAGCGTGTTCCATGCTAACATTTGCTGATTAGCGCTAAACACAAAGTGCAGCTGAGGTTGATGGGAATGTCAAACGTTTTTCTAGTATTTCGTCATGAACCAAAGTATTAGACAAATTAAAACTTTGACCTAATGATGGGACTAGATGAAAAGTCGGGGGATCCCCAAACTCATTAGGACAGATCTTCTAGGAGCCATGATTGTCTGTGCAAATATTTTGCCAATCCATCCCGTAGATTTTGAGATATTTTAGTCCGGACAACCAACAAACTCCCTGACAGGTCGACATTGCCATCCATAGAACCGTACCGCTAGCTTGCCTGGCTAAAAACTTTACATTCAAGCTTTTAGTGCAAGATGAGGTCACCAAGGAATATTCCACTGAAAACCTACGTTTTGAGACTCACCCCCTGTAGGCAATTGTTGCTTCCCCAATTAACTGCTAAATGTTCTACTTCCAGCGGACCGTAAATAGTGTATTTAGCATAAAAAGCTTTGAGTGTTTGGAACATGCTGAACATATGGATCAACAGTGGAGAAGAGGATTATACTGAAGGAGGGTTTTGAGATATTTGCATCAACATTTTGATAAATTTTGACTTTTTTTTTTTTTTACGTTACTCTGGATTGCCATTGGGTGGGGTGCACGGTGGCAGAGCGGCTAAAGCTCCTGCCTCCCAATAAGGAGATCGTGGGATCGATTCCCGGACCAGACCATCATCACACAATCTCTCTGGGTGGAGTCTGCATGTCCTCCCCGTGTTACCGTGGGTTCTCTCCGGGTTCTCCGGCTTCCTCCCACCGTCCAAAGACATGCATGTGTAGGTTAATTGATAACTCTAAAAATGTGAATGTATGTGAGATGAATGGTTGTCTGTCCTTGTCTGTGTCTGTGTTAGCCCTGCGACGAGTTGGCCACTGTCCAGGGTGTACCCTGCCTAAGGCCCAAAGTCACTGGGATAGGCTCCAGTCACCCGTGACCTAATGGGACCAAGCGGTAGAAAATGGATGGATGGATGGATTGCCATTGGGATCTATTGTAAGGACCGTGAATCCAAGCTGACTGTAGCTGCCATCGTTTGCAAAGAGGCAAGATACAAGCTTTTCAGAGCCAGTTTTTTAAGCCTACAAGGGGTGAGTGTTTAATACTAAAAATATAGATATAGAAAAAAGATTCACTGTTCACTGGAATTCAAAGTCTCCATTTCATGGGCTATTTAAGGGCCACCCAAAAGCCTTCCATTACAAAAACTGTGACACTGAGAGCAAAATGTGTCCTTGTTAGATGAGTGTGTGTGTGTGTGGCATGCAGTGCGACAGTTGAGGGGTCACTTGCCGACCTTGAAATCCGTCTCTTTGGACAAGATAAGAGGGTGGATGGGAGCAGCAGACAGGAGCAGCACTTGGTCTTGCTTATCCTCTGCTCTGTGATGTCTGCTGTTAAATGACCAGTTTGCCAGGATTTTTGTCCTCGCCTACATCACCCTTTAGCCTGACAGGGTGACAGCTCTGCATCTAAGGGTTTAATCATCACAGTTATCGCAGGCAGGTAGCTGAATATATCCCCTTTGTGACCGTAGCAGCATCGTTAAGCAATAAACCTGTCAGCAGGCATCTTCTTTTGATAGCTGACGTTTGGCTGGATGCATATGCACAATGCTGCACGTCTATGTGAACCACATTGTTTTATGTGGTTGGATTATGACAGAGGCAATGGTATTACAAGCTGATCATTTTTCTTTTATGGTTTTTGATAACAGGAGAAACTTTGATACAAGCAAAAATAAAAGATGTGCATTTCAGTTTAAAAAAAGATTTATTAAATAGCATTTAAAATAAGGCAAATTACACCCTTTGGGTAGATAGATTTAATAAATGTGGACAGAAACGTCTGAGTGCTTTTATTTTTTTTTCTTCTCCCAAGGGGGGCTTGAATTTACAGAGTAATTAGTTGAGTAGAATACACCCTCTAATTTACCCCCAGCCCATCCTGCTCTCCTCTGCAGCAAAGTTTACATTTGGTAATGAATTAAGAGCCTTGCGCTATTAAAAGGGGGTTTTGCTGACATCTCTATAAGCTTAAGATAAGCTGGGCCTAAATCAAGAAAAATGCAGACCAAGCACATTGCAGTCCAAGGAAATCTTAGCGAGAAGAGCTTTCAGCGGAAGATAACAGTAGGTATATTTGCCTTTGCATTACCCATAAAACATCCTGGTTTGTCTTAATTTGAAAATGCTTTTAGAGGGAGTCCTACAAAATTAGAAGGCTAGAGTCCTTTTATGTTAATAAAAAGGGATTTTAAATACTGTTTAGTTCTAAAGTTATATTTTTAGATTATTTTATACCAAACTACTTTAAACAGATTATTTGCATTAGATTTAATTGATACTATAAAATAAGTGTAACTCACAATCCTCCACAGTGAGTTTCCAATAAAAATCTGCTGCCAGTGCAATCATGTGTTATGTAACTAGAGTCTGTTTCTGACGCTTTCTTCTTCCTTAGTACTAATACTGTATATACCCTGGAGATGGTAGCTCACAACAACAAAAAAGATTGAATGATATTTTGTCTCCTTTTGTGGAAAGTGATTTTTTGCTCTCCAGGCTTGGTCCCTGATGTTACTTTCTTTCACACTAGATGTACTGTATATATTGAGCTGACAGTGCTGTACTGTGTATCCATCTATACTGCAGAGAGGCAAACTTTGACGTACAGACTGACCCCTGACAGCTGACATCCGTATGTTCTGGTAGCTATAGTTTTCTGTTTGCATCACATCTCTAAGTCGTGAAGAATGCAGCACATACACATCATCTCCACAGCAGACTGCTTTAGGAAAGTGTTCTTTAAAATAACTCCGTGCAAGATGAATGCGAATTAGCTCCACTGTAGGGGTCAATAATGTTAATTATGCTGGATACAAGCAGCAATAAGAGTGTTATCTTAAGACTCAATCTACCTTGTAGTCATGACAATTGGTGGCGAGGAGTTGTTTCCTGGCAAGTCACAGGTTTGATTCACACAACAATCAATCTGTCTATATATCCTTGTTAAAGTGTCCTGGAGCAAGACACTCAACCCCCATTTGTTAATAAGGGCTCTGCTACCTCTGGCTACAAGTTTGTGTGCACCTCAGAGAGAAATGTAATTAATGGTTGTATTATATGTAGGTTGATACAGTATGTATAGCCTTCTCAAACTGTGACCTTGGAATGCCACTGCCAATTCAAGAGAAAGCTAAATGATTTTACAAAGATTAAAACCTAAATTTCCTTTGTGCTCTGCATTGAGAGACAAGAATGTCCATCAACAGCACACTCAAAGATCACGCAAATTTAATATTCATACTGAAATTGTTGAGTATATTTATTACATGCTCTATATCTCAGTATGTAGTTAGTAGTTATGAATTAGGAGCTCCAGTCTTTCCAGTAAATCCTTCAAAACAACCCATATGACTTATCCTAAAATGATGTTTTTGATCTATCACGTCTATTTTTAAGGTATTGCTACAACTACTTGGTAAACTCACCGTGCTTCACTTTTTTGGCTGCAGCAGGCAGCTGATTTTAGTGAAAAAGTATGCTAACTGCCCACCACCAACAGACACTGTTAGGAGCTATGCTGGTGAACATTGTGGAGCATTTGGCAGCTAAAGAGCGAGATGTCTCCCTCAGGAGTTGGTGGAGACTAAAACAGAGCTAAAAGGAGAGTGAATATTGGACTTACATTCATTAGGTGGCTCATTCGGCATTTCATTCGGAGTCATGACTGGATGTGTGAATAGGCAATTGTATGCTAACAAGGTCAACCAGCTGAAAAAGTCATCTCAAATTTGAATGTCACCAAGTAAAACTTTAGCATAATTTATTTACTGTATTAGCAGGCAGTTGGGAAGCTTTACTGTCCTTCAATTCACTGAATTCCTCCCGGTTCCAGCAGCACCGATCCATCTGCGGAGGGGCAAGCGATAAAAGGATTTCCAGAGCTCAACAGAGGATCACATCATCATAAGAGTTCTGATAAGGTTTCGTGCTCAAGTGCAGCGCTTTCATTGCATTGATGCAACACAGTGAGGATCACAGTTTACTCACCAGGTGAAAACTGAAAACAGAGCAAAACAGTGTTGTTTTTTTCTAATTCCATAGGTTCTGGGTAAGAGTTTAATTAGAAAACCATATCCAATACCATCAGCTGCACTGTTATTTAAGATATATAAGATGTTATTATATAGCAGTTTTAAAATGATTCATTTATTCATAACAATTGTAGAGCCAAGAATATTTTAGTTCATTGTACAAATCTGTAATAAATGAACTGTTACGCAGTACTGTAGATACTGTAGTATGACATGGTTAACATGTCTGAGTCATGCTGTATAAAAAAGCAGTTTAAGCTGTCACACTTAAGTACACGAGGAAACAAAGAGGGAAAATGACTCAGTGACCTGCCATGCTGAAAGAGAGTGTAGTGTTTCTCAGCTAACAGCGTAGCGTGTATTGCATGTGCCGTACATTTCTTTGTGGAATCAGCTCATGTAAAAGCTCAAAGAGAACTCGGTATTATCCTCGTCAAGATCTATAACCTCAGCGTTTCCGTCCTGTTGCTTTTGCAGCTCATTCATGTTTCAGCCACACTGCTGTTTGGTCGACCAAATCTGGCAACTTGCATAACCAAGATGTTATGTGAGCCAGCAGTGTTATGTGAGCTGGAGATTTGTGAGCAAGGGTAAGAAAGTAGCTGATGCCAACTGAAAATGTCACTAGATTTGTTGCTTGGCTCTTGTCTGATGTTTAGGCACTAAAAGGAATCTGAAAAGTCGCCAAATCTGGTGAAAAAGTTGCTAAGTTGGCAACAGTATTGCTTGGTGAGCATGAAGTTGATTTAAATCTGGGCAATAATGGGTAGATACAGTTTATGGTCCCTTGTGTATGATACTCCTGCCTACACATAATACTTATCGTCCTTTATTGCTAGTACTGTAATGTTACTGTTGGGGTGGAAAGTGTGCTGTACACCGGTCACATTAGATCTTTTGATAGAAGTCAAATTGTCATTTTAAGACTGAGTTTCTTTTTTTCTCTGTCAGTTAAATCTCCATAGGCTGTGGTCCACATCACTGTGCGCTTTTAAAATGTCAATGTAAATGTTTGGTTTTTTTTAGACGCATTTTATTGTGATTTCTGACATGCACATCTAATTCATGCAACCATTTCTCCTAAAAAAACCCCAACATCATTCATATACAACTGTTTGCATTTGCTGAATGTATTTTGGAGGAACTGTTTGCTGGCAACATTTTTCATTTATTTCCCCTTAGATATCCCCATGTGGCAACTAAAGCATAATTAAAGTATTCAGGGTTATGTGTAGGGAACTAAAAGTACTTGTGTGAGATTGGGAAAATATTGTAAACTTGGTCAAATATAGAAAAAGCTGAGAAAAAGAAAGAAAAACTTATCTGCAAACCTTGTACCTATTGACTTTAAGGAATACAGTGTGTTTTTGCTAACAGGAAATGTCCATCAAGGAACTTGTCAAATAGAGCAGCAGTGTGGCTCTTTTATGTATGTTTGATTGTGAGTTTTTGGACGATAATAGACTTCAATGATACTGAATTACAAACTGTATCGGGCTGTGGGTACACAGACACAGACGTTAATTTTGGTCTCTTCAGAGGATTTGTTTAAAATAATAATATGGTAAAATAAAGTGCCTTATCCTTTATGTTTGCCTGCATTCCTGAAATTTCACACATTTATTTGAATAACACATGAACAGGCATTTCTCTTTTGGCACCTTAAAATGATTGAATGTGCATAAAACCTTTCTTTGTTTTTCACATTCCCAACAAGAAGAAGCCACCTTCATTATGGAGACCCAATGACTTTTCCCCTGGTGCCACCATCAGTCCACCTTTATGTAACTTATTAACTGGCTGGTCTAATATAATTATCTATCATCTATTCAACCACATTTTTGCTTGTAAAAGTTACCGGCTAACTGGAGCAATTTTAGACCTTCCATGCACTCTGCTGAGTGTTTTCTTGTTTGCGTCTTTTAATCCCTGCAGGGCTGACAGGTTTGTAATTTTTTTCTGTTGTAAAAGACACCATTTTTGTATTTATAGATATAGATACAGTCATTACAGTGAAGGACTTGGCAAACTACAGTACCTACTGCAGACCGGATCAAATAGAATAGAAAAGCAAGGATTCCTAATTACTGCCTTTAAAGTAGGGAAAACATTTTGTTTTTGTTTTGTTTCTTTTTTCCCTTCCGTACCTCAGGTTATCAATTTTGATATATAAATTCCCTTTATTGTATTCCTGTTTTCCTCTCACTTCAACTATTTCTTACATTTCTAGAAACACATTTCCATAAACATATAATCGTTAAGTCTGCGATTGTCCAAACCTTATTTGTTTGTCCTTTGTTTGCATCATTATTTCCCGTTAATGCACAGATGGATGCATTAAAATGAAATTAGCATGCCCTCACACAGGCACAAGCTAAAACAACAGCTCCCGCATTCTCCTGCAGCTTATTATTGCAAGCTGTCAGTGGCTGTGTTGTGGGGCGATACTGTAAAATTGTTTTTCTAAGGAAAATGCTTTCAAATTTAGAAACATTTATGTAATCCATGTTTCATTTGCATATGATGATGTGTAGTTTGCGAGAGTGGGAGTGAAATCACTCTACGAGATGTGCGTTTCCCTCAGGGGGATTCAAAGCTCGACTCTACCCCGCCCCGGCCCTTTGACAGTGGAAATAGATTGATGTCTTTGAAATGCCCTCTGGAGTCCCTTTCTTTACCCTGGAAAGATTTGATGACAGTGTTACTACACGTGACTTGAGATGCAGGCTTTTACTGATATTCACGACACTGATGTCGACATCAAAGTATTTATTTGAGCAACAACGTGGAATGTATTTCAATATTTTCTGCTCAGCACGGTCTGGTGAAAGCACAAGCAGAGACGGATCTTGCAGCATATCATTAGTCCGTGAATGAGTGTACATGCATTTGCTAATGACAGTGAAAGCAAAGCCCCGGGCTTATCTCGCTGTCACCCACTTCAGGATCTGCTGACTAGGCTTTTTGTGTTTTATTTTCAATTTTTTCATCAGGTGTGGAGGGCTGGAGAGATGTTTGCCGTTCTCGATCCTGACAGAAACGTCAGGGAAACGTATGATTGTTCACCTTGTAGTGTCAGCACGTACGGTATTTAACTTTAAGAGGGGAGACATTTGTCCTCACAATTGTTATTGTCTTTTATTGCCAGTGGTTTTACAGACGTTATGACAGACCTTGTGAAGTGAACAGTCACATTCAAAGCTCTTAAACTCCTCAAAATAACCTGTGCTACTTTAAGAGTGTACCGCTAAACATCCAATAAAAACGGAAATTTACCTAAATGGCCAGAAATAGCCGAGGAGTGGTGTTTGTTTTTACAAACAGCACCTTTCCACTGTGAGCATTTGCCGTGTGCTTCACCGGGTCAACAAAAACATTTAGGATGCTTTGCAGAATCATACAGGCATTCTTTGAGACTCAATTAGTGTCAGTTTTAAAGAGAACATGTGTGTCCTCTGCATAGCAGTGATATGAGCTGTTATGCATTTACTTGTACTTGAGTCCTGTCTCAAGGTTAGACATTCTATTAACACTGGTCTCACCTGTTACAGACTTTGGCTCTTTCTTTGTTTTGATCTTATTTTCCAGTTGGGGTTTTTTGCCTTTTCTGCCAAGTAGTGTTGGCTGCTCTTGCATAGCAGACTGCGACATACAGTACATATTGCAGACAGACACTTACTGTGTTTTCGCTTGTAACATTGCGCAAGAATATTTCATTTCTAATATAATTATAGTTTTATGTCGTAATCTTGATTTTAGCAAATATTCTAGCATTTAGGCACATTTACATATAAAATGCCTTAATCTGTAAGAGTCTGGAAGAAACATTTGCCCCTATATCTTTCCCCACCTATCTACTCATACACAGCATACACAGTATTGGATCAAACTATAAGAACAACATTAAGACAACAGTATGAAGAATACTGAATGGGTACTGTTCTTTTGCCTGGACTTGGGTTAGGATTAGGGTTACTTACGGACTTGTCTCGGACTCGAATTAAGTGTTATTGACTACAGCCCAGTGTGTATTAGAATTTAGTGTCTCCTTTTGACATTCAAGTAACAAAAACCTTTTAGCAGCAGTAATGATTATTGTCTCTTGACGGTCTGGAGCAAAGGAGCAAGTCATGTGATGTTATTATAGAACAACAAAACGTCTGGACTTCAACATGGGAGACCGCAGCTCGTTTCCCGCTCCCTACCGACAGTCAGCGTTCGTTTCTTTTAACCATGTCCGCAGCCTGTTTCCTTTTCATTTAATTTGGAGGACTTGTTGTGTTCGTCTGTCCTGGAAATCTTCCTGTGTTGCTCTATTCTAAATCTTTTCTCACTTTCTTTTTTTCTGAATGTCACGTTCACAGGTTGTCATTTGTCATTTTTGATTGATTGGCAGTCTCAAGAGGGCGGGTCTTATGGAATATGAGCCAGTGTTGTACTGAAAAAGGACTGCCTGCCAAAATAAGACTGCCCCCCCCCAACTCAGTCTGACACTGACCCAATTTGCTATACTTGCATGTCAGGACCTCTACTGTAAGTCCTGAAAAGTCTTATTTCAGCAGGGGCTTGCCGAAATATGTTCTGTAAGTCATTCTCAGTGGAATAATTTACACTTAAGAAATTATTAGTAAGATGCTATATCATCATCAGGGCAGCATGTTTAATGTACAGCAAATACATTCATGTCGGGTGCAGTCCCTTTTCCGCAGGCAGTCCTTTTTCCGCACAACACCGGCACAGGTATTCCTGCTAAAATGACACAATAGATGAAGGTTTTTTTGTTTCTTTTTTTCTATGAGTTTTGTGGTTTTATAATTTATCTGAGAGGATGCATGTGGAAAACACAGGGGTGTTTCCTCAGCACATATGGATGGAGTTCTGGACTGAAGGCTGAGGAAGAGGAGTTTCTATCTTATCAAAATCTGTCAAAATCTAAAAAATGTTACAGGCAAAAAGGGAATAAAGACACATGTTCTTGATGCTAAACCAATAGTCAAGGCAATTTATCAGTATGTTAGAGTCGTCTGTATGTCTGTAAGTTAGACCTCTGCAGCACATCAGTCCAAGAGGACAAAGACAGAGCAGTCAACAGTAGCATCAGTGATCAGGAGAAAACTCAATGTACCACAAAGGGATCTAAAAAAACAACTGTCATCTCGTAAACACGTTTGTTTCTAGCCTGAAAACAGGCCAAATGCTTCAGAGCAACTTCTGAACACACAGAGTTGTGAAACTTCAGAGAAATTAGTTCATCACTGGAGGCTCTCTAATACTTTGCAGCATCAAGCATGGCCAATTGTGTTTGTCTTTTGCCTCATTCTCAGTACATGCTTGAAATACTTGAAATAGCAGTTTGTTAGGACATATGGACGGATGGCTCAGATATTGAAATGGCCCTTTGAAAGCAGCCTTCAAGTTTAATATCTGTCTAAGGTCAACCATTTGTTGTCCTGTGGATCTTGAAAAAGGTATAAACATTTTGAGAAAGTTTTGCGCAGGACTAACATTCAGACAGTTGATCTCCAAGAATGAGTATACAGGGTCACTAACTGAAAATAGAGGTATTTCTTCTATGAAAACACACGGAGGAGACAGGGTTGTGCCACTTACCAAGAAACTTAGATGTTTGTAAAAAGGTGAAGAGGCAAAAATCCATAGCCATTTTCATGAACTACTGCTAATCCACTGAAAGGTGAAGGTGACCAAGTCAAGTTGAGGTGAAAGCAGCGCAGCCTCAACTCTGATTCTGTCTCTCACCTCTGTTTTCAAACAGTATTTTCCACCATTTTGTCATGTTGGTCATGTTAAAAATGTGTCAAAAAAAAAAACACCCACAGCTCAACATTTTAGCATCTGCCTTCCTTCAGAAGCTGTGCAGTGGGTTGACCCAACCACATGGCAGCTTTCCCTCCACAGCTATTTTTATATGTTATACTTTCACAAACACAACATGACAGGTATTTCCAACCCGCAACAATGACCACTGTTTAACACCTATTAGCCACCCACTCTTTTGGCAGTGAACATGTAACAGGATGGAGAAAATGCTACTGTGGTTTCCTTTACCACACAGCGACTGAGAAAGGTAGATGCCAAACTGTTTAAGTTGTGGGATTTTTTTTTTCACATCTGAATATGAATAAAAATTATGAATTTCCACGAACTGAATTTAAGCACAATCTGTTGATTTTGGAAATTATATCTTTGGAGTAGTGAGGGCCAAACTCACACGTTTTGTTCGTGATTTTCTGGCAATTAAGAGAGTTTGCAAGAGCAGATTGGCATCACAGGAAAAAAAAAACATGTTGACTAATGAAAGATGCTGCCATATTAACTTTGTTGCCATAGATGCAGGTAAGGGTGACAGGGAGGCTATATTTGGATCACAGCTGAGGTCATCAACTTGGAGGGTTTTGTGTGCTTTTTGTTTTGTGAGTCGGAGCTGCGTTGAGGACGCTGATTCAAGGCTGTCCACAACAAACTACACAACATCTCTCAATATTGTTGCTCTGCATGTGACATAATTTAAGGACAAGTACAGGACAAAGTATAAATAAGGAACCTTGACCCCTCATTTCCCATGTTTCCTCTACTGTCACTGTCGAGTACAACAGAGTGTGGTATGATGTGAACACTACAAATCTGCAGCCAGAAACAGATGGGACTTTTACAGTTAAGTAGTGAAATAATGATAGAAAAAAGTGTAGAAAATTGTTTGGCGAAACCATTTATGCCTACATGATAGCATCAAATCCGGCACATAATTCTACTGTATATCGCGTCATAAATGGTCACGTTTTTGTAAATGAACTGTATTGAATTTCAAGAATAAAAAATGACTTGACCTATTTTTGCTACAAAAAGAAAAGAAAAGAAAAGGTAAAAAAAAAACGAAGTTGGGTAGGATTAATGAGCCCCGGTAAAGTGCGTCTTCCACATGAACAGGAAGTAAGGCAAGTTTATTGTAACCTGAAGTAATGAAGTACCCCCAGTTATGGTATAACTGACCAGTATGATAACTTTAACTATTATGATAGCTATTTTATATTTTATGTTATATTTATTTATATTTACATTTTATTTAGTTTATTTAAACTTGAAACATCATTCCATTATTGCTGCTCATTTGCTCCAAATATTTAGTTTTCCATAATGATAAAATCACCAAATTGCCAGCAAAGTGAACAAAACAACAAAAACAGGTGTGGTTCTGAAACGTCTATTCTCGGTGCAACGTCTAAGAACTAATTTCCACCAAAATGCCAACAACTGGCTTTGTGCTGCCTCATTTGAATGTTTGCTGTTTGCGCCTCTCCTCCCACCTATGGACAGATTGGCAAAGCAAATTTCAACATCAGAAAAATACCAAATTGTTGAAGCGCTGCATGTACTGGTCGTTGCACCTCCAAGGAATACAGGGCTCTTTGTGTATTTCAGCCAATTAGTTGTTGTTGTTGTTGTGTTGTTATTATTGTTCTTTTTATTATTATTATTTGTATATTATTGTTATTATTATTATTATTATTATTATCAGTAGTAGTAGTAGTAATAGTAGTCGTAGCAGTAGCACATCAGTTGACTGAACCAGTACTTTAGACAATGTACTTCCTTATGCTGTACTTATAAATGTAAAGGGCCTGCCAAAAAAAGCCTGTTGCCAGAAACCACAGGCTAAAACCACTCTGGACAGGCCACCACTTCACGCAGTGCTCCATTAATTAAATAAATAAATGAAAATGTGATGAAAATGTGTTTTCTCTCTCTCACTGTGGGGTATTTCATAAAAGCCACTTTGCATGGATTTCCAATGCCTTTGAACTTTTCTAATATCAAAGCAAACAGTCTCTCCTTTTTGCTTACTGCTTTAATCTAACCTGGCAGGTAAGTCTACCCAATTACCATTTTTAATAAATGTTTCCCAAACAAAAATGTAAATACATTGAGCTTGCCAACAGTAGTTTAGTTTTATCTGCAACGTTTATGCTACTGACAGAATTCTCCTATAGTGTATATTAATGTGCAATAATACATTCTTACATTACATAATAAGCATTAACATAAAAATAGTGTTTAATTACTGAACTACATTAGTAACCTCAGAATCGGTTTGTCAATGAAAGGTAGCAATGATACCATAAAAAATTCTGACTAATGGAGGTAATCATACATTCTAAGAAGCCCTTCCAAATTTATGAGGCAGTGATGCAATCTGAGCCAGTTAACAGATAAAATTATGCTGTAGTTCACATTCATGCCAACACTGACAGGTTCATTATGACGTGAGTCACTGAGTTAGCTTCAGCTTTTTTTTTGCCCAAAAACGGATTACAGACAAAGAGAGATCAAAACATGAAATGCTTCCTGTGGCGTCCCTTAGCTTGAAATACATCGCTATTTTGGCAAGAGGCAGTCGTCCTCGGCCAAGAAATCCGCTGTGTTAAGCTTTGCCCACCATCTCCTCCAGGCTACCGGGAGTTCCTCTGTCCCCCTGTTTCTCTCAAAAAGAAAAAAACAAGTGCACAGCGACTAACTGTATGCATGTACATGTGCTTTGTTTAGATGCAAGGATTTGCCTGTGTGTCATCTCAAATGTGTGTGTGTGTATATCTGTCTGTTTGTGTGTCCTTCTATTCTGTGGTTTTCATATAGATATGTTTCCTGCATGCCTTTGTTGCCTTTGTTTTGTCACTAAAAAGCTGGTGGCACCCTCTGAAGTGCAGGTTAGCAAGCCTAATGTTTATACGTGTTTATAACATCCAAGAGAACAAAGGACCCCTTGGGGCCACTGCCTGCTTTCAGGCCAAGACAGCAGGCAGATGAGGTGACAGCCAGCAGCCGATTCATAATGAGTATTATTGCCCACAAACGTAAGCACTACTTTTTGCTGGGATAATTCTGCTTTTTATTGTGTGTGTGCAGGTTTGTGTGTTTAAATACAGAGGGGCTAAAACTGAATGAAAATAGTTTACAACATTAAACATTTATGAAAGATATGGGATGAAGCAATAGGTTTTAGGGCCAGTAAACAGGCGTGGGTTTTGACTTTTTTTTTGTTGTTGTGCAAAATGGAATGTATTGGAATGCATGTTTAAAAAGAAGTACCTGTAGGACAGTGTAGGTATATCCTAATCTCAAGGTGACCCTGACCAACAGTGGAAAAAGAAATATGAAATTATTAATGTGAAGGAATCTAAGGCCATCCTTGCAAAAAAAAACGGACGGAAGAAAGAAATACATACTAATTCATGTTTAAAATACAGAAGTTCCAACAGTAATATACTGTTATTTGATTATGATTGTTGCACAACATTCAGAATGCTTTGTTTTTTTAAGAAATCTAATAATTTGCTGATGATATTGCAAAAAATAAATTATATATTTATCATTTAATATATAGAACTGTATTTGTTTTTTAAATTATGTAAATCGTAATTAGTTTCATTTCTGCTGGAATAAAGTGTTTCATGTACACTCTCAAAAGCTTGAGTTTTTTTCAAGAGCTATTTAGAAAACATTTCCTCCCCTAATTAGAGGCATCAATCTCACGGGATGTACGTCAGCGGAGTATTCCAGTTCATGCTCAAGTTGTGCTCTGCACGTTGAATCACTGAATTCTGAAGGCGCATCCACTGCATAGGAAATTCTAATCAAGACTGAGAAGCATGTTAATGAAGAGGCAATCACAGGGTGAGTGCGTTTTGTTGTCAAGGTTTTCTCCATAGTATTGACATCACTGAAATATACAGTACAAGACACCCAACTTCTAACAACGCAATAACTTTACTATTCACTACTTGATTATGGTAATGGCTTTGATTTGAAAGGCAGTCAGTGTGTCTTTGGGAATGGGGGAGAAGGAGGAGTATGAATGATAATTCTGTGTCGGGGAATTAGATGCATAAATTAAAGTAAAGTAACAGGCTTCAGGATGTATATTCTGTCAACATGTTAATGTTGTCGTTGATGCTGCTTGAGAGAAACAAACTAGGGACCAGATTAATTCCAAATGAACGATAAAGAGCATCGATTTACCAGAGGCACAACAAGACAATGCACTCAAGCTTCATTACTTTTTGAGCAGCTGTGAGATCATGTGCTCATTCGGGGCAAAAGTGCCGTAGACGTAATAATTTCTTTGCCAAAGTTTTGTTTTGACTTGAAGCGTTATTTTTTAAAAAACATTGGTTTGTTGATTCAATCTGCAGATTCCTCTCTGGTTTGTTTGAAGTACCATGTTCCACTACCTCCCACGCTTAGTTATTATTGTTGACATGTTAGCAACTAATTACCCGCTTTCACATCCGGCAGAGAAAGAACAGCATTTTCATTAATTTTGAATCATGTTGCTAGCCACCTGATGAATGTAAATCCAAAATTCCCTCTCTTTTTAGCTTGGTTTTGGTCTCTACAAAACTCATGCGAGAAAATATCTGGCTCTTTAGCGGCTAGATGCTCCATTTTCCTCACCAGCTGGTAGCTAACTTAGCGCTAGGCAAGTATGAACAGTGGGGTTTTCACAGCTTGTTTTCTAAAAACAGCTGCCTGCGACTGTAAACAGGGTTGAGAAGAGCAATGAGATGGAACCATACAGTAAATATCTTTTAAAACCAAAACAATTCACTAAAAGAGGCTAATAATCTCTGTGGATTTTCAGAATAGAGTGAAAATTCTCCCTAATTTTAGTACTACTAACATCAGTCAGAGTAATTTGATTTAGTCTTATCATATAAAATAAAATATTAAATATTTATTAACGTAAGCTTCTTTCAGGTGGCAATTGCATTCACCGTTAACTTGGGGTTACAGTAGGTCAGTTTTACCTTGTCCACATACAGCAACCTAACCACATTAGTGTACCAATCATGCTTTGACATACTGTTCGTTACAAACAAAATAAAAATTTCTAACCATAGTATCCATAACAACAGCCAAAAGCTTTCAGCTACTAGACAGTGCTATATCTAGCATCAAATGGAAGAGGCTATGCTCATCCACACGTCTCCCTGTGCCAATTTTTTCCTGTCTTGACAGCATCTAACACTGACATCTGAGATTAGAGCTGTTTTCTCATATAGCTTACTGAGCCATCCTTGGAAACATGCAGTGTTTATGTTTCCATCCTTTCATCCACTACTTCTACCCTGCACTGGGAATTTTACGATGCACAAAAGCATCTTGTGAGAGCTACATTTGAAGTCTCATCATCTTCCAACCCTCACAGCACTCAATTCAACATGAAATGGTATTAAATATTTCATTGTCTCTTGCACTGCCATTGACACTAAGTTATGGCTTTGTTTCAACAAGAACTTTATAAAGGGCTTTATGCCTGACTGCTTGTTCAATATTCTCATACCTATTACACTGTGTGTCTTTGTGTATGTACCATTAGCATAATAGGGTCCTGCCCGGGATAATCTAATGTGAAGGTGCAGTAAAACAAAAATCAAGGATTAATCGAATGGGTAAGTCCCATTTTTATGCCCATGTTAAGTTAAAAATGGCAATTTGTTGAGACTAAGAGTCTAGAGCCATGCTGGCAGCTCTGTGTACTTTTGTGTGTATGTACTTTTGTACTTTTGTACTTTTTCTTAATACATCCATGGTACTTAGGCACTGTGGTGCTTTGAACTAAATGCTAATGTTGGCATGCTAACATGTTCACAATGACAATGCTAATATGTTGATGTTAAGCAGGTATAATGTTTACCATGTTCACCATCTTAGTTTAGCATGTTAGCATGCTAACATTTGTTAATTAGCAAAAGGTATAGCTGAGGGTGATGGAAATGTCATTAGTATTTGGTCATAAACCAAAGTATTAGACACATTGAAATTTTGACCTGATGGTGGCGCTAGATGAGAAGTCAAGGGATCATTTTTCCAATTCATCCTGATGAGGGCAGGAATGTGTTCACCAAATTTCATTGTAATCCATCCACTAGATGTTGAGATATTTCACAGGATAAATGAACACTTTAACCTGCTGGAGGCACTAGAGGAAAAGTCAGTGGATCACCAATGTCATAACAATTTAACCTCCTCCTCCTCCTGGACACCATGAATGTGTGTGCAAAATTTCATGTTAATCATCCAATAGTTGTTGAGATAATTCAGTCAGGACCAAAGTGGTGGACCGACACACAGAAAGAGTACTTACGTAAACAGCTCAAAGTGCATCCTTCAAAGCTTTGTTCCTCCAAGAAGCCAGGAAGGTTCTTTAAGGGTTTTTTCAGCTTTTTAAATGTCTTTGGATTGGTCGCATCCTGTAGAACAACTCGGTAAACAATCAGCAGAGTCAAAAGTCAGTCAGCTTTTGTTCATTGCTCCCTCAGCAGAGCAGGGCTCAAGTTTTGGTTGGACAGCTTAATGTCTCCAGTTGTCTCACCAAGACAAGTAAAATTAATGGGTATGAATATGTCCATTTATTTACTGAGCAGAAAGGCCTCTGCAGCAGATGTCGGGCAGCTGTATTGCTGTGCTTGTCATATCAAAAGCAAAAATAAACACTGTCTCCACCCAGGAGTCATTATCTGGTGTTATCTGGCACTATAACTTCAACAAATACAAAAATGTCAACTTTTGCAGATAGCAGCTTAAGCTTGTGCCTCAGGGTTGCTTATCCCTTTAAACATCTGCACTGAAAAAACAGATGGACAATGGACCAAAACCACCTAAAAAGAGGTTAAGTACATGTAAGTTTTGTAAGAGGTGAGGGAGAAAATTCATGTCAAATGGGAGTCAAGATCAAGTGGCTTTGACACAACCACAGAAGAGATGGACTAAGTGGTTATCTATGCCAGTTTACAGCCAGAGCTGACAAACAAGGAAAAAAAGTGAGTTAACTTTTTTTAGGTGATGCATGAACTGTGTTTAGCTAAAACAGCTGCAATTTGCCAGATGTTGGTGTTGGGTAATGATATTATAGCAAGCTAATGATGCTGATGTTATTATTAACATATGGCTGTTCATGAGTAAATGAATCAAGCAGTATGGTATACATATATATTTTTTTATTTAGGGCTGCAACTAATGATTATTTCAATTATTAATTTTATTCTAACAAGTTGTTTATTCCGGCTTGGGTTCTATTTTTGAAGTTCCGACCATTGGCTCTAATGGTTATGATAACATCACAAGAAATAATTGCTGAGATTACGGAGATTTCCGGAGCTACAAAAATAAAACGCAAGTTGTTATAAACTGTAGTTTTCCTTTAATCGACTGATTTTTTTCAGCACTAGTTGAATTCAAACTCAGCCTGAGTTTACTGTTTTTGTCACTACTTATTACTGTATCTTTACTTTGGAGAGAAAAAGGATAAAGCATTTGAAGCATAATTTACACTGCCAATGTACAAACTGTCAGATTTTGGAATTACAGCTGTTTTTAATGAATGAAATTGAAATTCATTGGTGTGGCAGAGATAAGTGTAGAGTGACTACATTCCGTATAAATCTTTAAAGGGAGTATCTCCCTGATCTTCCAATAGTTATTAATAATGGCAAACTGTAACATTTAAGCTTTAAACCAATACAGCTGCTGCGTAACTGGGTTTGATAAACTGCCCCTGACAGCAGCATTGGATTCTTCTTCCAAAAATCCTGTCACTTTAAAGCATCTTCCTGTTTGGGGACTGCAACATTCAACACTGCTCTGACTACAACAGCCTTCCACTTATCCGTCTTGTCATATTACTCAGACTAACCGAATCTGCTCTCAAATTGAGAGTCAATAGAGATTGTTGAGCTGGCACAGTGGGAAGATTGAAGATCATTCACTTTGCTTAGCTCTGTCAACAAGTGCTGTTTGTAAGAGGCATGATCAAAACAAGTTACCACCATATGTCATAACTCACAATGTTGCTGTTAAATATGGTTCCTGCTTTTTTGTTCAGCATGTACTTACATGAGGATTCATAGTTTTTAATAAGTGATTGATTAGCTAAGGGCCCCATCATCAGGCTAAAATACCAAGAGGCAGGTTCTGATCTTTTAAACTGCAAGATAGAAGTCAAAAACATGAACATAGGTAACAATTGTTACTGCAGATAGATAAAAACAAATGACAGATGCTTGTACCAAAATGATATAGATACATCGCAGAGGCACATGATTTTGGTTAACAGAGAGTGTGAGACATTGGTAGTGGATCCCAACCTTTTTTGTCTGATGCACTCCCACATCCCTATTAGATGAGTTCAAGTACCCCTTTGTAAACCCCAGCCGTCATATTTTAAATGAGTTCATTTAAATTGATTTTGTGTATTTTAAGTAAAACTACATACAATTGGATATTGTATTCTATAGTATATATCTGATCGGTTTTATATATCAATTAATTTCAGGTAATTATGCCAACTGTTTATCCATGACTTTGGGCTTATTATTTAATATGTAAACTCATTACTTTTAGCCATTTAAACTGTTTATAAATTACTTTTATCCTTTTACCCAATTATTTAAACCATACATCCACTTTTAGCTAACTATTTCAACTTCTCTGCTCACTTGATAACAATTTGCCATACTCTGAGAGCTGAGAGGTGTTAGGTGCATTAAGCCTATTGTAGGTGGTTGCATTGTCTTTTGTAAATTTACTAAAGATCACTATCACTTCAATTTGTAATTCTAGTTGGATGTTTATTTTTCTCCTAAACAAAAATATGTGGATATTGACATTGATGAAATTATAATTTCTATTTTTTCAAAAAAGTTGAGCTACTCCACAGTCTTTCCACGTACCCCCTGGGGTTCAGTAAGCCTGGTTGGGAATTAGTCTTCTAGGCGTTTAGAAGGTTGGCTGATTGAATGGTTAAATCACTGCAGTTATCAACTGGGCACCTTCCTTCACTGCTACACTGAACGCCCACAACACCCGCAAGAAGGCTCAACCGGGAATTCCAGTGTCCCGGCGACTTACAACCACGGGACACAACATACTGTTACAGAGCCTTTTCCCTCCCTCTAAGCTGTAACCTTAGACAATATATGCTTCCTCTCCTGAATCCTCCAGTGGCACTGTGAGCACTGCAACAAACACAGTGTGCTGACCGCTGCACCAACATTTGAGATCACTATTGTCTAAGGGTTTACAATCTTCTTCCTGAAATCTCTGACTGTTTGCAGACATCATTGTGGCTGTGTGGGCCCCTACCTGCTCCTTTAGACAGGCTGTTCAGACACACTGAAAGCTTTGAAAAGCTTGTTTCAAATGAACCAATAAGAGGTGTCTGTAATGGCCAGTTTTTGTAACTGACAACCCAACAGTTATACCACTCTAAACAGTGTCATAGGTGTAAAAATAGGCAGAACTTTGAGTACGCTGCAAACTCTTTTCTTCTCCACACTCCTACTGCAGTCACTGTCCCTGTTTACTGCTGAACTACACCGATTGCCTCCCAGTTGGCAGAGATTGAGTTGGTGTTTTTTTAAACAACAGATGGAAAGAGTGTGTCCAAAATCCAACAAGTCTTCATACTGTACCTAAACAACAAAAGAGTTTGCTTGCAAGTGCCTTCCAAAAACTGCCAAAAAATGACTCCTACGAGCATTTTGTGATCTGCTACCTCTGTGGTTAGGGTCTTGGTTAAGGGTAGGGAAATGTGTTTAGATAAAAAGTCAAAATTTTGACTTACCAAATAAAAATTATGAAATTTTTATGAAATTATTAAAAGTCACATTTTTTATTTTTTGATTTAGTAAGTCAAAATTTAGGCTTAAGCTCATAATTCTGACCCAAGTCAACATCTTGACTTTTTATCATGTAATTTTGACATGTTTTATTTACTGTGCGCATTTTAATATATTTTTTTCTTTTACAGGCAGAAATGGGCTTTCATAAACATGTGCGCAACCTGTAAATGCAATTTCTTATTTTCTGTAATCTGTTCATTAAATCCCTTGTACCAACAAATACTTCCACGATCATTCTCCACACTCACAATGGACGCTCTACAAAAGTTTGTACAACTTGATTTAATCGACGTGGTGGACGAGGTGTCACCCAACCTTCTTCTGAAGGGGTATATCTTCAGTTTTAGCCATCTTTCAACTTGATTATCAAAAATATTTTCCAGATAACAATGAGGTAAGCTCCCAGCAGCAGTCACAACTGATAAACAGACTAATTGGGGACTTACTTGAACAATGGACATTCTAACTAAGTTTTTCAGTCTGTCCTTAGCCTTACACTTGGCAGCACCTGATCACACTGATGTTGGCAGCCGGCCCAGAGCTGAAGAATCTACTGACTGAGCTGCTTGCGTGATGGAGAGAAGAGAGCTGGGGGTGGGGGGGTAAAGGAGATTTAAACCCTACCCTCCATCTATCCGGATGGGGAAAGTGAGATCACTGGCAAAAAAAGATTGATGAGTTCCCTGCCTTGGTCAGGACCCAGTGGGAATATTGTGAACGCAGAGTTATGTGCTTCACAGAGTCTTTGCTACAGGGGAATACACCAGACTCTATGATCACACTTGATGCAAGCAGACACATGGGATCAGAACTGTAAAAATAAAGGAGGGGCTCTTGCTGTTTAAGTAATAATCTATAAAACACATCTTTCTCTGTGGAGATTTTTTTTTCCCTGGGAGTACTTAAAAAGTGGCACAAATGTAAAAGCTTTCATTCAATTCAATTTTATTTATATGGCGCCTATTCATAACAGAAATTATCCCATTGCACTGAGCTGTGAATTGCTTAAATCATCATTGTACAGGATCAATCAGTATAGCAAGTTGTTTATTGTACTCCATCTTCTACACAGTCATCCCATATGTGAAATACTGGAGCAAGGTGAAATGTTAAGGGTGCATATAGCTTCATTTGTGAAAGTTCTTCAGACAGTGACATCAGTAGGTGCTCCGCTGATTGGTTGGAAGAAAAACCTGCACACGCTTTGCCCTCTATGGATATTGATTGGACATCACTGCTGTACGTGACTTAACACACATAAGGTGTAAGGGATGAGGAGGCTGCAAAAGGTAATAGGCATGTGTTATTTTAAAAGAGTAAACAGTGCAAACAGTGACAGATGCATGTTTTCTGTTTTAGTTTAAAACCATCATCAAGAGTAGGCCGAGGTGTTATATAGCTGATATACACCAGGTGTGCCAGGTGATTGCGCAATGCCATCATCAGTGGCTGGTGATGCCACAGGCCTAAACTGGGGCAGTTTTGTTGGTTTGATATACATGTATATAAATATATACTGTGCATACACACGCTGCTTAATGGCAAATGATTCCTTAATCAATCATAATGTCCCAATATTTGCTTTGCTCTAGTACGTCAGTATTTCTCTACAGTATATTTTTCATAAATGCCTCTTACAGCAAATATATCTGTCATTGTTTAGAGTAACTTTAAACTGTAAATAACTAGAATTGATGGTATACAGTATGTTATTATTCCAAAAAAAAAAGTTCACCGTTTTGTGGCACAACTCCTAGATCACGAAGGACATATAAAAAAAAGTGAGCTTTCAGGACCCTAGACAGCGACAAGGCTATGCCTGTCTAAAGCTGAAGAAGAAGCTAAAGCACAGACAGAACACCTAGTGAGAGAAGACTGACAGCACGCTGCAGCAGTAAATTGAAGGAAAATAGAAGGAAATGACTCGACGCCTACAGTCAGCCAGATTATCAAGTCCATCATGTCCATCACACCAGGGGTCGAAGCCACAGCGCAATCCCCTGTCTCGAGCTTTCAAGGATCCTCGCCCCAGACTGTCCCCTCCTTGTCACTGCTACCCTAGTGAGGCAGGAGCTGGGAGGCTTTGCAGTGCAAGTAAATTGCACAGATATTCCTTCCCAGAAACCTCGATTCGTGTGACTTTTGTTTGACTGTTATTTGACCTAATGAATCACATGTAAATTCAATATATGGATGACCCTATAGCATGGATTTTTTTTTAAAGAACTGAATATGGGGAATGGTCTAAGCAGCATACCATATAATCACAATGTCCCAGGTTTGATTTTGGCATGGCATCCCCTTATTTCTTTCCCTGTGTTTCCTGTATGTATCTCCACTGTTAACTATCTAATAAAGTAAGAATGCCCAAAACAGACATAAAAGAAAAAGTGATGGGTACAGTGAGTCCGTCTGTCTTTCTGCCAATTTATTCCAGTTGCCAACTGTGGTACTGCAACAAAAAATCCACTGCAACCCACAGAGCATTTTCCCCATAGAGAACAATTATAAAAGACATGTCTTCAAAACTGTTGAATGGACACATCGAACTGCAAACAAGGCCAGTTATTACTCAAGACTATTTAAAACCACACAGATTCAATATGTGTACACTTTCTTAGAGCCTAGAAAAGCTAGTTTTATGTGCGTGACATTATCTGAGTATAAAGTCCAGTGGTTCGAGCCGGGAGTTCAAGGAAAGAAACACTTAGGGCTTTTCCCTGTGTTTCCGTTTCTTTTCACACAGAGAAAAATTCAAGCTAACCAAAATGCTAAAGCAATGTGAGAACATTCACTGCGCTCATTGGATGGATGTGCTGGAATGGAAGCAAGAAAGTAAACACACGAAGAAGGTCCTGCGTTCTGGGTTATTGCATAAATCTGCGGGAGTGCATTTCAGTTTTTTTTACCTTTACAAGGCACTGATCAATGGATCAATCCCCTCTCATTGAGCTGCTGAAGGAATTCAGTGTTTTATGCGTGTGCATGTGTTGTGGGCCCAACCCCATCTACCACTAAATAGTTTTGACAAAATCAATTTCAAGAAAATATAATTGTTGGCTGGATTATGTTTCCTGGCAACATTTTTTTCCAGTCCAAGAATTGATAGGTTCTTGTGCCACACTGAAAGACTGTGATTCAGGTTAAATATTAAAAAGTAACACATCCTGTCATATGCTTCAAGTAATCAAGTTAGCTTTTTCAGTATTTACAATATTTAAAATGTTAATCAAGCTTTAGTTGCTATGAAAGTGTGTTGTTGAGAAAACAAATGAAACATATTGTCAGTGAACATTTTGCAGTTTGTAATTTTTTTCCAACTTTGCAGATACATTTATTACAAATGTTTCCTCGTTATGTTGATGGAAAAAAGAAATGCAGCATTTCTCTCAATATGTATTTGCTGTCGCAAATTAGTAGTTTATATACATTTCTGGGAGACAGGGTTGTGTGGGCCAAGCAAAATGTGAAACCAGGAAGACAAAAACACTTTTTGGGTGTATGCACTAGGTCAGCAACTTTCACTGGAATGAATGGGAGCAAATGGAGCAAAGTGAAGCACCATCCATTTCTCAAAATACATTTATGCCCAAAAGAGCTTGAAATGCCTGGGTGGAAAAACATGTTCAAGAACAAGCCCGCACACTGACATGCTGCATAGCCTGGTTGATGCGTTGCACCATGTCAAGGTACACCACTGCCCTATTTTCCAGTGGACAACTGTCAACGCTCCAGAAAAGCAGCAGTTTTGTTGCATACTGGCACATCTATGCAGTGTATGCCCAGGCAGCTGTCCAGCCACACAATGGCTGGTGTTTTTCACACTTCAGACTCTTCACAGACCAGGAGCTTTCATGCCAAATTATGCCATTTCTGAGTAGCTTAAGCTGTCTTGAAAATAGCAATATATGGCATGCCTGGCTGAAACATATATTGACTATGCAATTAGCCTAGAAATGAAGGGAGTGATAGCATTAGGTTCAAAAGTTTAATGGGACTCATTCAGGGATTTCTGAAAGTGTTATAACACCAGTGTTGAAACAGTGTGAGTGCAAAGTGGTAAAGTGTCATTTGTTGTTGAGTCTTCTTGCTTTTTCTGCAGCACATCTCACACACTGTTGTGGAGGTGGACAAAATGATCACTATGCAGTGTGACGAGGTGAAGCTGGTGCACTGCTACAAGTGGCAGGGAAAACATGACAGCGTAAAAACTGGACTGGTGTGTCAACGTGGAGTCACTTTGCAAGGGAACGTAGGCTATCCTTCACTTAGGAGCTGATTTTAGGTCTTTGTACGCAAAAGAAAATGTTGAATGTTCTACCAATCAGTTGCAGCTACTGTAGCGCACTGCTTGCTGCAGTGCATGAGGAAGCTACAAAAGACAAGGGAAGGAAGGTAGGATAAAACAGCATGGAGAAAAAGCCTGGCACTGACCGTGTGGCCAACATCCTAGCAACCCACAGTGATTTTTTTGATCCATGATAACAACAAGGAGGCCTATAGGATAGAGATGTGGGAGCTGTACCTGTGGTGTGAAGAAAATAGCTTGTCTTTCACAACAAAACAAATCATTGATTTTAGGAAACATTTTTTAACCTTCACTTCACTATCTATCTATGGTGCTGCTGCTGAGACCAACAACAGTTTTAGAAACAGTTTGTTAAGATTTCAGTGTTCTTATTCCTTCACTTGGCATGGCAACAACACAATCATCAAAGGCTCTTTTTCCTTGGATGGCTTTAAAAATGGTGTGCCAACAAACACGATGGTTAGCTTCAATCAGTGCACAATTGAAAGAATTGTCACCAAAGGCTTAATAGTGTCATATGGTACCTCATCTGTAAAAAATCTGAAGCAGCTCAGAAAAATTGTAGTCCTGGTTTCTACAGTGATAGATGTGTAGCAAACAGCCACAGCCTACAGAGATATACTGCTCACTGCAGGAGGACAACATGCATACATTATTAAAGATTAAAGATAGGATATTAAAGATAATACTCTTTCAAGCCATCATCTATTTACTATATTGTTACCATCTGAGGGTTGTTAGCGCACTATCAAGTCTCACACCATCTGTTTTAGGAAGAGCTTTTACCCACAGGCAGTGAGACTCATCAACAGTCAGCCCACAGGGTCACGCATGAGAGGAAGATACTCTTTACTGATTATTCATGGGTAAAATTAGTGGATCATGTTGATTCTTAGCTATGTTACAATTTAAAAAGTTGGCAGGGACCTATCTTGAGTTCAGCTTCTTAAGATGAATTTAATATGCAAAATGGATATAAAGAACCACCATATTTTGGTTATTTTTAATGCACAATTTATTGCAATATTAGTGTTGACATAATTGTTTTATGTTACCTTTGTTTATGCAAAGTTTTACTCTTATTTGTTTATGCAGAGTTGATTTGGTTGTAAGCTGTCCAGAGGGGTGTTACCAGAGTGCAAGCATTTAATTGCATTGGAAGGCTTGGCTGTACTTTTTAATGTGTGTGACAATAAACTGAACTGAAATGATTCTTGGTACAATCTGGAGCACTTTGGCCCAGCAGGAAGGAAAAAAAAGAACCCTGCCAAGTTGGCCAAAAGCATCTTACATACCAGTTGAGCAGACCTCTATGTGGAACGTATTTGTTTATATGCATATATTGTATCAGAGGATATGGTCGCAGTACATACAGTATGTTGATACTGTAAATACTCTGTATCAGCTGATGCATATATCTGACAACAGCTTAAGTACCATTCACACATACAGATGGATGACCAACAACAGAAAAAAAACCTGAATAAATGAAAAGAGAAACATAAATGCAGATGCTTACATACCGGACATGAGGCATCACTGAATGGCTTGATGAGTATGAAAATGATGTGAATCATATACTGTGATTTTTGCCATCAGAAGACCTAAACCCACCCGAACACCTGTGGTAGACTGTGGAGTGGCGTGTTATATCGAATATTGAATGATCTTGAGTTTGGGAAGAGGAAGGAGCAGGTTTACACTCACCTCCAGCTATCAGAATAAAATCAGCGCTCATGTTAAATAACAATATTATTGGAAAGCATATCCTGCTCTTACCTCAGCTGTCAGCTGTTTATTTTATTGGTTTTTATATATTTTATCATTCACTGTGGTATTTTATTTCTCTCTCTGTGAAGCACTTTGTACTTTATTTAGATAAGTGCTCTATTGTCATTGATCTATTGTCTCAGTGACCTGAGTCCGGCAAAGGTCATGGGACAGAGGAGATTGTTGGAGAAAGCTTATCAGCTTTCAGAAAAGCCTAATTCTTTTCATTAATAAAGATCCAAAATGTTCATCAGGATCAGTTGATCATGCTACAGCTCTTTCCACCACCGTCATCAAAACACAAATGGAGGGAATATTTTTTGGAGGAATGCTGTTCATCCCTCCAGCAGAGTGCCACCAACTTCTTAATAAGACATTTTATGTTGATTTTACCTTTCTTGTTACCCATCTGCATGTTCTGATGACGGTCAGAGTTGCAATCGATTATACAACAGAAATTTAATCTGCACTATTTTGACAATCAATGAATCATTCAAAATGTCAAATATTAGCTAGTTCTAGCTTCTCAAATGTGAGTATTTTTTTGTTTTTCTCAGTTTTATATCATTGTCAATTGAACATATTTGAGTTTTCCACTGTTGGTCAGAACACATCACCTTGGGTTTTCCGTAGGCACCTTGTGATCTGTACTTTTCACTTTTTTGGCATTTCATAGACTTAATGACTAATCGATTAATGGAAAAATCGACAGATTCATCAATGAGTATAATAGTTGTGTTGGTTGCAGCCCTCATTTTGATAGTGATCAAGTAAATGAATGCACTTGCCACTTTCTTTGTTTTTTGAAAAACTGCATGCAAAGCCAATAATACATAAACTTGAATCTACAAATCAAATCTCTCAAATCTCAATTCCCCTGCAAGTGTGGCATAAGAGTGCAGCATTATGCTTTCACATTTAATTTATACAAACAGCTAATCGTCATGCATAATGTAGCGAGGCAAGTGTGGAAACAAGCTCACAGGCTTTGGGTAATGCTAATTGAATTTGAAGATGAAGTATCTCATAGACAAATTGTTTGTGACTTCATCCTGTGCTATAATTACTCATGTTAAATGAGGGTGGAAACATGGAACAATGTTAAAAATGCATTCCTCCTGCAAACAAATACGATGCTTGCATTTTAATTTGTTTTGCCAGCTGATTCTGTTGTGCCGCTCTGTATCTAATCCTGTAATGGATAAACAAGAAACTTCATATTTTATATGTATATTCAGTTTCAATGATAACAACTGCAGTTGTTTGCTGGTGACCACTGGCTCTACAATAGTGATACATTTTCAAAGTGGATACATACAAAAATCTTCTCTACTGAAGCTCTTTGTTCAACCACATTTTTTTTTTCTGTTAAGACCGGGGAAAATCTGATCAATTTTCAATTCTTGTTGATTTCAGTGCGGTGGCCACCCAAAAATTAAATCAGCACAAATCAGCTTCACGCTGTGTTTTAGAATTGCACAATCTTTAATGAACTCCTTACACAAAGAAATCTCTTCTACATTGTGCTCATTCCATGAAAGCCATTTAGACTAGAGTGTCATTTTCCATAACCGACTATTGTCACCAAAAAACATGCTCCCAGTTAATACTATCAGCCCATTCATGCAACAAACAAGCACACATAATACCATGAAAATGAAGCATACTGTCAGGATTAATAAGACTTCCCCACACCTCCCACCCAGGCAGCTTGGAGCAAGAAAACACACGCATGCACATATCAGGGCCATTACATCTAAACATTAGTCTGGCTGAAACAGACTGTGTAGCTGACTGGTCCAGTCAACCAAAAAATATTAACCCTGAGTAAGTTTCAACCCAATAAACATCCCCTTAATGCCTCTGTGTCAGATAAAAACCTTCAATAGACAATTTGCTCTTGGCATCACGGGAGCCTCTTCGTTAGACAACGAAAAGATCAAGTATTTTCTTCTTTCTCTTCCTAAATTGCTTTGGATTACAGCATCAGCTGAAATTGCTACAGAAATGAATAGAAACTTAATTGAAGAAATGAGCAAGCAAATGTGTATTTACAAATACAAATTCTAAACCAAGCCTAAGACCTTGTGTTGCTCAAGCAGTGATGTTAACACTGATACCTCTTTTGGTGAATGCGTTAGCCTTTTAGGGCTTCTGCACTGTGTTCTCTGCTCAACTGACATCCTTTAGCCCAAGTTCTCTGCTTTGAATTCCTTCTTGGACTGCCTGTAATATCTGGCAGGCACCCAATTCAGCTCATATTATGAAAATATGTATTTCCCCTGAATCTATGGATTGTTTGTACAGAGGGCGAGTCCTGCCAGTTTGCTGCAGCAATGGTAAAACTTTCTCTTAATGTCTCCGTAAGTTTAATACTAAAATGTATCCATCCATGCATGCAAGAAATGACTTTTTAAATTATTAAAAAAAAAAAGGTGCCCTGTAGAGTTTTGCAAAAAAGTGCTAACTGTCGTATGATGTGTAGTATGTGGACCCAAATGCAGATGACCAGGAAGCGGTATGAGGGTGAAATAGTTGGATGACTACAGTGTTTATTGGAGGTGATGTGGTTTACAGGCAGGTACAGACCAGTAGGCAGACAGGTAACACACAGGTAACAGGAAAATAGGCAGATATAGGTCCAGGTACAGGGACAAGGGTTACCGGCTGGCAGTGGTGGAAACAGGGAAGTGAGTCCAAATGAGGCTAACCAAGTCCAGTAGGCAGCAGGCAAAGTTCACTATCCAGAATCCAGACACAGTCCAAGGGAGACAAAGAATCCAAAACAGAACTCACAGTAAGAATACCGGGGAACTGGGCACAGAAATCAGGTACAACAAAAGGTGCACCAAACGGCACCACACACAAGACCGGCCCAACACCAGACAGGAATCACAATCAAGGAAGGGCCAACAATCAAAACTGGAGGGAAAGCAAAGAAAGACCGGAAGTAAAACCACAAGACACACAAGGGAAGGAGAATACTACAAAATAAAACAGGAAATGAAAAACCCTCAAACTATAACACTAACATGTTGTGTTTCTCACCAAAACGCATTGTGTGTGTCCTTGAGATCTACCAAAGATGTTGAATGCATTCCCTTGCTCATAAAGCATTTGCAAAGCCAATTTTTTTTAAAGATAAAAACTAAACAGCGACCCCCTCATAAAACATTGTTCCATAATGCTAATAGTGATTGAAACACCCACAGGTTACCTTTAATGATCATCTTAGTCTATAAATTGCCAAATAATAGAATAATTCTGAGAGCCCAATGTGACATCTTTAAATAGCTTTGTCCAATTAATCCAGTCCAAAACCCAAAGATATTCAATTTACAATGAAACAGATACAAGCAACAAATCCTCATATTTGAGACAAAGAACCCAGCAATTGTTTCTTATTTCTATTTGATGAATGATTATCAAATTTATTGTTAAATCATTTTCTGTTGATCGACTAATTGATAAACAGACCAATCCTTTCACCACTACACTCATCTATCTTCTGCCACTTACTATGGCACTTACATGATGGCAACAGTTTACATTTCCAAGTCACATTCTCCAGTTGCTCCTGTGGGAGGAGGCATTCCCAGGACAAATGGGATATATTATCACTCCAGTGTCTCCTGGATTTACCTCGTCTCCTCCAAGCTGGACATGACTTGAATACAGGCCTTTGCACATCTATTCTGTTGTTTTGGTCCAAAACTGTAAAAAAAATAAAATAAATACAACCCTAGTTGTATTTACAACCAAAAATTTGTGCAAATTGTTTTGAAAGCTTGATTTTCTGTGCCTTTTTTGTATCTGTGAAAAGGCTCAAAAGAGGTTATAAATGACTTTAGCTGTAGAAAAGACATGAGCATTTTTTTTTAAGAGAATTTCCTGGGGCAAAATGCAGTGTAGCCATGTGTGTGTGCCTATCATTCTGCCAGTTGGCGTTCAGAATCAACTGGATTGCAGTAATTGGTCGAGATCTTTTTGATGTGAACTTCCAATGTATTTGGTAATGTATCAAACTAGGCTCCTGACATCTCAAAGTAGATTCTGTAGATCTGATATTCTACCGCTCCAGTATCAGCTTGTAAAACTCTTCCTGTTCTTGACACTTTTTCCTCCTCATAAATGAGGAAATCATTACTAGAGGGCTGCATGTCATATCATAGAATCACCTTTAGCAGGGAATAAAAAAGTAGAAAAAAATGCATCAGACTCGGTGTGCAAGGTTTGATTTGATGATTTGTAGGTCAAAAGATCTAGGTAAAAAATCGGGCTAAATTTGACTAAAAATAATTTTTCAGGCATCAAGGTTATACTGTACCCATTGTTTCAACACCATTTCAATGACTGTATTTTAGTGTGTAGCGAGACCAGCTTTACATAAAATAGTTAAGTTACAGTAGTTAAAATAGTTATAATAGCTCACAGTTACTGAAATGTCATTGAAACAACATTTATAATCAACCTAGACATCTACCAAACTTTCACTTTCTGACCACATTTGGCCCAGTTGTAATAATAATAATAATAATCAAATAATATTAACCCTTATTTATATAGCACATTTTAAAAACAAGTTTACAAAGTGTAAAACAGTAAGAGAAAACATAAAAGGGAATTTTATGGGAGCACATAAAATATGTATAAAATAATTTGATTACAAGAGTAAAAAATGTAAATAAAAACAATACATAAATAAACAAAAGTAACTAAATTAAAAACTTATCTATAAAAATTTGTCTTTAATAGAGATTTAAAAGAGGACATTGAGGCTTGTCTAATTTCAAGTGGAAGGCTATTCCAGAGTTTTGGACCCATGACCGCAAACACCCTACTACCCTCTGTCTCCAGCGTGGACCTGGAGACAGTCAACAAGAACTGGTCAGCCAACCTGGTGTCACACCAAAGCATGTAATACACACGCCAGTCCAACGTGGCAGTGTCACGTTTTCAACACATTCTTATTCTGCGGTCAAGTTAGCTATAATAAATATGCAACGTCTGGTTAGACTTTCAAGACTTTCGTGACACTGACATGGTACCCTCTAGTGGATTGGCTGGTGTATTACAGGCTTTTGCGTGATATTGGGCTGGGTCAGTAGACCTAAGCAAGGAAATGAAAAAAGTTTAAAGTTCATTCTGAAGGCCACAGGTAACCAGTGCAAGGAGGCCAAAACATGAAAAATATGGTCATATTTTCTAGTTCTAGTTTTCTTGTGAATACCCTGGCAGCAGTGTTTTGTACAAGCTGGAGGTGGATTGTTTGATTTCAGGGGTAATCCACTGAATAATGAGTTACAATAGTCCAATTAAAAATAAGAAAATAAGAATCGCTCTGTTTTCATCCCCTTAGAATAAGCCGTTTTTATCTACATAGGAAGTGGGTCCCCTTCCACGGAGGTCGCCAAGTTGCACCGTAATATTTCTACAGTAGCCCGAACACACAAACCAAACACTGGCTCTCCTACACGCTTGGCAGGGAAGGGTAATGCAAGCGGTATTCAAATTCAAATGGTTGCAAACAGCCATTTCACCGCTAGATACCAGTAAATCCTACACACTGCTCCTTTAACATGAGAATGTTATTAGCCTTCCTGGACTTTTATCTGCCAGGCAGGTTGTAAGTGATTGACAAAGGAGAGGTCTGATGGATTTGTAGGAAATCTACATGTTTCTGCCTGCATTCTGTATCACATGTAGTGAATACGAAGCAGCAGCAATTTAATTAACATTCTCCACCATGTAACATATAGTTAAAATTTTGCTCAGTTTTACACTAAGCCGTGTCTCTTGATCAGTCAAGAGATAATTTGCTTTGTGAGGGAATTAACCTGAAATCAGGTAAGAGGTAAAACAAGAAACAGATACGTAGGGACTGAATGTAAGTTACTGAAACCAAAGGCAACAAGCTTATCTTTATAAGTGAAACATTTATTACACACACAACTAAACAACACACAAACAACTAGAAACACACAACTAATAATGACACACAAAGGAATGGATAAACGGAGCAATGGATGTTATGAATACAGCGATGAATAATTGATAAATGATAGAGGACCAGTGTAATCAGATAAGTGGATAATTTTGGCACTGACCAGTGAAAATGGTAAATGGACTGTACTTGTATAGCGCCTTTTTAGTCTTCTGACCACTCAAAGTGTTTCACACACTACATATCACATTCATCTCATTCACTTGCCTTCATACACTGAAGGTAGATGCTAACCGCTCATCAGTCCAAAGAAACTAACTAATCAATCATTCACACACTCAAGGCACAGCCCTTGGGAGCAATTTGGAGTTCAGTGTCTTGCCCAAGGACACTTCGTGGGTTGGGGAACGTGTGGGCTGGGGGAAGCCAGGATCGAACCGCCAATTTTCTGATTCCCTCTTGCTCACCCTTTATGTGCCTTTCAAGCCGAGAGAGAAGTTTTGGGAAGCACTTGTAAAACATTTTAAGATTCCATATCATTATGTTTCGCTAGAAGGGAGGCGCAGTTGTACAGCTTGGCATGTTTGGATGCGTTGAGTCCCATGCGAAGTTCAATCAGTGATTCTTCTTGTGGAGCTCAGGCTTCTTCGGGCATTTTCAGTGTGACTTGGCTTGAATTGGTCTCTCTCTGCAGGTGGATCACATCTTGCGTACCCACTTGGCTGGGTGTTCTGTAGTCGCGATGGCTTTCAGAGTTGGATAAATTCACACTTCGTTCATTTCTAACTTTGTCATATTAGAATGCTGGTGGTGCTGGATGTCAGCCTTCAACACGTTCTGTGCGGGATTCAAACGATTCTCCTGGTCCCGCCCGGGGTCAGAAGAGAAGCGTGGACTGCAGAGCCGGAGGAGACAAGGCCAAGAGAGCTGGACTCTGGACAGATGGCCCACTGGCCACCGTCCGGGCAAGTCACAGAACTTTGTCATGGGTCAGCAAAGTATTGAAGAGAAGAGCACATGAAGAGCAGAAAGGACCTAGCCTGTTTGGGCTTTCTTTGTTTTTGTAGTCTTTGTCTGTCCAGGGAGCAGCGATGTGATGTCATCGGCACAACACTTCACTCCCACCCCGGATCTGTTTTGTCTTAAAGGTGCTATTTACACCTATTGGGTCATATTTACACCTACCCCTTAAAGGTGCTATTTATACATTGATAACATCTGGCCACTAGATGATACACTCCACCTCCCCCCTTCCATTCCATTCCAGTGGCTGCCAGTTCGTTGCACAACCTGCATATTTCATGGCCGAGTGGAGTGAAACTCAGACGCAGTCATATCAAGTGATGAATCTTTCGTGATAGAGTAACAAATTCATTTTGCAACATATGCTATATGCAATATACATTATCTAAAGATTTGGGTTACTTTGTGTGGTGATGTTTCATGTAACATTATCTATGGTACCCTTAGGATATGGCTAGCTAGCTTTAGGTAACCCTTTTTATCATTTAGTAATCATTTAAAATAATTACTATATTGCAACACTTAACTATTGTAAAATCACATTTCAATCATCCTTACACTATAAGACATTAGGTAAATATTTACATTTTAATCCAATCAAATGGTACAGTATAGTGCGTTGTAGCACTCCACATTAGACAGACAGCTACAGTAAAAGTTGACATTAGCTAGTGTTAGCGTAGTGTTGACCTAACATTAACATTAGTGGAAGTTTTTTCTTGCTGAAAACAAATATCATAGCGATTATAAAAAACAGCTGAGCGCCACACAGCAACAAAGGCTACAGGGAGAAAGGACGATTGTATGATAATGTTAGTATTTTCAGATTTTTATATTAACATGAGTAACATTACCGTAGCTGTTGCTCACCGAAGTTTCCAAATGGCTAGCTAGCCACAAGTACCTCAGCGTGTGTCTCATGATAGGGCTAACGTTAGACTGCTATATGAGATGACACCCTCAATAACAGTCACGTTTTGGGTCTAAATACTATAATGAGCAGATTTACAGTAGTTCGGAACTTTAATTTACCTTCGACATGCCATATTGGTAATATATTGGGATCCCATGTCCACTCCGTTCTTAAAGAAGAGCGACCGTCTTTTCAGCAGCGGACCAGTTCGCCACTGGCCTGGATGGACCAGTGACTGGTCAGCTCAATCAACTTGACACATATTATATGAATGACAGGATATCGTCTTAATAAGTAATAGACTGGTAACCCAGGAAAATGTCATAAACGACTGTCATGTTACATTATCATTACATTCATTACATTGTCATTATTAATACATATACATATGTTCCTATATTTATATATGCATACATATACTTATAACAGCAAATGAGAAAGGTCAGGGTTATGTCCATATTCTTCAGAGGAATGTCTTTTGTTTGTCTCTGAGAGGCATGCAGAGGAAGGGGAAAGAACCAACTCCCTATCAGGCACATGAGGTGTGACATTCGACATTCCAATTTACATCTTCTTTTTGGATTAGTTCAGTTCCTGTATCAAAATCAGCATGTCGAAATAAACTTTCTTTCATTCTTAACATTAATTAAACATGGTATATCAATTAATGTACATTTGACTCTGAATTGCATAGTTGGTTTGTTCTCTGTTCCCTTTATTGATGAAGTCCACATATCATCCCAAGGGGGGATTAGTGAGGGTCATAAATTGGCTCACTGTCACTTAACTTTTATCGGTGTCTTCTCTGAGTCCTGGCAGGGGTCATTTTATAACCCAGGATGTTTGGGGAAAGTTTATCTTTGCATTATCACAGAGCTTTTTTATGAGTCAGAGGCAGGATGTTTAGGAGAGGACATATGTTTTCTGTGGAATAGTTAAATTGTTCATCATCATCATAATCCTACAGATTTATGGACAGATACATGTGTTTCGCCAGCATAACGGTGAAAAGACATGTTGCAATTGCAATGACTTGACTTAGAGGTGAAAGGTGAAAAAAATAATGGGCCAAAAATAGACCCCAGGAGGACCCTACAGGTAATCACTGCACTGCCAGATAAGACATTTCCTACACAAAGACACAAAGAAAGTTCTGTCATTCAGATAAGACTTAAACCACACAAGTGGTTTGATTAATATGCAGTGATCAACTGTATCAAAGGCAGCAGAAAGGTCAAACAATATTAAAACAGTACAGCAACCAGCATCTGAATTCAGTCAAATGTCATTTACGACCTTTAAGAGCGTAGTCTCCGTGCTATGATGTAAAGCCTGACTGGAACCTTTCAAAAAGAGAGTGTGTATAAACCACTCTCTAATACCCAAATGGATTGCTTTGGGGGAGTTTTCAGATGATGCATAAAAAAACTGGTGGTACCTGCTGGTTCCAACATTTTAAGGAATCTACTCTGAGCTCCTTCAATATATCTGAGCCCAGACACCCTACATAGGAACCTCATTTCAGCCACTTGCATCTACGGCCTCATTCTGTTGGTCACTACCCAAAGCTTGTGACTATAATTGAGGGTTGGAACCCAGATGGACTTGTAAATTAAGAGCTTCAGCCTCAGCTCCTTGTTCAACATGACAGTCCTGTATCTGCATGACTGGAGATGCAGCACCATTTGCCTGTTGATCTCAAGCTCCATCTTATTCTTACCAAGATCCTTCACTTGGGGCAACACCTCATTCCAAAACAGCAGGGGTTTAATACACATTTTCCATTTATCCTGCACTCTCTGATCACCTACACACCTGTCACCTGTACATTTTTTACTCAACTGTGGTATATGACTTATATGACTTTATATGACTTTCACCTCACAAGGTGTGTTTTCCTACTTCTGTTTGCCACTTTCTAGCCTGAAGTGCTACATTAATCCTTCCCTTAAAACGCATGATTTAATTAAAGCAAAAAGCATAATACAAAGAACAAGCTGGAATTTGTGTCTTGTTTACCTCTCGGCTATTTACTTGCCTCAGTTTAAACTTGTACCTTCTATTAATTGGTTCTTGAAGTGCATTAATCCCTCAGAGATAGCTTTATAGTGCTCTATATTCAATGGCGGGTATTAGAGAGCCAGCAGCAGCACCTTGCCTCCTCCTCTGAGACGGAGAGAAACAGTGGGTGCTTTCTCCAGAGAACAGACAGCCGTATTCATTAGGATATTCATGGGCGCAGAGGGACGGCGGAGAGCAGCTCAGTGGCATACAGTATGCAAAGCAACAGTTTAACCAAAAAGGTTAGTAGTTAAGCAATTATTCAATCAGAATCAGAATTAGCTTTATTGCCAAGTAGGTTTACACATACAAGGAATTTGCTTAGGTATTTTGGTGCAAAACAATAAACATAGTAGAAATATAAAGAAAGATAAAGCAAGTACTGCAGGTCAAGAATCATAAATATAAAACTGACAATAAGATATTAAAGAATATTAAAAAATATTACAAGAAAATGATAAAGAATACCACATGACTATAATATTTATTTTTTAAATTACAGTTTGTGCAATGTGCAAAATACTGTACATCACACAAAAACACAGAACTACTTGGATTAAACGGACGCACATGCAGTTTGCCAGTACATCTGTCTGTCATGTATCTTTTTTCCTGTCGCTGTGCGTATTTTTTCATCCATACACCCATCCATTTATGTGTCTATGCCAATTGTTGGTTTGAGGTGTTCACTCTATGTCCACATATAGGTCCTTACCTAAGCCATTAGCCTGATCCTTTTACCATTACCTAGGCATTCTGTTTAACCTCCACACCACTCAACTTGAGTCGGGCAATGTTCATTTAGCTGCCAGAGAGAAAATGTGTTTTTGACGGAGTTTCCATGGATGCATTCTACAGCTTTTGGCTGATGCACAGCAGCAGTCCCAAATACAGCGTTGCCAAAACAAAAAAGATGCTGCAACAACACACTGCCTGTCAGTGTCTTTTACTAACCTAGCCTCTGTATGTGGATGTGGATTTCTTTTTTTTTTCTGGATGGATCTGGATTCAAGAAGATGTCCTCAATCCTCACAAATACAGGCACATTAATGCATGTAAGCGCACACACACCCACATACACACACAATCATCGCCTCCTACATGCCCTCCCCCCACGGAAAGTGCCATTGTGGAGTTTGAGCTGCAGTGTGAGTTAAATTGATGTGGTGAATATAGTACACTGTTCACTAACAGTCATCAGCTGCCTGCTGAGGGAAGAGACAGTGATGACAGTGCATGTGCGTGTGCAGAGAGAAAGTGAGAGAAAGGGGGATTGCCATCACTCACTGTGTCAGTGGGAGAATTAAAAAACAAGAAAAGTAAAGGAAGAAGATATCAAGAGACAGAAAAGAAAGGAGGTGAAGTGAGCTGCTCATTTCAAAACAGAAGGAAAAGTTACACATGCACATTTAAAAGCAGTCTTTTAACAATTTCTAGGTTTTGAATAATGAGAGGTTCTGATATAAGGAAGAAATAGACAGTGTAGAGTCAAACAGCACCACAAAGTGAAGCAGAGTTCAGCATTTCCTGTAGCAGAACATCTGAGGGTTCACTGTCACTACACTAAAAGAAATTAAAGGTGCTCTGTGGAGTTTTCTTGTAAAAAAAAACATGTTACATTTACATTCATTGTCACCAAAATGCATCATGTGTATCCCTGATACCTGACAAACATGTTGAGTGCATTTCCTTTCTCATAAAACATTTGCAAAGCGGATTTTTAGATGGCCTGTTTTTGAGCATTGTTTATGTCTATGTATGTTACCGGCCTCAGGCCTAGGGGAACCTGGACTAGCAGAAAACGAGTTGTAGAGCAATGAAGAAAGGAACACAGGAAGGTACTGCTGTCAGCTTGTACACAGATGTATTCTGAAGTGCATACAATTTCACAAAAACATCTATTTTTGCTAATAACATTCTTAATCCACATTTCTCTCTGTATTTTACACATGTTCATTTCAAAACTATGATCTAAAAACATTGTAACTTCCCCTTTAATCATATGTGTTTCTACTTTCCTTGACACCATATACATTTATACCTTGCCAAATGATCACAATGAATTTAAAACTCAAAATAAATTAAACTGTAATGCTTCAGTGACACACTAAAAGTTATGCAAACTGACCCTTTAAAAGGAAATATAGAGTAACACTCTGTACGGGCTGTTTACTGACGCCACCATTACATGACACACACATTTAAACCCAGTGTTTTAAATCATGAAAACACATTTAACCATCAGTAACTTCTTATAACTGCTTCTGGTTGCTTTACAGAACCTGGATATCAAAGTAAATGTTACATGTAGCGAGGTGGAGAAAGCTCTGGACATTAGCTTTAGCTTAGCTAACCATAGCTAACCCTGGTTTCATTCAACGTTACATCTGATATAAACACTCTTCTCACATACAACTTTCATAACACATTTCTTCAACATCTCATATGACTATATGATGATAGCTGAATGGCAGGTTAATAGGTTTTTGACATATTTGCATATCTGTGGAGCAATGAAGAAGTCCTCACTGTCCATGCATATAGTTATGCCACCTGCTGTTCAGATGGTGTTGCGTATGACCTTTTTGAAGAGAATAAACAAAAGCAGTTTCAGTATATAAAAGAACCTCTGGCCTGTTAATTCAGCACAACATGCTAAAAAAAATAGGGGGGTGTCTGTTATTCTTAAACTACAACACTCTCCCCTGCTATGAGAGATGTCTCTTGACATTTGTAACCAAATTGACAAGGTAAAAATAAATCGGTCAGAAGTACAGGCAAGTGAAAAGTCTAGTAAGTCCAGACAGCTTGTCTTGGATAGTAACAGGCTTCTGGGATTACTTGGCATGCCATTCCGTTACTTGGCATGAAGTACGGTTCATGTTGACAGCATTCGCCCTAGGTCTCCAGGGCTGATATGAAGGCCGACCCAGATTGTTGTAGGTGAACATCTCTCTCGGTCTTGCAGCATGGGAGGACCATCTGACGGTTGGTTCTTTTCCATCAGGTTGGCCTGCCTCAGGTTCATCCTCAACTTCTTGGAGTTTCTCCTGGTTTACATTATCCACTTCAGGTTCCTCCCTGATCTCTTCCACTGGACACGCTTCGGGCTGTGCTGGATCCTGTACAGATTGTGCCACTGACTCTTGTGCTACCGCTTCCCTTCTAACAGGTCGGAACTCACTGGCTGAGAGTCTCAGCTGGCTCTGTTCCTCAGGTTGAGCTGTCTCAGATCTGACTCGTCTCTTTTCATAAACAGGTATGGTCTGCAGCCTGTATGAGTATCCCTCTTCATCTGAAGCCTCAGACTCACGCTCAGCCATCTCACTGCTGTCTGTTTTCCTCTGTCTTTGCAGTTTTTTCTTCACAGGTCTGGTTCCGTTGTCCTGTTCCAGAGGCAAGTCATTGACTGGTAAGAGGAGGTTTCTGTGTAGCACTCTGATGGTTTTATCCCCAGCCTCAGCTTGGACTTTATACACAGGACCATCTCCAACTCGGTCAATGATGTGGTGTACTTTTGCTTCCCAGTAGCTACAGAGTTTGGTGGGGCCACCTCTCTCAGAAAGGTTTCTCATAAGCACTTGATCACCTGACTGGAGCGTGGCACTTTTAACGCCTCGGTCGTAATATTTATTTTCTTTTGCTGAGGACTTTTGATTGTTCTCTGAGGCTATCCTGTATGCCTCCTTCATTTTGGTGGCCCAGTTCTGGGCAAAGACTTGTCTTGTCTGCGTTTCCTGTTCTTGTTTCAGGTCAAACAGAAGGTCAATCAGCAATCATGGGGCTCTTCCATAGAGTAGAAAAGTGGTGAGTATCCCATGGCTTTATGCCTCGTACAATTGTATGCATGGACAATGTGAGGTAAGTGGTCTTTCCATTCTGACTTTTTCTCCTCCTGCAGGGTATGAAGCATTTGTAGCAGGATGCGGTTCAATCTCTCAACCGGTTCACTCTGGGGATGGTATGGGGTGGTTCAAGAGTGGGATATTCCAGCCAGTTGTTGGAGCCGCTGGAAGAAGATATTTTCGAACTCCCACCGCTGATCATGGTGCAGTTTTGCTGGGTAACCGAAATGAGGAATGAAGTCTTGAAATATCTTTTCAGTTGCAGTCTTGCCTGACTTATTCTTTGTGGGGTACGCCTGAGTGTACCAGAACGAGTACATACTCATACCCGCCTTTACTCGACTCAAGGTGCAGGTAATCAACCGAGACAAGCTCGAATGGTGCACTTGTGGTGATTGAGCCCATGGGTGCTTTGTCAGGGACACAGGGTCGCTTCAGGCCAATAGAATCGCGGGCCAATAGAATCGCTCTCTGGCTAAATGTACCACTTTATCCGCTCCCACATGCTCCATATCATCATGTAGGTTCTGGTTTGAGTTTTCTTGGGAAAACTAACTGTTTCTTTTGACCAGCCTGACTATACAAGATTCCTCTGTCCAGTTTGAGTTTGTTCCTTTCATGAACTTGTCTCCTTGTCTCTTGTCCCATTTGTCTTTTGTCTTGGGGTTCCAACCTTTTTTTTTTGAGACTCAGCACTTCACCGAGCATGTCAGCATCAGCATTCATTTTCCCTGGTCTGTATTTAATGTCAAAATGAAAGTCTGCCAACTCCCCAACCCAGCGATGATCTACTTCATTTAGTCTGGCGGTGCTCAAGATGTAGTTTAGCGGGTTATTATCAGTGTAGATGGAGAACATGGGTGCAAAGTAGAGATAGTTGCAAAACTTGTCACAGATTGCCCACTTGAGAGCTAGAAACACTTCCCAGAGTGTAGATGGTAGTTTTTCTCTGCAGGAGACAGTAAACCTGGACCCATATCCTATGACCCTTAGTTTACCCCCTTGCTGCTGGTAAAGCACTGCGCCAAGGCCTTCGTTGGATGCATCAGTGTAAGTCAAAGTCCAGGTAAGCGAGAATGGGTGGGTTGGTCAGCATGTCCATGATTCTGGAGACAATTGCAGAATGTCAGGGCTACTGTTTTCCATAGCTGGCTCAAACAGCATCGTTCCACCTCTGGGCCAGGCTCTTACCCTGCACTTAAGTTCACAGATTTGGCCAGCACGGATGGTTAGTCCTTTTTCCCCATTTTTACATCAAAGGGTAGAGGTGTTTGTTCAGGTTCTCTCACCTTGAGGGTACAGGCCAGGGCTTTAGCTATGTCCTCGCTGAGTTTCAGGGCTTCCTTCAGCAGCGTGATGATGTTCACACTGTCTGGCTGCTCACTGTGTCCTGTAAGCATCTCTGCCATAACATTAGACCCCAAACGTGGACAACCAACACAGTACTGACCAACCAGCATAGGCACCTGCACAGCCACCTTCCCCTGACTCGCACTCAGTATTTCAAGGGTTACATCTATCCATCCATTAAAGGGGACATCAGTACCATTAGCAGCAGAGACTTCCAATGGGCCATCTGTAAGTAATGTCTCAAGGGGTTGAATCCTAACATGTGGCAATGCTTTCTCTACCCACTCCCTCCTGACTATATTGACCTGAGCCCCTGAATCAAAAAACATCACCACTGGGATGGCATCAATTGCACATGAAACCATACACGTCTCCCGATAAGCTGTGCAATGCGTTATTTTTTTGGTACGTTATTCTGCTTGTTTGGTGCTGCTGTTTTGTCTGTCTTTTGTCTAATTAACCTGCACCTGGGGCATCTATTGCACTACTTTATATTTATTGCACTGCTGTTCTGCCCAGTCCAATTCATTATTGTACATATCCATCAGTATACTTCTGTTTATAGTAATGCCATCTGTATATAATGTCCATAGTACCACTTGTAAAATATTTTCATTACACTGCTCTATCCCGCATTTATACACACACTTTATATCCTGCACCTGCTTATTACACTTCTAGTTAGACCTCAACTGCATTTCGTTGCCTTGTACTTGTACATGTGTAATGACAATAAAGTTGAATCTAATCTAATCTAATCTTACTGGCCCTGGTCACTGGCTGCCCCTCCCCAGCTACCATGTCCCATTTCCCTGCCTCTTTTTCTTCAAACAGTTCACAGCTCTGTGCCCATGCCCGCAGCCGAAGAAATTTGAACAGTTTGAACATTTCCTTGATTCACACACTTGTGGCGACGATGCTACACTAGCTAACACTAGCTAGCTACACTAACTCATGTTTTTTGACTTCTCCAGTGCTTTCAACACCATCCAGCCAGCCCTGCTGGGTGAGAAGCTGGCAGCGATGCAGGTGGATGCCCTTGTGTCCTGGATTGTGGACTACCTGACTGGCAGACCACAGCATATGCGCCTGCAGCACTGTGTGTCAGACAGCATGGTCAGCAACACAGGGGACTGTCCTCTCTCCCTTCCTCTTCACCATCTACACCATGGACTTCAGCTACCACACAGAATCCTGCCACCTTCAGAAGTTTTCTGATGACTCTGCTGTGGTGGGATGTATCAGCGGTGGTGATGAGTCTGAGTACAGGGACCATATGCAGCTCAATGCGACAAAGTCTAAGGAGCTGGTTGTGGTTCTACGAAAGGCCAAGGCACCAGTGACCCCGGTTTCCATCCAGGGGGTCAGTGTAGACATTGTAGAGGATTACAAGTACCTGGCAGCAAACATGGACAATAAACTGGACTGGGCTAAGAACACTCAATCTGTCTACAGGAAGGGCCAGAGCCGCCTCTATTTTCTGAGGAGGCTGAGGTCCTTCAACATCTGCCGAACAATGCTGAAGATGTTTTATGAGTCTGTGGTGGCCAGTGCTATCCTGTATGCTGTTGCATGCTGGGGCAGCAGGTTGAGGGTAGCAGACACTAACAGACTCAACAAAGGCGTAAGGCCAGTGACATTGTGGGGGTGGAGCTGGACTCTCTGGCGGTGGTGTCAGAGAGGAGATGCTGGCCAAACTACATGCCATCTTGTCTCCCACCCACTCCATGACGTGCAGTTCAAACAAAGGAGTATCTTCAGCGGAAGACTCATCCCCCCAAAAAGCACCACAGAGCGCCACAGGAAGTCATTCCTGCCTGTGGCCATCAAACTCTTTAACTCCTCCCTCTAAGTGTCAGTCTGTATGACCCTAAGTCATTAAACTGGACATTGATCATTATATCTATGCAATACTTGACATAATTGTGCAATATCCTGTGTTAATACTCCTGGGCAATTTACTTAATTTCCCTGTTTATTGATATTGATATTTATTCATACCTCTATTACTGCTGTGCAATATCCTCCGTCTCATTATAAATATGCTACACTTAACTTGGCAGTTCATGCACTAGTACTTTATGCCATATTATTATCATCAACCGGTAAACCCACTTTGTACTTCACACGCATGTTGTCGCCAATTTCTCTTTACCTTCTTCTTCCTTACTGGTAGATTTTGCAAGAGGACTTTGAAACATTGATTAGAACAGGGAACAATGTCAGTGTAATATATTTTAGTGTAGGGTTCAGATATATGGCCTTTAGAAGACAAAGGTTAATTCACATCTACATTTTACATACAAATGACTGTCTAATATATTTTTTCAATGCAAACATTCTGCACAGCATCGACATGTTTGACATCTCATGTATATTGCTTTGCTTTTCTTGAATGCCAACATGTGTAAGATTGAAGTGTGGGTGTGTGAGACTGTATCAGTGTGCCGGTGTTATATTAAAAATGACTGGTTCATCTCCTGTCCCAATAGGTGGGATGAGAACAGCTTGCCATCAGAGAAACATCTCTGTCACTCTAGCCTCCATACTTCCTCTCTGCTCCATGGCACAGACTATTATTAGATACCAGATGAAAGGTTGGACACTACTGACATATCATTATCACACATTAATGAGTGGAAACACGTGAACTTATCACAGTGACATGTATGCTATGATTTGATGTGTGTCTGTGTGTGCTGGGATGGGGTGAATTTTGTGTGGTCAGTGTGACGTGTATGTTGATTCTAGCTTTCCAGTTTATATTCTTTATTCATTTCTTTTTCTCCACACACAATCTTTCCGTTAGCATCCGCCATTACCTCTCCCTGATGCTGCTCACCAATGCCACTCCACCACCTCTCCCTTTGCCAAGTCAGAAAGATTAGAAGCAACAAGTGAAAAATTGATGCCTCAGAGGAGCATAAAAAAAAACATGTGAAGAGCAGGAGATGAACATATGGACGAATGAAACCTAACATTCACATATGCAACATCATATTTTTTACCTCCTTCTTTTAATTTATGCACTTCTGAAGAATCAATGACATTTCCATTTCTGTACACACAGAACATCAAATCTTTTTGACTACAGATTATATCTCAACCACTATAGTAGCCCTCTTCCCACCTGTTTTGAGTAGTAGAGTATACATTACATTACATTACATTTCCAAGTGAGTTTTTAAGATTTTTTTAGTTATAAAGCCAACACTTTAAGCATAAGGAATAAATGAGAATTTGGGGCCTGATGTCATTTCTTTATCAAACATGAGGTTGTGCCAGAAAGATAAAGGAAGCTTCCAAATTCATTCTGTTCAGCAGATGTAAAAAAAAACAAAACAAAAAAACCCCCACACATCACAGAGAATCAACTGAAAGAACTATGCTGTTTTAAATCAAACATTATACAGTAGTAGGCTATTGGTCATTTTACTTTAATGCTTCTTGGGTTTACAGAGAGGCAGTAGCACCAAAACTGGATGGAAGAGAGCATGAAAAAAGAAAAAAATGAAACAAAGGGAGAAATAAGATGTAATTCTCTACTACTTGTTTCAAGATTCAAGATGAGGCATTCTGCATAAACTAGTGTAGGTAAAATAGAATAAAATAAATAATAATAATAAAATAAATTAATTAAATAAAATTTGTCTTAAAACAATGATCAATTATTTCCTGTAAGTAGAGTACTGAAAATAGATTTTTAGTAAAATAGTATTGCACCTCACAAACCATAGACAAATATTATTTTATAAGTAGTTAAAAAACAACACTAACAGTCTACAGCCATGCAAGCAGCTTTGCTGTACTCATGCACAGTGGTGTAAATGGTGGTAAATGCTAACCATGCTTATCATGTTCATCTTCTTAGTTAAGCGTGTTAGCATGCTAATACAGCTGAGACTGATGGGAATGGCATTAGTTTTTCAGGTAAGCAATGGACTAATAAAAACTTTGACTTGATGATGGTGTTAGATGAAAAATCAGAGGATCACCAAAGTTTTTACAGTTCATCCTGAGGGTAATGTGAATATCTGTACGAAATTGCATGGCAATCCATCAAGTAGTTGTTGAGATATTTCAGTCTGGAGCAAAGTGGTGGACTGACTGACCGACAGACCGACATTTACCATCCAAAGAGCCATGCTGCTAGCAATAATTTGAACTAACAAAAAATATGTAAAATTTTATGTTGCAGATTTTTTTCTTATGGGCCTATGGGGGTCCCGACCACTGATCTGCATGACATTTGCACGTCGTTTATTGGCGCTCATTGTCGTTATCTGTTGAGTCTTGTCTTTGATTTTAATGAGATTTGATTGAGACATTAGCTAGAATTTAAAAAGCTAATGTGTGCTGCAGTTCACAATCTGTTGCACTGTTTGTGATCACAAACTGTGTCGCAGATGGTAGGATGGGGACTGTTGCTGCTTTATGCAAATGAAGTTTAAAATGAAATGTTCAACATGCGAAGAAGTTCTCTGTCCACATACTGTAGGTGGACAGAAAAACAACAGCTTCGGTCACATGATAACAGATGGTCGTATGGTGAATCGGCAAGGACCCTTAGTTGGAGACTGACAGAGTACTGGCAGCAGACAACATCTGCTGTCTGTGGACACCAGACCAAAACCGGTCACACGATCAACTGGGAAAGGTGCAAAGTCATCGACTCGTAGTCAGCTGACGGCTGAATAAAGATCAAGGAGCCCCTTTCACATCCAACACTGAAGACCATCTCTCAACAGAAACAGGGGTTTGTAATCACGTGACCAAAGTTCTACACTCAGGTCATGTGATTTGTGATGACACCTGAGCAAGGTCCAGGCCCTAAGATACAAGGCCAAAAAATTATGCTGTAAAGACATTCCTTATCCACATTAAACCATTTCAATTATTCAGACACAGTGAGTTTTTAGTTAGTATTTAACTTTTTCGTGTCTTCAGCATAATAAAACAGAAATCCATAATAATGTATTCCACAACTTCTACCACTGTCAACATTACTCACACCCTGTTTCTTCTCGTTTCTTATTACCTAGAGACACAACTGCAGAAGGATGTGAAGTGCATAAAGGACAAGGAGGCACAGGTAGAGAATAAACGCTGATCCGGCAAAGAAAGGAGGTCCTGAGGGAAAGTCAAAGAAAGCATACATAATATAACATACACAAACACATAGACACACACAAACTATTGTTTTGAGACTATCCTTGCTAACTGTTGCGTTTCAAGTTGAAAACATGGCTAAAAAAACAATTTATTGGATTTCCTTGCAGAAATATCTGATCAAAATATATGATAATTGATTTTGATAGCTTGGTTTCCTTTGAAAAAGTACAGTCAAAGGTCTGCACATTGGCTTCTTCATGCACAGAAGTATGTGTGTTCTCATGGTCAACTGGTGCCAGATACAGATTATTCTGAAAGGCATACGGTGTCACATAATATCTGGTGAATAAAAAGTAGCTCTGTCAAATTGTGTTTTATATAAGCTGACAAGTCACAAAGAGCACTAGAGAAATGATTTTACAGACAAATAATAAAATGTGTGCATAACCATAAAGGTAGTAATCCCACAGTGAAGAACATACAGACACATGAGGTTGATGCCTTTATAACCGTTATTTAAAGTTTGGAGCTCATTCAAGGTGGAATCTTTTGTTTACGACAATGCCAAATTGCTAAAACAAAAAGAATATCTGCCACAGTAGTGATCACAGGCTCTTTCTTTCCACTCAAATGGTGACATGAAGCGTGAAAGCAATTTTTAGAGAAAGGCTTCGTAAGTTAACAAATGCCAGAGGTGATTTCTTTCCTGCATGGACAGAAGGATAGTACACTTTCATTTAATTTACAATTATGTGTGCTATTTTGTTACTAGTTATGTTCAAAGGCTGAATTGTTGACAGCATCAATGTGCTGTGTGTTTGTATACTTTCTCCCATAAGAACATAAAGAAAAGAAAGAATGCCTCCACCACCTTCTGGCTACCAACTGTAGGAAAGCTGGCCCTGTGTCTGTGCAGCTGTTCACTAGATTTCCTGTTTGGACTTTGAAAGTGAATTTTTTATCAGTCCAAAGGCCCAGGGACCTGTCTCACAAGGCAAGTTGAACATCAGGGCATCCTGTATAGCTGTCTTCACAAAACCAAACAAAAACCTGCATGACCAACTTCAAGGAGGAAAACCCAGGATTCACATCAGACGGGTGGGAATAAATAACTGAATGCAGCAAGGACAAATTCAGAGCAGTACATGAGATGATTGAAATGAGTTGCCTAACAGGAAATTAATCAACAGCAATTTTGATAAACGATTAATCATTAAAATCATTTATTAAGCAATGTGAGGATTTGTTGCTTTTCTCATTGTAAATTGAATATCTTTGGGGTTTGAACTGTTGATCAAACAAAACAAACAATCTGAAGATGTAAGTTTTGTCTCAAATTGGGGTGGCCATATATGACTTTTATTTATAATTAACTTAATAGATAAAATAATTGATATGATTTTTGAACAATAATCAATAATGAAAATAATGATAAGTTAAATTTGCGCTTTCCAGTGGCAAAGTTAGTGCACAACTAAAATATGAAAAATGTGAAAGTAATGAAAAAATCAGAGCAATATACTGGATTATGTTATGTTATGAGAAGATCTTCCATTCATCCTGTATTCTGCAGGGCTGTGGTGAGGGGGGTATGGGGATAATCTGCATCAATCACTGTGGAGAACCCAGTGATGAAACTTTAGCACATTAATATGCAACAGTGAATGTCATCCATGATTGATAACAGCACTCAGGCTACCTGAGAATCCTGAAAATGTGACAAACATTTCTGATATAGCATCTATAATACTATTAATCATTATGTAAAACAAATGAGCTCTGAGCTCCACTGGCCTGCAAATAGACCTCTGTACCATGTTAATTCAATATGTCTGAACAGCTCTGATTACTTGTCATTCAATTAATTTGAATGCAATAATTTTTCATTGCTATACTGGTTATTTAAACTATGTTTAAGTCTTGTTTTCATAGAGCTGATTGGTGAGGACTAGGGCTGTCACTTTTTCAAAAATGTAATTTTGAAATTCAAATTTATTCAAACACAAACCGTTTAGTCTATCCTAAAATATGTCGGAGCTGCAATATTAACAAGTCCTACATAAAGCTAGCATCCTGCAGGTGAACAGGCAAAAGGCTAATGGCACTTTGTATTGAAGAGTCAAGATGAGCAATTATAGCTTCACTAAAGGGTAGAAACAAGTAGATACAGAATGTACATGTAGTAAATATTATATTGTCATCAACATGGGTGGGAAAAAAAACATTTTATCTAACATTAAGAGGAACATTGGCACTTTCCCTCGTGATTGCTATAGTAAATGAGAAGAATAGAAAGACAAAGTGACAGAGAAGTAAATACAGTTGTGAGGCTTTCTTAGATGCTTCTGACATGCAGAGTCTGACACATTCTGTTTAATTTAAGAAGATTTTAAGATGATGCCAGAATGGAAATATATGAGCTGTAGTGAGAAAATTATTAATGAAAATTGTCACAGCTGAGTTCACACACTTTCTCTCTGAAGAAGTGGTCTGACATACATGTCGCCTTGGTTCATGAACAAGGTTGCTCCATTTACTGACTTTTACAATAACTTTGCCTTAATTGCACCCGCCAGTTGAAAGAAAAACAGCAAAAGGAGCAAATTATTAACTTCTAAGGATGTCATGCAGTAATGTCATCTGATATCAATGAAACAGTTGGTTAATTAAAGGGAAACTTTGCAGATTTTTGTATCATTACAGTGTGGGTACTATATACAAATGAACAATGGTTAACTTCCCTTCATGTTGCCTGCACCCAGCACTCCCCGTTCATTGACACATTTCCGGCAGACTTTTGCCGGCTCTGGGGCTGATTGTACTTCCGCATTTTTTGGATGCCTGCCTCAACGGACAGTTGGATCGAGAGAGGGGCGGCTCCTCACCGCTCCACAATCAAAACATCTTTCAAAATCAACTGGCCAGAACAACCACTGGCAGAAGGCGATGTAGGCCTGTAGATATGGAAGAAAACGATTTTAATAGTGTAATGCTGGAATCAGACATTTGGGGCTACTTATATGATCCAGAATACAGTGTGGAAGAATTACGGCATATCGAGGAGGAAGAGACCGCCAGAGCTGAGAGTCAAACACCGCCAGCCGGTGAGGATAGCGGCGCAGAGCTGCCCCGTGCAAGGGACAACTGGTGGTGCTACTGCGGTAAATGTGCACCAATGGAAGCAGAAGTGGAGTCGATGTGCATTACACCAAAGCTTTGGGCCACATACGGACAGGGGAGTGCTTAAGACATATTTTAGGATCCCAAAAAGAAACTGGAAAAAAACAACCAGAGCCAGCAGGGTGAAACGGACGTCTGAGCATAAGGTAAGTGCAGTAGCAGCAGTGTTTTATTACTAACACGGCAACGTTATAGTGTGAAAACATACAACACACGTTTTTTATGAGGCTTAGCACAGACTGCCCCAGTTTGTTACCCGGCAGTTTGGGAATGGGAGTGGCCTTGGAAGGCAACGGGCCCAGTGCATCCTGTTGTTTTAGGTTTTCTACCTTTTATGCGTTTTACTGCATAGACAGCCCAGTTTTATGACATAATTCAGAGTGGTAAAATATCCCTTTAATGCTTCGAAGTTTACTTAATAAGAAAAATTTCGGAATAGAGCCGAAGAGTTGTCTACAAATAATAAGAGGAGAAAAACAGAAGGGTTTTTTTTGTATTGTTGAGGGTCAACTTACACTAACGATATCGCTTTTTATAGTTTTGTAGGTGTTTTTACTGAAATGTTTAAGAATTGTCCAACACTAGACTTGCACCACAAAGCATGTATAATCAGAATTAGAGGCAGCAAAAGCCCACAGAATATCTCCGAACATGAAGATGTGATTTAAATATCTAATTTTATAAAACAGCTACAGGCTGTTATTCAGATCATGTAATATGCTGAACGGAAGATAACAATCTCCAGAATATCGAAATTATAAAAATCCTTTTGTGTGTTCATCTTAGACACACTTGGTTCCTGCACTGAGAAACAGAAAGGACATGTAAGCCTGTTCTTATCAACACTGAGCAAGGCAGCACTTATTGCGAGATAAGATGTTTTCAAGAAACTGGTGTGATGATGTAATTCTCAGTTTTTACCCCATTGTGTAGTTCATGTTCCAATCGAAGTTCAAAATGTAGTTTTTATAATTCATTACTAGAAGAGATCAGACCATTTGTATCATCGCCAGAAACTAAGTAAACGTATTATTTTCCCTTATAGTGTGAAACTACAATTATTTCCTGTGAAAAACATGGTACAATATAATGCTCAGTGTGATAAGTCTGATGGCTTTTCACTGGCAGCATTTGATCAAGACGTATAATTACAGGAGGTTAGTGCACTCCTGAGATCCTGTCATATAAATTCTTCTCATTATAAACATGACAACAGGACTAACAAAGTCAATGAAAACTACATGTCAGAGCTTAGCAGAAGCTTAAACGCTGCGAAGGAACAGCACGCTCAGGTAGACGCTGTAGTCTAAACAGCTTCACTGCTGAAAAGCCAAGCTGCCGGGGGCACAAAGATTCCTAAGTGGCCTGGTAAAAACGTCAGCCATATATCCTGAGATACAGCGGTGGAAGCTGCTCAGCTAAAACATTTAATTAGAAGGCAAGCCACTAGTTTTCTGATGTGTTCAGATCCAAATGCAATCATTTGAATACCATCAGCATTTATGTCATCATCTTAACCTGCTCAGAGCACAAGAGATCAGAAATGACACACAGTACTGTGTTTACTTATTGGAAGCACTCATATTCATCATCATGATAACTGATGACAGTTTTACAAAGAACTAACACGAACCTTCGACTGCATTACTAAATTATCTTGTTGAGTATTTATATAAAGAATATTACTCAAGTATGAGTCATGATTCAAATGACCGATTAGTGTGGTATGAGCAATATCTGATATTAATGAAGAAGATATTTTATTTAACAACTGATTCATCTGTTGTGTAGCTGAAAACTATCTTTGTTTAAGTTGCTGGCGTTTTAGACCAACAGAACCAGCTGCAATAGAAAGTAACAAACGTAACGTAACACTGAATCCCTAAAAAGTTGCCACATTTTTGAAATCACCAAACAGCTCGATATTTCAATTATATCAGGATAACATACACTAGCGAGATAATTATTATGATGATAATAATTAAAATGTCAGGTCACAGTCAGACCAAAAGTAGTTTTACGGGGGAAAAAACGCAGCACTCTTGATTTTAATGGGGACTGTCTGGCGACGAAGTTAAAATGTGAAAGTTAAGTATGTATACTGATGATGGTGTGAAAGCATGTAGAAATATAGAAAATGGTATTCAAATCCTTTTTTTTCTGGGGGTTGAGCCCCAGACCACCCGCCCCCCCACCACACTTTATTGGTCTCCCGATTTAGGATATAATGTCTGTTGGCAAGTATGCTGATCAGCCATACTTATTCATCATTGACCATGAGTATTGACATGGCTTTTCATTTTTACATGCTTGAAAATTGTGAATTTGGCTGCTAAACTTTTTAAACAAAATTCCTGGGGGTTGAGGAGTGATGACCCGACCCCTGCGGTGGGTAATGTCCCAGAAGGCCTACTCATAAAATTCACCGACATTGAATCTCACTCCAAACTAAATTGAAAAGTTGCCAACCCTGGATGCATCAAAAATGTTGAACCTGGCTCAACTTTGGCTGGAACGCAATGCAACCTCATCCAGCAAGGCAGTGCACTGAAAAATCAAATACCTGCAAGCACACATTACTTTGTAACGCCATGTTTCTACTGTTTACCCCGTGATCAGCGCAATGAAGGTTATAATGATTCGCCCCGTGACAACTTGCCAGAGTAGCAAAAATCCTTCCTCATAAGCCTCCAATCTCATGGATGTGTTACTCCAACTGGACTACCTGGATTGCATTTCATTGTCCCACCGGTACGTGACATAACATGCCCCCAACAATGCAAACCTTTGCAAAGGTTTTTTCTTTGTCTCCACAGCTACATAAAGATGCACAAATCTTAATTTTTCTCATCTGATTCTGATACTTAAACCCAGGATATTGGCTGATACCAAGCACCAGTCCAATACGAGTGCTCTTTTTTCTTTTTAAACTTAAAGCTTAGCGTCAAAAAAGTATTTCTCTGTAATAATAAATACCCATGACTAAATAGGCAAATATTAAGGTTAAAAAATGTCACAGTATAATTTATAAACAATTTAACACTAAATCCTGATTGGTGCATAGAACTACATGACCTTTTTCCAACTGAGCCATGCCCATTTCAAAGTGCTAAAATGGGGTATTGAGGTGAAGGACAATTAAGCCCAGAAAAAGTTAGAAGGTTTTTAATCCTCTAGCTAAGACAAAAGTAAAGACAAACTTCCAATATGACTGACAAACAGCCACAATTAATTCAAATCCTCCTAGTCCCTGTTCAGTTTGTGAAAAACATTTTCTCATGAGCCAACTCCATTTTGGTTCACATCATCCAATGAAGCCTCAAACCTCCCTTTTTTCTATGCTTACACACATGGGAGCCAATCGCTAATCAGCGTGCTCTTTATTAACCCAATCAGCTTCTCCTGCAGCTCACTGCCTTAAGCACCAGGCGCTGATGCCAACATCTGACCACCATCCTCCTCACCACATCCAGCATCCAGCATCCAGCATCCAGCATCCAGCATCTATCCAGAATCACTGTGATAATGACCGAGCTGAGAGGTTACATTGCTCTCTGATTGTAGTGGAGTGAGGTGGAGTCAAGGCCGATATCTAACCTATTTTTATAGAAACAACAAATAAAAAACTTCAAATTGTGAAGCGTTCATATTATGAAGCTTTACAGAGGTGGGATATGATGAATAATTCAGACCACAATGAATTTTACTTGTATAGCTTTAGTTTTATTCATCCATAGAAAAGATGGAATTTGAGTTTTAACCTGAATTAACCTACTATTTTCAGTCCTATTCATGGGTCATTGATTTGCCAAAGCAAATCACGGCGTTACACAAAATCTACCTAAAATATAAAGGAGCACTTGTAGAATAATTTCATAATCAAATAGTGTCAATGTTCTAATGTGGATACTCTGTAAAAGGAATATTTTCAAAAAGATCTTTTTTTCTGTTCAAAAACTCTAAACGGAAAAAGTTTGAGCAAATATTTCCAGTAGTTTTTATGACTAAATACGACTACTGACTCCAGAAATCTTTTTTTTCTTTCCATATTTCTATAGGAAGATTTTGTTCACAAAAAAAAGAGAAAAGGAACTATTAAATGTCTAAATCTCTGCAATTTGCATCACACTTTCTGCCGTAAGCTACTGGAGAAAACCTCTGTGAAATCCTTAAGGAACTAAGTTATGGTCCATCAGCTTGGCTATAAAGTCGCTGCCACAGGCTGCGTTTCAGTTGTGTGGTGAAAATATTACAGTCTCTCTAGAACAAATCACCACATGCCCTGTATACAGTATGTATGTACTTGCAGGCAATCATAAAAAACAAAACATAAACCACTATAGCAGGTCTATGAATAAATTAATGTATTCCATGAAATTGCCATGTTTCTGATCTGCTTCACTGCTGGGATTTCATCCTCTCAGAAATAGAAATAAATGAATTGAATGTTGAGTATCTCTCAAAAGTGTTTATAGAAAAATTGTTTATCCAGATTAACAACAGAGATTATAGCGGGCTTGTTCTCGACACAGTGTGTGCATGTACAGTATGATTCATGAAGAACAATATCGAATAAATCCTCAAATTTGTGATTTGATGCGGATTGAAACACAGAGTTGTATTTTGAGGGAAATGAACAAGGAGCACCAGCTGAATAATGTAAATGTATAGCAGCTGTGGTCCATTTTGCACAGATTGCACAGATTGCAGTTCATTGTGCAGTGAACGCTACAAGCTGAAACTCGACCTCTCTGTAAGGCGTTTCAGTGTGGAAGCGATGGGAAGACAGTTTATAGGGTCAGTACAATCTGTACATCATATTAGTCATTCACTGCTTACACACATCTGCTGGCTCATATCCTATTCAACAGCTGCAAAGCAAGGACCCAACACAATTATATCAGGGCAGGATTCTCCTTTCAGCCAATGTCAAGGGAAGCGAAAAATCAATGCCTGCTTATCTTGTCTTCTGTCACACGACTGGAACAGCAGTTAGGAGTGTGCTTTTCCACACAGACACTGATGCATGGGCAGGCTGGGAGTTGCTACCGGGTATCTGGTCAATGGATTTACTTACTCCTGCAGTATGTGAGGCCATTAATGGTTGATACTCATGAGCCAGAGGCAACGCTGTCATTTCTGCTCGATCTCCGAGTCAGAAAAAGAGGAGGCGTCGCTATCAGGCAAACATGAATGAATCACAATTGAGGGCAACGAGAAAAAGCAATCCAGGTTGGGGTGACAGTTGAAATGTTGTGGGAACAGTGTTGACTAGATGTATGCCTACGGGGGGTTCGCGATTTCACAATTAACCGCTATTTCACTGGCGTAGCATCAACCAGCCACTCACACAAAAACGGGGATATTTAGAATAATGAGCATCATCTATGCAAGCTGTCTTCCCTCTGGTTATAATCAGAAACGCACTCATGCTTCAACTCACACAGTGTTTCAGACCAGACAAACAGTTACCATCAATGGAATCTGGGAAACATCTGTCCAACCTCTGTCCAGCAGAATTAATATTTATGCAATTGTTGATTACCTAGCATTTTTGTGTTTGCTGCATGAAAACAGTGGTTTTTTTGTTGGTTACACTGCTCCAAGATCTGAAGAGGAGATGTTTTCAGAGCACACAAAGATAAAGAGTATTTTCCCAAAGTATGTTCAAAGAAGTGACATCTACAGTTGCAGCCAATTAAAATTCATACCCAAGTGGTAGAAATCATTCTGAATAACGTGGAAGACTTCAGGATGGTGCAGAAATACTCAAGTTTCTTATTCAAAGTGTTTCTTTGTGAGCTGTGACCATTAAATATTGAAGTTATTATGGCTATTTGAATCGAAGAGAAATGCAACATCCATTTTGGATCAAAGCAATACAGTATCTTACAGCTGTGCTACATTACAAGGAAACTTACATTTTATCCCAATGTCTTCGATTTCGGCAGCAACACAGGCTTTAAAGTGATTTACTAAGGTTTAAAAAAATGTATTTTTGGTTACAATTTTTTTCATTGGTGTGCATCACTCACCTTATCCACCTCACAAATATTTTGTATGATTTCCAGTGATTCCCTTGATAAGAATATCTGCGTGCAAATCAGAGCCAAAACTGCCGGCTCATTCTCTGAGGCATTTGCTCTAAAAAATTGTAACATTTACTGGATATGTAAAAGAAACAGTGTAATTGTTGCCCCTGTCAAAGCAATGCTTTTTATTCACTCACACACCTCTTTCAAGCAGTGACTTGAGTCTTTGACATTCAACACGTGATGAAAACCTGGTCAGTGTACTGTTGATGCTGAGTGAAGTGTGTTTGATAGGGTCTGCGGGGGTCCTGCTCAGCACCACCAATGAGCGGCAATCACATGGAGCTAGCAGGAATCCAACTCCCCCCTGAGGTGGAACTCCACCATGACTCAGGCAATCAATGCAGGCTTAAGTGCATTGTGGACATTCAGTGGCATTGATGGGGCCAAGCAGGGATGGCCTGACATGGCTGTTATAACACTATACTATACCGCTCAACGGAACTGACCTACGAAATGTGAAATATAATACAAATATCCACATGGTCTGAAAGGCCAAGCTGCACAGTAGAGCTGATAAACAGCAGAATCATCCATTAATTACAGGTGGGTGATAGGGATAAAATCTTCTTTAGTGGTAAATGTAATTTTATAACAGGATATTGTAAATTTGACAGAAATTCAATAAAATAACAATAGTAATAACCTCATACAAATGTCTGTTTCTGGCTGATACAGTCAATTAAATGCCTAACAATTAAAAGGTACTTCATCACATTGATCTTTTAAATCAAATATTATCATAAAGGAGCTGATTTGCAACATTTCCCACAATGGCCTAATTCAAGTAGAGACAATAGTGAGTACTTTACTAGAAACCAACCCTATCGCCAGACAAGAACCTCAGCATTGGACATTGTGCAAAACCTCATATTACGTTCAGTGCCAACGTTTAAAAAAATAATAATTCTAAAATATTTGCGCATGGCAACAGTGGTATGGTTAAAGGATAGGTCCACATTTTTTTCAAGTATGTCTTCACATGCCCACATGTACATTAAAAGCACTGTCGGTTGCTTTAACAGCTCCCCTGTCCAAACTGTCTGCGACAAGTTCACTTCTCATAGCAATTTCAATGTAAGTGACGGGGGGACAAAAACCACAGTCCGCCTTCTGTGCAAAAAAAAAATTCAGCTGAAGATAATATGAAGCTTTAACAGTCTGAGTTAGACAAATCAAGTGCGGATCTTTTATAGTTACAGTCTTTTTAGTACATATTTCCCTCTTTTGTTACTGTCCCTCCACTGCAGCTCAGCAAGGAAACACTGTCTGGAGAAACAAAAAGACTTTGAGTTAGACAAATCAAACGGGTGTTCCAGACTGTTGAAGCCTCATAGAAGCTTTGGCTTAATTTTAGAATAGTTTTTAGCACAGAAATAGGACTGTGGATTTTGTCCCACATCACTTCCCTTGGAAACGATTTAGAAAGGGATCTCTTTACAGCCAGTGTGAACAAGAGAAATGAATACATCGACCAGTAACACTCAATGTACACATGAGCAGGTGAGTGTTGCTTTAAGACAGACTTGAAAAAATGTGAGCCTATCGTTTAAAGTTTGGGAAAGATTGTAGTTATGGCAAATAAATGAGGTAAATTGAGGTATGGTTAACTAAAACACTTGGTTAAGGTTAGGGAAAGATTGTTGTTACAGTAGAAAAAAAGTGAACATTAATTGCAGGCAGACTGAGTACTGCACTACAGTGCTGCATGTCCTTAAGGTTTTTGAGTAAAATGCATTTGTTGGAATAGTTTCCTCCATTACATTTGGATGCTAATAAGCCACAGCTCAGACTCCAGTTGTGAACGCTGATCTGAGGTCAGTACATCAGAGCACTGCACTGACACTGAGCTGACATAAAGCAGCGAGTGTATACATTTATGCTGTGTTTATGCCCACCAGGTTTGAGAAGTTATACACATACAGTATACAGTTTCATGCTTCAAAACAACTAGTACGCCTGCTTTCTCTCATAATGTAAATATCCAACTTATACTGCTAATGATGTGCATCTGTATTGTACACTAAATTCGGCATCAGACATTCATGTAACCTGATGGAAGGAGAGAAAGAGAGAGAGAGAGAGAGAGAAAAGTTAAGAAGTGAACACACATTTATTTAATAGACAAATCGTGATGACATTTCACTAATTTGCCTAACTGAGTCATTAGATATTAGACATTTTCTTTAAAAATGTCAGGTTTATTCTTGGCCTTAAATTCTTATTTGCATAAGAAATGCTTTTAAATGATTATGTTATAATTATGTGACCTAAAGAGTTGCAGCCCTTATAACTCTTGTTATATTGTATGTCAGTGTCTGAATCGAATCGAAAGGGAATCTCACTAGTTTGACTTTACTTTGATGGTTTTAACATTGGCCTGTTTTCAGTAAGAATTTAGACTATCAACTTCTGTATGCCTGTAGACAGATGTTCTCCTAGTGTCTTTATTTGACTGGAGACCTGGATGTGGTGGTCTCACACCTGATCCAAAGGTGTCTGTGATGGGAACATGGTGCCATCTATGCTGCCCCAAGCGATGTTCAGTGTCCTGTTTACTTAAACTCTTATAGATAACAAAGGCTTGATTTGATTTGTTGTCACTTCTTTGTTTCTGGGATTATCTCATAGTATGAAGACGTCGTAAAATGTTGATACTCTTTATGTTCACTTTTTTGACATAACAGAACGGGGGCCAAGCTGATTTGTATATACAGTATATTTGTCAAATAAAGACAACGAGCACTAAGTATAATGCTTTGTGAACACACTTCAGAGATGAAGACTGGGAACGTGGTATGTTTGACTATCTAAGTAGGAGATAATGATATGCCATTTAATCACAAATTGACTATACATAGATTCAGGCCTTTGTTCATTTGTTTACCTTTACCTGAAGAAGACCATCTTTTCGCCTCACCACATAAAGGGAACTTTATTTCCTGCATTGGCATAGAACATTGGCATTGGACATACATTGTGAGGTGTGACATTGTCCAAATTAAACACAATTCCTAAGGATACAGGGCTGAAATATCTAAAATATCTCTCACAATTTATATCGTCACATCAACCAACTCTACAATTTACTAATTTTCATACTAGAGCCTCAACGATACAGCATTTTTGAGGCTGATACTAATATCACTAAACCAGACAACAAAATATCAGCGGATATTGGTTTTTTGTTGTTGTTGTTGTTGTTTTGACATAAACACCAAGATACACAAACATTTTTGATGAGGATCCTTTAAATTTGGTTATCAAAGAAATATGACCAACATATGTACAGCTGAAACACATTTTACAGTTGAAAAATAAACTTGTCAGTGCTCTCTGGTGGACAAACTATGCAATGGAGACACTGTTTCTAAATCGCTTCAAACAATAAGCGATAAGTAACAACAGGTATATCTGCGATGAGCATTGACTTACTCACTTACTTGTTAATTTACTGACTTTCCCATTTATTTACTCATTCATTTACTTCCCAACTCATTTACTTAATTACTTATTTACACACACACTCACTCACTCACTTACTTTTAATTGACAGTCAAGCTAATGTCTAAGTGAGTCCAGTTGAGCTAGATCTCACGCAAGCAAGAAGGGAGAGGGATTTCAACGCTACAGAGAAGGACTGGTCGTATATTTGCACCTCTAAAGTGAGTTTCCATACTCTGGAGAGTCTACAGTAATACTAAAAAATATAAAAAAAACTATTTCTCCATCCCTGAGTGCTTCTTCAATGGTCACTATTCACAGCAAAGTAATAAAGTGTGATAATGGACACCATGGGGTGGGGTTAGCTGTATTGTGTTTGTCAGACACAAAATGACATACTGCTACTATATTTAATATCATTTCGGCCAATAATTGGGGCCCCAAGTTGGCCATGGCAACCAATGGCCACTTTTTGAAATGATCAGTACAGCTTGGAAAGTGCTCTAAAGAAAGGTTTCCACACACTGCTTGCTGTCATGCTTACAAATAATAATACTAAAATTATATAACACATTCTTCCTATTTACATTCCTTTCCATTTCTAGTTGATATGCTAGGAATGCTATGTTTAGGCGTAGCTGACATCCGGTGGGAGTCTCCACAGTATCTCCTCTTGCAACAACACTAAAAACAATGAAGTCAAAGTTACCTGTAATAGAAACAGCACAGCATACAAATGTGTGTATTCACTGCAGCTTCGTGTTTCTTTTTTATTTATTAATACTCCATGCCAGTGGAGCCCATGCAGATTAAAGACCAACAGTTACATGGTGAAACTGGAAATAGAGGTGACAAAGAAAAAAAAAACTATAAAGGCAGCAAAGGGAATATGAAATGTTTGATCAAGAAGAAGTTGATCAGAACAATTTATTTTGCAAGAGTTGACCCACAACAGGTTTGAGAGATGCCAACAAAGAACCACAACAGGAAATATAAGATACCAAAATCAATATTACCTCTTACAGATTATGTACATTGGCAACTACTTCCCATCAACAAATATGCATTAGTGATAAAAACAATGCTCTCTGGACATTTGTATCAGATGGAAGGGGATATTTCCTAACAATTTGTAAATATCCCCCTTAAAGCTGTTAAGCGCTAAATGGTCGAGTTTTTGTGCAGGTTAAATAGAAGAAAAGCACTACTGTTGAAAATGCGTGTTGCGTGTTTGTACTCTTGCAATATGTATTTTAAGGTGTTCCTGTTTAGAGCCGCAAAATATGGGAGAAGGGAAAGGAAATGTTTACAAATACCCTCAGCTGCTGATTAATCACCGCAGACTGACCACGGCGGACACACAGAGGGAGAGAGACTGTAGCCAGGTCGAAACTGCCATTAAATTAGTTTTCATCCCACAAACAGAGGTGGAAATGCTGCAACTTCAGAAAAAAGTTCGATTAAAATTTGCACTTAATTTGGATTGAAACTTGACTTATGAGAGAGACAGAGCAAAAAACAAACCCAAATTAAAAGATGCATTTTAAATTTACTGGAGCTCTCAGCTCAGCACCACAACACAAGACAAAAGAGTAACAACAAAACAACTGTTTTTTTTTCAAAAGACTACCTTTCTGTTTCCCGCAGTTGCCTCTTGCTTATTTTTCCTGACTTTTAATGGCTCCCAGCAGCTTCAGTCCAGAGCCATATGATTGCAGCAGCCAGTAATACTTAGACAGTTAATTATTTTTATCTCTTTACAGAAATAATCTACACAAAGGAGCAAAAAGCCCCCACACTTATTTGTCATTAGTCATTCAATCTCCAGTCTTATTGTTGTGCTGATAACATCAGGGTATTTTATATTTTCACAAATACAGCAGTTCCTCTTGCAGGATGAATACAGGCTTGCACACCTCAAAACAGTCATTTACATCTATAGTCTTAGTAAATAGCCTGCTGAATTGAAACTCAAAATTTTGCACTCCTGATGGTTGATGACAGGCTTAGTAAAACACCTTAAACATATGAGCAAAATGTTTCCGACCAAAGGTTTTCAGTTGGAGAGAAACAGAATTTTTTTTTTTTTTTAATGCACCCTGACCCAGACTACTTGGAAGGGACACATCACCTCACCTGTCATCATTCAGTCGCTGAAGGTAGCAAGTTCACTGTCAGAGGCAGGAGCTCAGGCTGGAAATGCTGTATGAAATGGCATAGCATCAAAACTAGCCAATACAAAGAAAAGAAAGGTTGAAAAATGTGCAAGGATGAGTGGACTGAGAGATGAGTGTTCTTTCTACCCAGGGGAAGACCAGTGTGCTTTCATTTGCAGTGGCCACAAAGGATAAAAAGTACACCAAAGATGCCCATTATGAACAAATCCGTCAAACAGAACACAGAGGTATAAACCGCAAACCTCACTAGCTGAAATCATCATATTATAAGCTACCAGCCGAATAACTGTAACACAACAAGAGAAGGCAAGGGAATCAGCATTTTCAACAATGAAATATTGCAACAAATTCTCTAATGAAGATTAACATTAGTGTCTCCACCTGGCCAGCACACCAAGTTTAAGAGCTTGGATACACAACAAAGATGCCATATTTAGAGCTGAAACATCAATCCACTCTAGACCTTTGACCCTAGGACCATTCTTTTTTTTATTTGAGAATCCTTGCTCTAAACTATACGAACACTGCACCAATTCCTGCATTGGCATGGAATGGCATGGCCATTATTATTAAATTAAATTATACAAATAAGCTGCATTGACATGTGGAGTCTAAAAACAATGCAGCATTTATTTCCACATCACACTTATTCCAAACGTATAGTGGCTTGGCTTTCATTTTAATGACTACCATTGCTAAATACTAGACCCTATTAAGAAAAGGGGCACAGATGAGAAGAGTGGGATAGTATCCACACTTTCAACCATATAAAAAGTTAGACCTCTCCTGGTACTCTGATCAACTCTGACAAAGCTGTGGTGCTGACATGCAGCATGGGGGCTGAGGTGCGGTGCTAGCATGGGGGAACAGTGTGGGTCCTGCCTGCAGACACCGTGTGGATCTGATTGTTGATTACAGACAGAGGTTACGTACATAAATGTTTAGCCTGTCTTAAGTTGCCAGATGTATTAGTGCTGCCAAAACCACCCATGTTATACAGTGTGTCAGCAGTATAAGTTGAATGTGTCTTCTGGTTTCTGTCCATAATATGAATGACATGAAAAAAGCAGAACATTATTTAAACAATAAAAGCTTAGTTTCTTCCAGTAAACCTAATATACCCTAATTGTAATAGGACATTCAAGGTAAAGCACACAGTGTACTGAAAAAAACAGTGCAGACAATTGGCCTCGATACAATAGTTACACTAAGGGTAGAAAGTGTCAGTGTGTGGACTGAGGAAAACAACACCGCTTAAATGAATCTTTGCTGCTGCTGCTGCTTCTCCCTTGCTGGCTCCCTTCTGCGTGTAGCACTGTACACGTTCATGACTCTGCAACCTAGCAACCAAATCTGCAGCTTATGCCTTTATATCATGAGTGGGACACCCACTTAGAAGCAGACTAAACTGAGCAAAATGGGAAACGGTCCGTAGTTAAGACTCCTTGTGCATGTATGCACTGGGATGTGGATCAGTCAGTGTGAATAATATCGTGCATCCTGTTATTAACATTTCAAACAGGATACTTTGATACACAGCAAAATAAATACATGGCTTTTTTAGCTGACCTTCATACAAACAGCAAAAGGAGCCATTCTGTTCAATTGTGTTTGCTTTATTGCCAAGCTACACTTAGACCGTTTGCCCCATGTGAGCCATACAAATGAACATTGATGACTGTCTGCTAGATTGATGAAAAGTAGCTTCTTTTCTCTTTGTCTTTTCCAGTGTTTCTCTCTGTTTCGGCTCTCACACACACACACACACACACACACACACACACACACACACACACAGACCACACACACACACACACACACACACACTGAAGATTCTATTAAGATTAACCTGTATGAAATGGCACAAATTGAAAAACTGAAACTTCATCTTCAGCTCCAAATAAAGTACACTAAGCGAGAGGTTCTCCTTTTTTATCAGTTTGCTGAAAAGGAAGTCCTTGATTCTTTATCATCAACAGATTAAAAACAAAGAAAAGAAATCACCTCAGCAATCTGAATACTTGTTATCCAACTACGAAAGCAGATGTCACTGGTGAATTGATTCTTATGGAATCAAAAGCATTCTATAATCCTTAGACTTACCATTTAATAATTATGTAGCATAAACTAAACAGGTCAATTTCAAAAACTATTATGCTTGGCTAAAAGTTTATAAAAGTCAATAGTTCAGAATCACAAAAGTGTTGTATGTATGACTAATACTGTAGTAGTATTACTAATACTACTGTCGCCAGCAAATGTGCCAATCACTTTTTTTTTTACCGTAGATTAAGGAAAACCTTTTATTTTAGGCAAGCTATATGCATTTATAAACCTGGTGGCTCATCTTTCCAAAGGCAAAGTAATTACAGTCTATGGCAGGGCAAGTGTGTACACTTACACTTCGGTTTGCATCAACATCTACACAACAATGTCACACTAAACAGAACAGAAAGACAGAATAGTGTTAACATTTTAAACGCCTTGAATGTGTTCACAATGAAAGAGCAAGGTGAGCCTCATTGAAGCCTGTGCTTTAACCTACGCAAAGGTGAACATGACTGAAACTCACAAGGGCAGAAGAGTCTTTACTCACTCAAGTGCTTATTGAGTCACTTCATAGTTGCCCCTGTCCTCACCTAGTCAAGTCAAGTCAAATTCATTTATATAGCACATTTCATACAATGTAAGCTCAATGTGCTTCACACACAAAATAAAATAAGACATGAATACATATTTAAATACATATTAAAAGAAAAACAAAATCATAAAATCATCCCCTGCCTATCCACCAGCATAAACAAGCATACCATGAGAGAGAGAGAGAGACAGACAAACAGACACACAGACAAATAGAAGTACTAGACAGCCATAGGCCTGAGAGAACAGGTAGGTCTTAAGTTTGCTTTTTTTAAAGATAACACAGTTGTGATAAATTTTATATCATCAGGTAGTTTGTTCCAGAGAGTGGGCCCATAATAATTGAATGCACCTTCACCAGATTTACTACTGATCATGGGTACAGTTAGGAGACCAGTGTCTGATGATCTGAGGGTTCTGGAGGGTTTCTAAGCAGTGAGCAGATCAGAGATGTATTTAGGAGCTAGATCATTAAGTGATTTGTAACAAGTGAGCAATATTTTGAAATAAATTCTGTACTTTATCAGAAGCCAGTGAACTGATCTACATATAGGAGTAATGTGTTCAGTTTTTCTTGTTCCAGTGAGTTCTCTGGCTGCAGCATTTTGAATGAGCTGTGTGAGAGTCGTCTCACAGTCTTTTTGGGGAGTCCATGAACCAGTTTTTCAGCGTCTGACTGAAACAAGATGGATTTGACTTTGGAAATATTTTTTAGGTGGTAAAATGCTGTTCTAGTTATGCTTGTAATGTGGCTTGTGAAGTTTAGGTCTGAATCCAAGATAACGCCTAGATTTCTAACCAGCTCACTGGGTTTCTGTCTCTGACCTCTAGCACCTACCACAAGGATCTCAGTCTTGTTCTTGATTTGATTGGATTCAGTCACAAAAACAAACAAAAATAGAGTAACTTGTGAAAGTCACCATGGTTCAGACCTTAATGGAAGCTATGGTGGTTTGCACCAGATGATGAGTCCAGCTAACGCAGTTCAAGTATCTATTGTAACAAAGTCACCTATGGTACAGTTACTTTTCACTGCACAACACGTCACACAATTTGAGAATCTTCAACGAAATCACTTGTGACCTGCATGATATATAAGTCACATGCCCCCTCTCTAAAAGGCCCATATAGCCAGTAATATTCACTTACCATTTTCTAATCTGTTGCAGTTCGTCCTGGTTTTTTAATCCTACAGAGACAGCACAGTTGTGTTCTTATAAAACGTCATCGTCCATTTCTTTTGGTGAGAAACAGTCATGCAAAATTGCAAAATGCAAAATTTGCAGGCAAAATTTCTAGGTTATTTTCAACATTGTATTTCTATTGTAACAGAGGAGCGTTTTCCACTTGGTTTCTTGCCCAAATTTTTGATTGCTTGGCTTAGAAGGTGCTTTTGCCTCATCCAATTAGTTATGTGTGAATTTGATCAATAATGTATATTGTAGTGGTAGCCATGGGTCTTTTGCCCACCGGCTGTAATGCTTAATTCGCAAAGTAATGTTAGTCACAGTACCTTAAATACTGGCTTGTGAATTTTTTTTACTGAAAAGCTGAAGCAGTTGAAGTGTTCTTGGTTTGTGATGAAATTACAGTCCCAGTGAATGATTCCTCAGCCATTCACTTTTAATGTTCATCATGCCCTTTTGTTGAGGCCAAAAATCCAAAATGCTTATCTCTTTTCTTTCGCAAGCCTTGGAGAGCAGTGTCCAGATTACGGCAAAGACCTCCTGTGATGGGGATGCTTCCTCCATGCCCTGCTGCCCTGCAAAGGGTGTAGTGTTCTTCTTAGATGCCAGTTCATGTGCCTGGCCCAGCTTAGCCATCAGCCAATGTCTAGCATCCCCTGGGGACACCCTCATAAGGACCCAAACTGTGGTTTGCTGGTAGAGAGCCCCTTCAACAAGCAGCACCTCAGCTGCTTGGATAGTTTTTGCCAGCCCCCTGTATATCCACAAGATGCATGACAGCCACACTGGCCCTGCTGCAGGCCAGAGGGATGCAAATTCTTCCATATGTAGATGACTGATTGTTATGTTTCCCAGTCAAAGACACAGGCAATCAGGGACACAGAGCATCAGTGTCAGCTTGATGTCAGTGCCAGTTCAGCAGAGAGTGTTCATCTGCATTTCTTTTGATTCTTAGCTCTCCTTTTTTTACTTCTTATTACTTTTTAATCTTGCTGAATCCATTAGGCACGTTTATGGCTGACTCCTCAGTGGACCTTCAGTCGCTTTTACCTCTTGAGATCTGGTTGACTGGACCGGGCAGAGTCCACTGGCACAGGCTAGAAGGGGTAGTGTCTAATTTCTCTGCAGCCACGGCAGCATTGGAATGTTCTGTAAATCTGTTTGAGATGTGTGCTGTGCTGCTTGTCTTCTGAATCCACGATTCCTAAAAAAATGTTACCTGGGTGTTCGAGTCTTTTATATATGGAATTTTGGCAAAGTTGCCTGTGAACAACAAGATCACAGGTGACTTTGTTGATTTAGATACTTAATGTGCATATGATGGGATATCAAAGCATAGCTTCTGTTAGTGATCCCGAATTCACAGAACCACAGTAACATTTGAATCTATATGTTTGCTTTGGAAATTAAATACACTATTATATTATTACACATTATTATACACTAATTGGAGATCATGCAGTGCAATTATTTTTGGCTGTCAGTGTTCACTGGACAGGATGAGTGGTGGCTTATTATGATAATGTGACCTTATCTGCTTGACTGACCACTGTTTATAATGTTGAATAATTGATATGCATGTTCACAATTCATGTTAAATTTAACATGCATCATTTTGTCTAGTTAAGAAAAAGATTAGGCCTGAAGCCTCAGTCAAACTCTGTTTTTTAATATTGTATAACATTTGTTTATTTCCTGCCTTACAAAGTATTTTATTTTCCTCTCTTCATCACTGTTCCCTTTCATTTAGGCTAAATCCTTGCTGTTTACCATTGCAGCCAATTCCAATTAACTGCAAATATACTGTATAGCGGCAAGAGTTTCACAAGTGCATTTGAAATACTAGCCAATGTTATTTTATGTCTGACTGGGAGAAAGTGATATTCTCAATAGCATTTTACCATTTAGATTCATAAATGAATGAGTGACTTATTCAATCATTTAATTAGTAAATACTCATCTGGATATTTTTCATCCACCCTCTTTCTATTTTGTACAACACCATCAACATTCCGCTATCATGTAGAATTCCGCAGTACTATATTATTAACCTCCCAATGTATTTTCTAATACATTGTGTACATACATTGAGGTTTTTTTTAACCATATTTAGCACATGCTGTTACCACCAGCAGGAACGATTAATGAAAATGAATGAATGACAGTATTAAAAAAAATATGCATCCTGTATTTGTAAGCTTGTGCAAAATAGCAAATAAATACTTTGTCACTGCACAGACAACTTGGTCATCACACTGTTAATCTCTGACAAAACTGAAGTTATTGTACTCGCTCCCAAACACCTCCGAGACACATTATCTAAAGATATAGTTACTCTAAATGGCATTGCCCTGGCCTCCAGCACCACCGTAAGGAACCTCTGAGTTATCTTTGATCAGGATTTATCCTTTATCTCCCACATGAAACAAACTTCAAGGACTGCCTTCTTTCACCTACATAAAATTGCAAAAATCAGGCACATCCTGTCTCAAAGTGCTGCCGAAAAACTAGTCCATGCATTTGTTACTTCTAGGCTGGACTATAATTCCTTATTATCAGGCTGCCCCTTAAGACTCTCCAGTCGATCCAGAATGCTGCAGCATGTGTACTGACAAGAACTATGAAAAGAGATCATATTTCTCCAATATTAGCTTCTCTGCACTGGCTTCCTGTAAAATCCAGAGTATAATTTTAAATCCTTCTCCTCACTTACAAAGCTCTTAATTGTCAGGCACCATCGTATCTTTAAGAGCTCATAATACCTTATTACTCCATTAGAACACTGCGCTCTCAGAATGCAGGCATACTTGTGGTTCCTAGAGTCTCCAAAAGTAGAATGGGAACCAGGGCCTTTAGTTATCAAGCTCCCCTCCTGTGGAATCAGGTCCCAGTTTGGGTTCGGGAGGCAGACACCATCTCCACATTTAAGAGTAAGCTTAAGACTTTCCTCTTTGATAAAGCTTGCCCAAGGGTTTCTGCCTCTTAAAGGAAGTTTTTCCTTGTCACTGTCACCAAATGCTTGCTCATGGTGGGATTTGTTGGGTCTCTGTAAATAATATTATAAAGAGTACAGTCTAGATCTGCTCTATAGGAAAAGTGCAATGATATATAAATATATATATAAATAAAATTGAATTGAATTTAATTGAAATCCTTTGGGATAATATGAGTTAAACTGTCCCTAAATCCTGTCTGTAAATCTATAAAACACAACATTTTGAGTGAGATAACACCCAGCTATCACATATGTGCTGTGTAATTTCTCCTTGCAGAACTCCAGTAAGCTTTGATATGAGCTACTATTGATTTTTGCTGCAGTTTGAGTCGTCTTAACTACTGATGTCATGATTCATGACATTTTCAGTCAATTATGTATAATGTATCAGTGGTGGTGATGAGAGTACAGGGCTGTGGTGGGTAACTTTGTCTCATGGTGTGAGCAGAACCACCTGCAGCTCAATGCGACAAAGTCTAAGGAGCTGTTTGTAGATTTATGAAGGGCCAAGGCACCAGTGACCCCGGTTTCCATCCAGGGGGTCAGTGTGGACATTGTAGAGGATTACAAGTACCTGGCAGTAAACATGGACAATAAACTGAACTGGGCTAAGAACACTCAAGCTCTTTACAGGAAGGGCCAGAGCCGCCTCTATTTTCTAAGGAGGCTGAGCTCCTTCAACATCTGCCGGACAATGCTGAAGATGTTTTATGAGTCTGTGGTGGCCAGTGCTATCCTGTATGCTGTTGCATGCTGGGGCAGCAGGTTGAGGGTAGCGGACACTAGCAGACTCAACAAACTGATCTGTAAGGCCAGTGACATTGTGGGGGTGGAGCTGGACTCTCTGGCGGTGGTGTCACAAAGGAGGATGCTGGCCAAACTACCCACTACCCACTCCATGACATGCAGGTCAAACAAACGAGTATCTTCAGCGGAAGACTCATCCCCCCAAAAAGCACCACAGAGCGCCACAGGAAGTCATTCCTGCTGGTGGCCATCAAACTCTGTAACTCCTCCCTCTAAGTGTCAGTCTATATGACCCTAAGTCATTAAACTGGACATTGATCATTAACATCACTGCAATACTTGACATAATTGTGCAATATTCTGTGTAATACTCCGGTGCAATATACTCTTTTCAGTTTAAAATTCCCTATTTATTGATATTGATATTAACTCATACCTCTATTACTGCTGTGCAATATCCTCCGTCTCATTATAATCTTAATAAGCAACACTTAACTTGACAGTTCATGCACTATTACCATATGCCGTATTATTATCATCAACCGGTAAACCCACTTTGTACTTCACACTTATTTTATTTAATGCTTATACCCACTTGGTACTTCATTTATTTTCTGACCTGTATTATAGTGTATTATATTTTTTTTGCTAGTACTTCTATTCCTGTGTGCACTGACGTGATAGTGAGCTGCTGTAACAAAAGAGTTTCCCCTCGGGGATCAATCAAGTATTTCTGACTCTGATTCTGATTCTGAATTAGAAGTGCTTTTGAAAAGGTGCAAGCAATGGCAGTTTAAGGTCATGCAGTGAAATAAATGATTTACTTTTGTCCTTCTATAGGAATGAACATTAAAATATTTTATGGTAAGTGCAGAAATTATTTGAAATATCCTCAAGGACTAATTCAAATTATTCATTTACTTATACAGTAGGTTTTGAGTTATATGCGTCATTTGATTTGTGTTGTTTAGTGTGACTGAAGAAAGTCAGAAAGTCAGTGACTTTGGCCACTTAAAATTTACCCTGGGAAACTGAAGAGATTAATGTCATAAAATAATGACACAGAAACTTGTAGACAGCAGTGTTCTTAGTCAAATAAGTGTGGATCCCAACTGCTGCCTTTAATTTCAACCATCTAATAAGGATGTGATTTCAGACTTTGGAAACCAGACAAATGTAATTATCGACCTAGTAGGATAGAAAACCAGCAGGATTCTGTGTCTCGAGGGTCATAATTGAAAACCACTGATATGCATATCTAATTTAGCAGCACTTCACTCAAAGCTAAAACCAGCAAGAAATATGACAAAGACCAGGTACTTCACATGTCTTTAAAGAGCTGGTGGCCTTGCAAACTTAAAGACAGATGAATTATGGAGACCAAAAAGCTCAAGCACATTCATTGAAGACTGGATATTTCATTCAGGGAAAACATTTCAACAAATTAATTAGCCTTAAAGCTCAATACATTTCAATTGTCCAACTATTTTTTTCTTTTAAGGAATAGTTCGACATTTTGGAAAATATGCTTATTTTCTGTCTTGCCTAGAGTCGATCAGCTTGGCTAAGCAAAAAGACTGGAATTGGGAAAAACAGCTAGCTCCAAAGTTCAACAATACGACCAACACCTCTAAATTTCACAAATTAACACACTGTATCTTTTTTGTTAAATCTGTGACACAAATGTCAAGTTTTGGTTTTATGGGGAGTTACGCGCTGTAACTATTTCTTGCCGACCAGAGGACGGTCACAGTGACTTCCTAGAGTTTTATCGTCACCAAGTGTTGCCAACCAGAGAAGTCTCCTGTGAAAATCTCAACAGCAACACGTCTTTCCAGAGACAATCCCTATAAGTCTGAATAATCCACGGACCGCTCTGTGAACCATTTTCCCATGAAAACTGTCCAAAACAAGACATTAATTGATTCATCTGAAAAATAATCATTAACAAGTATAATCATTAGTTGCAGCCAAATTTGAGCACAAGAAACAGAATTCCATTGACCTTTATTAAAAAGGATGGAAAAAGTGGAATGAATGACTAATGAATTGGACATTTCTGTTCAATTCAATCCAGTGAATGAAATGTTTTAATTTACTCTTTTACTGCAGCCTTTCCTCCTCGGTCTCCCCCTTCCACTTCTACTTCAGTTATTTACTTCTTTGTGTTTCTGCAGGAAACTGATATGAACTAGCTGTGGTCAATGAAAAGGTGAAGGACTGGGAATATAAGTACATATAGCGAATCAACTGGTTGATGAACACTGGGGTATGTCAGTGATCACACCACGACTGGTGGCTGCACAGCATTGCAAGCTCCTGGTAAAGATGCTCTTATCTCTCTGCCTGTTAAATGTTGGTGGAAAATAGCGAGTCTAGAAACAAGCTCTTTGCTCTTTGATTGTGAGGGACTGACACCAAAAAGCTAATGTCTGATGTTTCAGAGACCTGAAAAAAGTTTTTCTATCAAACTCTGTTGTAGCTGAGCTAAAAATATACTGATTTTATCTCACCTAATCTAGATTTTCTGCATTATTTGGAAAAATATACAACTAACCACTGTCTATAAATGCACTTTACTACGGAGCCCCTTAAAGGTCACGGCGAGAATTTTTAGCGAGAGGACTACTTTTGCATTCCCTCACAATATGTTTTGCGATATCCCGCAATATTTTGCATTCTCTCGCAATAAATTTGGTATTCTCTCGAAATAAAATTTTGCGTTCCCCCACAATGCTTTTCTTCTTCCATTCCTTCTGAGCCATATCTCTATTTCTGCTCAGCGACTCCCAGCACAATGCAACAATATATCAGCTCATTGAATTTTACTTTGAACTGGGCATTAAGTATGCTGATATAGTACTACTGCTCAATAGGCATGCATGGTTATGTAATTAGTGAAAGTAAACTTAAACGAATTAGTAGATCAAGAGGTCTCTCAAGAAGAAAGCCGTAGGCCTACGGCAATCTGCAGGATGCTGTCGGTTTGAGGCACAATTACAGATGTGCAGTTGAATCTACCTTATAAAGCTAATGTGCTTTATATGTATGAGTCAAAAAAAACAACAAACAAGAAGGTGACTGAAATGCTGCAAACAGAGTCTGTGGTTCTGTCACAGAAAGAGCAGACAGCATTGAACCACTTGCAGAGATACATCAGGAATGCAGACCAACACAAGTTGGAAATCTTTTTGCGTTTTTGCACAGGGTCCTCTGTTCTTTGCACAAATTAAAGTAACCTTTGATGCTGAAACAGGTTTTGGTAGAAGGCCTGTTGCTATAAGTGTGGAGCAATAATTGATGTTCCTAATACATACAGCTCCTACCCAGAAGTTTGATAATGTTCTTTCTGATAACTTCTTTGCAATGGTCATCACATAAGGTGAGGTGTCCATAAACGATGCTTAATGCAGTAACTTGAGAATCTCCACATTACCTTCCATTATAAATAGACATACGGCTCAGACGGAATGGAAGAAGAAAAGTGTTGCGAGGTAATGCAATATTTATTGCGAGGCAACGCAAAAGTAGTCCTACATACGTTACACCTTCACCAATCAATTTTAACATAACATTTAACAATGTAAAATATGTTTATTTTGCATAAAAAATCTAAACGTCTCTCATTCTGCTCGTCTTCAGAGTGGCAACTCTCCCATAATCATTTTCAGACAGTAATGGCTTACAACGGCAGGGGTGATGTGATAAAGAAAGATGGCTGCCTAGTTGAGACATTTAACATTTGTTATTCACAGGACAAAATTTTGTTGTGCTAGATATGACAAAAGGTTTTCACCACTAACTTAAACACACAACTGATTCAACAACAGAATCACAGATCCTTATCCTAATCACATCAAAACTACAGAGCACTGAACATTTTAGAGAAATCTGCTGCCAACTTTGAGAGAAAGATGTTTTTCTTGCCATTTTTCTTACAGCCAATGAGCTCTTTTTGAACTTTGAATGTAACAACATGAGGTACTGTATCATACAGAATGTGAATAACTACATGCAGCAACTTCATAAATAATAATAAGATGATTTCATCATACACACGTATGGTGGGTGGACTTTGAAGGTATTTTTGACTTCTTGCATCATTAAAATTTTATTCTGTACAAAATATTCTCACACATGTATCAAAATACGTCACAAAGGAAATAGTGCAAGGTTGTAGCAATCTCAACAAAAGTAAAACTGAGCGATTACCCATTCTCCAAATCCAAATTCATCCTTCTCAAAGACATTACTCCAATACAATACAATGGCGGTCAATGGAATTGTGTGTGACGCTCACAGCATTGAAAATCTTTTTTCAGAAAATGTCCCTGTTTACAAAGCTGTGAACCAGAAAAAGATTCCGCTGTTTGTTTCCTGTTTCAAATCGACAATCAACATTGTTGTTTTTTTTTAAACCATGGCAGCACGATTTCTCCCTAACCTTAACCACATCGTTATTATTGTACCCATGGCAATGAAGGTCCTCTAACCTTAATTAAGTTGGCATGGCCCAAACCATGATGTTTTCCTAAGCCCTGGGTCTAAACCTAACCAAACCTTAACCATCGCTCTATAACAACATCACAGTATTTCCTCCTTTGCTCCTAATGGACAAGAGTCATAATTGCTACAGCCACTAAGGGGCTTTGTCACTTGAATGTAAACATACACTCAACTGCCACTTTATTAGGTACACCTTGCTTGTGCCAGGTTGGACCCCTTTTTGCCTTCAGAACTGCCTTAATTCTCTGTGGCATTCCACCACATTATTACACAACCAGCAGCCTGAAACGTTGATACAAGGCAAAGATGGATCCATGCTTTCATGTTGTTTACGCCAAATTTTGGCCCTACTGTCTGAATATTGCAACAGGAATTGCGACTCATCAGACCAGACAATGTTTTTCCAATCTTCTATTGTCCAATTTTGGTGAGCTTGTGCCAATTGTAGCCTCAGTTCCCTGTTCTTAGCTGACAGGAGTGCCATGTCACGTTCAAAGTCACTTAAATCACCTTTCTTCCCCATTCTGATGCTTGGTTTGAACTTTAGCAGATCGTCTTGACCATGTCTTCATGCCTGAATGCATTGAGTTGCTGCCATGTGATTGGCTGATTAGATATTTGTGTTATCGAGCAGTTTAACAATCAGGTGTACCCGATAAAGTGGCCGGTAAGTATACATTGTTTTTCAGCATTTAGTGAAAACGACTGATGATGTCGTTTTTTCGGAGGACTTGGCTACATACCCATACAGACCCCACGTGTAGCATGCACACAATTTCCAACACATAGACTCTCCCATCACCTGCCTCTGTTGGCTCACCTGAGAGGTATCACCTGTCCTTTCCCTCGTGTCATCACTGTTCCCCTCGGTCATGGTGGCCTTCCTCCTCTTCTTCCTGTATTTACCTGACACCTCTTTGCTGACGCCGCACTTTGTTGCAGTTTGACCCTCCTCTTCCTCACCACCAGCATCAAGGCCTCATCTGTGGTCATGGATGAGGAGGAGGAAGGGGAGGTGGAGGGATCTTCACAGGCCTGCTGATTTACGGCCCCGCCTCCTTGTTACCGTGGCTCCCCGCAACGGGGCCAATGTCAAACCTTCATCGGGCATCTCCCTGTGCTTGTTAAATTAACTTTATGTCTCTTGTCACTCCTTGTCTCAAGTGTCTTTCCCGACTGAGCTACACCTCACCTAATGTTATCACCAGATTCAATTCAAATGTGAAAAAATTTACAAAATGCAGCAGGTGCCGAATGCTTTACAATAGCACGGTATGGTGTGTAAAGAGCTGAAGGGCTGAATCACACACTGCACACACCTTGAGGAGTTTCTAGGAGAAATGGATTGGGTTGCTAGGTGAAATCCGTCTAAAAAGATAAATAAGTGCTGTTGTCTTTTCAGTTCGTCTTGTTATATGGCTTCCTTTCATACATGCAGACTGCTTTTGAAAATGAGTCAAAGAGTTTGAAAGTCAAGTAATTACAATATTAAAAAAAATGTACTCTCCTGAAGAGAGTGTTTTCTGTCAAGAGTACATGTGAGACTCTTGAAGAGATGGTTTGAATTTTAAACAATCTGCCCCCAGGTGAGTAGCCTAACCTGTCTGGCGTGTAACAGAAAATTTAAGAGATACACTATACGGCCAAAAGTATGTGAACACCTTGTTGAACATGTCATTCCAAAACCAAGGGCATGCTGCTGTAATTCATCCACAGTTTAAATTTTGTTCTCAATGCAATACTCAAAGCCTGACTGAAGACAGAGTTTATGGTCTGTACTTGTGTCTGTACTGTTCTCACTTTGAACATCAGACTTTCAATGCTATACTGTCATAAAACTTTCACTAAGTCACTAAATAGTGCGACAAGGCTAAGCCGAAAGTCAAGGCAGGCTGGAACTATTTCTTATAATGGGCACATTTTTATAATTTATTGTCTTTTTCATCTCTTGTGTCTGAATCATCTGAAATAAGTACCAATTGGAAGACTATAACACCATCCCAGGAATTAATCACAATATGAAGTGATTAAAGAAGGTGGGACTAAATCAAATATTTGAAAGTGTTATGGACTGTGGATATAACTTCAACTGAAACTAGAGAGAAATTTCATTCCAGTAGGACTTTTAAGACTGTTATTGCCAAAAATGCTTAATTACAGCTATTTTTAACTATACAAAAATCTGAAACCCTAATGAAAGAGAAATGTTGAAATGTTTCACTACAGTATACATGTAAAAAAAAAATGTCTTGGAAAGCCTGTCCAACAGTATCCCTGCTCTAACAAAACTCTTGCATTTGGCCTTCCCATCCGCAATAATTATGCAACAACATGTGGGATCAGGCTGGCTACCCACTCATGCTATAATGATGACCACATATAGCCCTCAGCATATCCTCCACAACACCTGCATAATGGATTTATAGAAGAAAAGCATGGTAAAGGGGGAGACGGCTCCTGCATTGGTTTATTTGTGTTGGTGGTGATGAAGATAAAATCTGACCAACAAACAACAAAAACAAAAACAAATCTCACATTTGACCAAATCTGCCTGCAGCTGTTAAACACTGCATTGAATGCTTTCTCTCTCTCTCTCTCTCTCTCTCTCTCTCTCTCTCTTTTCTTTCTCCCACATGCGCGCGCCTGCACACGAGCACACGTCCCCCACTCAGCCGGGCGCGCACACGCAAACCTGCTTGCCAATGCACTGCACAGGAGCCAGTGACAGTGCCCATGCCTGCCTGCGATCGCTGTCTGGCGTCTCTACCGCTCCTCTGGATGTTTGCGCAGAGGACACCTGCCACCGCCGGTGACTGCACCGATCTCCGCGGCACAATCCAGCTCGTTTCCGCCTCTTCACTTTTACAACGTGCGACGGTTTTTGTTGCGGGCACCTGTTTCAAGACTATCTTTCATTCGAGTGAAAAAAAACGCTGTAGAGCCAGGCGTTTGACTTCCAACTTGGAGCTTGATGGCACGGTTATTTTTGACAGGTCTGGAAAGTTGCGCTGCGTCAAGGAGCATGGGCGCAAACTTTAAAAGCTTTTTATAATCGAGAGACAGTTTTTAGAATGAAGGCAGGTGAGTCACCAATCGCGTGAGAGGCGCACAGAGTTTCGGGGCTTTCCAGGTACTGGAAAAGAAAGGCGACACGGAGGACGTCGTGATCTGAGCGGCGGATTGCGCCACGGAGGACGGAGGGAACGGACCGATGAGACAACATGGGTAAGTAAGTGGAGGACTGTTTCATTTTGAAACGATTGCCGCCACAGAGGATGAAGAGCCCAGGCAGTCTGCAAATCATCAGTATTATTAGTTGAGCGCACTTGTGGTCCTTACAATAACAGTATGGGTTGATTTTTCTCCACTGGCGCATCTGTGAGTGTGTGGATGTTGAGAAATTTCCCCCCAAATCTTTCGCGGCTTATTCCTGCGCAGCAAGCTGACATCTCCAGTGTTTCAGAGCAGTACTTTTGCCCTATTTTTCTGCGAAGATTTCCTGAGAAATAACATTTTCTGAGGTTTTCCTTCCCTATTCATGATTTAAAAAAAAACAAAAAAAAAACAAATACTGCAGGCGGGAGTGTTGGTGCTTCATAATATCAAGGGGAGGAGAGAGAAAATAATGCTCTCACCTCATCCACCTCTCATCTATGATGTGGAAGTGATCTGAAAATCTGAATCAGTCGACGTGGGTCTACGTGCCAGTGCACAATGAGTTGAATCTAAATAATAGCCCATCATCTCTCAGATGACGTCCTTGTTATTGAAGCTGCAATGACAAGTTTATTCACAAAATCCCAATCTGACTTTAAATGGCCTTAATTTGGTGACATGTGTCTGTTTTCTGTGGCCTCCCCCTCAGCTTTTCCCCCTCAAAGCTCTGACATGTTTTGACTCCGTCCTATTTCTTCTACCTCCCCCCTTCTCCTGACAGCTCTGGGCACCTACAATCTCATCCCACACTGCCTATCACCTCCTCCATTTTACTGGCTGTGGGTGCTCCAAAGCTAAATTCACCGCTCAGCCTCACAAACCCACACTTCTCTTCAGTGTTTCAGAAGCTTTACGTTCCAGTCAATGTTTTTGCATTTTATTTTTATTTATTTATTTATTTATTTTTGGGGTGGGGGCTCAAACGAACTGTGGGTGTTCAGAAATGTCACTGAATATGTGGTGAAAGGATGTTGACTTTAGTCTCCAACTGTTTTAATAGAAAGCCTCACGATGTTTCATGTCCTTTCTTTCAGTGCAACTTTTGTTGTTGAATATCTCAGTGAAGGACTATTATTCATAAGTGGGCACGCGCAAGCACACGCGCGCGCATGCGCGCACACACAGAGCAGGGCATGTTTGATAGGTGGCTAGGTACAGAGAGAGCCGTTTGAGTTGTTTTTTAACTGCACCACTGTGATTCATTTAGTTTGTCTTGGCTTCTCACTTGTTGGATTTATGCTGCTGTTTTTGTTTTTGTTTCATTTTCATTCCCCCAAAATGACTGAAAAGCTGATACAGGCTGGAGGGATGCTTGCTGCCCACACATCTGCTTGTGCAGAATTGTGGCATTTTCCCAAGTAATGAGCAGCTTAGTGCAATTAATGAGCACAGGCTATTACAGTTTTAATTATGTCACCACAATTACTATAAGCCAAAATAAGTGGTTGCAATTGTTAGGATATCAACACTTCTGACTGAAGCTCTCTCACAGCATCCATCTCATCTTCAGCCATCGCCTTGTTTTCCTCATACAGGGACTGATTAAATGGGAAAAGTTTATACTGCCTTCAGGGCTGAAGTTTTTTCTTGACATCAACCTGATTTGGATATCCTAATCATCTACACAGAAGGGCAGTTTCAGGTTTGTCAATGTTTGTCTGTGTTACAAGTGTTCTGGGTAGAGTAGTCTAAGTGTGAATAATGCCGATCAATGTTTTCCTTCAAATCCAACACCAACAATTCACAACACCTAAGTCAGTTTACAATTATATAAAACAACAGCTGGAACTGGAGAATGTTTGGCATTTTTACTTCATAAATGACCCTAATGAGCCTCAAAATTGTTGCTAACAAATATGCTGTTGCTTGACAATTCATTTAATCGACTAATCGTTTCAAAACTTAGTTGCAAGTAATGTAATATTTTTTTTTAAATGTATAACAAGTAAGGAGGAGCGTGCTTTTGACTAACAAGCTGATACATTTTAATCACCTATTTGTGGCCAAAGCTGTTAAATTTATATTCAGCACTGCCTCCCACAACAACAAAACTGTGCAAACCACACAAAGAAGTCACATTTTCAGCTGACAGAAAGTAAGGACAAGGAAACGTAATGCAGTGTTGTGAACAACGCAGGGGCCCGATGGTCTCCGGTCTTAGTGAACACACTGATCTGCTGTAGTAGAACTGCTTAGGCAAGAGCAACAGGGCAATTACGCTCAAATAACCTTCAATTTATTCAATAATCCATCAGTTTCCTAGAGCAGACAGAGACAGTAATTGGTCCACGGAGCACATTTCATGAAAACCTAAGCTGAATTTCTTTTCTTTTTTTTAAAAAGTAACCTGTGGACACAGTTTTTCCATTCCACTTCTTCAAGCTTATAATAGTGCAGATAATTAGAAGATCCAGTGTTATTCACAGGTTTGCCATTGGCACAAAACCACAAACTTTTCCTGCAGCTTTAAGACCATTATGCAGTCTTAAGACAATAGATGTGGATCAAGTTTCTCAGCTCTATAAATTCATTATCACACAATGAAAAGTTTTAATTAGATCAAATAAATAACTTTAACTGAAAGACAAGGTCTCTCTAGCCAACAGATTAAAGCAGTAACACAAAATGTTGATGTAAACTTCTTGGTTTTACGGTGCTTCTTCCAGAGCTATGCTGTGCATGATAAAGACAGATCCTGCTTGGATAAAAAAGTGAAGAAAAATGATTCCTTGAACAGCCTATATAGCTGCATCTGTACTGTAGCTCCTTTTCAAATAGCTGAAGCCATCAATAAGGATTATTGTACTGTCAGTGTCAGGCATGTTTCCTCATTCTGGCTGAAAGTCCCCATCAGACCCTTTTTGCAGCAGTTTAGTAACATTCACTTCACCACTACCCACACACGCCATCAAACCACCATAACACAGCACTCATTCACTTTACCTCTAGATCATTTGAGTGGGGTTTTTTTTGTCCCTGTTGTTGTGCAGAGTACTATATCTTGAATGGCAACACTTCTTCCAAGTTTGTAGTTTGTATTTCTCTTCCATTTCATTTGGTGTTCTCCTTGAAATTCTGAAATAACTGTGAATGAGTTCCCCAAACAATGTGTCCTGCACATATAAATCATGCAGTGAAATATGGGCAGAGACACAAGACTGAGAACAAAGTCTGGCAGTAAGCACTGGGAGGTGAGCTTGCACACAAAAAACAAAAAGACTCTGCAACAAGAGTCACATGATAATGTGTTGTGTATTTTGTACGTCACTGAAGCACACTACAGCCTACCTTTGGTTGTCATGGTTTTGTACATTTCCGTATGTTGGCTTTGTCATATTTTGGATTTATTGTAATACAACAAGTCCTCCAGTCTACATGACAAAAAAGATCATTTGTCAGTGCCTTCCAGAACAACGTATATGTGTGTTTTCTGATCTGCCAACTCTGCCTAGACCACAGCTAAAACTACTTGGTTATGGTTGGGGAAAGACCTTGGTCATGGTTAAAAGAAACCAACACCTGTTGGTAGGAGACGAGGTGTTAACCGTGGTTTCTGGTGTCACAGTCACATTATAACAACAACGTGACGCTGCTTCTGCCTTTGCTCCTAAATGACAACGGTCATTATTCACTCGGCCACAAGAGGTCACTTGTCAAACGCAAACATTGTTCGTTTTAAGTGTTTAAAACCCCTGAAAACTTGGTTTTCAAAGTTTTCTGTATTTCTCTGCACAAATATTAATGACTAAATAACCAGCAATCAAAGTTAAGGCAGAGAAAACAACATCCTTATTTATTTATTTCTCAGCTAATCTGCTTTATCAGGCTTGCATGGATTTGATTTCATTAGATTTTATTGACAGTGGCCTGGCAACAAAAGCAAACAACCCTACAACTGTCATCATATTTCAATTCAAATATTGCAAAATCCTAATTGGTGCATGGAAGAACGTCACCTTTTTCCTGCACAGCCCCGCCCACTCAGACAAAAACACAGATACAGAAATCTCTTATGTGAAATAACATAAACCGTTGGCAGGATTGAATAATCACTAGCATTAAGTGCTGAACTCAGATCAAGAATACATATTGCTTTTCACACTCCTGAATGCTTCTGACCTTTACTGATTACCAGCATACCACACACACACTCACCATCCATGATGTCAACTTCTCAGCCTTCACAACAGGTTCGCCTCACAGCGGCCAGCTTTAACGTCTCGGTTTGTGCTGCTCTTTTGACATCAGCACTCGTATCGATCAACTCCACTCTCTGCCTCTCTGCACAGATTTCTAAACCAATAACTTGTGTGTGTGTGTGTGTGTAGGTCCATAGGAAAGGCAGCGTCAGTAAAGTTCCTGATATGTGTGATACTATTGGCCTGTGAAGAGTTTCACCTGTCACTTTTTGACAGTCCAGATGTTAAGCGATGTGGGTGTAAAGGTTGAAGATTTTTGCAACATGGCTGATTTATTGAGTGCAAATATTAGAGAAGGAAAGTATCTGCCTCATACAGCAGTGGACTGCATGAGGCAGACTGTATGATGTATAAAGGAAAATGTATTTGTTTCTTTATAAGTCGATTATTAAAAATAAAATAACACAACTAAAAGGCAGACCTTGTCCCAATCAGACTTCTTATTTGGTCATCATACCGAATAGTTTCCATTGTGCTTTTATCATTTTTAGGGGAAGAAATCATTAAGTTTTATATATCTTTACAGCCAAGGAATTAAGATACTGCCAATGTCTAATTAAGATAAGGAGCACAGTAAAAAAAACAGATATCAAGGCAAAAATTAAATCTGTACACCGTTTCATAACTTTCATTATTGCTGCAGTTTTTCTATCTTTCATGGATCTTCATTAGGCACATACATCCTGTCAGATCAAAACATTGTAGCAATATATAATTCAAGTTTTAATCTGAATCTAAAGCAGTGCGCAGATTAAACTTTTGCCCTGACATCGCTTAAGTACCATCGATTTGCTTTTGGCTTTCATTTTCAATTTTCAAAGAGTGCATATGTTGTTTTCGTGTTTGTCTACTCTAAAAAGTGATGCATGTTTTTATCAAAATAGTAGGCTACACAAACATGCTTAAACAGATGTATGATTACTGGATATTCATAAGGCTCAAAGTCACTGAAATAACTGGCTAAGAGAAAGCTGTAGGCACCAGACCAGAATGGGTTGGCTGAAGCTCCTCTAAAAAGTTCCATCCAACACTTCTCATTAAGGCTGCCTTGTTCCACAAGGGTAGCTTTCAGGGCCACACAAAACCTTCTGGTGTAAAAATGGTGATATTCAAAATAACCAATTAGCCTTTTTTAAGGTTTCCCTCCTTGCAAATTATATTTTACACCCTTGACAAGTACACTAAGTGGTTTCTACAGATAGGCTGTAACAGGTAGTGATTTGTATGAGACAACTGTTTGTCTGTTTGTGCTGTCATGTGTTGTATGATTAAGATTTGTTGTGCTGCTTCACATAAAAGCAATTAATAAGTTAATTAGTCCATTAGTACCAACAGAAAAATAATAGATCATTCATTAATTATGAATTGATTATTTATTGTTTATTATATTTAAATGCCAAATGTGCTTCTCAGATGTGAGGATTTGCTGCTTAAATATCTTAAGTTCAAAACAAGCGATTTTAACATGTCAACTTAAGTTCTGGGAAATAACTTGTTTCTGACATTTTAGAGTGAACGTAAATTAAAATTAAAAATAGTCATATTATGAAAATAATCATCAGTTGTAGCCAGTTGTTTAACTTGACAAATCAGAAGCGTGCTTTACTGAGAAAATTAATTTACAGTTAAAATTCCAAATTACGTAAGGGATAATACCCTTATGTATGAATGATGCCGTTACAATCATGGAACGTACAATTCGGAAGGTATTATCTTCCCTATGACATGTCAGCAACATGCCATTTGTACTCAAATTAAAAATGCCTGTAATGAATTTACGTACATAACTAATTTTGAGTCTGACTTTTCAGTTTTAAAGTTAATGAAATAGAATTCCTGCTGCTTGCATTACTAGACAACATCTGGTTAAACAGAAAGGAGTACGTTTCACAAGGCTGGGCCAGGATGTTTAAAATTCTAACATATTTTAAAATCAGGAGAGAAAGAAATTTCCCTGATTGTTCTAAAATCTTGAACATACTCAACCTGTAAGAGCACTGCATCGTGATTCACTATATATTCCAGCGGGAGAAAACTTTCCCTTTCACACTCTAACCAGTGACATCTCCAAATCTTTATTTTTTGGGGGGTTTTGGTTACCTTTCCTCTCTTCTTTCCCCTGCAGCTGTCCCTCAAACCTGCAGGCTGCTAGCTTCACTATACTAGCTAATCTTTCCTCTTACCGTTAGTTGATTTGGACGTCAAGATTCACTCAAATATCAAACCTGTATGAAATTAAATTTACATGATTTTCATTGAGAAGCTATTCATCCATTTAATTTTATTAGTTACACGAATAATGCTAGCTCAAACCTCTTTAGCTAAGCCTCACTGTTCCTGTCTTTACCTACAGTTGGGGCTTTCATTTTGAACTGCAAACAAACACAATCGTCATAGGTGTTCGGTTATACTGTGTGGTTACTTAAAGTTAATCCACACCTGCCAGCAAATCAGAATTGAGAATTCACAGTGGCCATGGTATAAATGAGAATGATAAACACATCAATCAATAGACATGGCGACCAGCACGGCTGCACTTCACTTACAGTGAGTAAATTGATGTACATTACAGGCAATTTCTCTTGTGGATAAATAAGAATTCTATATATGTATGTTGCTAATCCCATTGATCTGTTAATGCTTAGACTTAGCAAATCAATACACCTAATCAAGGCATTAAGTCTTTAAGTGGTAATAATTTAGGCCTCTCTCTTTTTCCTATAAAAGGGGCCAGCAGGCAAAGCTAGAACAATGTCTGTCCTCATTCCCCTCTTTCACTGTAATGCTTGAGAAGGTCATGGACTCACTAGACCCCAGCTACTACATCCCTCACAAATCCAGACAGAATAACTGAGTTAACAAAATTGACTGCTCATTTCATTTAAATTTTGAATAGATGCTGGCCCATTTAAGCTGTATTTTGCCATTACTGGTGTGATATTAACCATCCACGCTGTATTTTTCCATATATCTTGTTCCTGTTGTGTGTATTTCAGACTGGCTGCTCCTCCTATCTCTGCATGTATGTGCAACTCGAGCAGTTGTAAAATAAGCTTTTATCATAAATCAGCCATTTTATACTGCTTCATGCTTTTGCTCGGAGTTGAAATTACAGCTGACTCCAATTTTCAAATTAATGGGCGTAAAATAATGGGTTTTAAGTGTGTAAAAGGTACTTCATTTCAATATTGTAATGCCACTGTGTCCATTAATCACTGTTGCATGATGGGCCCTGTGGCTAGTAATATGTCACATACTTCTGTGCCCTGAAAGTATTTTTAATTTTATGTGCCTTAAATCTGAGTGAACACACTCAATAATGTAATATATCACACATGCTGTAGTTCCCTGGAATTTTGCTTGCCTAAGCTCGATCACACATCACACACACTTTAAAACCCTTGGCTCCTGTGTCAGAGAGGACGGAAGGGAAGGCAGGAGGTGTGGTGGGAGGAAACAAGTCCATATCTGAGTTCTGTAACAATACACAATATTATACACAATACAGCCTCCTAGTTATGTTGCAATCAGTCTTTCCCGTCAGAATGCACCATGTCTACATTTTATAGATTTTTTAAGGCGAGGTGGCAAAGAGAACCGGGGGGCATATACACAATCAAGAGTATAGTATAGTATATAATGTCTTAAGTAAAAGTAAAAGTTAAAAAAGATGTAGCATGTATAGAATAAATCCATATCTAAAAATGTTGATTATACATTTCTGCCAGTCTAAGCTTGAAAAGCGGCCACAAAGAAACCCTTCCTTTAATGTGTATAACCTGTGGAACAGCAGACCATTTAATAAGAAATAGTAGATATATTTTGTTTTCTTGCGCACTTTTCATTTCTTTGAAGTGCCCCAACATGCAGCCTTAGCACTGTTGGCCAACCCACTTGGGCACTCTGGGTAATAGCCTTTGCATCAGAGCTCAGAGCACCGTGCATTCAAATGAAATATCAACTTGTCGCACCGCCAAGGAAGACGACAGCTGACTCTGTTGGGCCTGCCAGAATGCACTCTGTCCTCAGGGCGGGAGGCGGCCTCACTTTTATGGGATTTCACAAAGGTTGCTATTGGAACGTGACCGTAGGTGAGGTAATTGGGGAAAAGATATATTTGAGGAAATTATATAATAATTTAACTTTTGCTGTTTTGTGCATTTGCAAGCCCATTTTAGTTGACATTTAGTGTTAACATTTGAGTCTAACATCAGCAAACTACTTCCAGTTGGTGAGTAGTTGAGCCCAGAGGGACACTGGAGCACAGAGCCTGTTCTTTAATTGATATTTATTGGCTGCAATTGTATCTTTATCAGACGTAAATTGTTTTGGAGCTTTATTCGTTGCACACAATAAAAGAAAAAGCAATGTGCTCCAGTTTGCTTTGAGGTACAACTACCCATCTTGTCCTTCTCTAAGAGCACCACTCCACTGGCTGAAGTGCAATACACTGGGTTTTATCAACAAGAATTACAATTTGATTAAACTTAAAATCAAGGTTTTACAAAAAAACGTGTATTAATAAAATCTGAACCAAATAAAAGTTGAAGGGAAACTGCTGCGGTTTTACACTTCAAAGTCTGTTTACAGGTCTTATGGCGTACTACTGCATATGTGAAAAAAGTTGTTTAACGCCTTTTGTGGCTCCTGAGGGGGCTGCCTCAACTTGCCTCAGGTGATGTCACTTGAGTCAGCATCAGTTGGGGCTGAAGACTACTACTCTCTAGTTTGAAAATGAAAAACATCTGGGGGTGTGGCGTTAAAAAGAAGTAAGCCTACCAGACATCTGTAGCCCGCTCCTCATCTCTACTTGAGGCTAGTGGCTCAAGGCTATATTAGCCACTACCAGCATGACACACCCACATTTCCCACGGAACTGTCGGAAGTTGAGTTGCATTGCGGGTAATGTAGGTGCCAGGTTTTGACAAGGGAGAAGAATGCATGGAATAAAAAAGACAATATCTTTGGTTCTGCTGAATCGATTTTGAGCCTTTATTTTTTTTAACTGTCCATCAAATGTCCGACAGTGTTATAGGAGTGCAATGCTAAATTGGTGCAGTACTCCTAATATAGGATTTAATCTAGGTTTTTATATTGCAGTTTTAACTTCACATTCTCTTCTGAGGGGAAATAGAAGCAATACCTGCCTGAAGCATGGCTGTAACATTATATTTATATTTAAGGTTCTAACTTCATGTGCATGACTATGACTTGTGCACTTGCCACCTCCGTTGTAGAGATACGGGGACACGAGGACTCGTGCAAAACAACGCATATTGGGGCAAGCTACGTGAGCCTCCTATAGCTTTCCAAATAAACATGATTTTTACACTTGTCTCTGAGTCTGACCTAAAGTTAACACAGAAAGTATCCGTCTGGAACGGCCATTATGGTTAACTGCAACTTACTGGCTGACCTAATCACCCTGCACATTCATCCACACACGCTTGTTTGTTTACATGTGTGAGGGTTGACTTCCATTGCGGCTGAACTGTCTTCTAAGGGAACTCAAAAAGCTTGTAATGGCAATGACATTTATCCTGTGGACTATTACCACAATGTGTCCATGGATGAAAGTAATTCCAGCGGTGTAACTACAACAAATTAATTTGTCATCAACATTGTTGTCCTGCAGACTTTGTTTCACCTCCCCAAAATCAACTGGAAGAAAAGAATGAGGCCGGCTGGACCAAACAGTCAGCTCGCCTTAGGAAAAAAAGCGACTACAAAAATAAAAACTTGCAGTCAACTTGCAGAGCAATTAGCCACAACTAGAGCCTGTATCATCCAGAGGTAGCTTTAGTCGATGAAACCTGCACAGTGTGTATCTCGTTATTTTATTCTTGCAATTCAGAAACTTGCACTCGTTTGCTACTTCTCTAGCACAAACACACGCTAAATGGAAAGCTATCCACAGCCTCACAAATGTAAAATAACGGTGTGCAAGTTGCCCCGGATGTGGATCCCTATGGAGTTAGCTATAATGACCATTCCAGGCGGCTACTTTCTTTGTTTACTATCGGTCAGACAAGTGTTTCAAATGATTCATGTCAAAATATTTGGAAAGCTGTAGCTGGAGGCTTGCGCAGCTTGCCCCAATATGCGTTGTTTTGCGCGAGTCCTCATTTCCCCGAATCTCTACAATGGAGGTGGAGCGTGCAAAGCTAGTATGACCCATAGAGCCACAACCGCCACATGGTTCTAACAGCATCTGACGCATGAAAAAAAGAGGAAAACCGGAGTAAAGCCTGTGCAGAATATGACATTTAATGACTGGATAATCAATCTGTACTAAAGTGAAAGTCTCTCTTCATTCTGCTCTGTAAAGCCTCCCATGGGAGCCCGCTGTATACATGTCCAGTGGGTTTTTATTACTCTTCTGTCTACGCAGAAATCCATGCTGAACCAATGTGTACTAATTAAAGATGCTGTCATGCAGAGGCGTCAGTGAGCCAGTGGCTGAATGTGGTGGCTTTCTATCACATCGTACAGCCTGAAGTTTTCTACCATCTAAAATATGTCTGAATCCCCTTCTCAGTTTTTTATTAGGGGCACAAGCATGCAAGATCCCAAATGTAGTTCTAGTGATACAACATAGTGAGGTTTCCTTAAGGGGTTCACAACAGACCCTTCTAACTGCTCCAATGGGATTATCGTTTAGGGAAAACTGATGACTGTGTATAGTGCTGTGGATGCTTGGCCAGTTCAGGGAGTACCTAATGGAGGTGATGGAAGTGGCGGTGGATCTCTTGCTTGGAGGACTCGAGGGATTTATTTATAGCACACATTTCATATAGTGTGCTTCTTCCCTCATTCTCATATACTCGCTATCACTAGACCTTCCTTCTGCTGCTCTACTTTTTGCTTGTATTCTGCATATTCATGAAAAAACAGCAATACTTTGCATTCTTTCTCATCTTTACTTCTATATGTTATTTTTATAAAAGCATTAAACATAGAGTTTAGCGCAACATAATGTTTGATTGTCTATCTGGTTGTTAATCAGCAGGAAATCTCAGAACTATTAACAGTGACAAAGTTTTGGTACTTGAACATTTTTGACATTTTAACTACTACCAAACTACTACACTTTAAATATATAATATAATATAATATTCTATATGTATCCTATGGCTGTCTATCACTACATTTAATTTAATGCTGATCCAGATGCACATTGCATGAATCATTTCTTGACATTTATTATTATTAAAATTAATTAAAACAAATGTATAGGATTGTGCAGCATTGACAGAGGTATGTGCTATTTGAGTGTTTTGTGGTAGTTACTTGGTAATTGTAATTAGGGCAGGCTTTAGCGCACTTACCCTAATTCACGTTGAGCAGAACTTACAAGTGGGCTACCACATTCAACTTCGATACAATTCCAATTAATATGAACTTTAAGCCCCAAACCAAATTATATATCAAACTGTGAATTTTGCTTACTGTTCCTCCCCCAACTCATTGCAGCATGGAAGAAATTCCAATGGCAAGGACTGCTCCACACTGTGTACACATTTTAAAACAAAACATGTAATTCAATCACCAGTAAAATATTATTTACAAAAGGTAAAAGTACACAAGTAAATTTTTGTGCTTGTTCGGTAATTTTATGGCCTGCCTGTACCGGCAGTACAGTACAACACAGTGACATATCGGTAGCTTACGTTTAATGGAGATCATGTGGGACAGTCCATGTTTGCTACCCATTTTAGCATAAAATTGTCACAGTGCTGTGTGACACTCCCCAAGTTGTTGTATAATGATGCATAATAATGTTCTCTGCATACTAAATGCCAGACAATGCAGAATTTTCTACTGTTTTTTTATTGTTTTGTTTGTAGGCACACACAAAAAAAATACAGAGCCAGGGGTGGTGGTAATATTCTGAGAAAAAAACTCTTTATACAGTCATACATTTGCGATAAAAAACAATATGTACCGCTACCCTTTGCTCACTTCATATTGTATGATATGTACCGTTAGAGAAATTAAGAAAATGTCTATGGAGGAAGAACTGAATGAGAGACAATGAAGGAAAAAAAAAGACAGCTACGCTTTGCTCGCTTTATATATGAAGCAAGCAAAGCGTAGCTACATATACGGAGCCTACATGTACAGCCGGGAACCAGCTAGGTCCAAGGATAAAGTGAATTGTTGTGATAGGATTATAATGAAGGGGGGCCCATGTCCACCATTATGAGGGGAGTGGGTTATTGGGGGGGGGCGGTTCCAGCATGGCCTTGGGGGATACAAGTTGCAATGTACTAGATGGACCCGGAGGGCTGTGGGCTGAGCTCAAAAAGTTCGCTTGAGCCCAGCATCTGTGTCTGCGTCTGTCTCATCCACTAACTAACAAACCTATTTTTCGCAAATGTATGACTATGACTATAATCTCACAGAATATTCAAGTTTTTTTCTCGTAAATCTGTAAGCTTTTTTTCTCGTAAATTTACGACTTTAATCTCGGAAATTCTGAGTTTGTTCTTACAATATTAGCCCCCTCCCCTTGCTTTGTCTTTTTATTTTTATTTTTTACCTACAATGGCCCTAATACGTCGTAGTAGGTTAGCACACAGAAATGACACGTGATTTTCTGTACATAAAATACTTCTCTCCTGGAGCTTTGCTATATATTAAAGCTACATATTGAAGCTTTTAATGAACATTTACAAGAGGCATTACACAACATTTTATTTACTCTTCATTTACTGCTTTCTGAGGACTTTTCAATGTGAATATAAATGGACTACAATGCACATGATGTACAATTTCACAAATTTGCACCATCAGTTCATCCAATTTTCTTTCATTATTATAATCTCCCTCTGTCTGTTTATTTTTAGTAATGTCTGTCTGTCTGTCTGTCCACACGATTCTGGAAAGCAATATGTCTCTCCAAAATGTATGTATACAGTTGCACATTGTACCAGTGCTGTGTTTGTATTCATGTCATTCACTTGCAGTCATTTTATAAACCTGGTCCAAAGTCAAATAGTAACTTCTAATGCAGACACAAAACAAATCACAACATTTGGGGGGTGCCCTTGTACTTCTATTTTTGTGAGGACCAATTTGAGTATTAGACCTTGAGAGTGAGGACATTTTCAGGGGTTTTGGGGTTATGTAGTTAAGTGTAGTGTGTTGTATAAGTAGTCAACTCCTTCCAAGTACAGCAGCTAACTTTAGGTCAACTGTTCATAAGTCATATATAAGTATGAATTAATGCTAATGTTAAACATGAGTAATATGATTTCCTTGTTCTGTCAATATGTGTTTTCTCATATTGGCAGAAGTGGATAGAGTAGCCAAGTAAAAGTACTGTTACTTTGCAAAAACAAGTAGAAGTAAAAGTAGTCATCTAAATAACTACTTGAGTTAGAGTCCAAAAGTATTTACTAAAAAAATAACTTGAGTAGCGAGTAAAAAAGAAAAAACACTGGCACACTACTGTCTTTTTCCCCAAGTCTTTTATTTGATGTGCATATAAATTATTTCAACCACAGATGGTCTTTATCAGGTAAAGGTAAAGAACCAGGGGATCATCTCCTGATTAGATAACCTGCCACATATACACCAGGACAATATTCCCAGTCTGTCTCTCAAGTGTGATATCACAAACTATTACATTAATATTATACTCTATTAAGTACACCAATAAGTAAAGATTTTTTAATTACATTCTTTGCTTGTGGTCTCCTATATTATATTATGATTTGGCAAATAAATCAGCAAATCATGTGCATAATAGACCATGTCTATTAAAAAAAGTAAATATAAAGAATGTCAACATGTTACAGTGTCCTTAAACTTTGATAATTCACTATAGATGCCTGAAGTCCCAGTTCCCATCACAGACAGCCACTGATCAGATGTGATCCCACCACATCCAGGTCTCTACAATCGCATGAAGACATGAAGATTAGAGAAGTGGCCAAATCAGTCTCTAATCTTTTAGAAAATGTCTAATATCAGATGATTCATTTAGGCTAATTAGGAGAAAAAGCTGTGAGTTTCATCATTAATTGCATATTAAATACAGGTGTGTTCACTTCTTCACTTTTACCTCAGGAAGACCATCTGTGGTTGAAACGTTATATCAGTCATGTCCACATGAAATAAAAGTAGTTTGTCATTTCTTTTGGTGTCTAGTTTTCTGTATCTCTTTACACAAATGTGCGTGACTAGTTAAATGCAACGCTTACACACCGTTAGCTTGAATATTCAGGCTACATTACAGAAAGCAGCAGTAGCAGTACTTTTGAAGCATGATATACTGTTTGGGACCAGCTGACCACCTGCCAGAATGTGCATGAATGCATAAAATAATAAATTTAAAAAAGCAGCACGATGAATGTATCCAAATGTTACAAAGTAAAACTAATGCTTTTTCTCTAAAAAACTACTCAAGTAAGAGTAAAAAGTATGCTGCATTAAAACTACTCCTACAAGTACAATTTACTCCAAAAAGTGAGTTAAGTACATGTAACGGAGTAAATGTAACTCATTACTACCCACCTCTGCATATTGACAATCCATGTGTAAGAGAAGTGATGAAGATAGTGGGGAAGATATTCTTTGTTTATGTATAATATATAGAGAGATTTGTAGTCTGAAGCTTATGCAATAACAGAACTTAAAAATTACACAAAACACAAAAAAATTAAATGTGCTGTAGAGTAAAAATGCCTGAGAGTAAAAATGAACTAAACTGAAGGCTCAAAGGCCTGAGCAGAAAAGTCAACCACCATCTAATAATGTCATAAAAAGACTAAAATATAGAAATACAAAGTAATTACCTCTAGCATAATTAATAATATATATGGTTCACTGCAAAGTCCCATTTTATTCTTCAATGTATTTTCAACCCCTGAAAGTCCCCACTTAAGGAAATAATTTCTCTCTCTCTCTCTCTCTCTCTCTCTCTCTCTCTCTTAGTACTGTATACAACAATCACACACACACACACAATTATAATCTTAGCAGTTCAACAAATGAGAGTTCTCCCACCACTCAAATTACAAATGCCATATAGGTGGCAGACCTTAAAACCCCCTATAATATAAAAAAAACTAATTAGATCCCTGTTGCAACAACTGCTTTATATATCTCCACAATGCTGCTTGTCGTCCCTGCCTTCACCTACTTCCTCCTCCGAAACATACCAGCCTGTCTAAACAAAATTAACAACCTTCCTCCCTTTATGCCATTATAAAGGCTCCTCAATGTTAATTGTCAAATCTGTAGCTGTTAACAGCAAAGCAGCTGCCACAAAACCGAACATGAGAGCAGACAGGTGCCTGAGGGGAGGCAAACATACATTTGAAAGCAGCGTTGTCCTGAGATATGAATATCCTTAGTCTGAGCATTACTCAGAGTGAGACCAGATGAGAGCCCTGGGTTAAGGATGTGTCCCATGACATATAGTGCAGTCAGAATGTATTAGGACAGTCACAAATCTTTTAAGGTGTTGGCTCTGTACTGCAGGATGTAGCATTTGAAATCAAGACTATAAGGTTAAAGGATCAACTGTCAGCTTTAACTTGAAGGTGCTTTCATTAGGTGACTGACTTGGACAGTCAAGAACATTCCACTGTTTGGCCATGAAAACAAAACCTTGATTGCCTTGCTGGTATGTTGAGGATCATTGTCCAGCTGCATTGTTCTACAATTGTAGGACTATGTATAAAAAGGCACCTAGTCCTAGACTGTTAGCAGTGTAAGCACCATCAAACCCCCTTAAAGCAGTTAGTTTTAAAGTGCTCTTTGGAAATTGCCAACGGCAAGCTGCAGTTATTCAATGGCCAGGTTTATAGGCTAAGCATTATAATATAGGACTGTGTCATCAGTATTAAAATGTGAACAATGTAATTTTTAGTGAACAGGATAGGACCCAAAGTAGGAATTCCGGTCCTGAGTTACCTAAAACTACAGTCGGGATCATACAAGGGACCAGGTCATTTCAGACAGAACCAATCTGGAGTGGAGGGGCATGGAGTCCTTCAAACTTTTTGTGAGGGAGGAACTTTATATTTCTACAAATTTGGTGGAAGAATCTAAAAAATCTGTGTAACGGTCAAGATCCTGGAATCTTGACCCTTAATGGATTTTGGAATTATGTTACTTCCATTACCCCAGTTTCCTTTTGTTTTAAACACAGATATTCCAGTGGATGTAGGCTAGTGAAAACATCTAAAATAGGAAAAGCTAGCTTGTCTAAGAAAAACATCTCAATAAGTGAAATTTTGCAGAAACCAGCACTGTGACCTGTGATCATAGGAAGACTAAAAATCATGGTATGCAAAGATTGATCATCATAGAGTTTTTCATTTAGTTTTTCCATTCATATGATTCCGCCGTTCTGGTACTATTTAACAAAGAACTTTGAATGACTTCTCACATGGTAAATCTGTTGTTGTTGGAAAAATTGTGAATACTTTGCTTTGCTTAACAAAGGATGCTGAATTTTTTATTTGTCCACGGCTTATTTGCAAATAACATGTAAAAATATGACTTGATCTTCAGTAAATTCTTTAAATTCCTCTCTTCTCTCTGTCTATCTTTTATTCTCTTATAGGTCCATTGCTGTTTGATGGACGACTGACACACCTCCTCTTTCCTCTCCTCCTTCTCTTGCGGGCTCCCCTGTTGTTTAGCTTAAGTGAGCGCACCTGCCCCAATAGCTGCCGATGTGAGGGGAAAACTGTCCATTGTGATTCAGCTGGCTTCTTAGATGTCCCTGAAAACGTCTCAGTAGGCTGCCAAGGCCTCTCCCTGCGCTACAATGAACTACACACCCTGCTACCATATCAATTTGCTCACCTCAGCCAGCTTCTATGGATATACTTGGACCACAATCAGATTTCAGCTGTTGACAGCCGAGCATTCCAGGGGGTCCGCAGGCTTAAAGAGCTAATACTGAGCTCCAACAAGATCACATCCCTGCACAATTCAACATTCCATGGAATACCCAATCTTCGCAGTCTGGACTTGTCCTACAATAAATTGGAAATTCTGCAGCCAGGTCAATTCCATGGCTTACGAAAACTGCAAAACCTACACCTACGCTCAAATGGTCTCTCCAACATCCCAATTCGAGCATTCCTAGAGTGCCGAAGTTTAGAGTTTCTGGATTTGGGCTACAATCGAATCAAGGCTCTTACCCGCACCACCTTTTTGGGGCTACAGAAGCTGATGGAGTTGCATCTGGAACACAACCAGTTCTCACGTATCAACTTTTTTCTGTTTCCACGCTTAGCCAACCTGAGATCACTCTATCTGCAGTGGAACCGCATTAGGGTGGTCAACCAGGGCCTTCCGTGGACTTGGTATACACTGCAGAAACTCGATCTGTCTGGAAATGAAGTCCAGGTCCTGGACCCTGCTGTGTTTCACTGCTTGCCCAACCTTCAAGTCCTCAACCTGGAATCCAACAAACTGTCCAATGTGTCTCAGGAAGCAGTGTCAGCATGGATCTCACTGACCTCCATCAGCCTTGCTGGGAACATGTGGGATTGTGGAACTGGCATATGCCCACTTGTGGCTTGGTTGAGGAATTTTCGGGGTAGTAAAGACACCACTATGATATGCAGCAGCCCAAAGTATCTCCAGGGAGACAAAATTATGGAAGCCACAAGGAACCATGGTATTTGTGAGGAAACTGATTACGTTCTGACTGAAACACCCTCACCAATGTCAGAGCTAATTTCTGAAGCCACAGCTGAACCAACCTTTGCCCCTACTAGCGGCTCTCCACCTTTGCCACCAACTAGCACCTTTGGTCCTCTCCCACCCTTCAGACCTCGACCTATTCCTCATCCTACCTTTCCAGGGCATATGAGCAAAGACCCAAGAGACTCAGTAGCTCGCACTCGACCCACTCCCATACCACCACCTGAGATAGAGCACATGACACTGCACAAAGTGGTGGTGGGTAGTGTGGCACTCTTCTTCACTATGTCCCTACTCTTGACAATTATCTATGTGTTGTGGCGGCGCTATCCAGGTGCAACCAGGTTGCTGCAACAACGATCCATGGTGGGCCGGAAGCGTCGCAAAAAGAGTCCAGAGCCTGAGCAGAACCTGAGCTCCCAGCTCCAAGAGTATTACATGAGCTACAACCCTGCTGCCACACCAGAGGCATTGGAGGTGCTAGGCAATGGCACTGGTTCCTGCACTTGCACAATTTCTGGCTCCAGGGAGTGTGAGGTATGATCCATCGCCTCAGCCTAAAAATAAAAACTCAAAATCAAAATACAAAGACTCAACAGAGAGGTAAATCCTTTATCACCTATGCCCTGTAAAAAGACACTGTTGAATCACAGTTAAGCACACTTGACTCTTCGTTCATAACACGCTTGACTTCAAATGTTAGATGTCTCCAATTATTCAGGTTTTACTTTTAAAACCTTAAAGTGGAAAATAGAAAACAACTAATCTGATCCAGAGAAAGCAATTTACAACATGGGGTCAGAGGACCACATTATAACAATAATGTAAAATAAATAATAAAGTTAATTGAGTGTGGCTTAAATACTGTGTTTCAGAACAGCAATTAATCTTTGTATTATTTGTTATCTAAATTTTCATTTTAAAGCTACACTTTTGCAAATGTTCTTCATGGTATGTCAAATTTAAGGGATCATGAATAATTGGACACCTAACTGTTTTGCAGACACCACTCCACATCATCATGGCATGGCTTATTGTTGTTTGGCGTGTGTGTTTGTACTGTGTGTGTGTGTGTGTGTGTGTGTGTTTGAGGGAGGGTTGAGAGTGGTGGGGGGGTTATGCACTCGTACATTAATGAGGGTCTACAGAACATATTTCTCTGGGAATGTTTATTTTATATTACTAATGCAAACTTCGAACTTCTCATAACTCAGTTCAGACAACATAATCAATGTGTGCAAAATTCACAACAAGGTGGATGAAGTGCATTTGGTATTGATCGAGATTTTACAGTTTTGATATATCATGGCAAAGTGAGAGGAGTTGCTTGAGACTTTAATACAACGAAAAAGTGGAACATGCTAACTTGTTCATTACAAGGTTGCACATCCATTATAGGTGACTGGGGCTTTTGATCTGCATGGCCTCATGTATGGATGTGCACCTGAACTGCCTCTCAATGTTAACCTGAGTTTCTCTAGCACACACTTCCTCAGTTGTGTGGGGAGATTCACAAAAGATATTGCGCTAATGATATTACAATGCAAACACACCCATAAAGTTTTGCAGCTGAATGCACTATGCCATTGTTTTGCGTCTGTTAAATGTTTATCTGCAATTTTCTATAGTGGCCCTAATTTGAAAGAGAACTTGTTCTAATTATAATTATTCTAATTATCTAATAACTCCCCCTGCTCTTTCATTCGTTTCTATCTGCTGGATGTCTCTCGTTTTTTTATGACTCACTCTGTATGGAATGATTGTTATTTGTGGTGCTTTAACTGTGCGCTCTTGCTCATGCCTCTGTTTGCATGGAGAGCTGTTTTCTCTCCTACTCTGCTCTATGCTGGACTGTTACTGTGCCTAACCACCGTCTCTGCTTCTCACAGCAGCAGGTTTTATGTTGTTTACAGTTTCATTCCCACATGGTGAATATCAGGTAGGCCTATTGTCCTGTCTCTGTGCCACCTGTGAGCATATGATGTACTATGATGGGCTATTGCTTCGCCTGGCTACAATCACTGCTGCCGTGATCACTGGAAAGTCTGGGTATGACGTCCCTTTATGAATGCGCTTCAGTTACCACCAACTCTCTGAAGATGCTAATAATTTCACTCTAACTGCGTGTGGCTATTAGTGCTGGTCATTTGCAATGAAAGAGGCCAATTTTGCGCCAAATGTTTTACCTAAATATTACCTAATTTACAAACCTGCAAAAAAATTTGCATGGCAACGCAGTTAGGGGTGCAGTTCACCTTTTGCGGGTGCTTTGGGAATTACACAGATTCTTTTTGTCATATTTATGCAGGTTTAGCAGCTGCAAAAGTCGCGCAATCATTCTGTGAATTCACCCCAGTATGTGCAAAACTTTAAATATTGAATATATGTATATTCTGAGCTTTGGGCTCATAATTTCATTATCTCATTATTATTAAGGTAGAGTACATTATACAAATGCTAATAAGAAAAAAATGTGAAAAACTGAATACACTGTGCTGTATAATGTAGAAATAGAATCTAACTTTTCTAAATCCTACATATTGTACAAGGAAAATTATTCTTGTTACTGTACAGTTTTTCCTTTGCCATAGCCAAATGTTGGAAGTAAAGTATTTGGAATCCTTGATTACGTACAGGATATATTTTTTCTGTGGAATCGGTCAGCATTACTACAAATAAATATAAAGTAAGTCAAGCAAGTCAGTCCACTCTTTATTAGTCATATATCTCTTGATATTGACAATGGAGCGGTTCCAGCTTTTACCTTTTTACATTGACTGTAAAATTGTGCTCAAGCTCTTACTTGCAGTTACAATAGAGCTAGTTTACTTATATGATAAGCCCTAACATTTGGAGCTATAGTGGAATCGTTGTGATTGTGGTGGATTATGATTAAATGTAATGTATTTAAGCCATTTTAAAAGGCAAGGTTAAAGAACAGTATTGTGAGACCAAATTGATTTCTGTGGGTTCACGATGCACAACTGAGAGCAGATGTCTGTTTTATCCTGCCATTCCTTCCATACATGAAACTGCAGTTTGTGCTCGCAATCTGTATGCATATGATTTGGTAAGGTAGCAGCTAATCAAGCAATCAGTGACTGGGACTGTCCTCTAGGTACTCTCTTTGAGTAAAGAAGCACTTAAAAAGGTACAATCCAGTGGTGGTTAAGGGACGAAACCAATGTTACTGTAAATCTAAAACCAATTAGGATGCTATTTATGCAGAACATTTTGACTGTTGTCAAAAATTTAGGAACTCCACTTACGTACTACTTCAGTTTAAACTGGAGCTCATGTCTCCATGGCAGGGCGGAAAAGTTTCGATTTCCCCCCCCAAATTATTATGTTTGCTAAGGAAAACAAAATTTTGTGCTTTGACATGAGCCACAGCTTCATTTAAAGTGGTCATATTATGCTTTTTGGCTTTTCCCCTTTCCTTTATTGTGTTTTATATCTTTTTTGTGGATGTAATATGGTAATAATATGTTTGCAAAGTGAAAAAGTCGACCCAAAAGGGAGTTGCCCTCTCCCACAGAAAACACTGCTCCTGAACTGCTTGAAAACAGCTCGATTGTAGTCCAGCCTTTACTTCCGTAACGTATCTACGTCACTATGTAACACACGTCATAATGCATGAATTGAGAAGTTTCCACAAGTACACCTAAATTTGAAATTAAATTAATGTTAGATACCCTCCAGGCAGTCAATAAAGTTATTACTGTGATGTAGAGACAGTGCACAGTTAAACTGTTACCTATGAAAGATAAATTAGTTACAAATTGTTGCTCCAGTCTCTCCAGGTTGTGAAGCTGAACCGTAATGGCTGAACCGAAGCCGTAGTTACTGGCTGAAGCATTTTTGTTTTAGATCACACTAGCTTGCTTGTCAGGACCCACCCTACTCTGCTTCTGATTGGCTAGTAGTCCTTACCTAGGTACTGCGCATGTGCAACTTCCAACAAAGATCGAATAGAAATGAGATTCCTCACTCGTTAGCTAAAACGGAGCATTCAAAAGACACAGGGTGAAAAGAGGTGCTACAGCAATGTGCAGTATGATAAAATTAAACCATGTAAACCTATTCTGGCACAACCCCAAAATAAAATTATGAACCTGAAAATTAGCATACTATGAACATTTTAGCATATGCCAAAGAACTTCATTGTCATCCAAAAACTACTGAAAATACATAAAAGAATGATACCTTTGGTTTTGTAAACACAGAACCAGGTCCCTGAGCATGCTCAGCAACATCTGCAACATACAGAGCTACTCTCCAGAGATTGAAAATGCAGTTGCATAGTTTTCTCAGAATAAACAAATCTGGGGCTTGTGCAGTGTGCTTGAAAAAGAACCAAAATCTCCGTATCCATTGCTTGATATGTGGGCTCACCAGAGATTGCCAACCCTGCTCTAACACCAAACATGCTAGTTTGTGTAGAGCAAGACCATTATTTTCAGTGGTCTGATTTTTTGCAAGTTTGACCCCTAATATGGTGACCTCTGTGGCATGCATCGAATGGCATTCCAGCATTGACTGGAGGTAGTGCGCATGAGGAGGAGGGCATGTGTGCGCCTCTGATCCGTAGCTCTCCCACAGTCCAATTTATCAACATAGTAAACGGCATTTTACACACCAGAGAGATTCACCTGGCTGCTCAAGCAACAGGATGAAAGTTGTAAAGTAGTAAAGCCTGCCTCTTGCTTTATTTTGGTGGCTGCTTTTGGGCCAAGTTTGACATTGACGAGCAGTGCGACTCTGCGCCTTGCGCTGAAAAGTTAAGAATATTTTAACTTTTATGCACGTCTAAAAACCGCTAGGAAAACATGACGTGCAGCGTAAGAGAGGAGCGCACGCCAGGCGCATCAAACATAATGTCTGTTTGATGTATTTTTAAAGAAAAATAAATACATTAGATATGTTCCAAACCTGTCATTTATGTATGATGCATTTTTAAAGAAAAATAAATATATTAGATATGTTCCAAACCTGTCATTTATGTATAATCAATTTGAAGCTGCTGCCATGCTCTTTGCTAAATATAATATAGGATGTCATAAACAAATTCACATTATGACATGCCGATCTATTTTGGGCCCTAAAAACAGGCCCAGAAAAGGTTGAGAGAACCAGGCTTAGGCAGTGGTATGTACAGTCCTGTGCCTGCTGTATTAGTCATACATCTGGCACCAATATGCAACTTGACTGTTATTTGCTACAAAACAAAAGCGGTGTTCTGATTACCTCTTCTAACACTCCAAGTATTTCTGTAGCAATCAGTGTCAGTGTATTGTCTCTCTCCACATAGCCATAATCCAAATCTCATCATCTCAAAAACAATCTCTCCTTTTCAAAATCACTGACGGCTGTCTACAGTAGTTTGTTGGGGGGAGGGGGGTCTACGTTCTACACTGTTGCTTAATTCAGGTGTTTAATAATTGAGAAGCTGACGTAAGCCTGGTTTAGTTTGATGAAAGTGCCGCCTTGCTGGCCGGCACAGCTGGCTGTGCCTTTCATTATGGGTCTATGCGGTGCCAGCAGTCCCTGTGGATGGCAATGTGGAAGAACAAAAGCCAACACAACACATTTACCCTGCTGTGGCTAGGATTCAATGAGGTATTGTCAAAACTGGCACAGAATTGTGTCAGAGCCCAGCAGGAAACAGTTCACTGTCTCTTTCAATTTGGTCCTAAAGGTTTTGAGGCTGGAAACTCCAAACTTAAAAGCCCCTGCAAACCTTGACAGGTGTTATCGTTTACTCTGGCTGATTAGACTTCTGTCCAGGTTGAAGTTGGATGCAGCTATGCTGGGAATTTGCTGAGATTGGCAAAATCCATACACTAATACACTAATGCCATATTCACGTCATATTGTACAGAATGTAAATGTGAGTAGCTGAATGGGAAATACAATTCAGGTCGTCTTGAGTAGGAGTTCATGGGAATTTCTGACAGCTACAGTATTTCCTACTTGGAGAAAAGAACTGCAGAAGTGTAAACAAACTGGTCCTAAAATGACTGCAAAGCCATCAGCTCTGGCAAATCCAATAATACCACTAATACAATCAGCTAATTAAAAGGGAGCCTATATTGTTTATTTCAGTGGCATGTCCAGACTTTTTTGACTGGGTTGGCCCACTGATTTATGCAGGGGTAGCATAAAGTACATTTGCACACACACACACACACACACACACACACACACATCGGAATAGCATTAATTTACCATTTATGTCTCCACTACTCATATCTACTTTAATAACTAACATTACACTATCTTACAGTTTCTTACATTCCTGTATTATTATAATATACATATATTTTGATTCAAAAGATAAATAGACCTTGCAACTAAAAACGAAAGTCCAGTTTACTCTTCAAACAGTCCTGCCTCTGATGAAGCAGATAGCCAGTCATAGTTTAGGATAATGGGGTGGCCAATCAGATTTCAGGAGTGGCCTGTACCATCCCATCCCTGGATACGCCCCTGGTTTATCTGGTTAACAATAAATTATTTTAATATCGAATTCGCGATTTAAAAGAGTGCAGTTTTCAAATCGCCAGAGCCACACTTGTAATTGTACCTTACATAATTAACAGTGCCTTAACAAGTGGGGGTGAGGGAAAAGGTTGATTCAAATAAGAACTGAGATTCTTGTCTTGACAATGACGAATCAGGTCAAAGAAGTAGCATGGTTAATCTTCAAAGAAGGCCGGTGTTTGGGCACATTTTAGATTTAAGAACTCGATAAGTAGCTTTACAAGATGAAAGTACATCATCACTCAGAGACTAATGTTAGTGAGTGGCTGATTGAACTCCAGCACCAACAAACAAGCTGGCAAACAAACATACATGGCACCACTTGACAAAACTTCAGCCAACTCTGATTAGGCAAAGAAAATAACTCATAACTAGTTCATAGTCTGTCAATTTGAAAGACCTGCATCAGTACAAAGTGTTGGATAATGATGGATTTCCCTGGTACTAGCCTTGAAGCACAGAGGGTATTCTCCACTACAGATATAAAACCATAGGCAAACACTTTTTTTCCTTACTCCAGAGAACGTAGATCAACTTCTGTTTTACAAAAAATATTTAGCCAGTGGTGGTAGCCAGTAAATGAACGTTACCATTTAATTTAATAATTCTTATACAGGCAGTTCTCTAGACCCACACACTTTTCTCAGCTTTTTTAGTTTTGGTCATACAGTGACCTTCATCAAGACCTTCATCTGCCAGTTATATTTCATATTGCAAATTGAGAAACTATTCTGAATTTAATCATAAGGATCCAGGATTCAGAGCTGTGAAGCAGCTCGTCCTGTCAGTCTGTAAAGCTAACGCTAAAGTTAGCTCAAGCAGCTACAGTGCAAAGCTGTCGACTGTATCACAAGGTAGTCATTGTCATATGGGACTTACCAGCAGTCTGACATACAATGTAGCTGTTATCAATAAATATATACTTTCGACTGCCATGATTATATCTGTATTACTGAGTAATGTCAAGTACACTCATAATGTAGTATCTTAACAGATGTGAGCTAAATGGGTAAAATCTTTTTTTAGAAAACTAAAAAGTTGACTTTTCCCTGACTGGTTTGAAAAAGAAGAAGACTTCAACAACAAGAAACTGCATGATTTTACCCGATTCTATAGGCTACATGTATAAACAAATACAGGCCTGCAGTTTTTTTACTGTAGATAATAATAGAATTTAATTCGCAATTGCAATATTGGTCAGGAAAATCACAATTCCATATTTTCAGAATGTCAGTCAAGCACGGTCGGTAGACGCCCACACATGCAGACAAAACAAGTGAAAATACAGATGTGGGTGAACCATACTTAGGAGCTTAATGCCAAATACATAATTAGTGGTACAGTATGGTTGCAATATAAACATTAGGTGACACTATTTTAAAGTCCACTACTTAACTTTCTATTAAAATACTATAATGTGTCTCTAGACAGTTTGAGGTTCAAGTGATGGTATTATGATATGGCTTAAATCTCACATACTGTAGGTTCTTCTTTCATGAGCTGATAAAAGACAGCGAGGTGTGCTTTATGAACTGACAAACTAGGTTAGCAGTTAAGAAATAAGTGTTCTTTTCAGACAATAACGTCTTTAGAAAGTAGTGGCTGCACTGGGAGCTGTGGAAACATAATTTAACACTTGACATACTGAGTTCTTCAGTGATATCTGATTGCATCAACCACAATTACACTAAAGAACACTGATGGTATCATTGCTTTTAGTATAACATGTCTGTCATGTTCAAAGTTCTAAATGACACATTTTCCTCTCACATGGAGCTTGTTGTATGAGGTTTTGATTTAAGACTGCATTCTTTTATATATTCATATGAATGAAAATGTCTGTCAGACTGCAGCAGTTGAGATTACACTAAATGAATTAAAAGAGAAACAACTGATAATTAATGTTGTTTTAGGGATAGGTACCGATGACCGAGCTCAAATTGCCATACATTTATTCATTTAACATTTGCTGTTTTCAGTTTGCCCACTGTTAAATTTACTTTTTCCCTTCATGCAGCTGTTCACTTATGATGATGCATTCCTTGGGTTCGGGCGACTGCGTCATGGTTATGTTTACATTCTGTGGACTGTCGTTACAGCAGACAGGTTTAAATGAAAAATCCATTTTATGATCTGACAATACTATCAAGTCAAGTTTTGGTTAGGTTTAGTCACAAACATGACTTGGTTAGGGCTAAAATAACTACTTAGATGAGGTTAGAAAAACACCTTGGTTTTGGTTACAATGACCACTTCATTAAGATTAGGGGGCCTTCAATGTCATGGTTACAATAATAACCACTTGGTTATGGTCATAGAACAAACAGCGCTCTCCCGTGACAAAGTCCCACATTTAGTTGACCCACCCATTCACCCGACCTCCTCCCTACATGGACTCTCTGGCTCTAAAATATTGTCACCCGTCTTCCACCTTGACGGACAAGAGTCATAATTACTACGGCCGCTAGAGGGCTTTGTCACGTTAATGTAAACATATGTCGTTTTTGGCCAATTGCAGAATTCTATAATTTTTCATTGGTGGACAGTCTCCAGTTAACTCTACATATGTAATGGTTGTTAGGAGATAACATAAAATGCCATATATTTGCGGTGTCAGGAGTGCAGCACAAAATTCTGGGCCCTATACATAAGCAGTCTCTGCGGGCCCCCTTCCTCTCTTGATCCATATCTCTCATGCATCTTTTGAAACATTTTTAAGTTTTAAGCCAGCAACTGTACACATCTGTAGTGGTCATTAGGGTACTCACTAATGAACCACATTCAAACAAAGTCTCACCACATATTAACCCTCTCTTCTCAACATACTTTAGCCTATAATTACTGTGTGATACTTTTACTATGGTTCATTGAGGTTTGCTTGGAGTATCATGCTTAAGAGAACATTATTTTCTTCATTTTTGAAAAATATTTTTTGAAGTCTTGCCATAATTTATGATATGATATGCGATGCAAATATGCTACAAGCTAGATTTCTGGTTGACTGCCTTCAATCGAAACAACTGCTGATATTAGCTTAAACCATTCTTAAACTGTGTTAGTTGTGCTCGCCTTTCTTTTGAAAGAAATTAGTCAAAAGCTGTTTTCCATCAGTTTGCTTCCTTTTTCTTTCTTTTTTGGTACCCTGATTTCCCTTTCTTGGGGAAAGACATGACTTACAGTGCACTTTGGTGCTCCAGCATCAGTAGCCACTCGCTTGATTAGCTGCCTTTAGAGAAGAATCCTAGCAGGGGTGGACTAAACCATTTTGCTCCTTTTGTAAGGGGTGAGAGGGGCCTCAGAGAGCCTCCACTTTTTTTTCTTTGGATACAAAGTTTAGAATTAAGGAGGAGTATTGATAAGAGTACTAGTAAGTATCGATGCTGATCAGCAGTACAGGTATTGATATCATCGTTAATCAGTATGATAGATGGTTAAAATTGAACTAAAGGAAATGGATGGAAATTCTTTGGCATAAACAATCACAAAAACAGTCCAAGAAATCAACACTAGGTAACTGAGGTTGTGATAAAACAGATTTGCCAGTTCACGTCACCTCTCTGGTCTTTTCCTCAAGCACTCCCTGCCTCTCGGAGATACTGTGCCTGTATCCCTCCTCCCTTCAGACAGCTTTGAAAAGAGAAGGATGTCACACAGCCAGCCACAGCGCTCACTTTGCATGTCCCCTGGCTAATTTCCCCTCCAGTTCCGTTCCACTTGACAGGCGTTCCACCAAAAAACATTTAGAAGAACACTTTCATTTTCCGCTCCCTCTCCCCTTATACCTCATCAGTTTTAAGAAACCATTAAGGGCTTAAGTGCAAGCAAGCGTGCACCACGAAGAGAGATCTCAATGAATATACAGTAGGTCTCATATTCCAGATTCCAGTTAAATCATTTGCTCTCACACTTTTCCCCCCAAATTCTCCCTTCCAGGCACAAAACAGCAGCTTTTTAATGTGTACATCATGAAATCCTCTCTGGCCTTAAATTATTCAATTCATCATTTCTGTAATCGAGCAAGATAGAATTTTAAAAGATTGAATTATTAAGAGGTTTTTATAGTTTATAGAAAGCTTTCGTTTTCTGTTGAATGCAGGTTCTAAACTCCCAGTGTGTTCATCATGCTGTTCCTGTCAGCCAATAAATGAACCGCTATTAATGGCGACATGGGGCTAATGAGGGCAAGATATATGTTTTTCACTGCTTAGCTCAAGTGTTTTTCGGGTTGCCAAAACAGAGAAAAACTGAAAACATTTCATTTATCGTCATTTTAAAATGTGGACGTGAGAATAGCTGCTCAGATGACAATGCCGGCAAACCCCTTGGTGAGCAGTATTTCCACTTATTCAGTGCCCTCTTCCCTCGACTGCTGGGTCATCCTCAAAAAAACTCTTCTCTGCAGAGGCTGTGCAGGATGATGCATGTGTTGAAATGTTGTAAACGTGGCTCTTTACCCCAGGCGCTCCTCCTCCTATCACACACGCAGAAATACAGTCATACACACTCAACACAAAACCCAATGAGCAGTGTATTATTAGCAGCATCTGGAGCTTGGCTTGGCCCTGCAGCTAAGACAAATAGGGATCTTCTGTTTTACTGGATATCACAACAAAAACACAGAGAAAGATTCTATGGCAGATTTTTGTGTGTGTATGCATGTGTGTTTGTGTCTTAGACTGAAAAGGGGAAAACAGCTCAGTGGCACCTTATATAAAAGAGCCACCCCCTCTATTGCCCTAAATTGAATTTTATAATCCTACCTGCCCCCCTTTTCCTCATGCCACGAACTTTGTATACTTCATCATCAGATAACAGTAGCATCAACCCACCCACCTTCACTTGCTTTGTCAAAAACACACAAACATCTTATTCTGCCACAGTCTTTATAACTGCAAAACTGGCATGAATGCATACTGTACATACTAAAATGTGCAGATACTGAATGGGAATAAGCGTAACTAGCAGTATGATGACTTTGCAACACTGCACAGTGTAAGTCATTAAAATGAACACCACACCTGCCTACACACGCTCACACGGTCTCTTTACAATGTGAATTCCTGAAATTAATTGTTAGTTGTTTTCAAGCAAAAACTTGTGAAAAATTGTGATTCATGCATGTTAGTATGCTAACATATGCATATTAGCACTAAACACAAAGTACAGCTGAGTATGATGGAATGTCATTAGTTTTGCAGGTATTTAGTCATAAACCAAATACTAGCCAAACTGACACCCTGGCCTGATGATGGTGCTAGAGGCGAAGTTAAGGGATCAACAAAGTCATTAAAATTCAGCCTGAGGGGGACATGAATGCCAGTACCAATGGCAATCCATCCGATTGTTGTTGTTATAGACATTTAAGTCTGGACCAAAGTGGTGGACCGACCGACCGACCTACCCACTGCTAGCATGGCTAAAAATATTATAATTTGTGTAGCAGAACTATATTTTTTCTTCTATATTATACTGTTAATCATCTTGCAAGCCCTTAGAATGAACCCTTGGAGGAGTTCTGAAATCCAGGTTGGGAACTACTGGACTAAATGATTAATTATTAAAAATAATCATTAATGATAATGAAAATAATCATTAGTTGGAGCCCTAGTTTAACATTGTATTCCTACAGGGAATGACCATACACACCCATCAACCCATTTGTCTTATTTAAGCTTCCCTTGGAGCACCTTTGATTCCTCGTTTGCAGTTTTATCGCCAACTGAGAGCCAACTGAGTTTAAACAATGTGTGAAAATAAAGCTTGCAGGAAATCAGCCGGAATCAAAAGAGGAAATAAGGAGGCACCATTCCATTCCAAGTGCTATTTATATCATTATGAAGTTGGTGGATAATGTGCAATCTGGCAAGTGGCATAAAATCGCCTCTGCAGAGAGAGCAGGGCTGCAGCTCCTTAAGGATGCTTACAGCAATGACCAGTTTACTATAAAGGATTGAGAAAAAGCTGTCTGCTCGACATACTGTACTTCATGAGCCTTGAAACTATGAGGAGGTACACATGGATTTTTCTCGTTTTCATAAATTTGACAACAAGAGCTCGTTGTTAGTAGTTTATACAGTAATTTTGTGCAGTCCATCATTTTGTGCTCCAAGCCCTATTAGGTTATAGAAAAAAAAACATGTCCATCCAACACAAATTAGAAAATATTTTCACACCATTATTTTTCCTGGCATCAAGGATGTTCAGACCTTCAGTATTTTTGCATGAAGGACAGACATTATTTTGCTTGTCCTTGGTAATTTTATAACATTCTCTACATTCTCCACCTGGGCTACACTGAACTGCTCCCGATGAGCACGCTGGCACCTTGGCAGACTCTGCCATCATTGTATGAATGTGTGTGAATGGGTGAATGTTGGCATGTGTTGTAAAGCGCTTTGAGTGGTCAGTAGACAATTTACCATTTACCAGCTTTGTGCCACAATATGGATCCTATTTTTCTGGAGTGCTTCATCATAAGTTGCCAGTATTATCAGAATCATATATTATTGCGACTGTTGTACAGCATTGTCTATATTTTATGGCCTTGTCTTGCCTTGATCTTTTTGCTGCAAGTAGCTTGCTGAAAATATACTGTATTAGCAGTATGTTTTTTTCCCCTCTTGTCACATACATTTTAATTTTACAAGGCTTTCTCTGCAAATGTTTGAATTATTAAAGTGTGGTTTTCAGAAGGGAGCAGAGACATTTGTGGAGATCACATAATTCTGAATGGTGCCCTATAGGCATACTGTTAGTTTGCTGGAATCAGGCAGCAGCCACAGCCACCCACGGAGGCCACTCCTTTTTGTAGAATAGCAATGCTGCCTAAAGTTGCTCTTCTACTTAGAGTGACCCCTGTTAATTTGAAAAGTTTAAAGTTTATGCCATTGTAACAGAGAGAAAGTTTTGTTTTCTCTTCTAAAGTTCTGACAATCAACTAGATCATGTTTTTTTTTTTTGTATTTAGTGTACATGAAAACAGCCTGCTTATCATCCATAGATTGATGAACAGCCTGTAAGTCTCACACAACCATTCATACAAGTTGTTTACATGCACCACTCGATGAACAGGTTAGTATAAGTTGACTTAAAGAATTAACAGAAATCAGGATATTTCTTCAACTACATAAAGAAATGCTAAGTTATCTGCTCCAACCACTACTGCAACTTCTGCATCGACTGAAAATGATGTCGGTGGGATGGATACATCACTCATTACTGATTGATTAGGGCAAGATAACAACCCCTCCCAAACAGAAAGCGGCAAACATGAATTCAAGGTCAGATTGTCTTTCAAAATGTCATGGGCATTTTTCACGGTTACATTTCATAGACTAAACATTTAGTCGTTGCATGAAAGTATAATAGCTGCAGTACTGTATCACATTACCACATTGTCATGCACATTGTAATACAAAACACTGAATGACCAGGCCAAGTCATAATATGCCAAATTAAAAGTGAATTCCTTTTTTAAGAAATACAAAATACAATTGGTTATTACATATGTCATCACACTTTTTTTGAATCATTCAATAATTGAGTTACTATAGTAGTAACACTTGATATTAGCACCTTCTTTTGCATTTATAAGCAGTATTTAAACAATTAATAAAGTGGTTTATAGCACACTATGACATACTATAGTGTAGTTGTAAGCAGATATAAAGCGCATTTCCTATAATAGCTCACTACAATTTTATAGTGCATAATAAACAGTCAAATTATTATGCACATGCACAAATCCTTTACAGGTTAGGTTTAACCTGTAATTGTAATTGTTTATAGTAGGGGGAAAAAACAAGATATTTATGTATTGGCTTATAAAGCATTTATTAACAGCCTGCACACATGTAAACAATGTTACATTGTATGAAAGAAATGTCAATATTTTGGCTTACAAGTGCACTGTAGTGTTTAATAGTGTGTTTTAAACCATTTATTAATTGTTTATGTACTGCTTATAAATGCTAAATAGATAAGTTAAAATAAAGTGTACCCATACTGATATTAGATTAGATTAAATTCAACTTAATTGTCATTGTACACAGAAAGAAATGCAGTTTCTAGCATCTAACCAGATCAGATTCCTGAATTTAAGCTCCAGATCGCCCTGCCGGTACCAGAATATCAGCACTATAGTGGATCCACAGGCACAACAGGATGCACACGGCAAAGACATTAAGCGGTCGTGGAGGCAACGAAGGGACAAGTAGCAAAAGTGCATAGACAGATATATAAAGATGAACAGAATACACAGAATGAATAATAGAGCAGTGGGCTAGTGATAGAAAGAAGGGATGCAACTGTGATATATACACAATAAACAAAGCAATATACAAAATGTAAAGCAGCTATGATATGTCAGTATGTGACTATGATATGTACAGTATGAAGTAAGTGATGAAGTTGGCTAAATTTCAGATGACTTTTACAAAACTGTGTGATATTCAGTGTATCTGTGTTGGTGAATCCTTGGTTTGGACTTGATGTTACCAAATATGTAGTATTATCTAGCCCTGGTTATTATGCCACAGTTTATTAGCCTTGTTGCATGAGTTGCTGATTAAATATGTTTTTTCTTCTTTCAGATAATTTCACCAAATTGATTCCCCCTGTCCTTTAATCAGTTCTTAATCAGTTATTCATTAGTTCTAAAAACTAATGATGTGAGGAAGCGTTTAAGAGGTTACCCATCATGAACTTTTCAGCTCGTTACTCCACACAAGGCGTGCATATGCTAACACGACACCACGCAGGAGCTCTCCACTTAAATAGCAAACACATGTAGATCAGCGTTCAGTCTGAGGTTCTAAATTCCGGATCTACTGTGGGAAGGAAGACTGGCACTTGTGTGCAGAAATGCTCTTATTACATGTTATGACATAATGTTTTTCTCAATTTATACATTTAAGTTGTTGCAGTTTATTGGGGAGCTGGTGCTTTTCCTTTTTATGTCTTTTTAAATACAGAACACGTCTACTTATCAGATACAAGGCTTTGCAGTTTTAGGGTTTCCAATGTAATAAATTGGGATTGGTTGGCATCCTGACAGTGTTTTTACAGTGATGTTGCTAGGTATGCGTCCTGCGTCGCTGACGCATTCAAATCCGAAAGGACGCAGTAAACTCGCTATTGACACGCCCAGGGGACGCACACTATTTTTTCCTCTTATAATGCTACATTGTGAACAAAAAATCTGTGTTGAAATCATAGCAATAAACAAAAGAAACATTGCTTTTAGAACACAAGTTTTACCCAGAATGTTTTGGCAGTGCACCAGTTGTGTATCAGTTGTAGCATGCTAGTAAACTTAGCCCGGTTAGTCAAGCTCATGTAGCATCGCTGCTCAACTGTATGGGAGCATTACGGTTTCTCGGCTAGTTACAGTGAACATGGACACAGATTAGTGTGGGACTCACTACATTTAAAACCTATCAACATCACTGTTTTTGATAACAGGGCACTGGAAAAGCTCCAGGTATCACATTCAGGATCATGATATCATTTGCATTCCTTTTTCTGTTAAATGTCACATTATGCCTGCTATTTATGAACTGTTGAGTATGACACTGTCACTAGTAGTTGCAGTAGGAGTGCTAATTGTACAGTTGCACCCTCTGGCAAGTGTCAACAGCCACTCCAGTATGAAGGGGAGGGATATGAAAAAGATGTCTCCTGCAGCTATTTGGCAGATCTTCAGGATCAAGTCCTATTATATCAGAAAGTCACAGCTGATTTGGAATATGTGAACAGGATTTGCATGAAGAACTTATATGAAGAACAGAGGATAGGAAGACAACAATCATATGCCTTGTAGTTTCTACAAAGACATTAAACACAGCAAAACAAATTTCTGTTACTGGCACTGACTGCATCAGCATGGCAGGGTTCTGCCCGAAATTCAGCAAATGAATTAATTAAGCTAAACAAAATTGAAAAAAAAAAAAAATTTAATTAAACATGCTTGTCCTTTTGGCCAGAAAACTAGAAACTAGAGGCCCAGGAGCCTAAATACAAAAATCTGTTTGTGTTTTGTTGGATTAATAAGAGCGCTCAGCCAGATTCCTGTTATATTTGGATGCATTTAAATTTCCGTAGCATGCCTCTACCAACCCTTAGAGACATCTAATTTTGTATAATGTGAGTTTTACGATGTCATGTTTTATCCCCTCTGGTTATGAACATTTGGCTCTCACAGTTACACAAAACAGTAGAACTGACACATCTATTTTTGCAAAACTGAGATAATTATATATCATCAAATAGGGAGACAGTTTCATGAAATAATTGATACAATCCAACCCTGATCCTTATCAGACCAATAGAAATTTTGACAAGCAGCCTTTTGATCAGAAGGTCTGAGCTGTTTCAGATTTGGGGGTGGGAAACTGTATGAGTAACACTTTCCCCCTCTTTCAACAAGTACCCAAAACTGAATGAGGCACCATTCACTCTGAGCCTGGTCTCCTGTGATTTCATATCATTTCCACCATTGTCTTCAAATGCAAATGCCCTGTGCACAATATGTGAGAAAATAGTTTTTCCAGAGTGGAAGAACAACACCAATGAGTAGATACAGGTTGTTGTGTGGAACTGAAATTGTGGTATGAATAGGCACCAATTTGACATTTTGGCCACATTACGCTGTTCTTTTCAACTGTCTCATATTGGAGATGAGATTTAATACACTTTCATTTACACTGGGCCACACACATGCATCTCCGTTGGCCAGGTCACAAATATGATCAATGCAATCTGTCTTGGTTTTCCCAGGATACATGCAAATCACTCCAGTCTACTCCAGTCCAGAGGTGGTGGAGATGCACCTGAAGCTGTTTGGTAACTACCAAAACTGCCCAAAGAAGAACAACATATGCACTTTAGCAGTTTAGTTACAACAATAGCAGTTTAGCTAACAACTATTTATAGACTAACACAAACACATGGATGAATCGTTTATGAACTACGAGTGAGACAAAAGTTTTATCATCTTCGCAGGCTCTCACTCACGCCTCTTCCTCACCTATACAGATCAATGCTCATGCACACAGATCATTCAGTGGTTGCACTGATCAGGGACTAGATAAACACTACAACAGCTCAGTTCACCGTCCGTATGATTGTATGTATAAATTACTGGAGCCTCTTTTCTGTTGCTTTAATGAGGCTAATTTTAGCGTACTTTCAGTGTAAATTCAGCTACTGTTTTCACAGGGGACAGACCCTGTTTGTGACTATTTCCATAGACTGTTTGATGTAGTTACACTTGGGAGGAGTAAAGCTTACATATATGTCTTGGGGAGATGGATGCATCTACATCTGGCTAGACTCAAACCACCTAACTGGATTTCAATTCATCTCGAATACTTCTTGGGTGCTCTTAGGGCTGGGAGATATGGCTTATAAATGATGTCTCGATATTAATCTCGAGATTAAACTACCCAACAGAATATAAAGTAGTTAAAATTAGCTCAACCTTAAACATCTACAGCAGTAAACAGGGACCATTTTACTGCACAATGAGTGCTTTATGTAAATCTTGCTGTAATACTTAAATACGTTTACCTTAGGAAGGGTTAGAATGCAGAACTTTTACATGTAGTGGAGCATTTTCACAGTGGGGTTGCTATTAGTACTTTTGTTTAAGTAATGGACCTGAATACTTCTTCCACCTCTGGTTAGCACACCCACCACGGCCTGCGTTACCGGCCGAGCCTTCCCCTTTAAGGAAGGTAGCCTTGTGAAAGTGAGCCTTTCTCTTACATTACTTTAGTCAACCATAAAGTGTGTAGATGAGCTCAGGTTGCAGTATAATAATTACTGGACGGCTGTGTGTTGTGTTTGCTGCCACAGAAAATAAATAAAAAGTGCCTCTTTATGTAACGGTGCTACAGAGTCTTCTTGTAATGTTACTCTTCACAGCGGAGTTGCTTTTAGAATCATGCTGAAGTCAATTAAAATAGCCTGAAACCGGAGTTCGTCCAAATACGTTTTGGAGCTGCGGAGCTGGAACCGCGGGTTGAGTAATCAGAGCGATCAGATGATTGATCGCATTTTCACTTTCCGTTACAGCAAAAAATCACTCGTAAAGTTAGCTGTTAACTAGCTAGCTGTTCGCAGTCCGGACCAACTGCTGCGAAGAGTAGAAGACGCTGTAGTAACGTTACATAAACAGGGACTTTTTATTTATTTTCTGTGCTAGCAAACACAACACACGGCCTTTCAGTAACTATTATACTGCAACCTGAGCTCATCTACACACAGCAGCGACCAGCGGAAGCAAAATTGTGTTACCTACATAAAATTACTTGTTAGCTTACTTTTTCACATAGCAAACAGGGAGTGTGTGTCCAACTGATTACCTAATTTTACACTTTGTGGAGGCTGTAGCAAGGCTAATACATAGCCATCACAAGCGTCCACAACCATTGCTGAATAATGAGTCCATTGTACAAACTTTTGTAATGGCTGCTAGATGCTGACTCCCAAAAGTGTTGAAGTGAATAGGAAAACCCCAATCTTCTCCTTTGAAATACAAAGTCGAATGTTTTCACAAAGCAGCCAATTCTGTACAGCTGACACTGAAGAACTAAAAAGGTTGGGTGATAAAAGTAATTAGCTTTGGCCGAATGGTACACCACACAGTGCAACATACTAGCAATGCATTTTAAAACATCATTATGAATCTTTATCACAGCTACAGTAAACATAATGGTATTTGACATCAGTTAAGTTTTCAGCTGACCACAATCATGTCAAATCACAATTAGCGGAATACACAACTCCTAATCTAGAACTTCAAATTGGTGACATATGCAGTATTTAATTCAAATGTGGCCCTTTCAACTGCCCTTTTTTAATCTAGTTCATCTACAGCCAGCTGTAACACTGCCATCAAAAAGCCATCTTCCACTCACCAACAGCTCTGCATGGTCGAAATCAATTACTGAAGACCCTGCATATACAGTATATAAACTACAGCAGCATTGCATTATGAATAAACAATGGCTTCATTTGAGTTGAATGATTTCTATTTTACCTCATAAAATGAGATTGCACCAATATCAGTCCAAACAGAGTATAATTAATCATCTAAGAAGGTTTTTATCATGATCATTACATTGAGTCCATTTTAATTTATGTCTTTGTCTCTGACTGATGCCAAAAAGCCCTCTTGCAACCAGTGGCCAAAATACTGTCCAGTAGAAATAATGGAATAATAAAAGTGTTTACAACAATTCTATTATACTTAATCATATTAATCAATCATTATCAATGTATTGTATTGCATCAAGACAGGCCTGAACAGAATTTCATTTAGTCAAAAAGTACAGGTTTTGATTCCATATAAAGATGTTTACAGAGTCAGTGTCAGAAGGAAAGCTACAACCCCAAAAATAAGGGAAATTTTCTCGCATCATTGGCATTAAAGATATTTTATATGACTGAACACAAGCTGAGAAGACTTGCTGCTGAACATTTTGCACTATACTACATACAATCACAAACCAGAGTGTTGGCTCCCTTGTGTGGCTTTGGTAATGAGTTATTCATGCTTATAAAATGTTGATTAATTGAACTGTCTCTGACCACAGAAATACACATGAACTCTAATCTAGGGTGACTTTTTCTTTCCTTAATTAGTTATTATTGGTTGATTTCATACAGCAAGTCATTACGGTCCATCAAACACTTATCAGTTTAATTTCCCATGTAAAAATAAAAGTCAATAACAGAAAATTAGAAAACTTTACTTCAGTTTTGTGGCACCTTTGTAGTTATGAGTAATCACAGCATATTGATGCCTTTTACCTGTTACTCAGAAATGAACCACTATTCCCAAATACTGTACAACTGAGATGGACTCGAGGATGGTAAAACTCATTTTTGTCAAAACAAGCATAGGAACCCATTTGTAGAAGCTGAGTGTTAGTTGCAGTGAAGAGCTGAGGGAATGTCCTGAGCTGAGACGAGAGGATCTGCTCGGTTTCTAATGGGGTCCAGATGTGAGAAAAGAGAGAGATTTGGATTTGAACACAGACACAGTCTTACACAGTGCACAGTAGGGCTGGGAAACATGAAGGTATATGCCAAGAGAAGATGGAAATTTGTCAACCGTCACTAGAAACACTAGAAAAATTTCTATCCTTGCAGTATGTGTGGTTGTATTAAGCCATTGTGTGCATTGTTGAAAATCAATGAGCAGAACTGCTTCATCGGAGTATCAAATTCATTTGATGTTTTGAATCAAATCTATTACCTTGATTTTTCAGGCATAACATTCACTGAATCAGCCAAAATCACACATTCCAATACAATTATTTTATCTATAAACGTTACTACATCAACCTTTGAATTTAAGGATTTAAAGGCTGATTTGTCAAATACACAAACAGTATGTGTAGTGAAGTGCAATGTGGCATACTCTTAAGGCTGTGCAAAAAAGACTAGTCTGGACGTTTATACACGATGGAGTGCAAATGTGCAATGAAATGGATTTGCAGAGGACAACGTGCTGGACAAGGCAGAGGATATACAGAGGTCACATTTCACCATTCTGATTGCCTGAGGAATGAAGCTGTCTGTGTTGGACTTGTGGCTACAGAGGCGTTTGCCTGAAGCTGGAATAGTCTGTCGCTGGGGTGGTGAGGATCATTCATAATCCTACTAGTGCTACTTCTGCATTTTCTGGTATACAGTAAGTCCTGCAGAGATCAGATTCTCAGTGATGTAAACTCATAGGTACCTGAAGGTGCTCACCCTCTCCACAAGTGTCCCACCGATCCTCAGGGGTGTGTAGTTCCTGTAATGCTTCTTCCCAAATTCCAAGCCCCTTTGTTTTGCTGTCATTTAGTTGAGAGGTTGTTGGCTCTACACCATAGTCCCCCACAGGTCCCCCACCTACACCCATGTCTGTCCAGACTCAAATAATATATGTAGTGAATACTTGGAAGGAATTGAATAAAAAGGTATAAAGTGTATTTTTTAGCTAAATGGAAGTTATTACTATATTGATGATATGCATGATTCCAGTGAGTATACATTGTTGAACTGATTAATGAAGGATTTTCGTAGATGTATTGGCTAAACAGGTACACATGTACTTGATTACTATGTAAAGATGGATTCTTATAGAGTATAGCTACACAAAATGAAGTGCTTTTGTTTCCTCCTGGCATTTTTAGATTTGAAGCTTCTTTGTGAGCTGTAGGTGAAACTCACTCACTCAGAGGATCACGATTAGCTAGGCGCGTTTCAAGACATTGTTTGCAGTCGTGCAATTCTGATGACGCTCGAAATTCAGAATGAGGCAGGAAGTGAAAAGCAGAATGGACGAGATGGAGGAAAGCCCGTACTGTCCTAGTTATTGTTTACTCATTGTGTCGTCCCAGTCAACATGTGTGTGAAATCTGGAATTGCCCAAGTCATTATTAAATTATGGCTAAAATCCTATTTTGAGGTCTCAATGACCTTTGACCTTTGAGACCAACTGTGAAATATGGTCATCAATTCTTGAGTTATTGCCAAAAACATGTTTTGTGAGGTCACAGTGACCTTGAACTTTGGCAACTAAATTCTAATCAGTTCATCCTTGAGTCAGGTACATCCCAAGTCTCTTAATTGCATCCGCGTTTCCCTCACTTGCGTCTTTTCCTTGCGGGGATAGAAGAAACAAGGAAATGTGTTTTTAGAGAAATTAGTCGTCCTATCCTCTGAAGCGTCACGTGAAGCGACGTCTGTTTCGATGATGGCAGCAGCTGATCACAGCTGGATCAGCTGTCAGTCGGCTTTAACAGCTGTAGAGCCTTTTGATGGAGTTTGTGTATCTGGAGAAAATCTGTCTGGTCATCAATCACCTGCATGAATCACAATCATCATAAATCATAACACTCAAGCCCAGATGAACATGCATGTGCATGCACTTACATAAATAAATGCACACACTGAGACATTTCATCAGGGATGTGCTCAGTTTGATCATGGCCACAACTCCCTGGATCAGATTTCCTCCAAGAAATCTTTGAGCTCTACCTTTAGACCACTGTTTCTCTTGCTTAATGCATACACACAGAAAATCCCTCGCTGTTTAACTTCAAATGATGTTATTTTAGAGCAGCTTACTCACACTGGCCCACTTACATGTGGGCCTCTATATGCTCGCTTCGAATGAAATACATTTTGTGTTGTTAGAGACAGGGATAGTGTAGCGCGTAAACATACTTGCTGTGTTGAGCTTATTTCCTTTACTCTCAGATAGCGTAGTTACCCAACAAAACGGCATCTTCATAACAGCAATTGGAAATAAATAGTAATTTGAGCTGCACAGAAATATACTGGTTTTTAAAATAGTATTTGCTAGAACTCAATATGGCTTGCTGGGACTGCTGTAGTTGTTCTTATAGTTCCAATTAGGTGATGAGGTTATTACAGTGAAGTGTACACCCTTTTACACCATGACACCATTTCTAGTGACTAGTGTTCAGCCTCTGTTCGCTGTACATCCAGTGATTACATGCAGATTGTAATGATGTATTTGTGGTATTATATACATAGAGTTTGCTTACCATCCGTTTTCCTTTATTGATATCCTGAAAATTTCTCAATATGTTCATTGCAAAGTTTACATTTTCAATCTAAGTAATAAAATATGGCTGAGGGCAAAATATTGCACTTGCTTTCAAGATTTATATAGTCATACATTCATGCACTCAGCACTAGTATTAACCTGGGTACATATTATTTACGTATTTACAAATGAGATGGGGATGCATTTAAACAGGGACAAATAGTTTGTGCACTATAAGGGAAGTATATCATTCTCTACATTTTAATTTATATTAGACATGACATATCCTCCCAGATGTTTGTCTTTTTTTTTTTAAATCTAATTTGTGGCTCTAGTTTGTTATTTCCACAATTAAGATAATCGAATTTTCCCATGATACATGTGTTGCATCATTTATGTTAATAGTCGAGCATGACTGCTGTGACCTTGCTGAAAATAAAATCAGAAGCATTTAATGAATGGCTTTTTGTTGGACCAGTAGCAGGAAGTTCATTAATTTGGTTCTGGACGCTTTAAATTGCTGTCCTTTGTCTGTACCGTATGTCAAGATTAGACCTGATCCATGTCTGCCATGATCTCGGAGAGTCTTGAGTATATGAATCGAACACAGACATGCAAATATACACTAGACATATGCACATCAGTGTTTTCCCTAGGATTTTTTCCAGCAGTGGTGCTGAAGTGCATGAGTTTTATTTTGCGCCACCAGAAGATATTTTGCACGTCTGCTGACACGAGATGGGCTTTAGACACATATTTGCACACAGTTGTAGATGTCGTATTACGTTTATTAAAATAATTTGTTTAGCTAATCAAATTATAACAGAAAACACCATCTAGGCATAGGCCTAATGTTACATTCATTAATAAACCGTGAGTTTGATCCAATATTTGCTACTGACGTTTCTACCCCAGGGACCAACCCCAATAGACTCACAAGCGGGGACATTTTGATGAAAGAGAGCGAACTGATGTAACTCTATCACTGGTTTCACATCAGCTGGTTGGAGTTTGCCATCAAATGAATGTAAAATAAGCACATCGGTGACCCGGCAAAATACGCCGGGGCAGTAGACTAATCAAGTGGACCCAACGTTAGAATAACAGATGCTAGAGAGCTACCAAGGCGTTTCACTGGATTAAAAATAAGTGTGGGGGGGATGGGAGTCGACTCTGGCTGCTTAGAGATAGCGAGTTTATTGCATTTGGGAAGACTTTTATATAGCAGCACCGCTGTTGAATGCATTTAGGGGAAACAATGCACATACATGAACACACAAGAGCAGCTGTGTTTGTTAACCTTGTTATGTTTTCCAGACCAAAGTTAACACAGTATTTCAACTGTCTAATTAACTTTACTATTCACAAAGAATTCATACATTCAGTCTATTTCCTATTGTCTGCCTCTCTTTTCATGGTATTTAGGGAAAGAAGGGAACATGCAACTTCACACAAACACACAGGCAACGGGGTGGGGAGCTAGAACAGGGTAATTGGAGCCCTGAGTGGAGTAAGGCTTGTGATCCCTTTGAGAGTGGTTGGCATATGTCTGTGTTACTTCCAGCTGTCCTGACTGAGAGCAAACTAATTACATCATGTCTGTATCCTGCTAATTAGTATCCTAATTAAAAACACATAAAAGGCGTTAGAGGGGGTGGATGAAAGTAGGGACAGCTCTGGACATGTAACTTGTGTTCTTGAAAAGAGCTTAACTTAGCCTTAGAAGTGGTCAGTTTTCTTTTGGAATGCCTACATAGAAGGGGAACAGCATTTATAATTATGCGCCTTTCAATTACAATTATTAGTGTTGTTTAGTTGTGTAGGCAATTATTTCAATGCAGTTTGGACAAACCAACACAACTTCATCATTCGTCATATGTATATGCCCCCCCAAACTCACACCTTGTTTACCGTACGGTAAACAAGGTCCTCTTGTGTGATGTTCTGTACGTGTTATCTTAGGTGACATTCCATACATCAGTGGACTGAACAGAGAATGCATTTTGGTACTTTGTTCTGATTTTTACAAAGTTATTGCTTCAGCTAATTGGGTTGGTATAAATAAAACTGCCATGTCACAAGTCAAAGTTTGTTTGATTATAAAATGTTACTGTTAGGTTGTCTTTGTTTGCCTGACTTACTACTGAGGTTGTATTTGATATCATGTGTCAGAATCAATGGTTACACATTGTAACAATAATTCTGTGAAGAAGGCAGGGCCATTATACATGTACTGTACTTTTAATTCTTAGGACTCAGTTTTTATGCCAGCACAATGTCTGTAGATGCACAAATGCTGGCACAATGCCATTTTTGTCAGGAAAAGTCCTGTTTTTGTATTTGTACCTGTTTGGGTTTTTTTGGCTCCATACAAACCCTCTTGCACAAAGATGGACAGGCGGGCACAGCTGAGGTCCTTCTGTAGAATGGGAGACTCTAGATGGACCACTATTACCTGCAAGGTGAGGTTCATGTGACCGACAGAGACAGGCAAAGGTGTCAGTAGGCAAATTTTCGGTAGCCTTGCTTGCTTGTCTACTTGTACTATAGAAGAAGGTAAACAGTGAAGAAGCACATAACACAACTGTCCTTGAAAAATCTGTAAAACTTTCTAAAGCAAAGTGTAAAATGCAAGAAAGTTCCTTAATCAACCAGTCTGGTTTCTTTATTCTTTCACTTCTGTTTCACTTTTGTTTTGACAAATTATGATTAAAAATATTTTCTAATGTAGGACTGGACAGAAACCAAATAAAAACATGTAGCAAGCCAACCTCCCTCCAAAATATATTATATCCATAATGAATATGCATGCAGACAATTCAATAAAATTGTATTTATATAGCACCAAATCATAACAACAGTTATCTCAGGGCACTTGTCATATAGACCACGTCTAGACCGTACTCTATAATATTATTTACAGAGACCCAACAAATCCCACCATGAGCAAGTATTTGGCGACAGTGGCAAGAAAAAACTTCCTTTAAGATATAAAATATATTATATCCATAATGAATATGCATGCAAACAATTCAATAAAATTGTATTTATATAGCACCAAATCATAACAACAGTTATCTCAGGGCACTTGTCATATAGACCACGTCTAGACCGTACTCTATAATATTATTTACAGAGACCCAACAAATCCCACCATGAGCAAGTATTTGGCGACAGTGGCAAGAAAAAACTTCCTTTAAGAGGAAGAAACCTTGGACAGAACCAGACTCAATGGTGGGCGGCCATCCGCTGCTGCCGTGTTAGGTTTCGAGAGAGAGCAAAAGAGAGAGAGAGAGAGAGGGAGGTTTTGGAGGAGGGGGGTGGGGGAGAGGGAGGCACAATGCAAATACCACCTAGAATTTATTTATTTTTTAATAGTAGAATAGTAATTGTAGTGTTAATATTAATAAATTAGTAATAATAGGAATGACAGCTATAGGAAAAATAATATCAGTATTAGTAACAGAGCCAATAACAACAACTGTAGTAGCAGTTGTTGAGCAGGAACACGGGGGTAGCAGGTGGCCCACAACCACAGATCCAGTCTCTGCAGCTCCGGAGGCAGAAATACCTGCTGAAAGCGACAGAAGGAGAGGAGAGAGACAATGCATTCAACTACAGGAGAGACAAGATGTTGCATTAGTAACATGCATTAATGGGATAAGAATGCATACAGATGGAGAGGGAGGAGAAGGAGGAGAGGTGCATCATGGGAAGTCTAGCGCCAGTCTAGGCCTATTGCAACAATAACTACGGGATGGTTCAGGGCTCACCTGAGCCAGCCCTAACTATAAGCTTTATCAAAGAGGAAAGTCTTAAGCCTACTCTTAAATGTGGAGATGGTGTCTGCCTCCCGAACCCAAATTGGGACCTGATTTCACAGGAGAGGAACTTGATAACGGAAGGCTCTGGCTCCCATTCTACTTTTGGAGACTCTAGGAACCACAAGCAACTCTGCATTCTGGGAGCGCAGTGTTCTAGTCGGGTAATAAGGGCCTTCAATGTAGATTGATTCAATCCTTGTAGCCATCATAAAGCTTCAGGAATCACTCAAGCTTTCCATGTTGTCTCTACGGACGGTATGTTTCCAGAATGCACACCACTACAAGGGACAGTTCTAAACTCTCAAGCCAGTCCCTCACAGGATTCATGCCCCAGGTTGGACAATGTGTTAGGGGACTGACCAGGGTGGTCGCTACATCAGCCAAGTAGTCTCTGGGGAAGTTGTCCAGTCTGAAACGGCCAGTATCACTGCCGGCTTCTCATGTCTTCTTTTTCCAACAACTAGAAACTCATGCAGGGGTAAGAGAGGCATAGAGGAGCCTTTTTTGCTAAAGTGCATGTGCAAACACACTCCCAAGGACAGATTTTTATGGGATGGCACAAGATCCACAAAGGACAGTGGGTGTTTGTCCTTGAGGTAAACAAATCCAGACTAAAATTTTCAGGTTGTATCTTGACAGCTTGTCTCTGGACATCACATTATCCCCGGCATTTCTGCTGCCTGAAATGTGATGTGCTCTGAGGCAGAGGAGATTCCTTGTGGCCCAGTTGTGTGGTTCTGAGATCTTGAACAGTATTAATAGTTAACAGCTACACTTCTACCACACGCTGCAATCCTGCATTGTTGAAGGACCCCTGACCATAACGTTTGCCAATTTTATCCTGGGCTCTTGCCAGCTTGTCGTAACTCCCACTTTGGTCAAAACCGAGGAAGCTACCTTGGCCTGCTATTAGAGATGAAGAACTCCCCTACTTTTGTGCTGTTTTTATGGAAGTAGAAGCAGCATTTTCAGAGGCTGCCACAGGCAGGTGGAGGAGGACAATTGCTCCTTCAGATACATTAAGAATGTTGCTCTGTTGTGAAAGGCCACTAGTGCTGTCCCGTTGTTCCGGAAAACAATGCTGGAGAACTGGCAGCAAAGAATTTTGGTTCCCTTTCTACCACTGGAAAGTTAAACTTTTCAGAGAGTGCAGAAGTGAAGCACATATCCCTGGTGACAGAGGACAAAACCTCCTTATGGCAACATGTCTTCCTTGTTGCCATAAAGGAAGCAAGCAGCCAGTCTTGAATCCCGGCAGCAGAAGTGATGGGGACAAAAACATCTATAGCCATCCTATCCTTTCATGCAAAGTGATATAAAAAGCATGGTCTCCAAATTATGGCTGAAAGACATCAAACGACTAATGGCTGTTTCGCAATGCAAGTGTTTAAAGAGGTGTGAGCAGCGAGTGAATTACAATAATCGTTTAACTAAACACTTGAAGAAAATCATGTTGAAGGAGCATAATGTGTTTTTGCAAATAACAGCTCAGATGTCTGTGTGCATGAAGACAACATTTGAGCTGTGCTGAAACAACTACATAATACATTATGAGAGCAACAAAACTACAGAAAAACAAAGAACAAGACAATAAAGTAAAATGATCGGTTGACATTTTGCTCTTGCTGTGTGGGCTTTTACCATCAAATGAGCACAATGAGCCACACAACTTCTTAATCTTACAAGTAATCCAATCCTGCAGTCACTCACCAAGGTATGTGAAGATGATCTCTTGAATTCAGATGTAAGAGATGTGACTGCAATTACTTTCAACTTGCTGCCATGTCACTGCATTTGACTGCACACTGTTTTATAGAACCTGAATCAATCCAAAGTGTAAAAATTAACATTTTGAGGTGAAACTACTTTGTAACAGGCAGAATGTTGGATACCTTGTAAAAATAAGACTACATAAATATTTGTACACAATTCATATAGTCATTTGTAAAACATCTTTTGCTTATGTCATCATGGATTTCTTGTATCTTCTCTTATTTCCATAGTTATACAAGATAAACAAGGCTCTAATGCCAGCGCATGCTGCATTACCAGTTGCAATGGGGCAAAACATGTCTATAATATTGATTATAGTGTGTAATGACAAAAATTAATTGGGTAGATTATCTACTCATTTCATCGTTTTTCCTATTTTTTCTTTCCACCACCTCATAGGATGATATGTTTCTGTTTAGATGCGTGTGTGTCTGCCTGTTCAGAGGGTTGTATCCCTCAGCTTTTGTGTCTGTGTTGCTTGCTTCAGAGTTCATGTTAATGTGCATGTGTTCACAGCCTGAGCTTTTGCTGCGAGTTGTTTCTGTTTTTGTGCTCTGTTGAAATTGTCTAAGGTATGACAATTTCTGCTGCTGTCTTCACTTCGCTCACATCCACCTGAGAGGTAGATAAAGAGTTGAGTGAAGACTTATCAGCCTGTTTGATAGCGTTTAAATAAAAGTTCTGCTCAGGGCATACTCATCTGAGCTCGATGTTACAGAGATCTGCTTCACGCCGACAGCAATCTCAGCTTGAGCAGCAAAAAGTTGAGCCGGGATAATTTCGATTCTGAAAGCTTTAGAAATTGCTTAGCCTGGCAAAACTCACAGCATTTGTGTTATTAAGGCAATGTGGATTTACCTGTAGCCAAGTCACAAATAGGCTCTTTTAAAGGTTAAGTTGTAAAGTAAAGGGATTCAGAGCACAAACGCTCAGAGGCAAACTTGGATATGTGGGCTGAGTGTGCCTCTGCCTCTTTCAGTGTGGAGATCAATTCAAAGCTTGTGGCTCTTAAATGAGAGGAAAATGTCAAAATCTCTTACTAATTTGCAACATCTCAACAAGCTTGAGCTGACCTGTGGGAAAGCGCTGACATTTAAAGGTCCCGAATCATTCACTTGTCATGATTTTTAATTTACTGTTTCTAGTGATACAAATATGCTATGTGATAGGAACGAGCCTGTTTATTTCAAATAACTTTTTTATACTATATAGAATAGAATTGAGTATAGAGGTGTACCCATACATTACATTGGAAATAAATTGAAAATATAAGCACACTTATTTTTGCATTATTGAAAATGTATTGAATCATAACATGATGTTTTGTTCATTGCTTTATATTTACCTATGGTTGCATAGTCAGTGAATACAAGGGTTGCTCCCATGATTCTTTGCATCCTTTTACAGTGTTTGGAAGTTAGCCAATTTGGCCACTCTTCTAACTCGCAGTCAGTCAATATGGCTACTGTGTGAATAAAGAAAATGCTCTTTACATTAAAGCTGGTTCCTTTGAAGTAATCCGAGAATAACCTACTATATAGACTAAATTGACTTTTAAATATCTGTAAATACAGTATGTGACAAATGTATTCCCATTCTAAAGATACAATGAAAATGGAAATATGTGAAAAAAGTGACTTCTCTTTCCAATACGTGTCATGTAATTAACTTACATACACTGAAATAGTTAGATTTGGTACTGGAGCCATTGCTACGATGCCAATCAATGCTTGATTAGAGAGTAATTGAAATATCTAGGCTATTGTTAGAAATAATGTGACATAAAGTGACAAAATGTGTAGGTGAGATGGCTCAATTGAACACCTTTTTTAATTTAATTATTTCAGCTTAAATTGACATTTTTAAAATGAACACTTGTAATTTGAGCTCTGTGTTGGGTTTTCATTTAATCTCTAAGTCATTAAGGAAGTCACTCCACCTCAGCCTTCTAAACTATTTAAGCACATGGGATTTCATCATCTGCTTAATTGCTTACCCTAATTTGCTTTGCTGGCACTGTCTCAGCCCCATTGTACTGTTATCAAATCACTGGGCACTGTAATTAACTTTACATTGTAACCACCATCTCTGTAACTGGCACAGACCAGCTGTTAAATGGTTTAAACTTTGTCTTTTTTCTTCTTGCCTTGCAGAATGAGTATACGTGTCCACGCCCCCTACCTGGTGCCTGGCTGGGAGATGTGCCTACCATCCATTAACCCCAAAAAGGAACTGCTTTCGATGGTGCAGCAAACCACATTGAAACAGGGATACAGGAGAGAGACATATGCAGAGAACCTATCAGGATCCTACTCCCATAATTCCCATTCATGGATACATTTAAAATGGTCCTTCACGCTAACAAGGTCAACCAATGACCAAGACAAAGAGGAGATAATAATGTCTTTTTCTTAAGATTTTATAATGTCTTTTTTTGGCCTGTGGTCTTTGGTCATCAGCTTTGCTGCATTCCATCATGCTTCATCACTACACAAATACTGACACAGATGGTTGTGGAAATGCAGTCCTATGGTAAATAGCAGAGCCTTGGAAAAAGATTTGTGAACACTAATGGATGGTTATAACCAACATGGGAGCTTATTGTATAGACTTTATAGCTTACTGTCTTCACGAGGACAACATAGCATTGTTTTAAACACAGGCAAAAGACTGTACAAACTCAAGAGTCTTTAAAAAGTGTAAACTGAGCAATGAATCATTAATGAAAATGCATTGAACAAGTGACTCTGACTGCTCTGCTAACACAGCTGTGTGTAATTTAAAGTGGGTTTCCATATTTTGATTCCATATGAAGCATCATTTCAATACGTGTTTTTTTTTTTTTTTTTTAAAGGAAGACTAATCAAAGGCTAGGAGGGTGTAAATGTGCCTCAATGGAGCAGGAAAATTATAGAAAGGAGTCACTGAGTTTCTGTGCACCAGTCAGTAAAAAGGAATCCGCTCCATCAGGTGGAAATCAAGTCAGCTGGAAGAGTTTTGACGCCTGCGAAAAGTTGCCAGAGGAAAGCAAACTGTCCCCCAGCCAATGACTGGAGAAGTTTTTTGTTTGTTTGCTTTTTTTAAAAAGTTTTTTCTAAGTTGTTTCTAATTGCAATCAAACCTCGACTATGTAGTTTGATTTGGAGGACAGAAAGGGCAATCAGAAGCAAAGGAGGGAAAAAAGAAAACGATCATATCAAGGGAAAAATGTAATTTTCTGAAATTATAATGTTGTTAATGTTGTACTTTATGAATATGTGTTTCTGCTATTTTCAACACCAAATACCAAAGAGCCAAATGGAGCATTTTTGGCTTTTGGCTCTTCCAACCATGGGTTGTGACAGATCGAGGATTTGCTCTCTTAAAAGAAATCCAAGAAAAATCAAAAGAAGCCTCAACTTCCCTCACATCCAGCAGTGCTCCGGTACCCAATTGGCTTTTTTCATGTGTGTAATGTGTACGTCTTTGTGAACAAGTGATCTTGCAACGACAGTCTTCATTAGGAAGATCTTGTCTGAAAGATAACTTCGAGCACTGCTTACGTTTTATGACTTATGTTCAATACATGCTTCACTTAATCAGCCCATGTCTCCCCTTGAAAAGACTGCAGATGTTGTGTACAGTTCCGCGTTTGCTTGTGTTTCATCCGTTGAGTTCTTAATTATATTTGAGATGCATTGAGTTGTGAATTGTTTGTTTCAACCTTCAAACATAATCTTTCTACACTGGAAAATAATAATTTTCTATTGTACATTTCCACTTCCCCCCTTGAATTTGTTGATATTTAGTAAGCAGCTGTATTCTTTGTTCACTTTCAACAGTATGTTTTATAATGAAAATAATAACTTTATTGGTGAGCCATATGAATGGTCAAATTAAAATATTCATCAATCATTTTTTGTGTTCAAGCTGTGTGTGGGAAGCATTATCTTATTGTATGTGTTTGTGTGTGTGCGCTCGCTGTCCACTGTAATTTAATAAGCTTGTACCCTGTTTCACGTCTCCATTCACGCCCATTGGAATCTGTCCCATTCCCCACAGATCTCCGGTGACGAGGCTGTCACATCAACATTAGCCTCATTAATTTACAGAGCAGAACATTGATCTCTGTTCGACCGTTCTGTTCATCACTGCAGGCCCCACCAGCCCTGTAATTACGCTTCCTGGGTAATGTGTTGCATATCTCAAGAGGGGGTCCTGCTTAGTGAATTTGCTCCACGTTCGCTACACTTGGAACATGTAAAGCTGTCAGCTCAGAGGTCCAGATGGCAACTCTGCCCGGCGCTCCCTGCGGTATTTTCACATGCTTCTCTCTACCTATCTCGCCCTGCTACTACATTTCTCCTTCGCTCATCTTGACTTCCTCTCTGTCGGGTGCCCACATCTCACTCACTTTCAGTTTCTTCCCATTATTTATGACGTTTTTGGTCAGTCTTCTGCATCTCTGTTTCACTTTATTCCCTGCTTCCTCCCCATCTGTCTTAAAAGGGTCAGTTCACCCAAATTACAGAAAAAGATTCTTATCCCTTATCTATCTAGCCATTCAGTTGCCTGTAAATGGGATGAACAAAATAGTAGACAGTTTCAGCTGCTGTATTAGACTGCATTAGTTTTAATTGCAACTGAGGGTATGAGTCAAGGTTCTGAGATTGCTGCTCCCATACCAATACAATGGGGATGGAGGGAATTTTGTTTGTGTTGCTCAAAGCATTGAAAATGACATTTAGTTGTGGAGGTGAATACCTCTATTGTTTTGGGGTAGCAAAAAGACCCTCAGTTGGATTTCTCAAAACCTGGGCACATCAAACTGAAACTATCTGTGTGGCCAGACACTACTACTGGTCAGCGCTGAGATGATGAGTTGACTAATCAACTAGGCGTTATTGACAGCAGATCGTAGAGACAGGCAGGAAACATGCAGAGAGAGGAGGGGATGACGTGCCCCAAAGTACAGCTGCAACTAACAATTATTTTAGTCATTGATTAATCCACTGATTATTTTCTCAATTATAGGTGGGGTATGCGATTCTAATCCAATACACGTCTTTTTGTCAAATTCAGCGAATATTTCCTCACAGTCCGCTAGCTGACCGTTCTGTGTGTGTGCTGAAAAAAAATCTGGTGTTTGCCCTGGCTCTGTAAATGGGAAAGAAAAACACTATTCCAGCCATTCCAGCCATGAGTTGTGTGTCGGGTAGCGTTAAATGCCATGCCCACAGACATTCTTTCTATGCTGTTGTTGCTATAGTAGAAGGAGAGTTGTGAGTATTACTGTGTGGAGCTGGTTTGCTGTCCTCTCTGACTGATAGCTTCGCAGCAGCAACTGTAGCGGCACTTTGCTAACCCACAACCTAGCTAGCGTTAGTTACATTACTTGCTGTGTCGTTGTTCGCTCTGTATCATGGTGTTTGTCATGGTATTGGATTTCTCAAGTATCGCATACCCCACCTTTAATAGATTAATTGTTCTGTCTAAAAAATGGCACATTTTCAAATGTCTTGTTTTGTCTGACAAACAGTCCAAAAACCCAAAGATATTCAGAGAAAAGCAGGAAATATTCATGTTCCCGTCTGGAATCGAACCACTGACATTGTGAGTATCTTGACCGACCGCCAGACAACCAGGACACCAACGATCAACATGAATCAACAATTTTCATAATCACTTAATCATTTAAGTCGTTTATCAATCAAAAAATTCCAAATATTTGCTATTCCCAGCTTCTCATGTGAGAGGTTTGTAAATTGAGAATCTCACGGTTTTGGACTGTTGGTCAGAATAATCAATAGTGAAGGCATCACTTTGGGTAATTGTGAGGGTCCATTTAATAAAATAAACATTCAATTAATTGAAAAAATAATTGACAGAATAATCGATAATGAAAATCATTAGTTGCAGCCCTAGTTGTGGTACATGAGAAATATTTGTGGGAAGTTGAGTGAACTGACCCATTAAAAACCTTGTCTTTTTTTCTGTCATGCATATTGTACATCTCGGTGTTTGCTATTATCTTCTCTATTTCTAAGTCCCTCTCTCTCCTTTCCGTGTAACTGTCATATCCACCGCTGTTCTCTATGATCTCCGTAACTCAGTCTCCATCTCCAGCGCTGCATGTGCAGTGGTAGCACAGACGGGGCTGTATGCCTGAGGGCAGACACCATGCATAATTCATGTGGCTTGGGCTTCCAGTTGACCTGCATCCCAACAGTTGGCAGTCTATAACACTTCCACAGAAAGTCCCCAGGAAGATGTTAAACTATAAGCAAAATACACGGATGCAAGATTTATCAAGCCGCTCGCATGATATTGTAAACAACATAACTTTCAAATATTGTCTCAATCGACCATCTCAGATTAGATGATAGGGATAGTTTAAAGTGTGTGAAAACCTTTGAAGCAAAGACATCCACATACAGGCCAAGCAAGACAATGGATTCCAATATAGAGACTTGAGAAAAGCTCAAATTCAGACAAAGAAAATTTGATAAGTACGATGAGATTATCTCATAACTTTGATGACTTGAGAGATGGTCAGATTTTATGGCACGCTACAATGAAGATCACAATAAATGCAACAGAGGAAATTTTCAAACCTGTATCAAAATTGATAAAGTATACAAAAGACCAGCATATGGGAGAAATGTCAGAGCAAGAAAAAAAAGCATATACAGCAAAACATTCTCAGCAACCCTTTTGAGCCTCGATGAATAGTGTTTCATCCCATAGAAGATTTTTCTTATTGGCAAGGTGAGAAAGAAAACAGCTAAACAAGCCCTTTGATTCCCGTGTTCCTCCTCCTCCCCCTGGTCTTTGCTTCAAACTAATTTGCCACTAATAATTTTGCATAACCTCACGGCGGCTGACTCACCAACGAATCATTCTTTTTATGTTAGGCATGTTAATTTGATTTGACAGTCCAATGCGAAGTTTCATTCAGGAGCTGTTTTTTTAACAGCAGTGCGAATGCCTCTCTAGGAATGACTCCTAATCACTCATAACCTCATATAATCTCCAACTTGGAGTGCAGCACACTGGGTGGCTGTCACTTTAATTATGACTGTCGGAGCAATTAGTCAGCAACTGCTCGAGTGAAATGAGTTAGACGCTAAAATATCAAACTCCATCATCGAACAAATGGCAACCCTTTATGTAAGCACCACTTATTTCAAAACAGTCACATCACTGCTTTGGCAACCCACACAAGGAATGACGTTCAACAGATCATGTGCTCCGGCCATCTGCTTCTGACTGGGGGGCTGCAGGGTTTTCGTTGAGATCATCTCCGATACCATCATCGCCAACTGCTGGGTCTGATCGTTTCTCCTGTTTTTCAATCTTCAACCAGTACGAGCAAACAGTGCCATGAAAACTAACTAAACTTTGCCCATGTATCATTGATTCTGAGAATGCAGTCTGTAAAGCATGTCCCAATAAAGCACACATCTGTTTCCTCTTCCACAGCCCAACAGCTGTTAACTTTCGGAGCTACGGTGAGATAAAACAGTTTACCTACTTCCGCAATGCTTTTAAGAGCTAGTCCAAAATTAACACACTAGGAGTCTGGGGAGAAATTAGAAAAAGACAATCAGCTGTACTTCAATCAGCCAACTCATGAGGAATGAATATATACAAGTAAATACAGAGTATGTACAGAGATGATATTTGGTGACTTTGACCATGTCCCTCCCTGCAAGAGCACACCAAACTCAGCGCAGCAGTGAAACATCTTCATCCGTTGCAGGGAAGACACTATCTATACCATTGTAAACTGAGATGGATAAATCGACACGGAATAATCCACTTGGTATGCACCAGCAGGCTAAGACACGTCATCAGCAGATTATTATCAATTTACGGATATTAAAATCAGAAATTCATGCCTTGGAACAGATTCCAGTCTCTTTTTATGAAATGCCATGTAGCATTGACAAGCAACAGATGACCATCAGTAGATGGGTATGAATTTAAGATTGGCCAGGAACGCAGTTGAGTGGAGCAGCAAAGTAAATCACTGAATAGGAGCTCAGCAGCTTAGATGGAACAATGATATGAAGAACAGTAACATGTTGCTTTGAGTTGAAATATTTTTATAATGTGAACATGAAGTGTGTGGAGAGAATGGGAATGTGAATACCTCTCCTTTATGAGACATATTAAGTTTACCATGAAGCCAGTGGGAATGTATGTGGGCTGTGAGCAAGACAGCAGTCACGTTCACGCTCTGAAAGCCAACAAACAATAGAGAGGCAAAGTCCCTCCCCTTCCAGTGGACCACCATGGGACCTTATTTCGGAAAAAAATATGTATGGTTGACAGTGGTGAGAGACAAATAATTTTTTGATCCTGTTTGAATTGTGCCATAAATTTCATATGATGTAATTGCAGTTTGTTGTAAAACTGCTGAAGTATAAGACTGTGAAAATACATAATTAGAAACACCCAAAAGTCGTGCAAGTAGCGTCATGACTTTCTCCCTCCACAAGCAGCCAGAGCTGCTGAAGCTAGGATGCCTGTGTGTTTCGTACACGGATGTATAAAGTACCGGATTTAGTCACACGAGCAACGGGTCTTGCTCATTCTTTCAAGTGTGTATCTCTGCAGACCGGAGACTTTGATGGTGCGTGGTAACTGTCAATCTCAATCAGTTTTTAATTTTGTCAGTCAGTGGCTTACAATCCACTGTCAGTCAAAAACTAATTCCACCAATACACCGCCTGAACCAGTTGTCACTTTTTAATTCAGCGAATCACTTCACAGTATTATAAGGGGGGAGGTACGCAAACAACTCACGCTCCATTGTACCAGACAACTTTTGTCTCAGGTGCTGCATTTGTTTAGATTATCAAATGGACAATGGATCATAGATGTTTGTTTCTGGCTTCTAGCATTAGCCAGCGTAGCTAGCGAGCCTTCATTTTCCCAGGATGGTGCCCGGTGGACGGAGAAGGGTCCAACTGCAGTCCTCCTTCCTGAGGCCGCTAGTAAGGCAAAGGCACCACTGCACTTCCAGTTTCCACTGCTTTTCTAGCCTGCTAGCTTACTACTGTAATTTCCCATTGAGGTTAGCAAGTTAGCTAACATTAGCTTATAGTTTACTGCATACAGCCTGTGGTAGCTCATTAGCCACCAGCATCTAGCTTTCCAACAAAACCTGCAATGTGTGATTTCTAAAATGAGCAGTGGTGAAAGTTACTATATTCTGTTATGATCAAAATTTCTCTACTTCCACTTTAAAATGTTGATTAAAAACGTTACTGTATGTTGATACTTTGATCCTTTGACTAGAGCTGAAAACTTAGGATCTGAACATTGAGAAATGAGATAAGTTTGTTTCTTTGTGTCAAACCTCCCCCTTCTCCCTATGAGGAAGATGATTGACCAAATAAAAAAAGTGATTGACAGTTACCCTGCCCAATCTTTGCAGAGATACGCTACTCCATTCTGATAAAAGGATCGGGAGTCGCTGGATAAAACACATCATGTAAGCTAACGTTACAAGGGACGGCCATGTTGGTGTTGGTGACTTCACACGAAACTAAATGGTACTATGACAAACTGCAACTTTTTTGAATTGCAAAATTATCTTTTAAATTGACAAACATCATATGTGTAATTCATGGCACATGAACATACATATATACATATTTTTTCTGAAATAAAGTCCCATGGGGGGCACCGGAAGGGGAGTGTCTTTGCCTCTCTATAGTCTCTACTAGAGATCAGACTTTGAACCAACAGAAAACAACAACCAGCACAACCAATTTCGCCCAAAACACTCAAACATGAGTACTTTTAAATAATAGTAAATTAACAGCATAATAGCATCATAATGACCTGATAAACAATAACCTATAAAAATATGAGCTCAGTCACAACAAGAACAATCGCAATCAATACCAATACAAATGCAGCACCTGAGATATTAGCATAACAAGAGACCAGAACTACACACACCGACTAGACAGAGCTAAGGCATCTGATAATACACATTAGCAGAAGCAGCACTTACCTTGTTTTAGTGAAGTGGTGATTTCTGGCATCCTAGCTGATGCTAAATCCCTCTTTGGGAAAAGTGAGGTGTCAACAGGGCTAGGAAAACTCAGCTTCTGGCTTGAAGTGGCATAAGAGGCCAACAGCTGATATGACCAACATCACACCTTGGCGGGATTTTTAATGGCTACCAATGGTTATAGATCTTTCTCCCATCCCATCCCAGCCAAATATACTGTGTTGAGCATATAATGACTAAATTAACCAAATTGACCATATTGTGTCCATAAGCAGATGCCTCAAATGTTTGCTGCTGGTGATATGTGGCTGCGATTAAGCATGCACATTGGAAGTACATTTTGTTTAGCGGTGCCTCTGGACAGTTTTGTGTGACTGTGTGTGTGTTGGTGTGAGTGCTGTATGTGTCCTGTCTTGCTGTTCTCCAGAGTAATGGCTGTCTTGAGCATTTCCCGATAACAAAGTGATTTAAATGTTGACTCAATTAACTTCAGGACTGAATTTCTTTAGGGAGACTGGGATGTTTGAAATGAGACTAGAATTATTAAAATATACATGAAAAACCTATGGAAACTTTTAATAAGAACATTACATATTATTTATTCCACATAGATGAAAACAAAAGAATAGCTCAGGTACCTAAGTCTAAATGAAGTCAAGTTTATCAATAAATCAAAGCAAAACAACCTTTGGCAACCAAAATGCTGTAAAATAATAAACCAAATACAATTGATACTACAAAGTTGCAAAACAACTGATCATACATGCATAACACAAACATGAAGACATTCACAGCCATGCCAACTTGCATAGGAATGCTTAAGAATTAAATTAGTTTTGCAGATTTGATTCAGTGAGGGCTCTTCTGCAGTCTAGGGCTTGCAACCTCAAAAGCCTGAGCTCTCTGTGGAATCACTAAGAGTTTTTTTATGAGCTATACCAAGGTCTAGGCCATCCAGCCCATTTAAAGCCTTCAAAACAAGCAGCAGAAACCTCACAGTCAACACAGAGTCAACTTGGGAACCACTGAGGGGAACAAAGTACCAGGACGAGGTCATGTCATCTCCCTGTGCAGCAAGAGCTGAGAAGCAGTTTTCTGCAGCAGCTGTAGACAAGACACAGACAAGAATCTAATGATGTTGAAAAGGGGAGTTACTTCCTAATTGGAGAAGATGCGGCTGTGGGTGCTTTTATCCTGATGCTTCAGAAAAACAAATTCTGTCTTGAAAGTTGTAACTGAAAAATATTGTCTATCACTACGCATTAGATTTTTCCGTCATACTTTCCGAGGGCTCAATCAAAGATTAAATCAACATTTTATTTAGGACACAAAGACGTACATGACATCTGTCACATTCTCAAAGCCTACAGTGAGAATGTGTTTTGTTTGACCTTCACTGCATGATATTCTGTGCCATCCACTGTGTTGATGTTAACAAGGGAATTTTATACAATTGATTATCTGCTAAAATATGAAAGGTTTAAGGAGACCGAGAGCTGGGTATTTTCCACATAGCAATGATAAGTTACCAAACACACTGAAATCAATGGGTTGTGTCTCCTAAGGGAGGCATATTAAGGATAAATTAGACCTCAAATTGAATCCTGTGAATGACTACCCAGGGCAGCCCATAAAATGCAATAGGCTATTACAGTAGATACAATGTAAGGGTGTTCCTGAATTCTATATTAAGCTAAGAGTTCTTATGTATATGAAGCAAATGTTTTGATAGAATACATATATGGTTGTATGCAGTGGACAGCTGGAGAAACGTCAACTACTCAATTCACATCCAATAACAAAGAACATGCCTGAAACAGGGGTTACAATCTCCATCTCACCCCCATGTATGACCACTTGTTATCTTGGGAGTGAAGTTCCATTCTTAGTTCATGGAATGCATCAACTCCATTAGCTGATGAAGAATGTGTGACATGTGGTTGAAAGCGCTGACAAAGCTAAGTGGACCTTAAAGTTGATTATTTTGTCACACATACTGTTCCCAAGGCCAAGAATGAACTAAAGAAAAACTACAAAGAAGTGTTGGGATTTAGGGCTAAGACTAATTGTAGGTCCAGTGTAAGCTTCTGTACTAACTGTGCCTTCCCAGCAAAATATTGTCATTTGTTTTATTTATATAATAAGAAAACAGATTGAACATGAACATTTGGCAAAATTACTTTTAAATTACACTGATTAAATAACACTAAATACTCAAACTGTTGTGACCATATATAACTCCATTCACTCTTGTCCTCTCCAGCATAGCAAACTTCATTTAGGAATACTTCACTCTCACTCTCTGTTTCTCTCCTGTGCTCATATTCTTTGAAATCCTGCTCTTAAAATCCAACCTTGATCCAAATGACCTTAGTAATAATTGAACAAATTTTAAATTTCAAACTTAAAAAAAAAGTCCTGGAAAGAAGACTAGTCACCCACTCTTGGTTTCACAGCAGATATTGTCAGAACATCGATTAGCAAAATTCATAGCAGGTAATGTAGGTTAAACTGAAAATAAATATATAAATAATTGACTGGTTTGGTTATTGCATTGAGGACATTTTTTTTGGGGGGGGGGTTAAATCATTTTTTCTATTTCTAAAAAATGTTTTATTGTCCCTAAGTGTTCCTGCAGTTCCTACTGGCATGAATTCAAGTGAAAATAAATAAATATCCATCCGTCCATCCATTCTCTACATACATCTGTTCAGGGCTGGAGCCTATCCTAGCACACACTAGGCAAGATGCAGATGTTCAGTGGTCACCAATCTATCACAAGCCATAAATAACTATGATATCAAACTAAGCATAGATACACGAATGAAGAGATGAGCGTGCATTTGCCTCACACATCCTGTTCACACAGAGCAGAGCAGCTTGAAATCATCTCCCTACTGAGACTTGCAGACACCTATAATACAGTATATGTACATACCTGTGTACAGAAGGGCAACAGCTGAGTTTATTTTCATTCTCTGTCAGAGTCACTCATCTTGTTCTAGCTCAACTGTATCTGCTCCATGCTGTCTGTCACAGAGCACGATAGGATGTTAATGGTGTCATGCAATAGAAGCATCTGCATTTGTTATGTTTCTCCAGTCATTTATTCAGGTGCTTTAATACTTTAATGCAAAATCCACAGTAGTTATCAAGGATATCCAATAATATCCTATATCTGTATAGAACGTCGAGCTCAGAAAAATCTGTGAAAATGAAATCAGAATGTCATTAATAGCTTTTTTTTTACTTGGTACAACCCATTTTAAAGCCTAAATATTTATTTCAGTGTGTAAGACAGGATGCTCAATCAAGTTCAATCACAATATTTCAAAATCTCTAACTAATTATGCTGAGATTATAGTGTTCATTTTTTTGTTGCGACTGTGTCACAGGTTTTGAAATAAATTCAAGGTAATACTTGAAGCTGCAGGTTTTGGTGTTCTTCTCTTGGCCATTTCAGTTTGATTGTGTTTGGAATGTGTCCTGATGACATTTGAGAGTTTTCCTCCTGACACTCTAAAAACAGTAATTTTAGGATTTGTGAACGATGCGCCAGAAATTCAAGCAGCAACTCTCTGCTCTTGTTGAACCCTCTATCTTGTGTTATGTTGCCTTAAAATATTACTTGTGAAAAAGATTACCATTAAATAATTTACACATTTTAATTAATGCACATTTTAGATTAACAAATAATAAAAAAAAATATGATAAAATGCTAAAATCTCCTGTTTGTGTAGGTGGGCCGAACTCCAGAGCGGAACATCAGATTGTGCGATTTTGTCCACACAGGTGACAATTAGTGTGACAGGAAGTGCATAACACGCCTAAATTGAATACGCTAGCAGGCTAGCACTGAAAACTGACTTTGCAAAATGGTTTTCTCCCTGAAGTCTACACCAGCTACAAGCACTTGAGGGAACAAGTGGCACCCCGGGTAGTGCAGAAAATGAAGGAAACCAGCCAATTTTAGTGATTGCTGTTACACATAAGTTCCAGTGAAGCTAACACTGAGGTGATGGGTGCAACTCGTTAACTCACCTCTTCCACCTCTACTGCTGTCACCGCTACAGTGAGGGTCTTATTACAGCGTTACCAAGTCCGTTCATACAAACATAATCAGCGCATTTGTATTTATCGAGTATTGTTTTAAGGACTGAGACTGGTTGGAATTTACTATCAAGACGGATGCTAGCGCACATTCTTCTGCACTGCTGGGGCTGGTTGATTCTTCACTGCATTCAAGCATGCTCTTTCCTTCAATGCCACATGTGAAAAAGTTGTTTTCCATTCTCACTGAACATTAGGCACAGTTAGTGCAGCTGACCACCGAGAGAGAACTTACAGAAGTGCACTAATGACTGGAAATATTTTATCCTCACACAGCTCAACACAGACACTCGCCGCCTTCAGATATTTTAATGGTGAGTGAAGCTTATTTTTTTTAACCCTTGGCATTATTATGCTTCTGTTCTGTTGTAGAGTCATTTGTACATTGCTCACATCCGCATCTGTCTGTGTTTAGTCAACACTGTCGCTGTCCTTGGTGCTGAACCGTGGATCTAATAAGGTAGTTGTGTGTTTTGGAATGCACAGGCAATGTGTTTTCTTTCTGTGGTGTGTTGGTGCTCAATTTTGTTGTGCATTCATGAATTGTTAGTTCGGGTTTGGTCTGAATGTCCTTGAATACCTGGCAGCTTGGTCATTTCTTCTTGTTCAACAGCCTCTGAGGCTGTCTATACACCTTGTTGCTCATTCAGTTGTTTTATGCATGTCCCCCATTTGGAATTGGAGTGGAAATCTGCCTGTCAGATTTGTTCTGGTGCCGACACTGCACTGTGTATAGAGATGTTGGGTTGTTGGCCTTGATTCAGCCTGGACAGGCTTAAATGAAACCAGGGAGAACAGGCAGATGATCCAGTGCAAGCTAGTGATAACAAAGACAAATAGTAAGCCATGGCACCAGACTACTGTTCAATGATCAGTGGGTGTTGGATATACTCTATAGCTGAGAAATGGGGGCCAGCAGATATCCTTTCAATCAACTGTGCAATCAAGTGAGAATGATTAAATCACTTTCTGTTGGATGTTTTTCATTGTATGATTGATTCATGCAGTCAGGTCTACAACACTGTCTACAATCCTGACTAATATTCCCTTCAAAAAATACTCATAATTATCAATTGTGCAGCTGGATTTTGTAAATTCCAGACAGAATGATGAAATTGGACAATTTTGCGAAATCCCAGATTATGTAAAATGCCATTATATATATTCTGAAAATATCTGTGCATGGCAACTAGAGAATTAAGGTATGGTTATGGTTAGAAGCGCTAAAATACTGGGTTAAGAGCAAGAGAAGTGTGTAGTCATGGTTTAAAAAAGCAAGCATTAAAGGGGAAGTCCACATATTTTACAGAACAAAGTCTGTTTACAGGTCTTGGGGAGCACTACTGCATATGTCATAAAAGTTGTATAAACCCTTTTGTCACTCCAGAGGGAGCTGCATGAAATTGAATAAATTGCCTCGAGTGATGTCACTGTAGCCTGCTCCTCATCTTTGCTTGAGGCTAGCAGCTCGAGGCTACATTAGCAGCTACTAGCACCCGAATCTCTGACCAAACTATGCAGGCGCCAGGTTTTTACTAGGAAGAATAATGCATGGAAGTAAAAACACAATATATCTGGTTCTGCTATCAGCCATTATGAGTCTGACAATGTTACAAGAGTGCAATGCTGAATTGGTGGAGAACTCTTCTAATTGTTGGTCTGAGATGGGATGTGAATACCAGCGTGAAAGTGGGATGTGCTGCATGCCCCCCCATCCCCACCCCGAGTTCCACACTGTTGCTTTCACAGAATCATGCAGTATGGACATAATTCCAAAGAAAATAGGCCTTTAACTTTGAAGCAACTAAATCACAGCTGCAAAGGCAGCTGCACAAATTACTCATTAAGTTTTTAAAACGTCCTCAAAAATCATGCTGTATGTTAAACACAGGAAAGTTGTTATGGCAAAGAGGAGCAGAGGCCGTAAATAAACCCTTGCCAACATTAACTAAAAGGCACTCAATGGGATATATGCATAACAATACTGCAAAATGCAGTCTTAACACAATTGCCAGAGTTGAATCAACCCCTTGCTGACATAATTTAAAATAAATGAACATTAAGCTTCACAAAGACAGTAGTAATTCCAAGATTGCTGGATTATCACAAGCACCTGACCAGATTTAAGTCAACATAACATATAGTATGATAGCAAGCACATCTGCTTAAACAAATGGGCTATTTTTTAATTCTGAGGAAAGAGTTGTTTACGGTCACAAATATTGATTACACCACATTGCAATGTATGAATTTTTAAAGTTGGTGCTAGTGCCCGAAGGCAAAGACTAAGACAAGTGCTACAACAGGTGTTTACAGAGGCTGCAGTAATTACAGCAACATTACTTGGAGCCTTCACTGGAATCTTTTAATGGATATGTAAAAATAAATAGGCATAAAATGCACACAAAAACACAGAGTCCACTGTGCAGCGTGTGATAGTGAAAGATGCTGAGCTGTTTTTAAATGTATGTACCATATTTTGGGCTTTAAAACTTTCAGGTGCTAAAAAATGCATTACTGCATTTCACCCTTATCTTGGGAGCATCAAAATGCTGTCTTACTTATGGATTAATTATGAAACACAATATTTCCTGATAGATATAATTTTGTATTATATGAAAGGCTGCTGGCTGCTATATATCAGGGCTTATTAGGCTTATTTTCACTGTGAAATTACCAAAATTCTGAAGCTTGAAAAACATTCGCTGATTCTGAGCATTCAGACTTCAAGGTGACAATGGTTAAATCTGGTGAAATCCATGGCCTGTTTAACAAAGAACTTCCCACATTTGTCATTTCCAGCAGCAGTTCTTTTTTCTCCTGTACCCTTTTATACCCCATTTGTGACTATAGAGTTTATGTCACGTTGGCAATTTAATTCATTCACACAATAGTTTAGTAGACTTGTTCTAATAAATGCATTTCACAATGATCATGCATTCACCATTGAACCCAAGAACTGGATTGCACTGAATTGTGACAAAGCTGACAAGGCAAGCTGCCAATCCCCCAGATGGTACATTACTGCATGCATGCCTGAAGCTGGCGGTGACATATACCGTAGGAAGGAACTTTTGAGAAGCAATGTGGAGTTCTGAAATAGCAGCCATCAGCTTTAGTCTTCCTCTCAGTGGGGTCCAGTTGGAAAAAAGTGAAGTATATATCATTCGTATTTTACATGAAATTTGTTCAGAAATTCACATCCAGGTGAGAACAGTTACTCTTGTGACTGTCAACTAATAAATGACCAAACAGTGCAAAAAACTCACATGTTTTGGAGATGTTGGGCTGTTGGTCTTGATTCAGCCTGGACTGGCTTAAATGAAACCAGGAAGAGCAGGCAGTTGATTCAGTGCAAGGTTGTGATAACAAAGACAGATAGCAAGCCATGGCGCTAATGGAGTCACAGACTACCGTCCCATGATCAGTGGGACAGTAGTTTTGTCTCTAGGAGAGACATGGGGACGACAAAAATCCTTTCAATCAACTGTGCAATCGAGTGATAGCGATTAAATCACTTTCTCTGGAACGTTATCAGTGTGTGACTGCTTCATCCATCTTATGCTCATTTGAATGTCTGTTGGTGGTTTTGTGGGCGCACAAACCCGTGTGTGGCTCTGCTCCAAGCCTCTCAAGCAGGTTTTATGGCTCTCTGGGAAACAAAGGAAGGCATGCAGTATGAAAGCTCCATTTTCTCACTGCAAACTGGTTTAAAACACAACATGATCGCTCTGAAGCCCTAAGCTTACAAGCACAACCTAAATTTTACGGTCACAATTTTAAATGTTAAAAAGGCAAATGAGATAAGATGCTGCTTAGACTGTGATATCTCCAGGTATTACTACAGTAAATAATTTTCTCATTTGTCATGAGCAAATGATAAAATAATTGAAGAACAAGAAAAATTCAAGTGAGGTTCCTGGAGTCAATAGATAATTTTCTTCCAGAGGGGCAAACAAGAAAGGGAAAGCCTTACAAGCCTTCTTTCTAAATAAAAAGGAGTTGATTTTTTATTAGTAAATTCAACATGAAAATGAAATGTTATTAATCAACATCTCATGATGCAATACATGTTATACCACAGTAATTATACTGTAATTAGAAAAGAAACACCAGTAGAGAGTGTTATGAAACTCATAGACATCTGCAAGACTCGGCAGAGGTTAGCTGCAGTTTAACACAGTTTATTTAGAAACTAGAAGAGATGGAATGAGCTGGGTGAACGGAGCAGAATGGCAGAGCAAGGTAGGCAGCGTGAGCGGAACTTTGAGCTTGGTGAATGGTCTGACATGGCAGAGAGCAAGACATGTAGCAGGAATCTTGGCGAAGAAGTGAACCTGAGCACAGAGAAACACAAGGTTAATCACGAGTCCCAAAAAAAACCACGAGGAAACAACAGTAACAAAGAGAGCTTGGCTGTGACGTTATACCATGTTGGCAAACTGAATGATCTGGCGAAGACTGGAATGAAGAGCCGGGGTAGACATACTGCTGAGTCACAGGTGTGCAGCAGTGGATGAGAAACAGGTGTGCAGGTGATAAGAAGCAGGAACAGAGCGCCACGCCCAGAGAGACACACGCACAGACAGAGAAAACCAACATGGGACTGACAGGAACACAGGGAGGGGAAAACGGCAGGAAAACACAAGGGATGGAGAGAGGCACAGCCGGACCATGACACTGTATGTAATCTGCACATTCTAAATCAATATATAGTCATTTTGATATAACATATTAAGAAATGGCACAAAATGATATGATATAATATAATGAAAATAAATCTAATTGAGTTTGACTTTCTAACTTTGTTATGAAATATGCAGTATGTGGCCTGAGTCTGAAAAATAAAAATCAGATATCAGTGGGCCGAGCAACACAGCAAAAACTGTACTCGTTCATTCTGTCTACATCAAAACCAAACACGTGGCCTATTTACAGGTTTCTGTTACACTAGGGACATATTATGCCTGCTTGTTGAAAATACATTCGTCAAGTAAGTTTTGACTTTAAGTAATGCATTTTGACGCTGAGCCAGCAAGACAGCGGCACTTATTGTCAGTGTTGCTATGACGATAGCCTTGCAGGTAGGCAGGTAGGTGAGTTTGGATGATGTTTGCTTGGCAGGACCTTTGACAGTTTGTCTGTGCTGCACTGCTTCCTGCTCCTCCTGGGTCAAGGCCATGGGGCAGAGTTCAGCCAGTACTTCCAGAGCTGCTCGCTGTCCAGCTTGTACTGCACCACTCATGTACCCACACCACTGGGTGGCTGTCTCTGTGCCTGCCCAATGAATCCTGTAAATCAAGAAAATCAGAGAGCCATTTACTGAACACTAAGCTTTATGTTCCTGAGTGAAAATGCATTTTTATATTCTCTATTGGAGTAATGACATGCCTTTTAGCACATTTATATAGTGTCTGGTGCCATTAACACTCATTTGCATTATCAGTACAAAGTCCACATGTGAAGCATAGACTGTATATGAAGATGGATGATGCGTCTCCACTTCCTCCCACTGTGAAGCCAAATGAACTTAAAATATCCCAGATACAGGCTTTGCCATCTTATGCTGGTGACGTCATTTTGAGTCAGAGTCTGTACGGTAGTGATCAGGGTTGGAGCCTCATTATTGAGGTCCCGCCCATATACCCAGCCGGCTCAATCTCAAGCCGGTATCAGCTGTCAGTCATGGCGTGAAACCCTGTTTCTATGGCATCAAATAACTAATTAAAACCAAAATTATCAGAAAAATGTACACTTGAACAAATATCAGCATGATAAGAACTACCTAAAATGAAAAATGTTTTTGACTTGAACTTTGAGGTTTTCAGTTTGGCCCATGTCCCATCCCCTCCACTGCAGCCAACCACCAGGGGACAATCAAGATGTTTTGGCTTCACTTTTGGGAAGCAGTCATGTCATCCATCTTTATATACAGTTAATGATGTGAAGCTGTTGACTGAAAATATTTCCTCTCTGACAAACTGATACAGTTTAAGTTTTGCTTAAGTTGGCTTAGACGCTCCATGTCTCTGTGCACTTTTGCAAGTACATACTCAGCAAATTAGGATGACCCTGTAGGGGTTCCACACTAGCACAATAACGATGATACTTCTCATCCACTTTTCTTCTGCTCCATGTAATGACAACAAAGTCAAGGATGTCTTATAAACCTAATAAATTACTGCCCGTGGTCCCCAGGTTTGTTGTCAACATCAATCTACATCATGTGCCTTGGAGTTGAACATAGTCACAGTTAAACTTCAGCTGGAGTATGCAGACTGCAGGGCTTTGTCATTGGCAAGATGCTAGCATTATGGGTTTGACTGTGTAACAGACATTCTCAAAAAATCACTGTAGAACAATCAGCAGTCTAGCGTAATAAAAAAAAGGAAAAACAAGCATTGGAGTCAACTCTTGGGAAGTAAAATGTGGCAGTGGATGCTGCTGCTGCCATCTGCCAGCCCCCCAGGAGGTTGAAGACAATGGCTGCAGAACAGAAGTTGATGCTTAACCAGTGGCATTGTGAAAACATACCACTATCTACCCCCAAATGGAGGCACCTTAGCAGCAGTTTAGCTACTTTTCTTAAAGCCCTTGTCCATTAGCCGTGGAAGCAATGGACTATCCTGTAACCTGTCTATCTGGGAGGTAGGAACGAAATATGAGCCCACTGGAGAAACACAAGACAATATTCAGCCTTGGTCTTGAGAAACCACCCAACAGCACTGTGTACAAGGTAGTGAAGAAAGGAGAAAACGCAATGTACTTCCTGCACTGCTGGTTCAGTAAAAAATAAAGGCCACTGTTCTGGAATACAGATGGAGGGGCTGGTCTTCTGGCTAGTTTCTGTGGCCCCACTGATTGTCGTGTGATGTGTCTGATGTGGCGCCCAACATGAATGATACAACCGCTCAACTTTAGCCTTCCATGGGCTACCGTCCCGGTGGACAGAGAGGCAGAGGTGTGAACTAAAGTAGCATATGAGAGTGTGATGGCATGTTCTAACTGAGTGCATGAACACTTTGATTGGCTTATGTTATGCTCTTCCATTTTCCTTTGAGGTGAGTTAAAGGAGACACTTACAGCCTCTCCGGATAAGAGAGGCCCTCTTCCAGGAGGTTCAAATGCCCTACAGAAAGTAGCAGTCTCTTCAAGTCTATTATTCAGTAACTGTAGTACAATTATATTCTGGTGCCCACTTAAAGAAAAGAGATAAATGATCTGCACTCTTTGAATGCTAGTGATTCTGCATGCCTTAAGGCGGGAACATGCTAATCAGGGCTGCATGTAGGCAAACACGCATGGGGATCATTTTGTTTTCATCACTTTTTTTGTCTTTTTTAAAAAATATTATTCATATACAGATTTGGAACATAATCTTTTTTATTACAGACCCACCTCCTGAAAGGAGCTGTATCAACCAATCAGCTCGCTTGACACTCAATGATAACACCTGTGCTAAGAGTAATTACGCAATACGCTTTACATGTATCTTCAGAGAACCATAATCCCGGTCTTACTGAGGGACGCTGTTAGGACTACACTACCTAGGTGTCTGGTTCATACCAACTGATTCTATCCTTTCACATCTATGTACTGCTAAGACACAAGACATTCCACTAATTCACCATTCAAAGGATAGCGTACACGTATAACAGGTTACTACTCATGTGTTCACTAGCCCATCATACTTGCTTCAAGGCTTCTCTACTATACCAGCCCCCACCCCTGTCCACCAATCAAAGGAATGGAGAAGGGCTCCCCTTTAGTACCTTTAATCTGGCCAGCATCCTGGGTAGTTAATTTATGTTATTTGAACGGCAGAGTTAGAGGCCTGAGCATCAAACAAGCTTTCTCTGGACTCCATAAACACACTTCTCTGATGTTGTAAAGCAGGATATGACAATGAATTTCACTCTTTTTGATTGTTCAGTCCAGCCTAATGAAACATGCCACTTCATCAGCAGAATATCCAAGACCTTGAGACCTCAGACTGAAAGGCCTTTGAGAAACATGTCATCATCCTGGGAGTTGGTAGTGCACAACACCTGCCTATCCACTGAGAGATCTTGGGGCCACCTCAAACTGATAAAGACTGCATTTAAAGTGTTTGTTGAAGTTGTCTTCTGATGTTACCCCAAATATAAGACCATTTTGCAGCACATGGTTGTACACTTTTGTGTGAGGATGCTCTGTAATGGATTTATACAGCAGTGACTAAGCTAGTGCCAGAGTGCGATAAACCCAAAGATTACTGAGATGTACTATATACAAATGATAATGAAAAAGGAAAGCAATGCATTCACCAAGTATGGTAATAAAAAAATAGAACAGGCAGGAGTGTTCAATCAATACAACCATTGCAGTGGCATGCAGAGCAGGTGGCAGTAAACAGTATAATGAGCAGCAGCCTTATAATGAGAAGAGTGAGAGCTTGTGAGATTAAAAAAGCCGCCTTGTGGTCTTGATTGAACTTGATTGTTGTCTTGTTTAAATAGGTTATTATAAGATAATAGTTAAGTGAAACTGATCTACTGACAGCACCCACGACTTTAGTGCTCTGTCAAAATAAATGTAATGCTTTGTTTTTGTAAATTGTTGAGACAAGTGAAGCATGTGATTATGGTGGTCTACCATTTCACTTCTCCAACATGGATGAATCCAGAAATGCACAAGTATGGGATTAATCCAATCTCTAAATTTGGGAATAAAGAATCCCCCTGAGCTAGTGGGATATCATTTTGACCTCCGCTGTATACAAACTGTTCTGCTGTATTCAATTTAATCACATTTCCCAGTGGGCTGAGTCAGATACTATAACAGCAGATGAACAAAATGGATTTAGAAAGAAACATTGTCATATTAAGCACAAATACAGACTCTAGGAAGAATAAAGCTTTCTTTCTATTCCGTCATTGACCTTTCTCAAGCATTTGATCACACTGACTAAAGCATTCTCTGGAATAAACTCAGTTACTTGTTCTAAAATATAATTAAATGCCTTATGTCTGTATATGGAAATATAAAGTGTTGCATAAAAAGTCTCCCTTCTATTTTTATACATACAGTAATGAAGTGTATCAGCACTCTAAAAACTAAATCTGTCCTCATGATGACCTAATTGACTAATTGACAATGGTGGACTCTAACTCGTGATGCAGCCTGTTTTCGCCAATAGAAAGCACCCTGTTTGTTTGATTATATGGCGTTTCAACACAGATCTAACAGATGTTCTAAATTGGGATCTGTTCTAATGTTTAGAGTATGGTTGTGTTGCAATTGGTCCCTAACTGCTCCTACTGAACAGTCTTGTACCCCAGCGAGGCATATGACACAATCATCTCATCTGCTTTAAGTATATTCCCTGAACTGTGGTGACAGGTCCTATGAAGTTTCTGTGTGGTGGATCGTGTCACTAACTTTTGGTGATCGTGGATAGATAGTTCGTCTGGCGCTTGTTCATAGCCTAATTTTTGTGTATTTTGGAATGTGTGGTGGTACAGATTGAAATTCATAATTTTATATTTTCCTTGCAATTGAAAGAAATCAGTAAACTTTTCTATTTGTGAGTACTAGTGGGATCTCACATTTGAAGTTTGCATCTTGGCCTGTGTGCTGGCAGGAGAGTGTTGGTTTGGTACATAATGGGGAAGTCAGGGACCTTTTCCCCTGTGTTGGAAGATTCAGCAGGAGTGGATTATATTGGAAGACAAGAGAGCCTTGCCCTTTTACCTACTTGTCCGTTGGCACCGGAAACATCTTATCATTTGCTTCTTGCTTACCTCTCCATCACACATTTGTTTTATTGGATTGTCTTTGTATAAACAGATGCTTTGTTTTTGGCCTTTGTGTTGGCACATCACAGTCATACTGTATGTGTTGGTTGGAAGGAATCCTCCCAAGGCTGTTTCATGCAAATTCTAGGAGCAGCATTGTTGCACTGAGTCTTTTTCAGTGGAGGAGATTTGTGCAGCAGTTCTGTGGCTAGTCTGTACTTTGGGGCAAAGACCCGGTGAGTATAACTAGACACAAAATTCAAGCTTTTGAACTTTAATACATACACCAATAACCTTACAAAGCTTATCAAAGAAAAGGTTTCAGTCGTAGTCATCTGGACACTGTTCAGAATCAAGACGTTTCAGCTCCCATCTGGAGGTCATTCTCAATTGTGAAAAAATGGGACGGGAACTAGAAATTTAAGCTACTCTGTGTTACATAAGCCCTGCCCTCAGGAAGCCTAAGGAATCTGCCTGAGTATCTGTTAATAGCTAGTTTCACCTGAAACTGACCTAATTGTTTCCAAGATGGCCCAGTAATCAGTAATCAGGCCTATTGATTTCTACGATAGAACACTCCTGGACGAATGAGGGACTACACCGTCTTACAAAGCTTAGCTTAAACACAGCACAAGTTCAAAAGGTTTTTTTTTGTTTTAGATAAATCATAAATTATATATATTAAGACATCAGTGTTAAGTGCATCTCACAACGGTAACCATATGTAGACCTTAGGGACTTTGAGCCACTTACATTGTTGATGTATTGTAAAGACTTGCACATGTTTTGTCGCCCAGTGAAGATCGTGTGTTTAGGGCAAGGAGTATTGTGCTGTGACATTATGCTTAGCAGGAAGGATAGGTGTTTGTGATGATCATTTCTTGCAGAGCTGTTGCATGTTGGTCTGCAGTCAAGCTTTTGATGCATATGCAGTATTAGCGGCACATCAGGCACTGCCCTGTAAGAAGCAGGAGCCTGTGTAAAAAAAGAATTATACTACATATTGTAACTTTGCTTCTTTGAACACAAGTGAACCAATTTTCTTTTCAGCATTCTACTAAGCAACTAATGTCAGTGCAGTGTTTATTCTGCATGCATTTTGTAGCTGTTAACTTAGTAAAGCATGAACCCACTGAGGTCAGTGTATTCATAGTTCTCGGCAGCTTTTCTTTCTTCTTACTCATTTGCTTCTCTACTCTCTCTCACCACACCTAGAATTGAGTAGGGTGTAAAAATCTCACATACTGACCACTCAGGCATAGTATCCACCTAGGATAATTGCTCTAATTATAAAAACCACACTGGTCAGTATTGAGATTCATACTATTCCAAATAAAATTCCATAATCCGCCAGACACTTTAGTCAACCAAGCATGGGCTTGTCTTCATTACACGTGCTGGATTTGTGTCAAGGTCATAGCATGTCCTTGAGGATCCATTTCCTATATGGGGTAGGAATAAGGATAAAAGCCCCATGCTGCTGTTTGAGTTACGTTATGTAATGAGCTTCCTCTGCTCCCCACAGACTTAATGTCATTATGGAAATACATTACCTGGATCCCCCTCCCCACCTCTCACTCTCATTCGTTCAGCTTTGTGCATCTCCAAACAGGCCATTAGAAATGGATTATAGGATGTTTTCCTATGAGAACACCACCTCTTATGACCTCTTGCCATTTCTTTAGAACTGGACTAATATATATGAGTGAAGGCATAACCACTCCCACGACTTATGTCGATGATCTGTAGGCACAGGGTGCTAGTGAGTAATACCTGGTTGGCAGGGTGAAGTGCAAACATTGTTTCTGTGGTATAAAAATTGCATGAGCATCCAGCAACCACAGTCAGTAACTCTCATAGTGTCATGTAGTGTACAAAGATACTATTTACTGAATTATAAACTCTATTTTTAGCTCTTGAAAAGATTTATATCAAAGATTTAGAAACTGCCACACCGGTTTACTCCACTACATCGCTCCACATAACCAATTCTTCTGGTGAGAACACAGAGGAAAGGTGACTCTTTTCAGTATAGGGACAAAGAAAGGTGTGATGCTGTGGTGTATTTGTCATCAGTGGGGTGATCACCTGCCACAGGGCCTCCTCAGGCTAGGGTGGTAATATGTTAGCAGACCTGGTGTCATGACATTAACAGGACAGCCCCCGCTGTAGTCTTCCTTAGCCCAGTCCTGTAAAGCAGAAAAGTGAAATGACATTGTAGTATTTCACAGCACAGTACAAAAGCATGGCTTTGTTTCAACAAAATGGCACTCCCCAAATCTAATCTAGCCTAATTTCTTTTGATAGCACAGCACATGAAAACATAACATAGACCATGGACCAGGGGTTTTCAAAGTCTGTCACTCCCCCAGATAATACTGAGAACTGCGCCCCCCCAACACCCACCATCTATTTTGTTGAGTTAGGTATTAGCAGTTCCTGTTTGCAATGTACCCAATGCCAACTATCATTCGATGACTTCAATACTGAAGTAAACTTAAAAATGTGATGATTCTAAGGCAAGTTTGTGAATTATAAGTAACATCTTTTCTGTATGATTTCAAAGCGGATTTATGGATGTTTATTCATGATGGACATTCCAGAATTCTGACACAAATTGGGTCAGTCAAGCGAAGAGTACCTTAATTGCCTGAATGAGCTGTTGCTGCTCAAAGTGCTGATCGTGTTGATAAGCGGGCCAAATCAAAGAGTCAATATAATACAATAAATACTTTCCACCTTATTTTTCACCCAAAATTGACTTTTGTTGTAGAAGGAGACATTAGTAAACATGACATTTTGTATAAATATACGATAATGCTCATGGTTTGTTGTTATTTAAGATAAAGACCTCTAGTCAGTAAAATATATTATCACATAGTATACCATTATTGTATTGTAGAATTTGTATCACATGACTTGATTCCTAAAATGTACTTACTGACTATTAAATAAGTAAATGTTGATTCGCCAACATCAACCACTCAATACTTTTCTTCTAAAATGGAGATGCAGATTAGTGGAATTAAACCCTTCAGCTTGTCATGTGGAAAGAAGTTAAGTAGGATACACAACAGAAATGAAAATCATGTTTGGAACTTGTTGGTTCAGTATATTTCCTATTTAGATAAATGACAAGTTCAAAAATAATTAGTATTTAATGTGAAGAAACTCTGATACCTATTGGGCTACCATTAAATCAGGCCAAATATGTCTCTCAGCACTGTACCATAAATGTATCTATTGAGCTTTTTTCTCATCACTAAGTTCTGAGTGGTTATTGTATTCCGTAATTCTATGTTTTCATTGAGTCTCTAAAAAGTACAATTGAGATGTATCCCTTAACATCCTTGCCTCAAGTTTCCTCAGGGCAATTTTTCTTTCCAACTTGCTGTTCAACAGTGAAGTGAGGAAAAAGGAGTCCAGGGACTAAAATCATATATCTGCATGACTAATGTGCTGTTTCACAGTCTACCAATGTATAGACGGGGTACAAATAAAAGCACAAAACCCGAATAAAAGAGTGGAGGAACATATCAAATGCAGATGCTTCCATGCACCAGGGCTGACTGAATGGTTTGGTGAGTTTGGAAATGACGTGAATAAAATGCTACGGCCTTTACAGTCACCAGATCTCAAACCAGTTTCACACCGATTGAAGATTTTGGACCAACGTGTAAGACAATGCTCTCCACCACCATCTCCATTAGACCAAATGATATAATATAAACTTTCTTCAAATCTATTTAATGATGTCTGTGACTGTCTCTGATGCTATATGTCGTTTTGTTATATCTGGCTGTTTTTTTTTTTAAATCTGCTATACTCAGGTCTCTCTTGCAAAAGAAATCTTGATCTCAATGATATTATCTGATTAAATAAAGGTGGTGTATATATACATGAGGGAATATCTTGTGGAGGAAAGGCGTTCATCCTTCCAACAGCGTTCCACAGACTTGGCACTGAAGCTGTTCTGGAGGCTCGTGGTGGCCTGACGCTACACTGAGACACTTCATGTTGGTTTTTCCTTTAATTTGTCATCCCTCTGTATACTGTACATCATGTAATGCAGGTAAGTGGCTATTCTTGTGTGGTGTGGCAGGAAATTATTTAGGCAAGAAGGATTTTGGGTATGGATCATGTTATAAACATCTGTGGTCCACATTAGCAGATTTGATTAATCTGGATTAGCAATTGCAGTAATACCAAATCAAAGGTAATAAAAATGTGATTAACACAGGTCTTTGTTAGACCCATGTTGGGCCCCCTGTTTGTATTATTGTTTTGTGTTGTAATGTTAGACTGTAACTCAATCAATTTGGTTCATTTTAGCTGACAGAGATGCAGACTTTTGCTACACAAAATTGCTTTTCTGTCTTGAATCCAGGGTAAGAAATGAGACTATGAATTTTGGCACTACAAAATTCTGCCTCAAACCAAACCATTATTGTTTTATTAGATAAGACATCTGCCAGTGAGCTACTTACTTTCTCTTCATAGTGGATGAAAGAAGCGGCCTCAGGACCAAGGTATTTGACCAGACTGGAAAGCACAGCTTTTCTTCTCTCTCCACCCTGCAAACAGAAGGAAATGCTGTGCCAACATGGTACTTACATTACACTTGCTCATCACTCAGAAATATAACAGTCCAAGCTGGACACAGCCGTCAATTTGAATAACTCAAGCATGGTCAGCACATGCTCCTGGTTGTATTAGTTCACACAGTGAGTTATGTACAGAGCAGCTGAGGCCTGAGGACCAAAAGGACAGATCACCATAAAACATGCTGACAGATGCTGCAAAATTGTCTAAGATTTCTCATCTGCATGTCACTTTACCTTTGCTCTCCACACACCCTTGTGCAATAATTTGGAGCTGAAACTCTAGTCTAGTCTCTTAATACACTCCTTACAGAAGAACAAAGAGTGAATTGAAGCATGGTGCCAAATTGCTTTCGATGAGGAATTTATAAAAGAAAACCCTCTCACTGTTAATTTGCTGCAGGACTGCTAATGTCAGCTGAACGTCGTATGAAATTACATAGCAAAAAATGCCCTTTAAGATTCCACCTGCGCAAACCAAAACAATTGATGAACTAAAAATCTGTCAGTTTGCTTGCATCTTAATGACTACTTACTGGTTACTACTTGTTTACATCTCTGTTTATATATATTTGTTGCTACCCCACAGTATGTACATACTTTTTTTTGACTACCAGTTTACAAGCTATGTAACCATCACAGTATATATATTTATGATTGCATTGACTGTAAAGTCCATAACCTGTCTATATTACAGTTTATTCATTTTATCATTAATGTACACCTGCCCGCCACAGTTTTTTCACAGTATTTTATTGTGTTGTATTATAATTTATTATATGTTATATTATTTTCCTATATTTTAACTTCTGCACTAATTTATGGCTTATGTCTTTCTCGTTTGACTTGCTTGATTTTGCTTTTATACATATTGTTTGAGCATTCTCGGAGGGAGCCTGAGAATTAAGAATTTCATTGCCAATGACTGCTTCACTGTAATTGTTGTGCAAATGACAACAAAGAACTTGAAACTTTAAAAAGATAATATATACTTAAGATAACATATACAGCTAAATCATACTTAAACAGCACAAACTGTGTGTAATGGTAACCTTGATGTCTACTTGCATCACATACACCAACACTGTTTTGCTCTGTTTAGCAGTAAGGTAGCAAGTGAGGGTTAATTATTTAGCACTCTGTGCACCATGGCACAGCAGGGAGACAGCCACTCTCCAGCTTTGTAGCAAGTCAGGCTAATGACCAAAATGCCAGAACACTAGAGACAAGGCTGGATTTATTTATTTTTCAGGTAAAGGGAAAGCACTGGCCCTAAATGAAAATGTCAACACAGAATAGAAGCAAGGAAAAGAAAGAGAAGAGGATGTAGGCTGAGTGTGCGAAAAGTGTGTATGGGAGAACAATTACAGGGAGGATTACAGCTGCCAATAGCAATATTCACTTACAGGCAGAATATATGTAACCTTGTCAATCAGCAACATAGTGTAGGCATAAAGGGATATTAAGCCTGCATGAATCCAATACCAAATCTGTTGCAGAAAATAATTCATCAATACTTGCTATTCTGTAGATTCTATAATATAATAATTCAGTCAGGTATTTTCAAGGCCATTGCTTATTAAGGGATTGCTTGTTTAGCCAGTCGCTAATCATTAATAATAATAATAATAATAATAATAAAACTTTATTTATAGAGCACTTATCAAAACAAAGTACAAAGTGCTTCACAACAAGAGAAATATAAATATAACATAATATATATATAATATAATATAAATACCATATATAAATATGAAGAAATAAAATACACAAAAGCAATAAAATAAACAGTAAAATAAACAAGCAGTTCAGATAAAATCAGGATATGCTTTCAGATAAAAATGTGTTTTGAGACAAGACTTAAACAAAGACACTGACTCAGACCTAATTTCTTCGGGCAAGTTGTTCCAGAGCCTCGGGGCCCTGATAGCAAAAGCTCTGCCCCCCGTAGTTTTCATCCTGGACTCAGAAACAGACAGGAGACCCCTGCCCGAAGATCTCAAACTACGTAAAGGTTCATAAGGGATTACAAGGTCTAAAATATAATCTGCGGCCAGGCCATGAAGAGCCTTAAAAGTAATCAACAAGATCTTAAATCCTAAAACAAACAGGGAGCCAATGTGAAGAGGCTAAAACAGGTGTGATGTGGTCGTACTTCTTGGTCCTGGTTAACAGCCTAGCAGCTGAGTTTTGTACAGTCTGCAGTCATGTCAAAGAATCAATCAAGTGACTTCTTACAATACATATATTACAATAAAACAATTCTCTATTTTATGGCTGTCTGTTTCACTTTCCACCATGTGCAATTATAAAGCTTGTCTTTGTTTTCAAGGCAAATAATTGACACTTCAGAACTAGAGATGACCAAAAAGATCATCAGTGCCCGGTGTGAATAGTACCAAAAGAAAAAATAAAAGTTTTTAAAAACCCTTTAGCCCATTATGTCCTATTTTTTACCAAAGTAACAGTTATTGAAAGCTGGCGGGACCACCCCACTGTTCTCGGTCTATATGCTCAGGTGGTGCACAATCTCACATGCAATTTTCATAATGCTGCCCCTGAGCATTTTGTTTGACACAATAACATCATTTTGACAATGCACACTATGTTGCCTTTGTCTCCACATGAAATGTTAAGCAGGCTTAACCCTAAACATGCATGAGAAATGGTTAAATTGTGTGATGGAATTGGAGTAAATACAGCTTTTTTTCATGGTACAGAGGAAACTAAGGCAGGTTTCGGAGGCATAATTTAACGTACACCTAGATTTACATTTGAACACATACATTTATTGTACAATTTATGTCTAATAAAACTACTAGACTTCAGAGTTAAGCTTCTGGAAACTGTGACATCTCACCAGGAAATCCAAAAGATCAGGAATAGCTCTTAATAGTGGAATCTTTCATGACCTCCACATTTTATACCCACTGTTAACTTAAATGTAATTACAACACATCACCCTGATGATGGAAAAAGTATGCATCAATTACTTTGCTCATTTACCATTTATGTGCATTATGACATGGGATCATAATGAATCACAATAAAAACTGATGGAATGAGGCATAGCTGTGATTCAAGATGAAACCACTGACATGTTTAAATTATAGATAAATACTAATCATTGCATCTGTCTCCACATTGATAACCCATTACCTCCTTGGAGCTCCATCGAGAAGCCTGCTGGCCGGCAATGAAGCCTACCAAAGCAGCATTACCGCTGGGGCTGGTAGCATCAAAGGTAACACAGAATGGACAGTCGCTGGAGGATCCTGCCACTATTTCCCCGGAGAAGCCCATCTCCTTCCAAAAAGCCTGTAGAGAAACAGAGACAGTTCACAGCTTCATCATATATCAATAATTACAGCAGTTTAACACAAAACCCAACTAGAAATCACACACACGCAAGTTATATTGAGTGCCATCTCTTTCGAGTTATATCGAGTGCCCAGGCCTCTGCCTGGAAAGATTGAAATGCACACGTAGACATAAGTGTCACATTCAACAGCATTCACAGCAAAGGTAATCATTTGTGGCAGCAAAACATCTTTCACTCAAGGACTTATTCTGATTCTATGAAATGCATATAGCTGCCTGGATACTATACTACACCTTTTAAAGTGTTACAACTAACCCCGTAAACATATCAGATGAGGTGAGGCAGGGAAAATAATACTCTATTTGCCATGTGACATTGAGCAGATGCTGCAAGAAATTGCAATTTAACCTCAGAGAACAAAAGTGAAACTTTACATCAGTGGTGAGCCAACAGCAGCCCGTGAGCCAAATCTGGCGAAAGCTGTTGTTTTCCCTTTCATTATTCGAAACATTTACATGATCTATTATAGATAAGAATTTAAATACAAGGCTTGTAAAATCCCAATAAATATGACCTCATACAGTAACATCTAATACTTCCCCAATGTGCAGAAGAGCAGCAGGCTTTCTGAACAGTGCATGGTACTGAAATTAAGTCCAATAAACGTGCCAGATGAAGTACACATAAATTATATAATTTAGCCTATGTTACCAGAACAGATCAGCTCATTATTGTTACAGTCATTCTTAAAGAGATATAAAAGTCAGTGGTAAGTTCTTTTTGTTCTTGGCGAACCACAGGAAGATGTTGAAGTGTTGACAGATGCGCATTAAATTTCTTCAGATGCACATTGCTATTTGTAGTAGACAAATAAGGGTACTTTGTGTCAAAATTTGAGAGCTCTAACACAAAAATTCTGCAAGTTATAGGGGCTGAGACAAAAAGTGTTACAACCGTCCCCGGTCTCCCCTATGATTTAGCTGTATATATAATCTTAATAATGTTTTATATATATATATATATATATATATATATATATATATATTTGGCTCTCATACAGTGTACTTGGTTGGATTCACTTTGTTGATTTCAAGTTTCAAGTTCTTTATTGTCATCAGTTAAGTTTGTTAAGTTTGTAAGTTTGTTCTGTGTGAGAAATATATATCGTTCACAAAATATACAGTGTAGTAGTATTACTATGTTGTATTAAACTACCATATACAAAACAAAAGGGGCTGTATAAAAGGGGCCAACTTTATGTATATTGATATATTCAAACATTGTTCACATGCAAAGTAAACATTTTCTGTATATATTACAACATAGTTGATCTGGATACATTTCATATTTGATCATTTCTAGACATTCGATGGTACTTCCTAAGATAGCATGAGACCTACAAATGTAATACAAATGTCTCATAAAATAATAAGTATTTGGCTCTCTTGCACACGCTAGGCATAGCCTGCTGGCAAACTTGCAGCCTCATGTAATAATAAGTGACTCTTTTGTACCTGCAACTAAGGCTTTTGGGCAGTACAGACTGTTAGCGGTGTACATCGAACGATACTTCACTTTGACTTTTATTTATGGATATATTAATTTTGTGACTTACTTAGATGTTACAATATTGGAATAATTATGTCAGCAATCTTTGTATAACTTCTGCTAACTATTGTGTGTGTATGTGCATTAACGTTTGCATTTGCATGCATTCATACGCCTAGATCTGGATACATGTGTATATGAATGTGTGTTCATTTATCCATCCATGCACTTTGTATCTCTATAACAGTGAGATCGGGGTAACTGTCTGGAACCCTAATTGTTACATATTATTTATGCATGTTACTTTTATTCCTCGTTTTGCGCTTTGTTTTTCAATCCTAAATAAACACTGAAGAAATGAATTCAATATTCCAGTTGTCTTGAATTATCTTGCCTAGTTGTTAGTTTGAAGACATTGCTGAGATCGCAAAAGAACAACTAAACTTACAGAAACCATATAGAGTAAAAAACAAAACTTATTTACATCGCACTGTGCTTGCACTCTCCCAAGTATTGCTTTAAGAATAATGAAGGCACAACATTCCTGCATTATAATTTTACACCACAATAAAAGAATAATTTGAAGTAGCAAAAGCACTCTAAATCACATGGGATTTAAGAGTTTTAGCTATGTTTTGTTTCTTTCAAATAGTTTCTTCAGGGCCAGACCCATTCTAGACCTCAGGAGACACTCTGAGGAGAAGAGGCAGTTCCTGGCAATACAGATGCACAGCATGCTGGACAAGGTTGTAGTTCTGCAAACACACACTATCAGTGAGGATCCTGCCCTAGTCTCGGCTGTCTCAGCTACCTCCCTGGTCAGAATTCTGACATTGTAGGACCTTTTTACCTCAAGGCAAGACACCTGCTGCCATCTGTATCCTGACCTATCAACCCCAAACCACTGCTGGGATTGGACGGGTTTGCCTACATTACCATGTGCAAACAGGCTCCTTCAGGTTATAGAATTTCCTCATGTTCTGTTTTTTACATCCAGACTTCACATGAACTCCATATAATGCAAAGATGATTCAGCTGCTGAAGGCATTGCTCTGGAAAATTACCCAACATTGGGGAGCGTTGTCACAGGTAAATGAAAGAGAGACAGATGCCCAGTCTGAGGCTGCCTCTAAGGACTTTGATCCTAAGAGGGACAAGCTGGTGCTTCTAGGATTGTCCCCCACTGTGGAGAAGATAATCCAAGGCAGACTCAACTATTTATGCTGAAAATGCAAAATCCTTATGCTTGCACAAGTGATGTGACAAGAGCGTTCAAGTGAACTGCTCAGTCAGCTCAGTGTTCTTTCTTACCATCTTCTACAAGAGAGATGCCATCTGCTATCAAAGTGTCTCATGTCCTCTGGTCATGGGTTTTAGCGAGAGGTTGGTTTTTAACCACTCTCCTCTGAAATGTTTTTTCGACAGAGATTAAGATGGTAGCGCCCAGTACTAAATTCACTCTTCCTCTCCCTTAAGTGGGGATTGTTGGTGGTTCTTGATGTCCTTTTAAATGAGCTGTTTGTATGCTCTGTGCACTTCCCTCTCAAGCTGTTTTCAGTCAAAACAGCAATGCTGCTTGCTTTAACCTCAGCTAAAAGGATGAGTGAAATGCACACGATTTCTGTTTGTCTAAACTATAGCGGGGCCTTGAGTGATGACTGTTGCACACAGTTACTTAAAAATTAACAAATATGTTGTTATATAATTTTATATTAATGCCATTGTTTTATTTATAGATGAGGCCATGCAAATTGCACCCAGTTCACTAGCAATTTACAGCACCAACTACCCCAAAATACTCTGACGAACTGAAGTACTTTCGGTAAGTAAAGATTTGGCACACAGACTGTGACCCCTCAGGATGGCTGCCATTGTTTCTGTGAAACGTAGGCTTTATCTCCACAGTGTTCGGAAAGAAAACAGGAGTCTGGGAGATTCTAGAATCTTAGATCTTGTGCCAATAGATGACCACTGGATGTTGTTTTGTTAGAGGACATCTCACATCACCTTGTGTAATTTGTACCAGAGTGATGGTCAAAAAACAAAACGTATTCGACCATTCACACTAGATCACCAACAGCATTATTAAACAATGGAGAGCAGTTAAATGGCCAGTGGCGTCACCCTGCCACTGTGCAGATTCTGACTTGTCTGCTAACAGCTGCCTTTTCATTTGGTGGGTGCTTAGACTTGGATGCATCTTAGTATCAAAACTTTTGCAGGCAAACAAAGTGCAAAAAAATGACCTAATTTCTCTCAGAACAAAATGTTAGGAAATATGGACTTGAGTGTTTCGATATTTTTTACTAAGGTAAGAGACAGGTTGTTTTAATAAATTCTTTTTAACATTCAACGGCACTGTGTAAAAACATTATTGCCACTTAGGCTCAATAAATGGCAATAACTACAACCAGATGTTTCCTGAAATTGAACAGTCCCCCACCACACTATGGAGGTATGTGACCCACTGCTTCATGCAGTTCTGCTTCCAGTCAATGACATTTGTGAGTTTTCAAGCATGAACAGCTTTTTTCAGGTCCTGAAAGTACATATCAAGGGACCTTGGCCTAGGTGAGAGGCCTGCAGATCAGTGGACTTTGTTCTGCTCCACAGCGGTTTTACAAGTTGCTTTTGCCCATGGCCAATGTGCTTCTTTACCCAGTATACTGACACTTACAATTGATGGCAAGGGCCAAGGTTTGTAAGGTATACAGCTGGAGGGACTGGGTGAAATTAGATCTGATTGTTAATCAGTGTATTCAAACAGATAGCCCTAATAAACTCAATTGAGTCGAGAGGGAATTGGGTTGGTTTTTCTCACCTTGAGATTGTAATTGTTTAATGGTTTTGCACAAAAGAGCCTACAACAACTCAAATGGTGAGGCCAGATATAATTAAAAATTTGTTCAAAAGACATACAGAAATCAAATGTGTTCACAGCTTTAGTCACAGCTTTGTCAAGAACAGAAAGAATCAGACTCTCAGTAAGAGTAAGATAGGAGCATCAGAGGGAAGACAAGATTGTTTTGTGGCTCTCTAAGTCATTAGATGGTTTTGTGACACGCACACTAGTGCGGTACAACACTTGTACGCAGCAGCAGTGGTGAGGCTCCCAGCGTGGCAGGTGCATGCACAGTTGAAGGCTGAATCCAAACGTTCGCCCACAGGACGTGCACACTGGGCCCTCAGTTGCAAATACTGTGACATGTTACTGTCAATTTGTGTTCAATATCAAGCCCATAGAGTATATTTACTTTCAATATATATTTGTGCTATGTATCTAAATTGTAACTGCGCTTGATATTCCTCCAGACAATTGTGGACTTGGACTGGTACTCCAGTGTATGTGCCTGTAAAGTCTGTGTGTCTGCAAGTTTGGGGAAGTCAAGATATTTGTATTCAGCCTAAGTCAATGTCGAAAAACGTATTAAGCATTGTCATTATGCATCATCACTGACAGCTTTATTGTCATGTGACTGTAATTTTGTTAGCAGAAAGGTCCCTGCCATAGATTTTTTGTTCCACTGTGAAAATGCTGAGGGAACTATATAGTGCATAAATGTAGACTCAGAATTTGGACACTCAAATAAAATGGCGGAGGGTAAATATAGTGCATTATATAGTTAACAGGGAGTGATTTCAGACACAGCCTGTGTGACCTTTCGTGTGTTTCTCCTGTGCATAATTACATATGATACTCTGCACCTGTTTCGTTCCGTATTTAAGCTCTTTGTTGTCAGTCTTAATTTCACTCTGCTTTTGTAGTAACCAGTGCACTGGTCTGTAGTATCTTTGTGTTTCTGCCCCTTCGCTCCTGTTCTCTGTTAAGTCTGCTTTAGGTGTATTCTCTGCGCTTCCCTCATTCATCGCCTACCATGTGTCAGGGAAATGTATACACTCACCCACACTGCTAACCTTCATCCCCTTAACATTCATCATGCTATTTTAGTGTGAAAGTGTTGCATGTTTCAGTCACATGAGCACCGCCTCCTGTTTTACACTTTACAGAAAAACACGTCATATCCAAAACTTTAGACAAACTACTAATTAACTCCAGACAGACACATAGGAAGAGAAGGAGAGTATCAAATAAAGCAATATCACACTTGAGGTCGTGCTGTTGTACTGAATAGAAAAGATAATCACAGCTGTGCTGATATTCAATACAACAGCATGACCTCAAGTGTGATATTGCTTTTATACAACAGTTCTACAAGAGCCATTTATTAGTTAACACTAAATAGCGACAACATATTATGATTTGTTTGTTCATAGTCTCTGTATGTTCATATAAAGCATCTCACCTATGCCCACTCAGTGCCAGGATGTCCCTCGCCTCCAGTCCTGCATCAGACAGTTTCTGTTTGGCAGTGGCTCTCAGGCTGTGGTTGTAATTGTGTGTGTTCCTGCCTCTTTGCACATCTTGGGTAACATGTGTGACAGCTGGTTTACTCCCAGGGGAACAGCAGTATAGTAGGAGCTGTCTGTCGCAGCTGTTACCCTCCTGGGCTGCAGATAGAGGGCATTTGCAGCAGGCGGAATTTTGCTCGAGTGATGCACCAGGCAGAGGGGATTTCCTCGCTCCTCAAAAATGGCGCCCCTCCAATTTTGTCTGTCTCTCTCCAGTGGGTCTTTATGATTTTTTGTTTCTTTGTTGAATGTCATGGTGAAATACTTTTCTGTGTAAATAAGTCAGGTTTGAGATCCCTATTCCCCTCTTTGCCTCTGTGTCCAAAGTGCAACTGAAACCTATTGAACCCGACCTTGTTCACTAAACCTTTTGGATTGTCTGGACTTAGTGTTGCAGAATATTCTAAGATGTGCTGGTCTTCAGGTGAAATTGGGGGGTGCGATGTTTTGTCTTACCCTGCCCTTCTAATCTCTGAAGCACCTTTGAAAACATTATTAGCTCATATGAATTCTGCATCCTGCATTAAATTCCTTGAACGGCTAACCGGAGGCTCGTTCATAAAACGATTTAAACCAGCCCCAAGCCCAAGCTAGTTGCTGATGCTGTAGAGCTCCCCTTAGTTGTCCGAATAGATCCAGAAAAGATTATATTTGGCTCGGTCTTCTTGATGGAATGAATGTTGATGTTTATATTTTTGAAACTTAGCCTCAGTCTCAAAAATATAAAAGCAGCTTAAAGCCCATGTTGTTTCTCTTACAGTGTTAGCTTCATTTTTGCTCTTCTCTAATTTGTCTCGGTCAGTTGATGTCATATGAGCACACCTGGAGGTTTGCACTGAAGGCTTCTTTCCTTCCCTTCGTCCTCCTGATGACCATTCATAATTTAACTCAAATGTTATTTGTGGAAATATGTTCATCTTTGCAGTGCAACGTTTGTTACAATCTAAGATAGATAACGGCCGTTAATATAATTAAATATAGTTAAAAGTCCCAGTGCCATTGCACTCATGGAATGCCTCTTGTCTAAGTACTTGATCGGAACTAACTGTTGTATAATAAACCATATTCTAGATCAGTGACCAATATTTTCATGTGTTTATCAGAATTCAAATGCATCTTGGCAAGACACCAATGCACAGGTCTAATAAATGTTTGCCTGAGCACTAATGATTTTGTGTTCATTACAGTAGGCAAATGTAATCTACTAACAAGGTGCACAAGCATTTTGTTAATTAATTGTGTGGTTGTAAAGTGCGAAATGGAAAAGATTAAACAAATCAAATTTAATGTGCTAGAAGCTCTTTTGTACAAAGTATTGAGATTTATAAAGAACTTGTGCCAAATGAGCCAAGTGATATCTGCTACAGGCTTTCTATTTTTATAAAATAGGTAAACCAATGCATGTTTGAAAACAGTTTACCCTCACTTCTGCTGGTGCCAGTGCTAGGAAACATTCTTGCATTTTACATGAAAGAAAACATTGCACACTTGAATATGATTTCGAATGTATTTCTGGTCATGGATGGCTGAAAACTACAACTTGTTTTGGTATTTTGATACAGTCTTGTGTGTGTATTATTCAAATTTAGGGGCCCATTTAACCAAATTTGCAACATGCAAGCTGCAATTTGCAACATGAGATCATTTCTTCTCCCGCTTATTTTAACAAATTTTACTAATCAAAACAAAAGCCGTACTTCCAACCCATGCATGAGCATGCTAGAGCCCTGTAGGACTCACACATGTATGTGCAATTTGCAAGCAACTATCAATTGTTGGAAAATCAACCCGTTAAAAATTCCAGTTTTCTTTATACTAAAAATTAAAATAGCTCCACGTAACAACCCCTTGCAAGTATGACCAATTTAATAATCTACCATAGCCAACCTACTTATCTATTCTACACGGATGTGATCTCTATAACATTATTTAGAGATAAACCCTTTGGCGAAGAAAAATATGTAAACGCTGCAACAACTGTTTAGAAGGCAAAGATATGTTTAAAATGATTGTTTTTGCATTTGTATTTTCATAATATTATTCACATAAACGTCTGTTGTGATTTATCTTCTGTAACTCACCGTCTGGTAGGTAATAATGAATTTTATCATGTGGCCCACTGGCATGTTCTGGGTAAGGAACTCTCTCTGGCTGGGCAGGGCTGGCTGGTAGTGGATCTTTGCTGTTGAGAAAACAACAGAACACCAACAGTTTAGTTCCATTTAATCCACCTTCCCAGTCTCACCTGGTGTAGTTTATATTACATGTAGGACAAATCAGTGCTTTATTTGAGGGACAGAGCAAAAGAGAAATAAAAATAAGTGAAGATGGACAGCACACTCGAGTTAATCCCTCTATTGACCAGGATGGTTTTATCTTGAATCACTGATAAATTCATTAATGGCATTTCTTGCAAAGAAATCCCCATGATCTAATACTACTCTGGCTGTTGCTATACTCCAGAGTACAAATCACAGCACTTACTGTACATCTGTAAAAGCTCCATCTCACATGATGTGATGGAGCAGTCAAGTAACTTCATCAGTATCGTTAGAGGTAGTGTATGTCACGCATGCAGAGAAGCCAGGCTGCTTCTGTGCTTCTTCTGTGCTGGCAAGTGAAGCGACATCTGGCCAAGAGCCAGCCTTTTAATGAATCAACCAGCGGAAGATGTGAAACATCATTTAGAAACTGTCAAGAGCCTGTCAGCAACCTCAAAATAATGCCCTTAATGCTAAACAAAATTGATGAGACCGAAGCAGTAAAATTGAAAAACAGTGACATGATAAGTGACTCCAAACTAATTTGACATGGTCACTTAGACGTTCAACTGACAGCACTGTACACATGACATAAGACCTGTCAAGTGGTGTCATATCCATAATGCCTTTCGTTCTGACACCAAAGTCATCTAAGTTGATAGCAGAAAATGCCTCCTACCTCATTATTTGTCAGGCAGCTACATTTTCAATGGCTAAATGAGACGTATTCTGGCATCTTATTCCTTTGAACACGAACGTGCTCTACGGTGACATCACTGTCATCCACTCTTACGTGCACAAATCGTTTGTGACACTTTCGTTTAACTTCATCACAACTCAGCATCACAGCTAAATCAAGATGACGTGAATGAACACGTTCAATGGGATGGCAGTTTATATAACTAGATAGCCTAACGTAAGATTAAGCACTTGAATCTGGTACTGTGTGCTCAAAAGGTGATTAGCTGATGAATAGGGACAGAGTAGTACTTGTAACAGACTTCAGCCATTTATAGCAGTGACAAAATAAGACTATTGTCATGCATTCTTTCTGGCATGCAGCAATTTCCAGACTTTTGAAGGCACCTCACTTTTGGCACCTCCTGAAAAGGTGGCCTAAATTACAAACCTTTTCCACTATAGGGCTTGGCTTCTCCACAGAATAAATACTGAGGATTTTCTCTGTGTCAATAGAACTGAAAGAGGAAAAATGATAAAATATCTCAACAGTCCGGTGTTTGCTGTTGGGTTGGCATACCTTCAAAGTGCACACACAAACATACAAAAAGGAGGCATACAGGACTTTATCTGATGCTGGTAACTAGAGAAAATAGCACAATTCTCCAAAAACCATGCTTATTATTAATTTATTTACTTAGGGGTTGATGAGGTCAGTGAGAGTGTAGCATATTCATAATTTAAGCCATGCTAGCAGTATGGTGCAAAAGGCAATGTTGGTCAGTCAGTCCACCACTTTCATCTAAACTGAAATATCTCAACAACTATTTGATGGATTGCCATGACATTTTCCACAGTATCCCTTGACTTTTCCTCTAGTGCCACTATGAGGTTGACATTTGTCTCTTTTTTTGTGAAATGTCTCAAGAAACTGTTGGATGGTACACACATTCATGTCCCTCTCAGGATGAATTGTAATGACTTTGGTGTTCTCCTGACTTTTCCTCTAACACCACCATCAGCTCAAAATTTACAATTTGTCCAATAATTTGGTAAAATACCTTTGGTATATACCAAATACTAATAACATTCCCATCACCCTCAGCTAATTAGCAAATGTTAGCATGCTAACGTGCTAAACTAAGATGGTGAACATTATACTATTATATTTGCTTAACATCAGCATGTTAGCATTTTCATTGTTCGCATGTTAGCTTGCTGATGTTAGCATTTATTTCAAAGCAGCACTTTAAGTGCAGCCTCACAGAGCATAGTATGGCTGCCAGGGAGCAGGTCTAATGCTAATAGCACAGTCATTAATACTTGACATGTAATATAAACTTAGGGATACTTAGTGTTTTATCAGCTATCAATGTTGATTAAAAAATTACCAAAACTCCACAACATTTACTACAACAGGCCATAAAGCTTTATATTAATTAAACCTTTGAGAACATTCTTTTCACCATTATGTTTTCCTCAAATACTATTGCAGGACTTTACATCAGTACCTTGCGTGCTAAAGAAATACTACACTTGACCTTTGCCAAGCTTCTAACCTAAAGAGTTAGGCCAATATGCTATAGTATGCTATACTTATATTTATTTATGTTTATATACATATTATTTGTGGTCCTACCACTTGGGCCTTTTAATATGCAGAGCTACACACATTTTGAGTCAGTTACATTCATTAATTTACATATTGTTATTGAAAACATAGTTTTATTTTTGAATTATATGAACAGTCTCCATGATGCGAATCAGTATCCTGAACCATTTGAGTCAAAGAGTCCCTGCTTTATAATTTGACCAGCGGATGAAAGGTGAAAGTCAAAAAAAGACCGGGTGTATCCTTGGACCAGACGTAGAGTACAGCAAGTGCCCTCTAAAGGATGCTGACACAATTCTCATCTGTGCCATTGTCTGACGTACTTTCATTTGACAGATTTCAGACAGCTTTTTGCATTACTCTAACATCTTTGGAGAACAGCTGGAAGTTCAAGAGTGTCTTATGGCTCCGGAGCAATGTGCACAACTGCTGGTTCCTGACCCTTAACATTCTGACTTCTAAGGACGCTGCTTCCCCCAGAGTGGTTTCCTCTCAGTCTTTTCATCGTCTTTCTGTCTGTTTTAATATTACTTTCTCCTTTTAAAATACTGTGGCATTTGATCCTCTCTCACTTCTTTTTTTGTGAACGCACTACTGGACAAAGTTGACCTTGCTTTCTCAATTTCCTCTGTCACTGACCTGTGAGTCACATCTGTGGTTGCCTTCAGCAAGGGGCTTCGAAATTTCCATTACTTTCTCACTCTGAACTTTTATCATAGCGCACAGGCACTTTCAGTGTCTTTGACTGTCAGAAGGATGAGGAAAGTGAAACACGAAAAGCCACTCAAATCAAGACATAACATCAAAGGGATGATGATTCAGAGATGCAGTTTCTGAATGGCAATTTATAAAGAGTGGTGCAAAGAAACTTTAAAAAGTATGAAAACAGCTAAAGCTAGCTAGAGCTGAGGTTTAGTTCATGGCTGTGCCTCTGTATGCTGTGAAATTGGATCATCTCTTTCATCCTGAAAACCCAATAAAGCAGCACGCAGCATATGATGTAACAACCTGTTGTGGTGGAGAAGAAGAAGAAGTAATTACATGCACAACCTCTTGCTAGGTGTGTGGCCAAGATCATATGAAAGGATTGTCAATGTTAAGAGTAAGAGACTTAATGTTCCTCCAATGTGTCAACAATTTGATCAAAACAAAGAAATAAGAACCTCTTATACCATAACTCCTGGCAGGTATCCATACAGACAGTCAATTCAAAAAAATGAGGCAAAAATGACATATGGATACCAAAAAATAAAAATAGCCCCCACTGTCATAAATCTGTTAGGCCATCAGAAAAAGACAGCACTATTCCCCAACCACTTAATCCAAATGTTAAAGATGGAGTCCTGTATCTATAGGCACGTTGCATCACAGATCCTTTATTGAATTACGTACGTAGCTCCTTGACACTTACTGAAATTGAAGGCTTGGTAATAGCAGCAGATACCCTCCCCCACCTCTCCATACACACAGTAGTTCCGACATTACTTAATAATTTCTGCTGTTGGTCTTAAAAAATAGTCTCAAGGAAGATGACCCTTTTGGCTAAAACTGCCCTCATTAGTTTAGGAATTCATTTAACTGTGGTTTTATATATTGGATGGCTTTTATTTCCCAGTGAACTAAACGGAGCTGGTGACTACTTATTTAAAATGTTTTTTCTCAATCAGCTTCTTATTCAAAGTGAGTACATGAACAAACTGTTATCTGCCATTACGGGCACATGAGAGATTTCTGTATTTGTGGTTTGTTTTCACTCTTCTCACTGGTTTGAAGTGGGCAGGCCTGTCTTGGAAAAAGGTGATGTCAGAATCTAGAAATGTAAGAATTGAAATCTGACAGTTGTTAGGTTGTTTGCTTATGCTAAATTTTCTAACTTTTTAGAACCCACACAGTGAAGTGTAAACCAGTGTGAGTATACCAATATTTCTCCAATATACCATGTTTTATTCTAGGGCTGTCCCTGGATCAGGACTTTCAGAGTCGACAGAGAAAGTGTGCGTCCTAGGTATGGTTTGGTTACACAATCTTAGCCACACCACGGAGCGTCTCCCCTGCTGGGTGGCTGACAGTGCTGTAAGCCGAACACGCATTCACACTGGACGGCAGTAGAGGAAGTTGTACCAGCGTCTGGTTCAAAAGTAGCTGCCGCCCACCATTAGCCTTTGAGCAGCCATCTGTAGCCAGCTAACGTTATCTAGTAAAGATGAAAAGGCATCCTTTCATTCATCATTCACTCTTCTGACGGTTTCTGTATTTGTGATGCATTTGCAAAGAAACATTACAAAGCCAGCCTGTTAAACTTGGCCAGCTTGTGCTGCATTCACAATGCCTGCAGGAATGCTAGTTTAGATGTGTTTTCATAGCCTAGCCTATTAGATGAGCTTGACCTCTGCATGCACAGCAACTTTTGCTCAGAATTAATGTTTCGAATGCTGCTTCATTTGCTCAGCACAAGTAAGTAAATGAAATCATTCAAAACACAAACTCCTTGTGTGCATTCGCCTGTAAGTTATTGCTAAATGCCACACTAATTACAACCTACTACATCCATGGCATCGCCTAATTCTATTTAGCTAGATGTTTGGCTGACTGCCACATAATATTCTTAACATGATTCATAAAATCAGTCTAACATTTGATTCTGTGGTCAGTTGTAGTTGACTAAGGTCTCTTGCCACCGTAGGAACAGTGGTTACATAACCTTCAAAATGGGCATGCGTCGTAGGTGTGCTCCAGTACTGAAACAAATAGCACTAATATTACACCTCTGGCAATCTGTAAACTTTGTCTGATGAAGGTGGCAGCATCTGGAGGCAACACCTCTAATCTACACACACACCTTCAAGTGCACACATAGGAGTGCACAACAGGAGTGAGGCTGCAAAAATGGGCCCCGCGCTACAGATATTGAGCATCATCGACAAATATCTTTTCTTGTAAGATGTCTGGTGTAAACGCCAGTGTTACGAGGTCACGCGTTTATTAATCGGTGGAAAAACTCTACTTCCATCGCAGTTAGTTTTGTGGTTCACTCATTTTCAGACAAGACCCGGTTTGTGAAGTTTACAGTCTGCCATGCTTTTGCTCCTGCATTGCTCTGTGTACAATGACGCAGCAAAAAAACAAACAAACAAAAAAAAAAACCACACAGAATTAGTGCTACGATTGACAAAATGCAAGTTGACTTGGGGTCTTCTTGACTGATGACTTGAATCATCAACTTTAGGGGGCAGCCCTACTTTATTTCCCAAACATTTACCACGCTCATAAAGGCAAAATAGCCAGAAACGCTTGTGGAAGAAAGCACCGTATATTGTGGACGAGTTGTGTTCAATTTGATGGACTTGTTTGCTTATGCTGCCAGAAAGACACCACTGTCAGTCAAATCTAATCAAACCACACCACACACAGTGGCGAAGCAGATTAATTGCGTTTTTGAGGGTAAAATGTTATTCATTTATGAAAGGGACTTATTTTCAAACTCTCTTTTTGATTGTTGCTGCTTTAGACACAAATCTTTAATAAGTTTTTTAAAGAGTTTTTTTAACTCTCTTAATAAGTAGAACTGTTATAGAGAAATAGATACACAGATGCAGTGTATCAGTCTATATGCTGGCCAAAAATTGCAGTACAGAAATGCCAAATATCTGTTAGAAGTCATTTAGAAATGGTGTCACCATAACAAAATCAGTCCACCAGAGAACCAGAGTTTTATTTTTCACTTTCATTTCATTTTGTTAAATGTCACACTAAGTGCATTTCTTGGTCACAATTCTTTGATAACCAAATTTAAAGGATCAATATTTTTTTTGTTAATGTTGTGTGTTGATGTTCAACAATCAATATTGGACCACACATTGTTACCATATTATATTTTTTTAGAAAATCCCTCTAATATCAATGCCAGTATTGGTCTCAAAACTCCATTAATGTCAGGCTCCACACAGAAATGACAAGCTTTAGAAGAGAGTATTGACCATGGTATGCCCTTTTGAGATTTTAACCTTTTCCACTGGTGAACAAAGCTTTGCAGAGCCACATTTGCTACATTTGCCTGCTCATCAACACTTGCTATATGAGGAGAGAAAAAATACTCACAGATAGCTTGATTCATTTCCACAGAGTTTAAATTCAGCAAGATAAAAATCACATAGCGTTAGTTATCTTCACAATCACTTCAGCTCCCACTTCGTGTTTAATCCCTAAATTAGGCTCCATTAGTTTCACTCACAGCACACATACTGGCCTAGAATCCTGGCTCACGGTGTCAGTTGGCAAATCAACACTAATGCACTTCTTACCTGTTTTCTACTAGTGTCAACAAGGCTCTGGACTATACCGTGAGTGGCAGATGTAATAGTTTCCTCACCACTGCCCAAGCCTGCTGTCATTACAGCAGCTCCTCCTCCATGAGAAGATAGATGGCAACATCAGATAGAGTGTTGCTTGGCTGCCTGTCAAGTTTGCTTGCAATCAAATAGAATCCCCCATTTAGTTGGTTACAACGACTTCTGCAAGTGACGTCAAGAACTTTAGCTTCACCTTCTTAACAATAAATATCCATACACATACCCACACAGACACATATGTGCACACACAGCTAGACAGTTAGCATGCTCTGCCAGGGACGTCCTACTTGACTAAGAGCCTGAAAAACACATTGAAACTAAATGCTGATTTAGTAACTGCAGAGCTGTCTCTGTTACTATCGCTGAATGTTAGACTGTGCACCTAATTACATTATACTCCAAATGCATGTTGTGAAAGCTTAATTAGGAGTTTTGTTTTCTATATATGCAGTCTCAGAATGAATATACATGGGAACCTATTTTCCAACTAAAACAGCCGCATTTTCAAAAGTCAACACATGGCCAAAATTCTCATTTCAAAGCTCATCCTTTTCATGCATAGCAATCTCATATGCAGTGAAACCAAACAGTTCATAAATCATTGAGGTGAGTGAGAGGAGTAGTAACAAAAAAAGGGGGGGGGGGGACTGACGGAACTCATTATAAAAGATGGATGGATGAATGGGGAGATAAATCCAGGAGCCAAGAACAGGACAAACGTGATCTATTAGGGAATACACAGTTCATATCCAGCATTTGCGTTTGTGTGTGTGAATGCAGTTGTGGTGTCTTTTGATGCCAAGCACCTCTTGGACCCTCATTCATCCATCTACCCATTCATTGATTCAAAAAGTGACTTGAGAATTAATTAGGACCGTCAGAAACAAGCATCTATAAAAGAAGAGCCAAACATGAGAGGCTGTGGGTACTGTGAACAGCGTTTTACACTTCGAATGTCCAAGGGAGGCTTGGAATCATCTAGAGTCACTATCATCATTCCCACTGTCTGTGTTAAGCTCTCTTCCACTAACTGGGAAGCTGCTCAGGTTTACCCACTTCCAGACAATTAAAACGAGACATGTCACAGAGATGACTTCAAGCAGCAAACCTCTTTTATTTTTCCCAACTCCTTTTGGGAGAGATGACATCTCAATCACTGGCCTGACTTTGGCTTTTGAAGTCCCTGTCAATCCCCACACTGATTTAAGGCCAAAGTGTGGCACTGTGGCGTCCAAGCCAGAGCAATCCATGCTGCATAATTCAACACTGCGCTCAAACCTGTCTCATTAAGGATCCTGGCTATGGTCCATGGCTCTGGGTATGAGGCTTTGAGTGACAGATCTGTTGCCAGCTTAGTACAAACAGACACAGACCAAGAATAAGCCTGAGCTTCAGATTCAGCTTCGGCCCCTCTCAAGCCTGGCAAAAACCAGCACCGACTCCAGTTTTAGTATGTGTCCGACATGTGACAAGCACCAACCAAACTGCAAAAATTTACATCAGTCCTAACTCCAAGTCACTACTATTTTACCCTGCAGTTGATTGCAAGTTGGAAAGCAGGGGTTCTATTTTCTGACCAGCAAAAACAAAATAAAAAGTGGATTGTACTCAGGGGTTGGATATGTTTTCTCAAACTCACTTGCACAACATGTCAAATGCACATGGCTGGCCACACAGTCTATAGTAAACACATTATATTTTCAGTAATGTATGCTGTTAATTAAAAAGACTTCGAAGTTTGATTTTCAACATGGCATGTTTTTAAATGCTGTGTTAGTTGGTTCAACGAAAACTTTCTGGTTCTTGTGAACAGCCAAAAAACACTTTACTGCAGGGGTCCATATTTTCCCCCCTTGGTAGCTCGATTGCAGAGAGGTCGGTAATGACGTGTTTGTCACTTTCAACTTCCCACCGCCGACCATAACGAATGTCACATCAGCCCCCAGTTAATGTTTTGGCCTTAACTCTTGCTCTGCCTCAAAATCCAATCCAGGCAGTTCCTCAGCCCAGGGCCCGACCTCAGACGGAATTTACTTCAGCCAAAGTGACTGCCACAGCCCAGAGCCAAAAAAGATTTAGGAAAATCAAAGATTCATCTGCATGAATGCACAGTTTGCCACATTTGACTGACGTGGTGAGAGAGGAGGATATTTGCCTCCTGCATCAGTGAGAATTTCATTTAGCAAGTCGGCAGAGGTGGGAGACGCGCACTGACCTGCCAAATGAGGGGGGCAGGTGATAATCACAGCTCTGCACAAGAAGTTGTTGGTGGCGGTCGTCACCCTGGCCCACTCAGCATCCTGTTGAAACATATACACAGAAATACAGCTTTATTTAATAAGCAAGTTACACAGATTTGCTAGTACATTACATTACATAACATAGTACATTCTTTGGGGTGGTGGAGCTATTTATAAGTGTAATTTTCTGACTGATGTTGGACACAATATATTTCAAATATAGTATGCACAAACTGGAGTATTTAACTGGAGTTATTTCTTCTTTCTGATAGCTGACCCCTTATTTTCATAAGTGCATGTTTTAAATTACATTTACCTTTTTGGAGCCAAATTCTGCATACATTAATGCAGACATGTTTTGCAATATGTTTATACATAAACCTTGACCATTTAAGAAATCAATTCACGACACGCGCCATTAAATGTCATATATTTCCCGACATGCTACTGTGTTCATTAAGCATGTATGTAACAGCAAAGGAAAAATTGCTTCTAAAGAGATATTTATACATAGTTTTATAAATTAAACTTATTTCTTTCTATCAGATTGTGATTTTATGGATGTGGATTCTGACAATCTGCTGATAGAAGGAGATAGGCTAGTAATTTATGCAAATTACATGGTAAAATAAACTTTAAAAGGTGTTCTACTGTCTATCACTGATTTTTGAATCGCTGCAGACAGCCTTGCCCTTGCAGCTGCAGAGCTCTCATGTGCTGGCTCCCTTGGTCTCACATGTATTTCCGCAAACTTAAGCCTCTGGTGAAAATTAAATCTCACCCACCACAGAACATCACTGTACAACATAGAAAGCTCTTGTCTTCTGAGACGTAAAACAACTAGATATTTTTGGGTACTGAAAATTAGGAATTCAAGTTACTATATTTTTTAGCTCTCTACTAACTTTAGGATTATTTAAAAAATATATTTTTATTCACAAGGCGATAACACAGTAAAGCCCCTCTGTAATTAACAATTCATATCTTCCGGCACCACTGTAACAACCCTCAGCTCTTTAGAGCAGAGGCTGTTAGCTTTTTCAAGGTCAGAGCTGAAAATTAAAGGTGTCCCACCTCCACAAGTTTGGACAAGCTTTCCTCAAAGTCTCAAGGAGGCCAATTAATTTATTTTCACACTCATAAAATGTTGATTTTATATTTTTTGGTTTGTATGTGCATGGCACTATTGCCTTGTGGCAAGAAGGTGCTGGGTGTGAAGCCAACCAGGCCTACTGGGGCCTTTCTGTGTGAAGTTTGCACGTTCTCCCCGCGCCTGTGAGGGTTTCCTCTGGGTCCTCCGGTTCAGCGTAGGTGAACTGGAAACTCTAAGTTGCCAGTAGCTGTGAATGTGTCTGTCTGTCAATATGTGTTAGCCCTGTGATAGACTGGCAAAATGTCAAGGGTGTGCCCTGCCTCTCACCCAATGCATGCTTGGATAGGCTGTAGCGCCTGTGACCCTGCAAATGATAAGTGGGTATAGAAAATACTTCCTTTTTCTCATTCTTACTCTGATTATTACTGTGGTGTACTTTATTATTGAGTCATTTGATTTTTTTTCAGGTAATGATTAATCGTTTGATTATTTAGTGTATACATTTTTAAGGCCACAACTAATAATTACTTTTATTATTGAGCTGCCTTTTTTCTTGACTAATCGCCTAACCGTTTGGTCTATAAAAATTAGTAAAGAATGCCCACCACAATTTCCAAGAACCCAATCTTGAAATTGTCTAAAATCCAAAGATATTAAGTTTACTATCACAGAAAACTAAGAAAACCAACAAATATTCACGTGACCTGTGATTTTTGGCATTTGATTGATTATCAAGATAGTTGACATGTTGATTGACTAATTGATTAATCAACTAATTGTTTCAGCTCTAATAGTGTGTCAGAAAATCACAATTCCCCAGAAACCAGAGTGACATCTTCAATTTGCTTATTTTGTCCCACCATATGTTCAAATTTACCATGATATAAACCAGAAAAGCACCAACTACTCTCTTTTAAGAGGCTGAAACCAGTTAATTTTTGGTATGTTTGCTTGATGAATGACATAAACAACAAATTCATTAGCAAAGTTGTTGTCAATAATTTTCTCTCGATCAACTAATTGATTAATCGACTAATCGTTCCAGCACTACTTTGGAGTATATTAGGAAATGCAGACAGAGACAAACGGCAGTCTCCTACCTGAATGAATTCGGTATTCAGTTCAGTATTCTGCAGTCTATAATCCAATAATTTAATATTGTATCATCTTGTAAACAAAATTCAATATTTTATGCTGGAAAAATCAATAAATACACAAATATATACATAAACAGTAGAAATAAACAATATATTGAGGTAAAGCTCTACATTTAAGGGTGGATGGAGCTTTCTTGGTCTTTCAGCTGTGGATAAGGGAGACATTCAGGCGGAACAGACAGTGCCTTCACAGGAGACAGCCTGTTTCCCCACTGAGGATGCTGTTATCTCTGTGTCGCGCCTCATCAATCCCTGATTGAGCTGTTACTGTACTCTACCTGCCATATGGCCGTCACAGCAGAACCCAGCCGGACATTCTTCCACCCAACATGTTCTGCCAGACACTCTGAAAGCTGTTGGGTGCCTCCCTGTGGAGAGACAGATATTACACTTCAAGGTGGGTTTTAAACCCATAGATGCCCTCCTTCCCTGAGTGGGCAGAGTGCTTAAAGGGTCACTTCACCCAAATTACAAAACAACAAACCCCTGGTAGTGTCTAGCCAGCTGTTCGGATAATTCCATTATATTTGCCAAGATTTTGATGTATCTGCCTCTAAGACTTCTGACGACACCCCAGTGCAGTAAAACATTTTGTTTGTGATGTTCAAGCAATTAGAAATTACATTTGAAAAACTCATCAGCAACGTCTCTTTTGGGGAAAAATCATAATAATTCCTTCAGGAAATAGCTAAAAGGCCATAATAAGAAAATTGCTGCAGATGAAAAAAGTGAAAGAAATGTGCTAATGCACAAGTTTGGAACTAGAAAAGCTTTGTTGCCATTTTCTTTAAAGCCACGTGTGTCCTTTGTAGGCCTTCAGCCCTTTTACACTCCTCCACTATGAAGGTTCAGAAGCAATAGCACAAAAATAGAACAGTAAGGAACCATAACTTTCATGCTGAGGGAGCTCACAGAAAAATCCAATACAAGACCACAGCTCCAAATGTTTAAATGGTCCCAATCGATGACGCATCGAGCACAAAGAAAGGCAATGTGTTTGTTGGGACAGGGCTTGACTGAGATGTGCAGACTGTGTTGAGGGGCCGGATTCAAAGTTTTATTAGAGTAGAGAAGAAATCCAATGTGGTCTCAAGTTTTGAAAAACCACTCAAGTCAACAACATGCGGTCTGAGGAAGGATATGAGCTGTGTACCTTTATCTTGAACTCCTGAGCAGAACCTGGAGTGCTCTCCAGCAGCGGCAGTACCCCTCCAGCTGCTGCAGCATACATGAGGAAGAATAGGAAGGACATCTGTGATGGCTCCATGCCAAAGACAGACCTGCTACACAGTCCCATCTCCTCTTTTAGTTCTGGCAGAAAGGGATGAATGAATACATACTGTCGCTCACACACACGCAGTAATGATATGCTTTTCCCTGCAATGACAGTGTTCTGCAAAGTTATACACCATTACAAATGTAAATGCCTTTTTAGCCTGCAGTCAGTAAATCTGGTACTGCAATGTATTGGAATATAAATCTAACCTACCAGCATGAATGACAGTGTCCACACTGAAATATCTCAACACATGCTGGATGGACTGTCATGACATTTGGTACATACTTTCAATATTCTCAGAGGATGAATGCTAATGACTTTGTTGACCCCTTGACCTTTCATCTAGCACCATCATTAGTTCACATTTTAAATGTATCCAGTACTTTAGTTTATGACCAAATACCTGCAAAACAGCATTCCCATCAGCCTTGGCTGTTTTTTTCTGTTTAGTGCTAATTTGCATGGTAGCAAATGTTAGCATGCTAACACACTAAGCTAAGATGATGACCAACATTGTACCTTCTGCATTGTGCGCTTGTTAGCATGGAAACCGCTACTATATGAACTACTATCACTTTTACATTTACTTCACTATGACTGCTAAGGATCAGAGACAAACTTTGGACCTCAACTTTTATTCATCTTAATTTATTTTTTTTTACATTGAGCATCAAAGAGCTGCTATCATGGCTGTACACTCAGTCATAGTTTTGTCACCAAAAATGTAATTAAAGCATCTAATTTGCAATGGAAACAATCAGATTTGTATGCTACACTGTATCTAATGTCTTTATTAACATTACCATAAATCTCTAACTTTGTCCCAAGACTGACACAGAGTAGAAGGAACTCAACATGTTCTATTGAGGAAGATAGAAGAGGTGATATTTAAAGCTAGTCTTAACCCTGACCTGCAGTCCAAGCATGTTGCTCAATGTACGAGTGCAGGGTCATACTGTCTAGTTCAACAGCATTGGGAGTCTTCGAAGGATCCTGGACACATACTGTGGCACACAATCTGTCAATCTGAGTGCAAAATACAGTCACTACAACACGCCCACACATGATGATTTACCACTGTGAACCAAAAGCATCCCATTGATACAGATAAAAAACAAAAAAATTGCTGGAGGCTGCCAAATATGATTCTAGCAGGACATTTCCCCCCACATTTTCTACTTCCCACTGCTACTCTAACCATTTATCCTGGGCAGGAAATGTCGTTGTACTTTGTTGTGTGATAAATTTACTCTTTTCCCATCAATCTATAAGCACGCTGCATCATAAATGTAAAATACCATTACCACATCAATTTGGGACTTCTCATTAATTCCCAGGATAGTAAGGATGTTGGACAGTAAAGCTGATTATAAAAAAATATGGTTGTAAAAACTGGCCTCTAAAGAACTACTGTATATCTGCTGATGTACAGTATGCTGTATAGCGTCTTATTCTCTGCAGAAGTCAACAAGAAATTAATTAAACCACTCCTCAGCTTTGTAAGTATCATATTTGTCCACTGAGAGTTGTGGTTATTTAGCTGATCCCTATCAGATATTTCTAAGCATTGGGGAGGACAGCTCTGACTGAACATAGTCCTAAGTACATACTATTGCTGCATAAGTCTGTTGCCTCACCTTCCACAAGAGCTGGGTGAGATCCACTAGCACCACTGGGGAGAGAGCAGGGATACTGGTTCTGTAGGAGCGAACTTTGGCACCTGGCCCGCCCATGTGGTGCACCTTCTTGCCACTATTGAATTGGGGATAGGTCTCTAAGCCCAGCTCCTTAATGAGCTCCAAGATGTGTGTTTGGGTGCTGAAAGAGAAAGGAAGTCATTTTTTTATGATGCTTATGTTTACAGTTTTTCTGGATTTGAGCTGATACATAAACATGATCCTAAATGCATTTATTCTGTGTTTAGAGAAGTGGGCTCGAGAATACAACATTGTCTGAGTGAGTCCTTGAACAACCGGAAAAATCTCATTTCACAAGTTCTCTATTTGAGCTGCTCTGTTGCCAGCAGTTGACTACAGATTGTAGCCCATTAGCTAGACAGCTCCTAGATACAAATATGTGAGAGTTTGTTACTTTGATCAGAGCAGTCTGTGCTGTGAAGTGGTCTGAATGGTCTGAACTGAAATTTCTCATGAACATCCTTGTTCAAATAGGACTTTAGAGTTACTGTACAATAATTCCTCCAGAAGGTATGAGAAATTAGGCAGTTTTGAGATAAGCTGGTGGAGACGGTGTAGTCCCTCATTCGTCCAGCAGTGTTCTATCGTAGAAAAGGTTTCAGTCGTAGTCATCTGGACACTGTTTTCAGAATCAAGACGTTTCAGCTCCCATCAAGTCATTCTCAATTGTGAAAAAATGGGGGGGAGAGAACTGGAAATTTAAGTTACTCTGTGTTACATAAGCCCTGCCCTCAGGAAGGAATCTGCCTGAGCATCTGTTAATAGCTAGTTTCACCTGAAACTGACCTAATTGTTTCCAAGATGGCCCAGTAATCAGTAATCAGGCCTATTGTTTGTTTGTTTGTTTGAAGATTCTAAGTAGAGAGTAGAGTTGGTTTGAACGGGGCATCAAGGAAGCCATTTTTGTGAAAAAAGAGAACCCCTCTTTGAACAGAAATGGTGGTCTGAGATTTAATCTGCCCAAAGTCTATCAGAGTGTATTATCACCTTGGTCACGCCAATCACATGCTAATCAGGTACTTAACAGTGATGAAGTAGATGCAGCCAGAAAACAATAGGCCTGATTACTGATTACTGGGCCATCTTGGAAACTATTAGGTCAGTTTCAGGTGAAACTAGCTATTAACAGATACTCAGGCAGATTCCTTGAGGGCAGGGCTTATGTAACACAGAGTAGCTTAAATTTCCAGTTCCCGTCCCATTTTTTTCACATTTGAGAATGACTTCCGGATGGGAGCCGAAACGTCTTGATTTTGAAAATCAAGTGTCCAGTCATCTGGACACTGTTCTACGATAAGCTGGTAGATGTGATCTAAAATAGCTCTTATTTGGATCTCCATTTACCTGTTACCAGTGCAACAGCTACTCTTCCTGGGATCCACAGGAGAAAAAAAAATCTTGTTACATACTGTATATACAGTATGCATAATGTAAATAATGTAATATAATCAGCAGTACCGCAGCATACACACTGCAATCAAAGGCCTTCTGACTACAGTACCAGCCTATTAGCACAACAATGAACAATACACATCAACATTCTATTCTTTTCACACTAAATTATGTAAACCTTCATATACTTACAAGGTGATACACTAATACATAATATTATTGAATCATTCTATAACTCATTAGTCTTTTAAGCTTTTTTTTTTAAAGTAATCTTATTCAAAGTATTTCTGATAAATGGGCAATTACAGCACCTTAATTGCTTATATGATTGACATCAATATTCTTAAAACTCAAAATCCTCAGCTTGTGTCTCCAAGATAGTGTGTCTGATCATCATCCATCTTTACCCGCTTATCCTTGGCTGGAGCCAATCCCAGCTCACATCTGGTGGGCAGGTTCAAACCCAGAACCTTCTTGCTGTCAGGTGACAGTGACAGTTAATTTGTTACAATTATCATGTGGATGAAGCTTGTCTAACTGAGGTCTAAATGTTCTGCCTGTTCTGACATTACAAACCCTAATTATTTTGGAATTAAGTTCTTCTGCACTGCTTCCTATGACTACATAGTGAAAAAGGTGAAATGTCTGACTGACTTTCAGTTGCATACTAGCAGCTCGCTCCAGAATCACTGATTTAATATTTGTCTTATGTTCAGCGCAACTCTGCTGCATTTAAATCACTACTAAATGGTTTTCAGTATCATAAACAAAACAACAAATTATTATCATGAGCAAAATGTTACTCTGTTTCTGTTCCTGTCAACTGGAAAATCCCCATAAGACATAACCATCCAAAAGAATAAAAAATATCAACTGGAGTGACTTTTAAAATGTTACTTTAACGTGAATTGTCTTGGTTTCCTCTCTTATTATTTATTTGATCAACATTACCTTCCTACCCACTGCCCTCCAAAGTCCCAGCAATCAACACCACTGGCTGCTGGTATTTCAGTGGACACTGTGCGACCTCCCACCCGATCTGCATGGCACACCAGACATGATTTAGTCAGAACAGCGCCTCTTTTCAACAATTTCACAACCAAAAGAATCCAGTATAAAATGACTCACCATTTCAGATTACTTTTGCTTTCAATCATGATACAATTTTACAAACCTTTTCCTTCCGCTATCAGTATTCTCAACTTGGCATTCCTTTTTCTGAGCAAATGAGCTGCACTCAGTCCAGATAGTCCGGCGCCAACAATAACAACATCCCAAATTTCTGTAGTCATAGTCAAGCTCTAGTGACTACGTTTTTTTGTGCCAACTTAGCGTGTGCTGGCAAACCATGGAATCAGAAACAGAACTTGTATTCCCTTTTCTTCTCTGTATCAATTAGGTTATCTTTCAAAGCCTGGGCTGCTTTCATAATAGTGCACTTTGGAACTGTGAACAACTGAGCTTGTGACCCACTTGGCAGAGAATTGGCTGTGTAAATTCCAGCAATAAAAGCCAGGAGAAGGCTTTTGATTTTTAAACAGTAGAGACATTGTCAGATGTAAAGTCTTGTGCATTTGCAACACTTAAAAAATATGCAAATGTTCAAAATATTAATGTTTAAAAATAAATTATAATAGTAATTAAGTTATTCTGTTAACAAGCAGTGTGTTTGTAAGGCAAGGCAAGTTTATTTATTTAGCACATTTCAACAACAAGATAATTCAAAGTGCTTTACATAAAACATAAAAGTCATCAGGACAAAATGTAAAAGAAAAAAAGGCAATATAAAAGTACATTTAAATACAATTAAAAATAGTTCAATAGAAAATAAAAATAAGATAAAACAGGAGAGTAAAAGTTACAGTGCAGTGTAAAATATTAATCGAAAGCCTCAAATTTGATTTAATTAAAGGCAGTGGCAAACAGATAAGTCTTCCGCCTTGATTTTAAAGACCTGAGAGTTGTAGCGGATCTGTTTGTTCCAGATATGTGGTGCATAAAAACTGAACGCTGCTTCTCCATGTTTAGTTTTGACTCTGGGGACAGAAAGCAGACCTGTCCCAGACGACCTGAGAGGTCTATATGGTTCATAACGTAGCAAAAGATCGGAAATGTACTTTGGCCCTAAACCATTCAGTGCTTTATAAACCAACAGCAGCGTTTTAAAATCAATTCTTTGAAAGACAGGAAAGTGCAGGAAGAAAGAATGGGAGAGAGGGAGGCACAATGCAAATACCACCTAGAATTTTTAAAATAGTAGAAATGTAATTGTAGTGTAGTGTAGTGAGAGAAACGAGAAAACACAAAATTACGGGAGAGAGAAGATGTTGAGTTAGTAATATGCAGTAATGTGATAAAAATGCATACAGATGGAGAGGGAGAGAAGGAGAGAGGAAAGAGGTGCATCATGGGAAGACTCCCTGCAGTCTAGGCCTATTGCAACATAACTAAGGGATGGTTCAGGGCTCAGCTGAGCCAGCCCTAACTATAAGCTTTATCAAAGAGGAAAGTCCTAAGCCTACTCTTGAATGTGGAGATGGTGTCTGCCTCCCGAAACCCAAACTGGGACCTGATTCCACAGGAGAGGATCTTGATAGCTGAAGGCTCTGGCTCCCATTCTACTTTTGGAGACTCTAGGAACCACAAGTAAGTTTTAGAGAGACCTGTAAAGACACTATTATAGTAGTTGAGCCTAGGGCTGCCTCGAGTAGTCAACGTAGTCAACGACATCGACACTGAAAATGTGTTGACACAATATTTTTAACCCACACATGGTTTGTAATTGTTTTTCTTCAATATCACTAAGTAATTGCTAGGTCTGATTCACCGGCTTTCTCTTACCAGCACTCCCTCTCCTTATTCAATCCATAGGTCGCTTGACCACAGCTGTGTCTCTCTTTCTCCAACACATTAACACAAACCAAAGGACGCTTCATGGTTTAACTATTTTTCAGCAAGACTGCAAGCCAGACTGTGGAGCCGTTTGACCAGTCTGATCGCTGGATTGGCCACCACAGCGTGACGTCTGGTTGCTCTTCTGAAACCATAGTGTTGTCTATTCATTAGTAAGGAGAGCTATTTAATATCTTTTGTCCTTGTAGCTGTCTAACATAAAGCCATAAAGTTGTCTACTTGCTGAACAAAAGAGGTCCCAGAATGGAGCCTTGGGGAACTCTGTATGTAATTTTTGTCCGCTCAGATGTGTAAATACCTATAGACACAAGGTAGTCCCTATCCTTTAAGTAAGGTTCAAACCAGTTTAATACTTTGCCAGTCCCACCCAGTTTTCCAGTTGGTTTAGTAATATGTTGTGGTCGACTGAATCGAATAATACCAAGACTGAAATTCTGCCACTGTCTGTGTGGATGTCAATGAAGACTTTAACAAGAGCAGTCTCAGTGCTGTGGTGTGATGTGAAGACATCAAAACAGTTGTTTAATGCCAAGAAGTTGTTCAGCTTTTGAAAAACAGTTTTTTCAGTGATTTTACTTGGGAGGTTTGATATGGGCCTATAGTTGTTCATTAGTGACGCGTCTAGATTGTTCTTTTTTAAGAGTGTCTTGATGACTGCAGTTTTCAGGGACCGTGGGAAGACACCTGAGAGAAGAGACGTATTAACAATTTGTAGAAGATCTAAGGCCATGCAATTAGAAACATTTTTGAAAGCACCTGTTGGCAAAATAGCAAGACAGCAGGAAGAGGATTTCAGATGTTATATAATGTCCTCCAGGTTTTTATGGTTGATAGGATCAATTTGTGTCATGCTATTTGAATTGATTTTAAGTGGACACAGGGATGACACATATCCTGTACCTGATATGGATGCACTGACTGCCTGTCTAATTTTCTGAATTTTGTCAGTGAAGGACGAGGACAATTCATTGCAGGCCCTGGTGGATAGAAGTTCAGAGGCTACTGACACAGGAGGGTTTGTTAGCCTGTCGACAGTAGCAAACAAGGCACGTGCATTATTATTGTTTTTGGCGATAATGTCAGAGAAGAAGGGCCGCCTTGCATTTCTCAGTTCTAAATATTAAATGCGAAGTCTCTTTTTATAGATGTCATAATGGACCTGGAGATTTGTTCAGCTTTACAGAACTCTCTTTTTTCTATTCTTACCAGCATGGCATTTCTTCATGGAGATCTTTTCTTATTAGAGACAGCCTTCACCTTAGTGGAGCATCATGGTGTGGAAAAGAAACCCTGAATAAATATTTCACTGGTGTTTTCATTAATGTAGCGTTTTGTGATCACCTCTGTTTGAACGTTTGTGTGCACAGAGATAGCACTCTCAAAGAAAACACAGGAGTGATCAGAGAGAGCAACATCAGTCACCACAACCTTAGAAATGTTCAGACTTGGAGATGATTAAGACCAGAGTGTGCCCCTTGTTGTGTGTGGGCTCTGTCACATGCTGAGTCTGTCCATAGTTATCAAGAACACAACACAGTTCTTTAGTCCCTCTGTCTTGGAGGTTGTCAACATGGATATTAAAATCACTAAGAATGACTACACAGTCTAAATGAACTGAAGAGCAACATATTCAAAAGAAGCAAAATTTCCATAAGACATCTTCTTGCATTGGAGGGAATCATTAAAAAAATGGCAACTCCACCTCCTTTCTTATGCACTCTAGCTTTGCTCATAAAATGGAAGTTGGGAGGCAAAGACTTGATAAGAACAGCTGCAATGTTGGTCTAACCAAGTTTCAGTTAATAACATGACATTAAGATTGTGCTTGATGATAAAATCATTGATTAAAAGTGTTTTTCCTGCCAAAGACCTGACGTTTAATAACGCTAAATTAAATGTGTTAAAAGCATTATCTGCCCAATTTTTTGTGACAGACTGTGGCTGAAGTGAAATGGATGCTAAATGTGATAAATTTGCAGAATCGATTGAGTGCTTCCTGTTTCTTAGCAGATTCACCATTCTTTTTCTATTACCTATCAAGACAGGAATACCAGTATGAGTGGTAATTTTATGAAAATGTGTTTATATTTCAAATTATTATGCTGTCACAGATGTGAATGACTTTTATTGTGAGTCAATCTGAAGTGAAGGCAACGCGGGACCATGCTGTCTTTTTAACAACTTCAGCTCCAAGATAAGCCTCAAAGAAGCAAGATGCGCCCAATGAGCCAACTCTAACTGTTTTGAAAAGCGTAAAAGTCTGTTTTTTTTACAGTTGTTATAATTAAGAGATGTTTTATTGAAAAACTCCAACTGGGACATACTTAATAAAACAACCATCACCCATTGAAAAATATATAGAATTGATTCACAGAATGGAGTAATTAATAGTAAATCAGTAGCAAAATGATGTCAAACTATTGCCAGTATGGCACATGACAAAAATTATAACTTAATGGGAGGCTGAGCTTGGAGAAGACATTGAGAATGAAACATGGGGGGGACCCCAAATCCAATGAACAATTATCAACAGATATTTTTTAACCGCAAACAGAATGATAAATGACAATCCAGATCTAACAGGAGCCTGCTGGAGAAAGTGTAGATAACAATCTGCTAACTACTTGCATGTTATTTGGTTATGTTCCAAGTTGATGAACTTCTGGACCGAAATCTTTCTTTTTATAAATGGTGTTCTGGAAATATCCCTGCAAATGAATCCCAAGACTGCAGCACTGAGAGTAATAACAAACTGAAACTACGGACAAAAACATTTGAAGAAAATGGCACCCACTCGTTATAAATAATGTCTCAGACCCATGAAAACAAACCAATTGAAACAAAAACATGATGTTAATTTTGCGTCATAATGCAACTCTTTATGAATCCGTCTACTCTTATTTACTCACCTTTTATTTCTTTTTTGTTTTGCTAATGAATTTGCTTTCTTTTTTTGACCTTAGTCTTTCTTTTCCTTTAAGAAATAAATAATACGATGGAAAAAAAAGAAAAGAGTAAAATATCAGGCCTGTGGAGGTAAAAGACATTAATGTCGGTGCAAAGTAGTTTGACTTGCATACTGTCACGGATACGCCAGGCTCCACCAGCCACTAACCATCCACACCTGCTCCCAATCATACTCCTGCTCCCCATTAGCTCCCAATCACAGCCTGCATAAAAGCCCTGCACTCACCTCAGTCTGAGTCTGACCTCGTTTGTGACAAGGACTCCATATGCTACTCAGCATAAGACGTTTTCTCCAGCGGTCTCCTGTCTCCAGCAATCTCCCTCTCCAGCGAGTCCTTCCTCCTACAGACTTCCCTCTCTCCATACCTACACACCTACACTATCTGGCAGTAATCCAATAAAGAACATTCTGGTTTCATCTCGGTCTTCCCTGCCTGTCTGTAACACATACAGCATGTGTATAGAAACCAAAGCGGTTCTTATGTGTTTTTAAAAAATAAATAAATAAAAACTTGACTGGTTCATTTTCTCCCAGTTGCTTACCAAGTGACAAGGACAGTCAGCTTAAGGTCCAAAGAACTGTTGAATTTCTTTAAAAGGGGGGGGGTAATGAGTTATTATAACATAGTTACATAGCAACAAAGGCATAAAAGACGTATATGTTTAATTTTTCTAGGACTCATGTAAGCAGTGAAACCCGCTGTATTCACTTGGATTGTTGCCTGTTTTCTTATGTCTTTCTTCATTTTTCCCCACTGAAGCTGTTTTCTAGCTCAACAAATACCAATCCCAGAGAAGCCAAACTTGGCAGGTGTATATGCTGTCCAACTGCTTAGGCAAGGCCAAAAACTCATGTTGCACAATGGTTACACATATTTGTATTTTTATTTTAATAGTAACTGTGATTATATCTGTGTGGAGCTAGTAATTAGCTACTGAATCTTGACTTGAGTTCAGCAGTTTCAGTTGTGGTTCCAATGGCCTGTCCTTTTTTGGATTTGAATCCAAGTTGATAAAATACCTAGAGTAAACAATTGCTCATTTGTATATCCAACAGACATGGAGCAACATTCGCAGTCATTTGGAGTCCACCTGATGAATTTAAGTTTAATTTACTCTCCCTTTAGCTCTGTTCCATTGTCCACCATTTCCCATAGGAAATATCTGGCACTTTGGCTGCTAAATACTCTGCTATGTTCACCAGCTACTCGCCAGCTATCAGGAAGTTTTTTGAGAAGCTGGTGTTGGATCATCTCAAAACCAGCCTACCCCCTGCATTGGACTCCTACCAAACAGGTCAATAGAGGATGCCATCTCCACAACACTTCACACCGCCCTGTCTCACCATAACATCAACACCTACATGATAATGTTGTTCATTGACTTGAGCCCCTCTAAAGCAGTCACTAAACGAGATGACCTTAGCAGCACCTCCCTCTGACTGTAACTTGACTTCCTAACCAGCAAACCTCTGTGAGGTTGGAATACCGCACCTCTTCCACTTTGACCCTGAATACTGGAGTCCCACAGGGCTGTGTGCTGATCCCACTCCAACACCATTATAGTAAAGTTTACTGGTGACACTATGGTGATAGGCCTCATCAGCAACAACAATGAGACAGTCTACAGAGTTGGGCATTTTAACATGTGGGTCTCCGGGGCTTGACTCGCTTTTGGAGCCAGCCTCAAGTAGCCATTCGAGGAATTGCAGTTTTTGGCACTTCCGCGTAGTCTTCATTTTTCAGCCCTGGAGGTTGCCGCTTGTTCAGCCCTAAATATATATCTTGTTAAGCTTTGAATATAGCACAGTTATTAGCAGACCCATGTGTTGTGTTTACTGTCACTGCTCAGGGATAAATCTTGTTTGTGTATGCCATTGTTTTTCAACTAGCAGCTATGTGTGAGAGGCACAACCTGGGGCTACAATCAGCCACTGTTATGATATTTATATTTGCACTGCAGCCATACCATACCATAGTCCTGGGGGTCAACATACATAATAGACATCGGAGTCTTACCTATTTCGTCAAGGTAAGGGAGGGTTGAGAGATTTCAGCTAAACCAAACTTTCAAATCCAAGCAGACACATACAAACAAGCTAATTTTGAGCAGAAAAAGCAACATATTTTTACCCAGTATGTGTTTTGTTGGAAAAATCACATTTATTAACATAATATTCCAACAAAAATATTTGTGTTAATGTGTACAGTTCCTCGTTCTTAGGTTTCCACATTCCACCTGTCCACCTGTCTCTGAAGATCCTACGTTTTACTGCTGTACCAGCAGTTGGATGTAACATCCAACACAAGCAATACCTGCGGAGGGCATATTCCACAACATATGTACTGTATATAACAATGAATATAACATAGTTGTGTACACCAGCACAACAAAACGCTGTGCAATGACAGCAAAGCTGATTCTAATCTAACCTAAATTAATTTTGTCTGTCTGATGTTTGGTGCTTGGCAGGTAACAAGAGGAAGTTTGTTCAAATGATTCTTTTTCTTCATATTAAAGACATTAGGAAAACAGGAGGAGTACCAGTTTTATGCTTTTAAAGCACTTAAATATAACTTCAAAATTCACCTCATACCTAGACAAATATTGCTTTCCATAATAATGTCTTTAAAGTAGTTACTTGGAATAGTGCATATGAACTAAGCTGCTCAAATTTTGAAAAGAGTGGGTGTGTGGGGTCAGCAGGTTTTAAGATGGATCTGACTCTTTCTCTGACAACTCTACTTTAGCAGCTGGTGGCTTTAAATATAAACGTTTTTCAAAAAACTTGCCCAAAGCATTTCAAATATATGTGGTGACTACAAGAGAAAAATCACATGAAGATTTAAAAGTAGTGTTTACTAGTTTTATACAACTGGAGATAAAACTCTTTATCCTTTATCACTAATCTATTTTCTGCATGTTTCTACTGAAGGACACCCCACCATTTCTTATTTATAAAGGCTGTTTCCTCATAGATTTGGCACAGAGACAAGCTTTATAGTTTTTTTCAGACATCCTGGTAATGTATACAAACCTAGGTGGCTCGTGTTTTTGGCTGAGCAACCAGTTTCTTGTCACTTGAGACCTCACATTCTCTCTTTGTCTTCCTTATTATTTGAAACCACGGACATCTAACAAATGAGAGGTGCTAAAGTGGTGTATTGTGTATGCAGCAAGTAAGAGGGAGTGTACAGTAGCTGTGTGTTTCCTTGTGCAGGTGGAGGCAGATGATTTTCTCCCAAGTTTAACATGTTTGACTTATTTCTTTTGTTTGTTTTCATCCAAATAAATGAAAAGTTAAGTTAATGACTGACATGACCTTGTGCAGACAGGCATACAGACAAGCAAGTAAATATTATTGACTATAGATAAAGCAGCATTGTGTTGCAGATGTTTTGCTTTCAGTACAGTTAATTTCTCATCAAATTAGCACTCTGAGTTTCCAGCCACCTCATCATCAGAAACCCCATCAAATTGTATGGCCGGCTGTTCCTCCAGTTTCGCTTGTTTACCCAGGGATTGCTTCCTATTGTTAGTCAGCTGCCAGGGCACTGATTTCCTCTGGCACATTTCTGTTGATTTTATAATTTTGTTTCCTTTAGTTTTGGTGGTTGTGGTAATTACAAAGCATTTGGGAAAGTTAGACGGTGTTAAACTCAATATTAACAGCTGAATAGCAATACCAAGTTAACCTCCTGGTAAGCAGGTAAAACAGGTGGAGCAACCATCCAATCAGAAGGCTTTATGGTAATAAGGAGGAAGTAAAGGAGGAGCTCCCAAAAAAGGAAGAGCACCAGGCAACACACTGCTGCTTGCTCCTTTGTATTCCGTTGCCAGACGTTTGGATGTAGTATCTGCTTTCAGGTAATATCAATATAAACTTGTTGTTCTACATCCATGCTTTTTTAATTCCTCATGAATTTGTCTATAAGCTCACAGTTCTTACCAGTTGAGAAAACCAATTTCATATGCCAATATACTGTATATTGTACATGTTTGTTATAAGCTCATTTTAACCACTTGCTTGTAATGCTTTTATTTGAAACAGGACCACTATGTTCAGACACTGCTGCAGTCGTTTGAGGTCAGCTTTCATCTTCAGCTGCCCGCCTTGGTTGTCTGTCTTCTTGTTATGCACTGCAAGTCTCTTGAGCACAGGTAAGAATACAGACAAACAAGCACACACGTTATCTACTACACTGTATTGGTATAAAATGAAGCATCTTTCATTGAAACATTCATGTGTCTTTTCTGTAAGACACAGGCCTCAGCGGTGTAAGCTTCCCCATGTGTTACCATGGCGCTCACTGTCTGTCCAATCAGGCTTTGAGATTATACCTCCAGATGACTGTTGACTCCCTAATGTTCCAGGGATTTGAGCTCATATGTTTTCTTCTTTACGGTGGGACTCTTAATAAACTGAGCTGCAGATCTCAAATACACATCTAGTTTGAAAAAAGTATATTTGGAAAGTTTTCTTTATGCACAATATGTAAAGAGTATTTTTTAGTATTTAGGATTAAGTGTTTCTTGTACATTAATACAGTTCATTACACTAATTATCTTTCACTTTACAATTGTTATACTTTTATGCACTTCTAAAACTAAACTGAACACTTGAATACCTGATTAGCGGGCCACATACTTTTTAAAAGCCCTTTTGAGTCTAATTCAAGCTCTCTTGTGTGCAAATGAAGAAAACCTCAATGGAAAATGTATTTTTTAGGTCTCAACAGATGAAGACAAGACGTGAATGACCTTGTGGAAGCAGTAAAAAGCTGCATAGTATTCGCTTTGCCAAGACTTACATGTATACTTGACCTCTGATTCAGAATTTCTTCTGGAGTGCTGCCTATTGAGTTTTTTCGATTGTAACTGCCTCTTGAGTTTTTTCGATTGTAACTACTGTATGAAATTTGGGATTAAGAAACAGCAAATATGTGTCTGTGATTAATTTCAAGACTTGAATTTCTTAAGAATTGAAATGCACACGAGGGATGCAGGTGACGTCCACCAGCCCGCAGACCATCCAGAAGGCAGAGGGAGAGAGTGTGACTCTGGGCTGTACTTACACACTGAGCCCTTTGGACACCGGAGAACTTGACATTGAATGGTCTGTGGTCAGTCCAGACACCACGCAGAAAGATCAGATGGTAAGAAGCAGAATGAGAAGAGTGCAAATTATGCTATAAATGTATATGCAGGGTCTGATATACAGTATGGTTTTGTGTGTGTGTGTGTGTGTGTGTGTGTGTGTGTGTGTGCGTGTGTGTGCATTTTCTAAGGTTGGAAAAAAAAACTGTTTAAAAGCAATTAATTGGAATTAATTAGAAGTGTACCAATTAAATGTTTCTCTATCTTTCCCTAAAATTAGTACCAAATTATAAAGTTCTTTCCAGGAAATGAAAATTATGGACCCATGCACAAGCATGTCACCCCCACCCGCCACCCCCCTTTCCTGTCCATAAAGGCAAAAAACCCTATCTAATACATTCAGATTTCACACATCTTTCAAATTCTTGAAATTCAAATTCTTCTCATTTTTATGTGATGTGCTTGTGCCTCTACGTCTAAATCAGAATTCAGTTTGGGAGACGGGAGTGTGGATGAACTCCTACAACCTTTTAATTTCACAGGAATTAGTTGTTTAACCCATTTGCCTTTTAAATTAAATGAGTCATTATTGTTGGAGAGTTGACAGGATGTTTTTCCCCCTTATCTCTACTCTTAGGCAGCAGACATTTGATCACAATCAATACAAGGACTGACCAGGTCCAGTATGTGCTGCTATAGACAAGTGACCAGTGCAGATTGTTGGTTCTTGTGCAAATTGAATGCTTTGTACTGCAGTTAAACACTTAAACGGTTCCAGCTTTTTATTCTAAATTAATCTAAGTATTTATCTACTGCAAACTTAAAGCTGCCTTAATCAATTTTTGGCCACTAGATGGCAGAGGAACTCAAAAACAAGCTGAGAAGCACACAGCCCTAGCATATTATCACACTATTAAGTTGTATGCTAATGTCTTAGCAAACAATTGCCTATTTACACATGTAGCAGACAGGAAACAACATTATCCCAGTAAGATACAGAACAACATAAGCGTTCATTTGGGCCCCTTGTTTCAATGTCAGTCCACTATACATTGTTCTTTATCTCTCCGGGTTGGTCTACATGAATAGAGAAAAATATATGGTTCTTTAACTGCTAGATGGGTTTATGAGAGCTGCTTTGCTGAAACCAGCTCCCTGATATTGCTGGAAATGAGGTTGAAGAGAGTGCTGAGACTGAACCCCACAGTAAATGTAAACCAAAACAATGAACTACAACAGGTTACACAGCTCTGTAGAGCTCCTGGGTGGTAATTCTTGGTGGGTGTCATTGCGAGGTACCCTTTTAACATTGTGTTTAGCCATTTTATTCAATATTGATGGAAATAAATAGTTGAATGAACATTTAATTGGTAAACTCTTTGTTGAATCTTTATTTTTGTTTTTTTAACCCATCAGCTCATGTTCTATACCAGCGGCACTAAATACGTCCATGGTGACCATGCTTTTGCAAAAGGACTCAGCTTTGCTGCTCGTGACCCCTCAGTGGGTGATGCTTCGCTCTCAATCTCTCTGCTGTCACCTGCTCATAGTGCTACCTACCAGTGTAAAGTGAAGAAATCACCGGGAGTGGACATGCACAAGGTGTCACTGGTGGTAATGGGTAAGACTGGGCATTGGGTTGCATCATGGGATTAACACGTCACCTGGCTACATTATTTACAGTATGTCCATCACCTTTGAGAAGTACACGGTACTGTTTGATTTTAAGGAGAAGGCAGCTGCACGTATTCACTTTTAACATTTTGGGATGTGTTTTGTACTGAAGATGATCACATTTCCTTGTCACATGCCAGTATGCATTACACTTACTGCTGTCAGGCATGCTTTTATCTTTTAAGACTACTACAACATCACTACTACATTTCCATACTCTGTATCCATTAGTGGCAAGGATGGAAAGAGTACCTGAATCTTTTACTCAAGTAAAAGTACTGTTACTTGTGTAAAGAGTATGGTCTAGACCTGCTCTATAGGAAAAGTGCAATGAGATAACTTCTGTTATGAATTGGCGCTATATAAATAAAACTGAATTGAAAATTGAATTGAATTAAAAATGAACTCCGATAAAAGGAAAGAGTATGTCAGTATAGCCTTCCTAGAATTAACCAGAAAAGAGAACAAAAGTCAGACAATTAAACAAAAATGACCCACAATAAATAGAAAGAGCTATGGACACTACGACGGTTGCAACAAGCAATATTAAGCTATCCTACTAAATAACCTGCCACATGTTTCACCAAGGCAGACAACACAGAAAATAAACTCAACAGCAGCTACAGCCCACAAACACATTAGAGCACAACCTACACACACTGCTCTGCATAGCACACACACACACAATGCTACGTTGCTATGCAACACAGTGGTTGTTGATGTTCACCTCTGGAGAGAGAGTTACATCTATCAGTGAGATTGTTATTGTACTGCTCATTCTGCTCTAGATTCAACTTCTCTGCTCTTTCAGTTCATTCACACTATGCATAATATAACCAGTCCACACAACATATCTTGACCCACTGCACTTTTGAGCGCAAGACTTCTGAGCTGAATGAGTGTTCGGCAGTGACAGCTTGGACAGAGATGATCAAAAACAGCAGAAAGGCCTCAGACACCTCACTGAAGGTAGAAGTTCCTTATTGAATGTAGAAGTCACTTCTGGAGGATGCACCATGAGCATCTTTGCCAGGCCCAGCATTCACCCATTGGTCACACAAAATTGTGGGTGTGTTTGATTTGGGTCACTCAGCGTGCTCGCTGGGTGGTGCATTAAATCTGTGATTAATTAAGGTCGATGCATTGTTGTGCATTTTTTGCAGTTCACAAACTGCGAGGCCTGGCCCAGGTTTGACCGCAAAACCTCTCACCCCCTGACACTTCTGCCAGTAAACGTACACATTCAACATGTATCTCTGGACACGGAGCTCTGCCCTCGGCCTTTCTCTCTTTTACATTCTCACACAATTTATCATGAATTGTCATGTGACTGTTTTTACTCCGTAATGGATGCGACTTGACATGCGGCGTCCAATACTTAAAGGTCCAGTGTGTAACATTTAGGAGGAGCTATTGCAGAAATGGAATATAATATAAGTATGTTTTTGTTGAAATGCTTTCTTCTTGTTGATATTTCTGTCTTTCTGTAGAGTTGGAAACATCAGAGGCTCTCTAGTGTCAACAAACACTCTTAGGTGTTTTTGTCTTTGACTTGCAGCATTTGAAGGTCCTGTGTGTAACATTTAGGAGGAGCTATTGGCAGAAATGGAATATAATATTTATAAGTATGTTTTAATGAGTGTAAGATCACCTGAAAATAAGAATTGTTGTGTTTTCATTACCTTAGAATAAGCCGTCTTTATGCACAGAGGGAGCGGGTCCCCTTCCACAGAGGTCACCATATTGCACCGGCATGTTTCTACAGTAGCCCAGAACGGACAAACCAAACACTGTCACTAGACAGAGCCGTTTGCGTTTTTTTGCGAGTTTCACGCCCACCGTAGTTTCTCCTACACACTTGGAAGGGGAGGGTGCTGCAAGCAGTATTCAAATGGTTGTAAACTGCAGTTTCACCACTAGATAACACTGAATCCTACACACTGGACCTTCAAGTACAAGTAAAATCACTGATTTTTAAAAAATACAAAAAACAACTAAGTAAGGAGAGTAACTGTTACTTCTACCCATAATTAGTAGTTTAGCATAATAATAATAATAACTTCAACCACCACCAATGTGCATCACCCACCTGGGTGGTTTTGCTAAAGGTCACATGATGTCAGCGAGAACTAAGATACTGGCTTTCTCAGTGTTCAAGGCTTTAACCAGTCAGTTTTTCTTCTGTAATAGAAATATTCTTTATTCAATGAGAAATTGCTCCAGTGCTTAACCCTTTAATCTGAAATAGAATAAATTTCCATGCTATGTGAGAACATGAATTTGACTCTTTGAAGCAAAACATCACAAAAACCCATCACCCAAAACAATGACTTTACCTTTTTTACACTTTTTGTTTTTACGCTTTCCCACCATTTACTGTTGCAGAGTCAAAATGTGCATATTTGAACAAACAATCTTAACTCATTGTCCGTTAGCTTTAGTCTGGAACTTTCAACTGCATGTCAGGGTCTTCATCAGCATATGGAGTTTGCTTCATCTGCTGATGGAGCAAAGATAGGTGCCTGAAGAGGGCTTTGGAAATGTCTATGTTGAACTGATACAGATTGAGCAGTTGATGAGACTGACAGCAATTTGAAATGACAATTCACTTAAAGCCATTTGTCAGTGTATTCAGTCTTACAATTCGCCAGAGGGGTAAAGTAATTTACTTGATTCTAGTCCAACTCATCTTGCCTGAAGAGCGTGTGCAGCGACTGGGGTGGAGGAGGAAGTTTATTTATTATGATTTTAAGACTGAATACTGTATTAGATAATTTCTTCCAAATATGCTTCATGACTGAAATACAGACATGAAATAATTGGCCCAGTTAAAAAAAAAAAAATCCTTCAGGAGCTTTGTGGAATCTGAATCAAAAGGATGGAATTCAGGGTCAGTCAGAATATTTCATTTTAAAGTATAATTTTTGATCTGATTTGACATGTACATTTTCTCAACTCTTTCTTCATTTTTTTCAGGTAACCGATCAGAGTTACGGGTTGACAGATATATGGCACATATTTCATTTTATTGAAACTTGACTGAACTTAATCACTTACTGCAATTAGCTAAACAAAAGATGAAGCACATGAAGCCAGATTTTTATCTCGCTAAGTCTTCAACCTTTCACTTTATCTTACTTTACTTCACTTCACTTACTCGTATATGGCTATGACTAGAATTACAAGTAATGGTTAAACAATTCTGTTATTTTTCACAATCAGAGCCTAAATCTTAGAGCCAATGAAAGGAAGAAATTAACAACAAAATGGCAAGCGTCATTGTTTCACAGTCATTTTACATTTCCCATTAAATTTGGATCTATGCATATGCATTGTTCCATCATCTACAAGCAACATTCAGATGTCCAACTGTGTGACGCATAGAGAGTTTGGAGCTTTTTGTTATCAAATCATTTCACAGAAGAAACAGATTTTTGATCAATGGATGCATTTATTTTGCAAAGCCCGTGGAGTTTAACTGACTCTCACACTCAACTTGGTATAAAAGATGAAATCAGATGAAATCACCCCCCGCCCCCTGATGAAAACTAGCAGACTGTTAAATAAATATCTGTAGCAAAGCCTCACATATCAAAAGACAGCCTAAAGCTGTTTTCATGCTAACAGCAACACAGGCAGTCCTGAGAGCCAACAGGTCATTTTATGGATCAGGTTCTTTATATGATCCAGAGCAGGATAAGTGGTTTAGAAAGTGCATGAATGAATGGATGGATGGATGGATGGCTAGCGTTTCTTCTTTTATTATGCAAATGGAGAAGAACACACTCAAACGTGTGAAATGTTGTGGTTTCAACGACCCTTCAGGTCTTTTCTCCACAAGTATCATGTAACGTTATCAATCTCACCCTATCGCGTCCAATTTCTATCCTCTTTCACCTTTTAAAAACAGGACAGTACTCCATGTTCCTGCCTTGTCATCTTTAACTCATCAAGCTTACATTCCATATAGATTTTGATGTTCAAATATATATTTATAATGTGTAATGAAGGTATGTTTTTCTTTTGCAACTCATACATTTTATAGGATTTTTGAGTAATAAAATGCAGCACATTGTTGGCAAAACCCATCTATTTTTTGTGAATCTGTCATTAAAGCCAGAATCAAAATGGCCCTTCCCGTTTCATCCTATAACTATAGAGCTGTACTGTTTTTCAAGAAATGGGATAGAAATGGCAGCGTGAAATTATCCGTTTTTTGTATGATTTCAGCGAGGCCGTCTGTGCCTAAATGCTGGGTGGAGGGAGGGGAGCTGGTCGGCGAGGCTGTGTCTCTGCACTGCAAGTCTGCAAAAGGCTCCACTCCCTTAAAATACACGTGGAGGAGAGGAAGTGCAGGCCCCATCCCTGCTGCAGCCACACAGAGTAAGTGTGACCTCTGCTGATGTCATGATGCTACTACACATCAAAGAGAGAGAGAGAGAGAGAGAGAGAGAGAGAGCGAAAGAGAGAGTGTGTGTGTGTGTGTGTGTGTGTGTTGGGGTGGGGGCAGGTAATACTTTAGTATCTAATTCTGTGTGAGCGAAACTCAATGAAAACCCTTTTCTTGTTGAATGTACAGTACATGCCATGCTCGTTTCGGTTTTTATTTTTCAAGCTAAAGAAAGTGTTCGTTCAGTTTTGTGAAATGACATGAAAATGAAAAGAAAAATACCTGGTGAAGAAATAATGATTTGCAACGCAACACTGTAGTTTACATTCTCCTTACTTAGAGGGACTCTGGGTGCATAATCAGCAGATCATTTGCATTTTCTCCCCGTTTTCATTTCCCTCATTATGACACGAAACATTTCCTGAAATATTTTTGACATTGTTTACTGTAAACTGCATTGATCAGTGTCATCTTGCAGCCGGAGACACAACACATTTAGGCTGCATGCAGACAGAAAATCTGTGTGAGCAGGTCTTCTCCTTATAAAAAAAAAAATCTTCATATTTTTAAGTGAGAATTTGTAAAAAACCACAAACCATGAGCCTTAAGTATGTGTCACTTTAACTACTCTACTTTTAGAGCAACCCCCTAGCATCACTATCTGATATATCTTCATTTTAGCCCCTTGTATGTACAGCTCATGTACAGCGCATGTGTTAATCTCTGTTTGTGGGTGTGTGTGTGTGTTCTCTCAGACAGCGTGACTGGGGAGCTGAACATCAGCAACCACTCGCAGAGTTTTGCAGGAATCTATCTTTGTGAGGTGAATAATGCTGTTGGAGCCGAACACTGCAGGATCGACCTCAAAGCGAACAAACGTAACTGAACACACAGAATGTTCCAGTCCACATGCATCATGCACGACACACACATGAGATCATGAAAGAGCTAGATTTCATCCTCTTCTGTCTTTGTAGTTGTGCCACAATCTCCCCATTGCCCGACTTCTCACACACAGGGTTTTAACCACAACGCTGCGAAACATCAGTGTTATTATGCTGTCTAATGATGACGGTAGACGGTCACAGTCAGTGGCAAAAAATCACTTTTTTCACAGAAGACAAAACCTTCTGGCCATCCGCTCTTCATCACTGACTTGGTGCTGTTGAGTCACAAAGTCACAAATGACTGCTTTGTATGTCAACAGGCCCCTTTAGCTTTATAAAGTGTAAAAGACAGAAGAAAAAGGCAGCAATAGAAAATAGTTGGACTCATTAAAAGCACCTCATCAGCCTTGTTTAGTTGGCACAGTGTAAAAATGGATGAAAGGAAAATCTAGACATTCCCTTAAAAAAGGGCAGCTGATGTGCAGTAATACCTTTGAACAGAAACCAGAGAAGTACCAGAGCTGTCTCACAGAGAATCAATCTGGTTACTGTAAGTGCACCAGTAGGGAGTGCAGTCAATGATTCAGCATACCATAATGGAATATATCACCTCTGGGTTTAGACTCGAACAAGCCCTCTGCATTCTGTGGATCCATAAAATGACTTTGTCTTTGTGTGCCTCATGATCTGTGGAGCAGACCCCCCATATAACATCTTGTTGAGTCCATAACTTCCAGTCTTAGTGCTCAGATTTTTGGCTTTAGGCAGGGAATCACTTCAAATGCAGGGTGCTGTCCTAGACCAGAGGTTCCAACCCTTAGGCTCCAAGATGATTTACAATTCACATTACTTTTCTCCAATGTTTATTTTTTTTTTTTTTTTGTGATATATGGGATAATTCAACTTCTTCGGGCCTTTAGAAAATATTTAAATGAAACAATCTGAGAAGAGTATATCACTCTTTGTCTGCTTACCAGTGAAAATGTATCTCCATATTTTTTCTGGGTTCAGACAATTCTCATATATCTTAGACTACAGAAAACCCCATGAAGGTCACAGAATTATCAAACAGATGCAAAGATGCACTGTCACCAAACCTTAAAGGAATAGTGACATTTTGGGAAATATGCTTTTCCGCTTTCTTACCAAGAATTAGATGAGAAGGTCGATACTGAGCCCGGCCAGGAAATAGTCCATAACCCCCGTTAAACCACAATGTGATGTTTTTACCCTATGTACAGATAAAAGATATAATGTGTTCATTGGTGAGCTTTAGAGGTGCCAGAGCCAGGTATTTTCCCTGTTTCCAGTCTTTGAGCTAAACTAAGCTAAGCGGCTGCTGGCAGTAGCTTCATATTTTGCAGATGACAGTGGCATTGATCTTCTCATCTAACTCTCAGCAAGAAGATGTCATGTAATTAACTTCATTTTGGAAATACATGATTTCCACTGAACAGTGACAATACATGAAGCGTTTTGAGAAGACATTATTTAACTTTAAAGGGTCACAAGCCAAAAAAGCTAACCGCTACACTAGACAATATGAATAATACAGTATAATGAATTTTTTAACACTTTGTTCTTTTCTGCCACAGAGCTTCTGAGTGAATAATTCCTTGTTATTCCTACTGATTTTACAGCTCCAAACAGAGCAGCGTTGATAGTAGGCACCATTGTGGGTTCTCTGCTCCTCATCTTCATCCTGCTGGTCTTCATCGGGCTTCTATACTGGAAATTGAGCAACAGACATTGCTATGAAAAGGATTTCTCCAATGAGATCAGGTACTGTATGGCACTGCAGCTCCAGCAGAGACAGTAGGGCACAGTTAAAGGTGTTGGCAGCTTCATGGTTAGATAAGTGAACTGCTGCGAGGAGGGAAAAAATCCACACACACTGTCTGGCAAGCTTCTCTTAGTGTTCATTTATCACCAAAAAGTCCCATGAGAAAGAAACTTCTGCCTCTGTTAGTGTTGAGTAGTTTTGTCAGCTTGGGTAAAACATGATTGTCTGCACTTGCACAGATTTTTACATCTGCATAAATTAGTAATAATAATAAGATGTTTTTGGCTTTACGACAAGAAACAAAAAAAAATACAAGGGAGAACAACCAAACTTTAAAAGACAGACAAGCAATTATAAATGTGTATTACACATTAAAGCCATTCAGATAATAATAGAAACAAAAAACGAAAGAAACACGTAAATACAAGAGAAAAATACATTTTCTTTAATATAACACTCACGCAGGCCTGTTCCAAATGCTATGATTTTATGTTTTAAATATTCATCTGTACATTTAATCATGCAGACGGAATCCTCTACAATCTCATATAAAGCCTCACATTGTGCAGAACAATTTGACAAAATCCTCTTGAAATCCAAGGTTTTATGTGAAAAGTGCAGAAAAAAAATGATTTTCTTTAAGTACACTGATGCAAATATAACTGCTGACATTATAAATAACATCGGTTCCGCTGTAGGCTTCATCGGAGTGCCTCAGTAGGATTCATTAAAAGTTATGAACTCTTTCTTCTTGTTGATATTTCTGCCTTTCTGTAGAGTTGGAAACATGAGAGGCTCTCTAGTGTCAACAAACACTCTTAGGTGTTTTTGTCTTTGACTTGCAGCATTTGCAGGTCCTGTGTGTAACATTTAGGAGGAGCTATTGGCAGAAATGGAATCTAATATTTATAAGTATGTTTTAATGAGTGTATAATCACCTGAAAATAAGAATCGTTGTGTTTTCATTACTTTAGAATAAGCTGTTTATCTACAGAGGGAGCGGGTCCCCTTCCACGGAGGTCGCCATGTTGCACTGCCATGTTTCTACAGTAGCCCAGAACGGACAAACCAAAAACTGGCTTTAGATAGGGCAGTTCACATTTTTCGCGAGTTTCGTGGCCACTGCAGTTTCTCCAACACGCTTGGAAGGGGAGGGTGCTGCGAGCAGTATTCAAATAGTTGCAAACTGCAAATATTATATTCCATTTCTGCCAATAGCTCCTCCTAAATGTTACACACTGGACCTTTATGGTATCAGACTCTAATTCTTCAAGCATATCAGAAAATCATTTTGGCTGTGTATTGATTTCTTATCGGTTTTCCTGGTACTCTGGCAGCAGCGTTCTGAATGTACTGCAGTTGTTTAATGGTCTTTTTGAGAAGACCAGATAAGAGACCGTTGCAATAATTCAACCTGCTAGAGAAGAAGACATGAATGAGTTCAAATCTAAAGCTTGTCTGGATATGAAACCTCTAATTGTTGCTTTGGATAATAAATTACGTGATGCGTTAGTTTTTGCCTTGATGTGGCTGCTGAAGCTAATTGTCTATTAAAACACCCAAATTTCTAACTTGGCCTTCAGTTTTTATAGTTCTGGAACAATCACTGGCATATTGGAGATAATAAATTGGGGTGAACAATATCAAGTGGCAAATTATAGATGGTAGACATCTAATTTTGGCACAAAACAGTACAATTCACAGGTGTAAATTTGCACATTTTCACTTTTTTGAGCTGATAATTTTTTCTTTAGTTCCTCCGCTGAAACAGTACAGACTATATAACTAGTTGAAAACGGCAGCATGGGACACTGTGTCTCAAATAGATGGCCCTGGTTCAGCCTGTTTTACGTATAACAGTGAGCAGAATGCAGAGCTGCTCGAAGCTGCAGCTGACCTCCCATCCTGATATCTCTGAGAGGAGTTCTCCTTTTGCAAATAAACAGTGTCTCTCAAAAAAAATGAAGTTATGGTTCATATGCAGTTGAAAACAGCCCACATGCTTTCAAATTAGATGTTGAAATGGGAGCAGTGTCGGTGTGGGAGGACAGTGTTGTGTACAAGAGACAGAGAAGCACTTCAAGTCACAATCCTGAAACGAGCATCTCCATATCTGTGACATACAGGAGTTCAACTCTCTTCACATAAACATGGCATTGTAGTGAAAAGCTCATAAAAGGGATGGAAAAGCAGTAATTATTTGAGCTGTGACGCAGTAGTTTCTCACATCTGTCAGTTACTAGAGTGTTCAAGGTAAAAAGTAAACACTGCAGCTTGAGTGGGGGGAAAAAGTTCAGAGATGAGTCATGCAGAGTATCAAATCAATTCAAGAACTGTATCCTCTGCATCTAAAAAAAACATAAATACAGTGGGGTACTCCAACTCTGCATCAGGACCAAAACATCAGAGCTTTAAGTGCAAATTTGAAAATGAAATATAAAAACAAAACATGTAGATGCACATTGAAAGGCAGACGGACGGACAAACTGAGAGATCGATACAATCTCAACAGCTTTTGTCTTAGTGTAAAGGGCAATCAACAACCGCAGTGGGTTTTTTTTTTTACCGTCGCTGGAGTGTTTTTTTTACATCCGTCACACGTCCTTTACCACCAAACAGATTCACTTTCTACAAATGTCACAATCTACACCAACTCTGACCACCAGCTGTGCTGCTGGACAGATGGTTCTCAGTACAGTGACATAACAGGTTGAAATCGGTGTGGATTGAACGGACTGACATCTAGCATCTGGTGTGACTTTGGGGTAAGAGCGTGATATCTTATGTTAAACCTGCCATAAACATTTTTTTTGTACCGAAACAGTAAAGTTGCAGACCGTAAAACAGTGAGAAAAAACAAAACAATGAGCTGGAAGACGTTATAAAGTTGAGGGGAATTCTAGAGACTGGTGATAATTACTGTATCTGTGGGTTTGTCACTATGAGCTTCAACTTTCACACTACACAGAATCATACATATACACATAATCATTTGATTTTATTAACATAAAATATGATAAAAATTCAGTATTAAGCCACAGCCACTAAAAAGATTTGCAGTTAATTTTCTTTGCATGTTAATTGTTTTTAGAACAATGTTATATAAAAAGATAAGACACATAACTTCACTGGCAGAACAAAACAACTGGAAATACACTAAAAAAGTAGACACCTAATTGGTGTTTAATAAAATTTACTGGATTTGGTTTGTATACATTCTTGTTCACAGATATCCTGTCTTGTTGCATGGCAACACCCATGAATCACAGCCCCAAAGACATGAGACACATTCTTTCCCATTTCAGCTTAACAAAAGCAAATTTATTCCCTTTACCAGCAAAAATCTGAGTCCTTGGCCTCCACAGGAACAGAAAATGCCAAAGCCGATCAGTTGTGCGGGTGTTTTCTTTGACAGAGGAGCAGATCCCAGCTGGTACCACAAAGTTACATAAATACAGAAAGCAAAGTAGCTTCTAAGCTTGAATGTTGGCAGCGATATTGACGAGGGAAGATTGTCCTGTATGCTTCTTGTCAGTGTTTGCTGGATGAAACCAGTGAATTTTATCCTTAAGTAGAAGAAGTGAAAGAAGGGTCTCAGTGAGAGTAGGCGCTCTTGGGAAGAGCCTCCAAATAAGCAAAGACAACAAAGATTTATGCTCTTCACCTACAGGGCAGCATTATTTGGCTTAGGAAATACTGTACATCCACTGTGGTAAATATGGATCCAGGCACACAGAAGGCAACCAGAACAACCTGGTTCTCAGTTATCTATCAGAAATAACAGGAGCTTCATGAGTGTACAGTGAAAGCAAGTTGTGCTAAAACAATTAGTGATAATCAATTTATCGGTTTATTGTTCAACACGAAAATTAATCAACAGGTTTGATAATCAGCTCTTCTTTCAAAATGTGAGGATCGGTCCATAAAGTCTTCTACAGCTTCTACAGTTGCCTTCTAAGCCATTTTACCATGAAATAAATCAAGCACTACTTCTCTGAATTCAAATGACTGAACTGAAATTATTTCTTTGGTAGTGAAATGTTTTAACTTTGTTGTTTTTCTCCCTCTGTTCTGATATCAAACAGGGAGGACGCTCCGCCTCCTGAGAGCCGCCCGGTCAGTCGCCATACGAGCCGGAGCACCAGTCAGAAGGTGGGCGGGACCGAGGTGAGCTCTTTCAACGAAGGACCCACACACACTCCCTCCAGCAACAGCCATGGACACACACTGGTCAAATACACACCAGTCGAATATGACAGCAAGTATGGATACGCAGTCTGACGATAAGAAACAGTGCTGAACTGAGAAGCATTCAGCTCCAGTTGTAACGTTTGAATAGAAGCATCAAGACACTTTGGACATTTGAAACTGAATATTTGGAGAAGTGTGAGTCTAATGAACTGAATTCAAAGCTGTGCAGTGTAATGATTTAATAACATTGTTCATGTTAATAACCTTAAGATAATCTTAGTCACATAAGAACTTTTCTTCTTTTATTACTAGGTAATGTTTTTTATATCTATACATTTTGAAGATCCTTCACAGACAGTGACATTCACCTGCACGTTGAATGAAAGATAATTATTATCTTCTATAATATCTATAATTATTAAAAAGAACTAAACTGTTTTCTGGAATTTTTAAGTGGAAGTTTGGGTGTTTTGATTTGGGTGTATGATTTGCAATGTGTGACGCCCCTCCCGCTGTCTTGGAGGCTGTTCTGGCTAACCTCAGCAGGCAACTGGCTGACAAGGGAGGGTCATCAGCTGAGCCCTTGGACTATATAAGATATATAAGCCCTTGTGCTTCCTCCTGCCTCTGCCTTCGTATAGCTGACATCCACCCTGCATCGCCTTCTTTTGCTTTTGCACCGCAACGCCTCCAACCATACATCCATGCACTGCTTGCATTGCTGACATGGCTGATCTACACACTCCATTGTTTGATTTGCGTTAACCTTAGTTTTAATCAGTTACTCTGAGCCAGTTTGTGACAAATGGAACATTCAAACCTCAAAATACAACTAAAAATTCAAAATGATTCAGTCACAAATTTAAACCAAAAGAGAATATTTATTTCATGATAGACCTCATTTGGAAATACTCAACCATTCAAAAAATTGTACACGATTAAGTACATATTTTTTGGAGGATGTACTAACAGGAGTTGAAATATCAATAGCCACATGCAATGGGTTTTTGTCCACTACATAAACAGCGACTAGATCCCCCCTCATTTTAGACAACATGGAGGCCTCCTGTGTGTCTCCCTCACACAGTGGTAGGACTTTGTGTATTTTGGGGCGGTCGGCCTTTACAATAACACACATCATAGACAGTCAAAAGTTTATCAACTAAACATATCAGCATTTTCTGCTCCATAAGTCTTTGTGAACCAGCCAGAGCTGATGTGCTCAGTGTTTGCACTTCACTTCTCAGTGGGGTTTGTGAAGGCTTTGCAAGTTAGTTCAAAATGTTTTGATAACTGATTTATTTTTGATACATTTACAGCAAGATCTCAGCCTTCGTTTTATAAAAACAGCTACTTTCCATAATTTCCTGTTTTTTAGTAAAGCATTTCTTATTTTCTTTCTGTGAAATTGTCAATCTTAAAGCCAGAGTGCGGGACTTTTACATATAAATGAGCATCCGTTACATTCAAGCCCTTGCCAAACGAGTTCACACAATGCTGATTAAGCCTATCACCGCCAAGTAAATCTCTCTGTATTTAGCAGTATAAGGAGTTGTTAAATCTGATGTCTGTGGCGACATTCCCACACTGGTGCACTGGTAATGATGCGTTTTACACCAACCAGCAATGATTGGTTTGGTTTTGATTTGATTTAGTTTGCCAGAGGAAGCAGGGAGCAACCCAGAGCCATGTAGAGAGCTCCACGATCCGCCATTGCTGTAAAACAAAAAAGGTGAGAATGTTTATTACTGAGCATTGTTTGTTATGATTTTGTAGTTTGTGTTAATATGCTTCGGCAACGTCGGATTGTATGCGGTCGCGCCGGTAAAGCCCATTGAATTGATACTGAATGGAGATGACGCAACTCTCTCTACATGGCTCTGGAACAACCGTAGTGAAAAGTTTCTGATGCTCCAGATAAAAAAGAAACTCAGCGTTCAGAGGAAGGATTAGAGTCAAAAAAAGAAAGCGATCGACGGCAAGGACAAACACGGATAACCACTGGTGTAGCATTGGTGTTTGCCCTCAGACACGTTACTGCTCTTGGACAGGTTGGTAAAATATTTGGAGTAGGCTATGTAGCTATAACATTTATTCTACCTCAATAATGGATTATTTTCTTGGAAATGTGGAAATTTCTCTGTATTTTTGTAACTATTTCTGAACAGGAGCCTGGGGCGAGCTCACTCTAGGCATACGTCATACATCATAAGCACGCGTCGACAGTGTTTATGTAATTGCTCTCACTGCCAGAAGGGAGAGACAAAAGTTCTGCATTCCAGCTTTAAGAAAAGACATTTCAGTGTAAGCTGCAAACAATATATCAATACAGAAATGTGTAGGTGGAGGTGGAATTTATGAAGGTTAAAGGCGAGGCCATATAAACAGAGTTAGTCAATATACTGTATATCAAATTAAATGTAAACATAATTTGAACTAACCCTTTAAAGAAAGCTGAGCTGACAGGGTCAAAAAACTTCTGTGTATCTAGAATTAGAAAGTCGTCTGGTATCTATGCTCTCAATTAGAAAACCAATGAAAGCCCTCTGCAAACACACTGCGGTCTAAATGGCTGTAAATCTGTAAAAGTATTTATGGCACTAGGAAATTACTGGAAGTAAATGGAAACACTGAGCAAAGCACCCCTAGAAAATCACAATATTATTAAGGGCTCCTTCTGTGGCTTCATGTTAATTAACACACAAAGTTTTCCTTCAGAATCTTCTGACACTGTTTAATTTTCACCAGTCGGCACAGCACCAAAATGGATTTCACACATGAAAAATGATTAACATTAAGGGGAAAAACAAATCCCACCACCTGATCATCTGTAAAAATAAGGCAAGGTACAAAAATCATACCAATCGATCAAACTCCATGCAGACATTAAAACATGGCTGAATTTGGCTTCAAATCATAAAAACAACTGTTGGTCCAGTTCTCAAAACTTAAAAAATAATATTGATTCTGTGCAAAAAAATCAAACAATAAAACGATGAACACCAAGATTTAAAAGTGTGAAGTGGTAGTCGAATAGAATGTCTTGATGTTTCCCTTTCGCATCCAGCTGATTGCACCCATAGATTAGTGACGGCGAGACTGATGTGAACTGTGTATGTGATCGTTGTTGGCTATAAAAACCCTCCATCTGTCTCTGTGAGTCCATCCAGTCACCAGTTAGGATAAGTTAAATGCTTCACCATCTTGTTTTTCCGAGGGCTCAGAAGGCGAGCCGTCCCAAGTATGTTGTATAAGTGCCTCTCCCCTCCTTTAGTAAAGTCCCCTGGATGTGGACAAACTGTCTTTTAGGGGATGGCAATGTTCTTTACTGGCTGATGTTGAGGTTCAGTAAGCAACGACCATTCATCAAAGGCACCGTACTGTACATTGGTCTGTGTGTGTATGGGCCGCACATGGGCACATGCATACATGGAGAAGTAAAACCAGTTAACAAAGTCGATTCCCTCCACTGGTGTCAGCCCACAAGGCATCACCATGACAACTAAGGCAAAATCTCGCAACATGAAAACAGAGCATCTGTCTTTTTTTTTCTTGTCTTATTTTAGTTTTTCTCGTCTGATTCCTTGCTGTTACTTAAATCAACTTCCCCACAATAATCATTAGTAATGATAATAATCTCTATTCAATAAATTATTAATCTATACTGTACAATTATTTCACCTCGCATAGACCTGCAACAAAGGGGAGCCTTTTTCAAAGTAAAGCTATACACAGTCAGTGTCTGCTGTGTCTTCAGTTCAGTAAAGCCTCTGCAGAGCACACAGAGGCTGACAGACAGAAAGCCTGTTTTGTATTCTTTCCTGTACAGAAATTAAACAGGACATCCTGCCACAAAAAAAGTAAAAATAAAATACAAACATAAGCAAAGCTGATGCATAATTGAAGATAGAGAAACAGGGTAGAAAGACTCGCTGAAAAATGAGTATCCAGCAAAAACAACAACAAAAAAATGTCTTTTTTCCTTGTGTTATTTTCCTGGAGAGTGTGAGCAATTTTCTCTGAGAACAGTAGACAGAAGATGGTTCCTGATTTAAAAGGGAGCCAGGCCAGCAAACATCCAAGCTTTACTGCCCTCCTTCTTCATCCACGTAGGTTGAGGGAAACCATCCAATCTGAAACATAAAACAGTAATTATCAGAGATATAAACCCAAATGCAAACAAGGGATGTTAATTGTGTTCAATCAGATCAGTCCAGTTCAGCTATACATGCAGTGAGATAAACATTTGGTAACACTGACGTTAATGCATTGTATGTGCAGCATGAATGCATTAGACTAAAGACACTCAGAATACTTTGCTCTAATTGCCTGGAGGATGTGCATTATTTTCAGATGTGCATTATTTTCAGATAACTGTACAGCTCAGATGTAGCAGCCTCATCCCTGCTCTAAAAAATACTTGAAGACTACTTCAGATACTTCTTCAGCTGTTGCTAGGCAACAACTTCTCCTCCTTTTGGAAGAGTAAGTGAGTACTGAACTAACAGAGATAGTACCAACACAATATGCATTTAAAGACCATATGTATTTATAGAGCATAAAAATTATATTTTCATCACTGGCATGTAGTCATTGTAAAAGTGGGATAATGCACCCTGATCCATGCAGTTATGAAAAATAACACACTCCTCAAAGCCTGCATGTTGTTTCCATAACTGCTTCGCTAAGCATTGATTATTTTTACCCTCATACAGTACATGTCTTTACAGTGACAACTCTGAAATCATGATTTAGATGCTACCAAAGTTTTAACACAAGTCACAAATCAAATCTGTAAAAAAACAAATAGTACCATTGCTGTGTCAGCAGTGAACTAGATGCTCAAGTAACAAAAAACAAATGTAAAAAAAAAAATTATGGTAAATGGACTGTACTTGTAGCGCCTTTCTAGTCATCCGACTACTCAAAGCGCTTCACACACTACATATCACATTCACAGGCAGCCACTAACTGCTCATCAGCCCAAAGAAAGTTACTAATCAATCACACAGACTCACACACCGAAGGCACAGCCCTCAGGAGCAATTTGGGGTTCAGTGTCTTGCCCAAGGACGGCAGCGGCTTAGTGGCCTTGGCCGCCCTTGCGATAATCGTTGGGGCATGCTGCAGCCGCTGTTTGTCACAGCTCTGAATTATGATGTGTTCTGGTCACTGCACGTAGGAGTTAAATGTCACTTCCTGTGTCCACTCTGTGGCACTAGACAACACATTTTATGCATCATGTTGAAGGATATCATACGTAGACAACACCACAAAAATTTTGTGCAAATTGGATCATCTTTGCCATGGAAGGCTTACTTCCTGTTGCAACTAGGTGGCACTATGACTTTATGTCATTATTGGCCTGTAGATGTGATCAGGGTGGGACTCTTATCAAACATGTGAAATTAGAGGCAGATTGGATGGTTACAGCAACTTCCTGTTTAAATTTTACTTTCTATGCCCACTATGTGGCGCTAGAGAAGACACATTAATAACGCTTGCTGGATATCGTGCGCAGACCACACCATGTAAATTTGATGTAAAGTATGTTTGCCACCGAAGGCTGACTTCCTATTGCCAGTAGGGGACGCTGTGACAATTACTGAATATTGTCATATAGATGTGTTCAGGGTGGGACCCTTATCATACATATGAAGTTTGGTTGAGATTGGACCATGTACAGTCGTTACAAACCACTTCCTGTTTCATGACGAAACATCAAATTCACTGCCCCATAAAGGCCACACTGTTCGACGAAAACTCAAGCAACTTGAGCAACTTGTCATCGTGAAGGTCTTTAGTATATGTTGTCCAAGTTTGAAGTGGATTAGATTAACGGTCTAGGACGAGTTTGTTAAAGTACAACCCCTGTAAATTGACAAAGACACGAAAATGAAATCAATATGGCCGACTTGGGTTTAGGTCATGTCACTGAAGACTTTTTTGTTCATCTTGGCATCTTACACGTGCCTCCCAAATTTCGTACATGTGGGTAAAACCGCAAGGAGGGGCTGAATTTTTTGAAAATTTCAAGGGGGCACTACATAAAATATCAAATTTTTCCACCAGTCCTGATGAGTGTGCGTGCAAAGTTTCACAACTTTTCAAGCACCTTTAGGCCCTCAAAAATTTGATTCATTTTGTAAAAAGTTGGAATCATAAAGAATAATAATTCCTTGCATTTCAATAGGGCCTTCGCAGCAGTTGGTGCTCGGGCCCTAAAAATGGCAACAATGAGACATCATGCGGTGTGTATCTGGATATGTAGGCTGTATAATGGCATCATAAACACTCTTGTTTTCTCGTTTCTGCCAGCACTGTGATTGGATCTAATTATTAAAATTAAGTAGGTGGAGTTAGCTGATTTATCAACAAACATGGTGTGTCCCGTGACCCTTCTGTAACAGTTTTCTGGGGTTGAATCAAGTAATCTTTCAACTGGTTGGGGGGATTTTTTTCTAATAATATGGCCTAACAGTACAGCTGCTGCATTTACACCTGGCTGAGATACGATATCAATGCGAGCCATTGCACCTCCAGAAGTGGTCTGGTTAATGTGATAACATTCCGATTGCAGTGCATTCTGCGGGAATTTACATCTTGCACTGACATATGCATATTTCCTGAGCCAGATTCAGATGGCATGTTAACACCAGGTGTACATGGGATCTAACTGACTTACATGAAGTTTTCCCCAGATATGCTCTTTGTAAATCAATGTTATTTTTTTATTATTTCATCTGACAATTGATTGAAAAGCCTTGGTCTTCCAGTGACAAAGATGACACGGTCAATTTAAAAATCACGGTACCTCAACACCACAACACAGTTTAGCAATGCAACAGTGGATACACTCACTCTGACTCCACAGGAACACATTAACACCATCAAATTTACAACCTAATGGGAACATCCCTAGAATAAAAAGCTGACATCACATCCAATTTTACTGCCAGCCTATGAAACTGGCACATTTCCCAGCAGTCAGTTACTTTTCTATTTCAACCACCTGCTTTAGGAGTGCTTTTAATATTAATGGTTTAATTGTTAAATTTAGTCACTCTGGTGCCCACAAAAGCCCACATCAGTTGAGGTAGAGTAGCTTACTACTTGGTTTTGTCTTATCCCTAACTTACTGAAGCTAGCAGCAGGATCTGTTTTTAATCAAATGGGGAACAGTACAAATCTACAAAGATTACAGCACCCAAAACATTCTCTTTCTATGTGGGCTTTTCAGTCTGGGTCCATTATTGCCCTGATAAACATCCATAAATGAACAGACTTTCACTGTTTACTCACTCGTCCGTTGGCCTCTCCTTTCCACCAGCCCTGGTCTCCACCGATCTTGCTGTAGATTTTGACAATGTCTCCTTCTCGCAGTGACAGCTCTCTCATGTCTCGTGCTGCAAAGTTATACCTGGCCACTGCTGTACTGACCACCCGCGGAGTAAACACTGTGAAAATTGAATCAATTGGCGCTCAATCCATTCACATTGTAAGAATTTAACATCTTATATCACAGATGGTTTGGCATATTAGAAAGAGAAATGACCATCTCTATGCATCTGGGAGGTGGTTGAGAGGGTAAAGGTCATACTGGACATTGAGGCAATAATTAGTTGTGAAGAATGATCAGAAGGAAGAGGGTCAGTTCAGTGATCAGCACGACACAATATAGTCATACAATGACAAATGAGCATGATGGGAAAGGACAACAAGTCGTTTCATCATGGGAGAGGAAATTGGTTTTCTTTTCTTGATTTAATGAGGTAGTGTATCCTGGGAAGAACCAAAATGTTTTCGTAATGAAAAGACCGCCACAGAGAAGAAGTAATGAGGTCGAGAGCACAGAGGCTTATTATGAAATTACAGGCGATGAGGTGCAGGAAGACAGCAGGCCCAAGAAAAGAAAGAAAAAGAGTACCTGACCAAAAGGGTGCTGAGCTCTGAGAGGAGAAGTTGAGGCCCTGCGGACTGAGGAAGGAGAAGTTGTAGGAGGCGCAGGTGGCTGCTGAGAGGAGAAGAGAAAGAGGAGGAAATAAAGCTGGGAAATGTTTTGAGTAACACGCAGAGCTGGAGCCAGAGAAGCAGAGTTAAAAACATGAGAGCTTGTGCATTGAAGTTGTCTGTCTCTTAAAGATAGGGTTCTGTTTTCATGATCTTTATTCTTGATAATTGTGTTGTCATGATTTGACAACAGCTTTAGTGGTGTGACTGACAACAACAATATTTTTGTTATTTAATTGCAAACAGGATCAAAGTGGGAATTGACAGTTTATGCAGTGATGTAAAGGCTTAAAGAGACTCCTGTTTTGTCCCCAGTTTGGCAGAAGTGACTTCATTGTTGACTATACTGAATGCAACCCTAATTATCATTTAAGGAAAATTAAGGAAGTTAAGCCAACCAACTAGAACAAATTTTAATTTCTACTTTTTTTACTCTGCATTGTTATTTATAATGACCACCCGACTTTTAATTTGTGAAACATGATTTATAAAGTGACATCATCTGCTCTTTGCACCATATTTCGGCTGCTGTACATTTGCACAACTCTGTACAGCCTCCCAGACAATGTTTGTCCATTACCAACCACTCATAATAGTGCAGAAAGCATAGCTTTTAAAAGGGACTGAGAGAGGCAGCTGTGATTGGCCATGGCTGTTACTAGCCCCTGAACAAACCTACTGATAATATCATAATAGATCCTTCCTAATCCCACCACTGTTTCCATGCACACCTGCAGGGTGTGACGCACCTGCAATCACTAAAATACAAAAACTGTATGCTTGAAAACACAAATAGAGAGAGCGAGAGCACATCATCATCAGCAAAGACTCAATTGTGTCCATTAATTTCCAAATTCAGCCAAAAGGAGGGAGGGAAACAATCTTGCTGTAGTGGCCAGTTCTTCCTGCAGATTGAACAAAAGCAGGCCAATGTAGGACAGAAGCCAGTGCAAGGCCAGAGCCAGTATTGATACAGTCTAATGCACAGAGAGGGCTGCCAATTCAGACAGCCAGTCCACAGGCCTCTGAGTTAGCTGACAAACTCTTCTTCTTTGTCTTTCTCTCTTTTCTATCTATTTTGCACTGTTTGTCTCCTTTTCTGCCCTGTTCCCCTCTGGGCTCCCTCTATTCCACTCTGTATGAGTCAGGAGAGTCACTGGCCTGGGGAGGAAGACAGCACCAGTGAAGACAATGAGAGTGGGAGGTAGTCTGCCTCATTTATTTTACCCTTCTTTGCTTTATCCACAGCCAAGATGGCAAGGGATTCAATTTGTAAGTTGGACCTGCACATTATAACATCTAAATAATGTCGTATAATTAGTATTGTCATAATCATTCATAGAAGCAAGTTGACATGCAATGTGCTATTAGTTGCTGGGCCAAACATCCAGCCATCTGTATTCCTCCACTTATCAGGGTCCGGCTCACGATGGCAGCAGGCTAAGCAAGGAAACCCATACGTCTTTTTTTCTAGCTATGTCCTCCAGCTCTTCCTGGGGTAATCCGAGGCGTTCCCAGGCCAGATTGGATATGTAATTCCTCCAGCGTGTTCTGGGTCTGCCCTGTGGTCTCCTCCCAGCTGGACATGCCTTGAATACCGCCACGGAAATGTTTCTATGAGACATCCGAATCAGATGCCCTAACCAACTCAACTGACTCCTTTCGGAGGAGGAGCAGTTCAGCACAGAGTTCCTTCCAGATGTCTGAGCTGCGCACCCTATCTCTAGGGGTAAACTCAACCACCCTGCGAAGAAACTCATTTCGTCCACTTCTATCCATGTTCTAATTCTTTTGGGCATTACCCAAAGCCCATGACTAAAGGTGAAGGTTGTAACATAGACTGACTGTTAAATCAAGAGTGATTCCAGAACTCTTAATGGAGTGACATTGGGGGAAAAGCTACCTTACCCAGAATAGGAAGACCGGGGCCCTCTACTGGAGCCCGGTGTAAGAGGAAAGCTCACTGGCACCTGGTAGCCGGGCCTATATCCATAGGGGCCTGATCCGGTCCAGCGCGAAGGGACAATATGGGGCTGCTACCTTGTGGACCCACCTACGCAACATATTATCTGAGCCCAGTGCATAGCTCACTTACATTTTTTCTATCCTAAAGCCATCTTCCCTCTTTGTAATCATTTTCTGTCTTGGGTGTTGCCTTCTGTAGGTGCTCTACAAAAGTCAATCCCCTTGACTTAACTCTACCCCAACCAGACAGGCAAGCGTTAGAGACACTTCATCTCCACTGTTAGTCCACATAGTAGCATCAATTATTCTGATTAAGTTATCATTTAGACACTAAGTCCTATAGGTCTATGGTCTTTTCATCAAGCAACATAAGAAACAACTCAAAACTCAGAACAGTACATGTTAAAGGTTCCCTGTGGAGTTTTAAACCTCTAACAACGCTATGGAGCTTTTTTTCTGAGTGGGTCCTCGTTTTGTTCATCTCGTGCACACACACAAGGATGCACATGGCCGCCCGCGCACGCGTGTTTTTGGTGTTCTCTGCCAAAAACCTTAATGATTGTGTGTTGGTATTGGCTGGTATTAGATACCAGGCTCAAAGTCATTCCATTCTTTTTTTGTGTCTGTGGCTCTGGAGGTGCTGGAGAAGAGGAACAATTGGAAGGCTTACCTGGTGAGCGTGTGCTGGCCCGCGTTAACGAGCGTTCTCTTGACTTGTAGGGGTATCGCAATGTGGTATCTAACAACTTGAAGCTTTCTTTCAGTGAATGGGACTGATAGTACTCCACTAGCTCCTGTTATAGTAAACAGTACAGAAGGATTAAAAAATGTGACCATCTGATTTCTTTTTTCACACTGACATCAAGGTACTGTGGGTATTCTGTGTTGGTAGTTAAACATATGACTTACCAAAAGACTCTCAAACTTCTTGGCCTCAGTGATGTGAATCCAGCTGTCTTTTTCAATAACTTTGATGTGTTTTACTTCATCATTGAATCTGTAAAACCAAACATCACAGAGAAATCACCAAGAAGAAGAGAATTTGGGGTGCCTTTAGGGTAATGTGTTCAGCTTGTGTCAACATTAAATATTTTGTTGTAAAAAAAGCAATTTCCACAAGTTAAGGCAGACTGTGGGACTTTAATTATTTGTCTAAAGGCTGGTCCTTGCAGCCCCTTTGCACCTGTCTTAAAGACTTTAAGACAAATGTGCAAAAGCATTTCTCCCAGTGCATCACTGTATGACAGTTCCAGCAAGAACTCATACATTATTTCTCCTCAAAGCATTCTCTCATGCATTCCAAACAAAAAACAGGATTTTAAAAAGCAATTATCGAGTGGTAATTAGCTGTAGCTAAAGGACGCACAGAAAAAGCTGACTGGGGCAACCCGTGAGAATTTTTATTCCCCGTGAGATGTGGATAAAAACCTTCCCTTGAGATTTTCCTCTCCTGTAAGATGCGAAACACTCACTTGATGCTGATGGCAAACCTCTCTGCCTCAGCTGTCCTCTCTCTGATAAGGTAGGTCCCACTGCTGTGGGATTTTAAAAGGTTGTCGGCCTGCTGGCGCTCCATGTTCCCTGCAAACCTACAGAGGAGCAGAAAATAAATATTGTGACCTCCTAATACAAAGTTATATAATCGAATGACATTGGAAAGGCTTTACAAATTGTTGACATCAAACAGCCATGTAGTAATTAATCTTTTGGTTTGGGGTCAGTTTGCTTTAAATTGAACTAGTGCATGACGTTAACAGTATCAACAGATCTGAAGTAATTAAAGGATAGTGACCTCAGGGTAATGGCAGTATATAGTGTATAGGGCCTTAAACGTATGAGGATGACATCATCTTAAATCCACAACCTTCAGAAGTTAAGGGTCTTACCAAGGATATCCATAGTAGTCTGCTTCCCTTGAGGACTGCCGGCTAGATAATGACTGGAAGGGCTGTCATAACAAACAGAAACTACACATTAAATAACTTATAAACAGAACAAAACCATGGTTAAGAGGTAGATAATTTATATGTATATCCCACACAGCTAGTTAAGTGTACACTAAAGAGGAGTGCCCTCAGAAATCACACATACTGTAATGATTCTCTTCAAATGCATACCTACTATAGATGTAGTATATGGGTGACTTACCTTTGGGTCCAAATAAGGTTTTACACATGAACTGGGGAAGAAGCCACTCTTTTGTGTTTGTATCAGCTTTCCCTGCAAGATAAAGGCAAAGCAAGTTTTATTCTTACTGCACTTTAAATACCGATGCAATTAAAAGTGCTTTACATAAGGCAGATAAATGCTTTAGGACATTTCAAAACTCAATGAAAAGGAAAATAAATTATATTAAAGTAAAAGACTGTGTCAGTGTAGTTACAGTGCAGTAATAAATTTCCCTCAGATTTAATAGGAAAAAATATGACTGTAGAGGAAATTCAAAGGCACATTGACAAGAAGTCACTTTGTATAGAGGAAAATCAAAGAAATAAACCAATAAATACATTGTGAAATATCATAGTAAAATACAATTCATTGGATTCGAACCTGGGCCGCTGTGGTAAGAACTCAGCCTTGTACATGGGGTGCTCTACCAGGTGAGCCACCAGGCGCCCTGACTGCACCAGTTTTCACATATAGTACTGGCTTTAACTGACTACACATTACATACATCATACATCACATTACACATTGATGTTAGGTGTTGCACCAACAATAAAATTAACACATCTGTCAAGTTCACTCATCAGACAGAAGTTTAGGCTTCACTGTCTGCTACCTGAAGCAATTTGATTTTTAAGCTCAACACACCCATTGACATTGCATGGAGAGATTATGCTGTCACGCCGTAGAGGGATAAAGTAATAGGTGAGTTTAAATTAATGGCTTCAGAAAGTTGCCCTGAGTCACTTTGGGAAAAGGTAGCCTGATACAAGAAGCTGAAAGTGAATAAGAGTCAGTGAATCAGCAGGAGTGTCACAAGTGCCCGAAGCAAGTAATGTTACAGCTCCTGTCATCTAGCCTAATTCACTGTAGAGGATCCTCCAGGTTTGCTGGTACAGCTTCATTGATGCACATTGGATTAAGAGAAGGTTTGACATTTTGGGAAGGATACAGCCAGCTTAGCATAAACGTTGGAAGCAGGGGGAAACAGCTAGTCTAGCTCTGACCAAAGAATCCACCTGCCCAACAAAATCCACCTACCAGCACCTCTGAAGCTCAGTAATTAACATGTTATATCTCATTTGTTTAATCTACAAAAACTGAAAACAAGTTGTGGTTTTACGAGGGGTTATGTGCTGGATTATTTCTTTGTCTCGGCACTGACTTCCTGGAGTCTCTGCTGGTTGCCTGGCAACGTCATGCTGATGACAAGACTCTAGGAAGTCACTGCATCCGACTAAGAAAAAACTTTGGTTTTTGTATGGATTAAAGGTGGGGTATGTGATTCTGGAGAAATCCAATGCTATGACATAGATCGAACAACAACAGAGCAAGCAATATAACTAACGTTAGCTAGGTTGCGGGTTAGCAAACTGTTTCTACAGTTGCTGCAGCGGAGCTAACAGCCAGAGAGGACGAGACGGCTTCCCAGAGCCAGCACAGCAGCTCCAGACAGCGATACTCACAACTCTCCTGCTACTATAGCTAACATCACAACAACAGCATATCTTGGCAAACTAGAAAGTAAGCTGAATGTTCGCGGGCAAGACAAGCAAATCATGGCTGGAATATTGTGTTTGTTTCCCATTTACAGAGCCGAATTTGCTGAATTTGACAAAAAGACGTGTATTGGATTAGAATCGCATACCCCACCTTTAAAAAGCTAAATGTAAATTAGTTGGCTTTGGAGAGGCTGGTCGTCAGATTTTGGTACCTTCGGACAGAGCCAGGCTAGAGTGTAGGAATTGTAGATCTTTGTACACACATCCCACAGGGTAAAAAGGGCTATGAGTCCTACTCTGTTCACCCAGTATGAATGTGATCACCTTCAAACACCTTTAAAAGGTGAAGATCAGCACTTTAATTTCATAATCACTGATTCATTTTAAATCCAATAAAACAAGTTCTCAATGTGCTTGAGTACAGAGCCAACATAAACTGTCTTAATAACATTCACACTCTGTGTCCAAGTGGGATACCGTTTCAAAAAAACTGACTACTGTACCTCCCACCATGCGGTGTCAGGATCTCCCTTCAGCAGCTCGATAAAATCTCCTGTTTGAAAACCGAGTGGTGTCTTTCCCGGGGGAGCTGGTGTGCCATGGTAGTTCCTCACTGCCACCATCTTGGGACCTTGACCGTGTTTGCAGTGAGTATTAATAGAGGTAAGTGAGTAACAGTTAAGTTGATGACATGGGACAAAAGAGGAAAAGATCTAACATTAAATCTAACTTTGTCTGGACAGAGTGCTGCTCACTGTAGTTTGGATTTCCCTCTTAGGATTTCTATGCTAAAACAGTCCTGCCTGTATCAGCCTAAATCACTATGTTACATGTGAAACCTGGCTGCTGAGTGATGCAGTGGTCTAAGGTACACACAATATAACCACAACATCCTGGGTTCAGATCTGGTCCAGGATCTTTGTTGCATGGTTTCCCTTTCTCTGTCCACTTTGAAGTATCTTATGAAGGCAAAAATGCCAGAAATGACAAAGAAAACCTTACCAAGAGCAACTTTGTCATTTGAAACTGTATCTCATTCTCTCCAGACTGAGCACTGTGTATTGATTATTTCAAGCTACTGTAGAGCAGCTATGACATCCCTCGTATCTCAAGTTTTTGAATTTCAAGTTAGTATGTAGTATCTCTATATGTCTATGCATTGCCACTCACTCTACATGGTTGATAATGTTGTTGCGGTTCCTATGTAGAGGGTCTATCCACTAGATGGCAGTAGAGAGCTGTGCTGCTCAATAACAGCTGTATCTATAACAAACTTGTTACATGACAGCAGACAGAATATCCAGCTTCAAATGAAAGTGTTCTCTATCATGTTTAGGAAACAGGGGGTGTTCTCACCTGATGATATTCCAGGTTCCTATAAAAAGAAAAACAAATACTTGATCAACAAAAATCTTACTTGTATAATTTAATGATAAAGACAAAATCTCTGTGAGGGAAAATGGCATTTAGATGATAATAATGTTTATAATACTGCTACATTATGTTGACTAACAGAGGAACTACTCACCAAGTCAAGAGGATCTGAAAAAAGACAAAAGAAACAGTTAGGGAGGGTTCACAACAGTCTGGCTACCATTATTGATTATGCCTGAGCTAAACTGAACATTTGAATATACCAGTTCTCATAATATGGGTCAGGCTTCATGTGGCTCTTTTTAATATGCTATGTCAAACACAAAGGCAATTTCGCTTGTTGGCTGTATTTTGGCTTCATCCCATTAAACAGTGGATGTAAAGCAGTCATGGATAAAGCTGAAGGAGCCAAACTATATGGTAACACAAACACACACACACATTTTCTTCCTAGTGCCTGGTCCCATTAATTCTTCCCATTCCCAATCAGTCCCACTTTTGTTACCAGTTCTGTCCTGTCCGGAGTAATTCTTTTTCACATTGGCTAAGGGCAGTATTTAGGTGTTATTTTACCTAAAGAACCATAGGAGGTGTAAGGATGTTACACCTATAGGTGTACGTATATGTTTAAGGGGAAACGTTTAGGCTTACACATTGAGCCTCACTCAGATTCACAATTCCAATCTGAGAAAACAGTCACTGCCTTGAGACCCCTTCAAGGTGTCGCAACATAAATTTGAGGTTAATCGATTAATTAAGAGATGATTAACAGGAAAGGAAAGCAGAAAAAAACATTTATGCTACACAAAATAATATTTACTTGTCAACTTGCTTTTTTTGTTGTGAATAACTGGATAATTCCCCCTCTTCAGGCCCCTAAAAATTAATCAAATAAATAAGGAGGGGGGGGATCACTAACCCTTAGATATATGGAAGTGATCATGTTGAGTCACAAATAGGCATAGCTTCTTTTTAAAGCCAAAACAGTTAGGAATAACCAGTTTAAATAATCAGGGCTATATCTGCTGAAAAGGCTGGGGCATATGAAATGACGGTTAGGTCATTCCTCCTGACTCCCAAGTTGTCGTTTTCCTCGACGGTACCAAACCCAGCGACACAATGAAATAGTCCCACAGGAACCCCACAGGACCCATCCCCCATGCTCCTGCTGCATAAAGTAACCTACAAGCAGGACAGTGTTCAATGAAAGCAGGTTTATACTTGTGGACAGAATGAAATTTCACAAATCATTATTAATTTGTAAAAAAAAAAAAAAAAAAAAAATCAAGAATCGCCCCCATATCACAGTATCATATAACCATCAATGATGTTGGTCTAACAGTTTAATCCAAACATTGCTCAGCCCCAAAATCGATCCTTCAAAAGTAACATTAGAGGAAACACCTACTGATTTTACAGATGGTGATGACTTCCAGGCACTCTTTGTGTGCTCCTGTTCCACAGCGAGAGCAGTAGTAGCCCTGATAGAAGATGCCCCTAGAGGACATGCACGCAAACACACACACACACACACACACACACCAGTAATGCAAACAGGAAGTGTCTCAGACACAAATTAACTTCTCGTAAGTACAACACACAAGGGGAGCTGCTGCTTGTTCCTATAAGACTGCGATTGTGGTTACACATGCTCCATCATTTCCACTTTGTGATCCTTTAAAATCACAAAATCAACTTGTTCCATTTAAGACCATGTACTCCAGAACTGTATTTGTTACGGATACTGTAACATTGCATGCATCGCACACTGCCATGTTAAATAGTAAGTGCCATAAATCACGACGGGATCCGCTGGGGCTGCAGCAGTAATTAGCATCTAGCAGGGAGTGAGAACGCTGGTCCCTGCTTCCACTGGCTCTGTGAATTTAGGTCAGCCAAGCCATGAAATTTGTGGGTCAATACACAGAGTGGAGTTTAGCCTGCTGACTGTAATATAGGTGAAAGTAGTGATTTAGTGACACGGGTTATCCCTGCTGCAGTTAAGCAGCACTCTCCCTTGGGAGGAGGTGTGCTCACTGGGACACAGTGGGTGGTGTTGGGAAGGGAAATGTTTTAAAAATATCATCCATCAGCCTCAGTCACATTTAGCAGAATATTTTCCAAAGATTGCTTTTACACTAATGAGGAGCTACATTTGCCAAAAACATATTCCCTCTGTACTTTTTACTGTGTAATTTTGTTGTATGAATCAGGTGCCAATTAAAGACTTAGTGGTTCCTACTGGTACTTAAATGCAGGTACAGTGGAAGAGAACAAGACTATGGGGAACAAGGGAGCAGCAACTGGGCATTTAGAGGAAAGGAGAAGTAAATTATAGTATTTTTTGTAAATACTGGGTAACTACAGGGTACAGTACTAGGAAACAAAACTAAAGTTGGGAAAAATGGTGTTACCACTGATATTCTGCAGAAGTAATTATGCTATAATGTATTTCACAGTTATGATAGCCCACTGCATAAGTGATTTGGCCTACAGGCTTATGTTCTTTGGACTGACTACAATGTAGGTGATGTGCCTTGGTAATAGGTGAAGTACAATATATAATCATTAAATCCAATCACACAGTCTTTATCTGCAGAGGTGCTGGTAAGCAGATTTTGTTACCTTTGTTACCAAAGCTAGTTGTTTCCCCCCGTTTCCAAAGTTTGTACTAAGCTAAGTTAGCCGGCTGCTGGTGGTAGCTTCATATAAATTGTACAGACATGAGAGTGGTATCAATCTTCTCATCTAATTCTTGGAAAGAAATCGAATAAGCCTCTTTCCCAAAATGTTAAACTTTTCCTTTGAGTAAAATTTTCAATACAGGACTTTACTATTACTAGAGTATTTTTACACTGTGGTAATGCTACGTTTTATTTAAGTAAATGATCTGACTTCTTCCGGCTTCTTCCACCATGGCATAAAACATGGATATACAGTACATATGTATAAATGTTACATAACCCCTGTCAGGGTGTATACATTTTTTGTTATTCAAGTCCACATATAAGTGTCTGCCCAGATAGTACAAATAACACTGAAAAAGAAATGTCTTTTACTACTGAATATTGTTGGATACTTGATGACGATGCATTCATTATTCATTGTAGAACATGAATGTGCTGTTATGCACATCAGCACTGGAGTTATTTGGATTGTTACCTCAGGAGCATCTTGCAGGCTCGACAGTTGGTGTTCTTATCAAATGTGTGCATTTGAAAGTTATGCTGATTGGCTGTGGCTCTCTCTGGCTTGATGTTGGACCTGGAAGTAAATAATAATGAATGAGAGGAACTGATTGGACAAGACAGTTTGTTTGATTTTGTGACAAAGTAGCTTGATTGTTCTGGTGTTTAACAATCTAAAATGACTATGATAGAATATTTTCTCCATGTAGCCAACCCTACCATGCAATCATACTCACATGGCCATGTCAAACTGCTCCATCCACTTCCTCTTGGTCTCCTCAGTTTTACAAAAGAACTGGAAGCCCTGCTTCCCTTGCAGGTGGATCAGGTAGAAACCATAAGACCACTGGAGAGAAAAAGTGAGTGAGGAACAGATGGCAGAGAGATATGTGGATGGCAATGACAGAGATAGGCAAAGAAGCTTGTAATACCTGCATTTTCAAATAAATATGCATAAAAACATACAGTGAATATGATCACATTTAATTCAGAACTAAAAGATGGTCCACATGCTTTAGCGATGCATCTGACCAAAAGCTGGAGGGCCAGTCACAGAGCCGGTGGGCGCACGTGCAATCAGGGCATGACACCCAAAAACACCACTGCCCAAAATAGGCCACTATGAGAAGATGAGTTAAATAAAGAGGTCACTTGCGCTTACCATTTTTCCACTTGACTGGTAAGCATGCAAAAAGAAAGACACCAGAGAAAGACCCAGTTACACATGCAAACATGGATAGACACATGCAGATTCAAAACAAAAAGCCATGTTAGACCGGTGGCGCAGTGCACTGCAGTATGTTTTCATGAATCCTAAATGACCTTCATTGCATTTGCATGGTCTTTCAAGCATGGACGGGCAAAATGCATATCTGACACTTCAATGCATTACTCATAAATTCCATATCTGAAAATTACCATCAACAAGGCCCTTCAGCTCAAGGGCAACATTTGTAATGATTACACAGGATGTTTCATCACCTGCACTAGCATGGTTGTCTTTACAAAGAGCTCACTGCGTAAGAAATTGCTCTGCGATGAATCTTACCTTTTTCATGTCTCTGTTGTTCATTGGGTCATCCGACATTTTATATGACTGCAGTTCAATAATCTCTTTGAGCTCATAGCTATAGCCTTTCCTCTTGCAGACAATGACCACTTTATCAAACAGGAATATATACCTGAAGACATAAAAACATTCATTGTTAATTTTGGGGTGAGAATACGTCATTGTGGGCATTGGATACTTTATTTCTTGTATCCTTTGGGTAGTTTGTCTGTAGAGTTTGGGCTCACCGGTCCTGCTTTGTTCGGTTGACGATGGAGCACACCTTTAGCTCTCCGTCTATCTTTGGCCTCCCATACTCCTCCAGTTTCACCTGCTGCTTAGGTCACAAGGACACACAGAATGTCAATCCACTGCATACTATAACTTCTAAATTTAATGAGAAACCATAAATAATTCAGCTGCACTTGAATTTCAGAGAATCCAAATAGATATATAATGAATGATACAACTCAGTTACTTTTCTGTCCTCCTAATATGAAAATAATGACAGAAAGACAAAGAAAGAGAAAATGCAAGAGTGCTGTTGTTGAAATATTATGGGACGTGACCATTAGTCTGGAATGTACATAACTTCTCTTCAAGTTCTGCAAGACTAAATGATTTATTGGGGACATTATAAAAGCGGAGGATACTGACAGGTGGACGCAAGACGATGCCAGTGTTCTTAGCAGAGGAAAGAAAACGTGGACATTTTCAAGAATGGGTTACTGCTCTGTGATGCTCAGTGACTAATCACACTGACATACTTTAAATTCCAGCCTGGTGATAACATTAGTGCCGGTGTATTAGTTTTTATAAACAAAAACTGACTTTTATAAAGATGTCGAATCTAGCATTATAAATGACAGCAGAAGCCAGAAAATTGGATTATAAAGGATATAAGGTTAACACAAGGTTTTATTTCTTTTACTGAATGGTAATGTGATGGAGTTAAATTTCACTGCAGGCAGGTGCCAATGCAGGAGGACGATTCCTAATGCAAAAAGAGAAAGTTAGAAGCACCTGAAAATGTGGTTTCACATCTTTTACAATAAATTAAAGCAATAGGTTGACATTCTGGGGAGAGACGAGAAACCGATACAACTTTCATATCTGTCCCAGCAACCTCACAGTGACGATGGACCCCTGGGGAGTTACTGCTCCTAGAAAAAAGTAGTGCAGCACATAACCCCTTGTAACACCGCAACTTGTCGTTTTTACACATCAGTTTTTGTATGGTTTAAAAAAACAAGATACGACGTGTTAATTTGTGAGCTTTAGAGATGCTGGTTGGCAGATTTTTCTACCTTTTGTCAGAGCCAGGCTAGCTGTTTCCAGTCTTAACCTAACCAGCTGCTGGCTGTAGATATTTAGTGTATACAGTGTACCGCACAAGCGTGGCATCGATCTTCTCATTTAACTCTCGTCAAGAAAGCAAATAAGCGGTTTTCCCAAAATGTCAAACTATTCCTTTAAAAATGGCTAAATAAGCAAAGAAGGTAAAGTTAGAAAACAAATCCTCATTAATAAACTAATAATAGTTTAACACTCAAAAACTCTGTGTGGGTGTGGTTTGTTTAGATTTTATTTATAGTTGGTCTCCCTGGCAACATAAGCAACTATCATCAGAGTCTGATTCTTCTATTGTTAATATTGGCACATAGAAATGCCTGAAATCACCTTTTTCCAGCCCCTCCCACTTCAAACCAGTAAAAAGAGCACAAATAAAAACACAAATCTCCTCTGTGAAATAACCAGTATTGTTCTAACTTTGGCAGATAAAGCATGTTCATGTGGGATCCTATTACTTATATTAAGAAGCTGATTAAGAAAATACGTTTTCAAGGCCCTTAAACGGATTAAGTCAAACAATCTTGGGAAAAATGATCCTCTAGGTGAAAAAAGCAGTGCCAGAGGAGTTCACAGTACTTACAAGATTTTCTATTGAACTTTGGAATTCGCTGATTTTCTTCAGCGTCTCATTGTCCCTCTTGACTTCATTGATGTACATGGCCAGGTCCTGAGAGAGCAAGGCAAACGTTCTTTCAGACTTCAACTGAAAATCTTTCTGACATCTGTCATATCATGGTAGATTTACAGTCCTTTGAGCCACAGTAGCTGTATAAAACAATTTATACAGCTTTGGCTTAGAGCGCTGTAGAGTTATTATGTAATATTTTTAAAAGCGCACTCATGAACACACATACTAACACATGTGTAAGACAGACCTGCATAGCCTCCAGAGCCTCCTTGAGTTGTTGTCTCTCTGGTCGGTCAGTTGAGTGACTCAAAAGTTCCTGTGGAGGGAGATTATTATTGTTATTAATTTGTAAAACATGTAACTGTTTGAGAATTAGAAAAAAATCCAAATTAGAGGTCTTTAACTTACTCTAACGTCATCAGAACAGCAACAAACAACTTTAGACACAAAGTCTGAACAAACACATGACACTATATTGAAATGTATGACGCAAACATTGAGCAAACATTACAGTAATGAGAGGGGTTTGTTGTGAGAGATGTATAGCTGCTCTTTACTGTGATTATGAATGTGACACTGATGTGGCTCAGAATAAGTCTCAGCTGAGCACCATCAACAGCAACATACAGTACACGAAAATAAAAGACAAGCGGAAGCCGGAGAGATTGCTAACTAGCCTCCAGGTCTGACTGTTCTTTTTGATGATGGTAAACGTGTTGTCCCCTGCAAATCAAGTTGTCCTCCACAGTCAATCAATAAGAAATATGTTACATAGTTTGATCTATGATTGTCCGTGTCCTGCCTCCTCCACTGGCTTATTGGGGTGATGTTGCTGTAGAGCTTTTAAAAAAAATAAAAAAATAAATAAAAATGAAATTGTGTCAGCTGTCCAACCAGTTGGCAAATCCAGTCAGCTGTGTCCTAAAAATCATATGTGACACATAAATAAACAAACTACTGTACTTTTTGTACTCGTTTTGTCTGAAATGTTGCATGAGACTGATAAACAAAATAAACCAACATACAAGCAAACAGAAGGAACCAACTTTCATAATGACACAATCAGTACTGAGAATGTTTTATTGTCACCTCACAGTTGCTGGAGTTCCCATTTGCAGCACATATTTAGACTACACAACAGAGCTGTGCATGACTGCTTCATATTTTGAACTTTATATCTGTATCCAAATCTTAAAAATACTATCACTGTCAGACGTGTTACAACATGCTGCACTTTATTTGCTTTGACTCATACCCCAAGGCAGCAGCAGCAACAAAATGTAGCATCTACAATTTGAACTTGCTTTTTTCAGTTATAATCATTTATGTGATATTATTTCCCATTTGTACTAATTTGGAATATTCAATAGATTGTGACTCGTCATAGCAGGTAAAGGACAGATGTAATTACAATACAATGCACAACCTGAACTGGAAAACCTAAAGGGAATGCAGACATGTGCTTTCCCCACTCTGTCAAATCAAAATGTCTGCCTTGAAAAAGCTGTATTCCCCTGCACTGTAGTTCCTGTCACTGCTAACCCCTTCACCTGCTAGCGTTGAGCTTCACCGGCTAGTAACACTTACACATACAATCCCCCAGCCCCCACCCTCCCACCCCCCCACTGCACAGGCACCCTGAACAGCCAGTACCAGTCATTAGTGCAGCGATAAGGACATTATCCCTCACTGGCCTCCCACCAGCAGAAGCACCAGCACAACCAATAGGATAGTGCTGCTATCGGTCCTCAGTGTTATTACTTTAATTAAATTTATTCTCAGTGACCTGCTGACTCAGCAGGTCTTTTCAATACCATGGTTGCTTTTGCACAAGCGAGACCGGCCAGCAACAACATGCTGCTGTACAGCTCATACACTCAACTTAAGATGAAAGATATGATCACATGGGTTCATAAAAACCACTGCAAATTCATCAAATATTCAAACCCTGCTTAAGGAGAATTATTTCTGAGATGACTGTGCTGAATGCACTTTATTTACAGTGCAGCTATAGTACATAAAAGATGAAGAGAGCCCAGCATTCACACCATGACCAAATAGGAAACACTACTCTGATGATATCTATACAAATCAACTGAAAATGTGCCCTTAGGCATGACTGGACACATACATACACACACACACAAAAACAGGACTTGTCAGTCTCACATGCCCCTAGGCCACAGCATACAGCAGTGTTTTACTGCAAAGCTGTGGGAAGCAGTGAAATGGGGTGCGTTTAATATGATTAGTGCACGGTTGATTTGACCTCAGAGCCTCGCTGAGACTCCTGCAGGGGTTCGATTCAATCTAATAGAAAAGTCGCAGCACTTTCTATGTAGTCCTGCGATCACCTGCCACAAACACTCGCCCCCGCCCCAGGTCGTTATGCACCACGTCATAAACTCATATGCTCATCCATAATTGAGATGCAAAGTCAATTAATCATGGGGAATATTGCTTGATTTATACACGAACACCGGGAGGAGAGGTCCAGGCAGTAATGCTGGCTGGGCTGTGAGTGGTCAGATTGTGCTTAAATATATTTGCATTTTAGTACAAGGGACATCAGTGCAGTGCTGCAATTAATGATTCTAGCTACCAGTAGCTTATTATAAATATATAATAAATTAAAAATATGAGCATATTTGAACCAGAGGGCAGAGCAACAATAATGGAAACAATAAACGACAAGTACAAAGGCAGACACACAGTCAAGTTGCACTAGGTTAAATGCCAAGTAGCAGTATATGTGACCACAGTGACTTTTTGAAGTTACAAAGCGCAAGTAACAGTTTTAAAAAGGGCAAAAGGGCATTGTGCCCAAATTGTCGGTGGACTGGTCACAAAAACAACAAACACAATTTCATGTGGTGAGGCTAAACGTCTGGAAAATTACAATCCAGAGAAACAACTGTCAGCAGTCAAAGCTCACCGACAGGAATAGACAGGCTCGATGCAGGATAGTTGCTAAGCATCAGCAGAAATTACAGTGGAAATTAATTATCATCTCTGTGACAAAATCTCAACAAAATAGGAGTTTCACAATGCTGGTATTTACAGCAGGCCTGCTATTCAAAGACTGTTTGTGTCTTGATCTAACAAAGGAAAATAAAAAACCTGGTGTGCAGAGAAGAAAACCTCGACTTTTGAGTGTTAAAAAGGTAATAATTGTCTTCTTCTCTCATACATTTTAGGAAAGCCGACCAATGCCGTTAAACCACAATGCTTGTCGCCAACTGTTAAATATAGGGAAGGATCGACTGTATAACATGTGTAGCCATATTATGGAAATCACAAGGTCAGGCGATTGCTTTGCATGATCATTTAAGGATCTTCTACTGCGGTCAAACATGTTCCTGACGCTGTGTCAGGCAGAAAATCATAGCTTGTATACTCATCTGTTTTATAGACAAAAGAGGAGGTGCCTGTCTTATCTTTGGACATTATGCTCTGAAGAGTCTCTATATATTCCCCAAAATGTTACTCCAGAAGTGCAGGAGTCTATAAAAACCTGGATGGAAATTGACAACCATTACTTTACCAATAAATTGCTAAATACACTACTTCTGGTGGAGTTCTGGAGCTACGAGGAGGCTGTGAAGTTTCTATGTAAGTATCATAGAAACTTCTTTTGTGGCAGTGAAACTGGGCCACTGTTCAGATACATTGTAACTTTTGTGAATCCAAGCCAACTACAGCTTCCTCCACAAAGAAGCAAGCCACAAATTTTTCAGAGCCACCTTACCCTACAGGGGGTGAGTGTTTGGTATTTAAAAGATGGAAAGTAAAGTGTGAAATGGAAATTTCCATTCCATCTTCTTCAATCATCAAAGTGATGAAGACTTCCTTTCTTTAAGACCTGCTAACATCCGACTACAGACATTCAAAGAGCTGTAGAGTGTTCAAAGATGGACTGAATCTGTAAATGCAAAAGATGGTTCCTGCTCCAAATTAGGTGCTCTACTTTGATATATTGGTTGTTTCCTTTACTTCATCTTCCCTCTGTAGGACTGAACTGTGTAAAAATGACTGTACTGAAAAACCACTGTACTGTAGGTTTTGCAGTTGTGAGATCAGAATCAGAAATACTTTATTGATCCCAGAGGCAAAACTCTTTTGTTACAGCAGCTCACTATCACGTCAGTGCGCACAGGAGTACTAAGCAAAAAATATAATACACTATAATACAGGTCAGAAAATAAATTAAGTACCAAGTGGGTATAAGTATAAAATTAAAATAAGTTTGAAGTACAAAGTAGGTTTACCGGTTGATGATAATAATACGGTATAAAGTAATAGTGCATGAACATGAGATACCTTCAGTAGTAGGTGATACTTCAGCACCCTCTGCATGGGAACCACCAGAAGATCCTGCAGCTTGAACTTTCCTTCCTGCACTTTCATAGTGCATTCCTGTGGGACAACGACACAAGCAGCAGGGCAGTTATTACACATTGCATAAAGCAGCGTTGCACATTTCCTACTAACAAGCATTCATTCATTGTTCAATAATTCATTGTGCATTGCTGCAATTGCTTCTACACATTCACGGGGCATTCCATTAGCAACAAGGCCTGTTTATTCTTTTAGGGCACAAAAGCGCTGGTCGTGCCAGCCATTTGTGATGCAATTATGCTGCATGCTGGCTGGAAAATTCCTCTGACTAATGAATATATTTCTGTAAACTCTGCACTGGCTCCATACTAAACTGTCTTTTGTTGTCGTCCTACTGTATAAGGTTCCCTCACAGCGGTTTGTGTAGGTGTTTCTTTATTCAGTTTCTATAACTGTGCAGTAAACAGGGACAGCTTATCCCTCTTTCAAAACAATGTTTTTTGAGTAAAAATACAGTAAGAAGCTGTTACAAAGCTCTTCTATTTTGAGAGAGAGTCTCTCAGTGTCAACTACCCGGGCTGTAATCACCAAATTTTTTTGTCAACAGCTAGAAGAGCCAATATTCTGGCCATTAATCCCACTATTACAGGGGTGTGTTAGCCTTCATCAGTTCAGAATCTTCTGAAGAAGTACAGAGGATCAGAGAATAATAGTAGCGCACAGGGGAGGGAGGTCTTGCAGCAGAGATGGACTCTGAATCTCACCCAGATTGAAATCATCAATGCAATACAACTTTTTCTCTTTAAAAACTCGAGTAGCTTTAACAAGACAACTATGAGATAAACAGGGAGCTACCGAACTAAAGGCAGTCCCTACAAACCCACTCTACTCTTAACACTAGTCGCCTATATACATGGGGTAATGTTGAATGTTCATTAACAGAATATTAGGAATAAAACAGCTCTGAGGGCATATTTGCAAATTACATTATTTGCCTTTCTGGTTTCATCTCATTTTGTCCTTGTCCTGAAGTCATTATTTATTCAACAGTAAATTTTACTTTCATACTTGGGTAATGATTTTGTAAGAGATGTCAGATTCTGTAGTATTTCACTGGTAAATTTGCCTAACTGCTTATGGAACATGGTTGCATTATTTTGTTTTTCTTGTTGCTTTTAAAACCCATTTCAAACCCTCATCCATCTAATATTGAATGAGGTACTGATGCAATATAGAAGCAACATACGCATATAAATATACATAATGACTATTATGGTTGCAAGTAATGACTATTTTCACTATCGATTGATCTGTTGTTTATTTTCTTGATTAATCAATTAAATTAGATCTTCAAATTGCTCCGTTTATCCATATAAAATATTAAAATGAACTAAAAATATTTAGTTTACTATCATACACAACAAAGAGAAACATCAAATCATCACATCTGAGAAGCTTGAACCAGCAAATGTTTGTTATTTGGTAAACTGAGTGAAAGGATTAATCCACTATCAAAATAGTTGCTGATAAATTTTCTGTTGATCAAGTAATGGTGCCCCTGGCTCATACCACCGCAAACATTCACAAACATTGTTTTTACTCAAATAGGCCCATAAACAGCCAGATGTGCTGAACCCTACCTGCTTACTTATTTTTATTTAGTCTGAAAAAGAAGCTTATGTCCACTGCCTACACAGTAATGTATTATTTTCACGATAATGCACTAAATCAGTGGGTTGCTAATTGTTTGGGGTGAGTGGTGAAGTACATTACCTCGACTTTAATCTTGACGTCCTCTCGTGTTGCTATTAGCTCATCCAGTGTCTTCTGGGCGTTCTCCATGTGACTGCAGTACTGACCATATATCAACAACCTGGTGAAGGACACAATTCAACAACAACTGTTCTGTTAATCTAAATACACTGTCACAGCTCGTCGTCCTTCGTGGGATATAGAGAGGAAAGGAAAACATTTCGACAAAGTAAACACTACAAATAATTGTAGATACATTTTCGACCATGGCTTCTTCTGCCAGGTCCGTTCACATTGTGCCCCAAGAAGACAAACTACATCCCAATTTGGTCACACTTGTCTTTGTACCTTAAAGAAGACTGGACAGTAATGAGGGCACAATCCACACACCCCACTGTGTATCATTAAAAACACACCTTCAATCATCCTCTCAAGGCTCTCTATGACACCAAACTCAGTGTTTCCTAAAAGTAAAGAAAGCTGTAAAAGCCGTCTGAGTAAAGACCCAATTTGGTCTATCAATCCAAAGTATTGAAAAGAAAAGTATAACCACAGTCTCTGGCTTGCTGATTACATTTCATTTTTAAACTGTTAACTACATTCACTCCCACAAGGTCCTCTGCAGCTGAACACATCTTACAAATGTTCCAAACGATGAAACATTAATGTCTGATTTTGATTCTGATTTTTATTTTTTCTGCGAGTATGGGAACATTTGAAGCCATGTGGGCTGTTCAAACCTGTTCAAAGCCTAGGGAATGGGTAAAAATCTAAAGATGAGGCTTAATAAGGTCTTAATTTTCAAAATGTTGGAAATACATCATAGCTTTGTAAAAACAAAGAGATAAACAAGATGTTTGAGTCCACAATTAGCTGTGAACTGGTTAGTGTCTTGAAACCTTTAGGCAATACACCGCACATTAATTTTAAGATTAATCACACAATTTGAGAGGTCAGCCTGAGAGTCATTTGGCATGATAGGGGGCAGATAAATGAATATGTGAATACATATATTATGATTATGAATATATGTGAATACCATGAATAAGTAATGACTGAATTCTGATCCCAGGGTAATATTTGGAGGGGCGCCTTTCTCCTGCCAATAAGCACTAATCACAGAGCACTAATGAAAGACGCTGCTTTATATCAGCTGCTTTGCAGAGTTCCTCTTATCAGCGTGAGTAAAAAAATCTCTTAATTTTGAGCAGTGAGGATATGAGAGCTGTGTTCTTTAGATATTACAATGGGACCCTGACACAGATCTGTGGGTTCAGCTGGGAGGAAGTTCAAAGTCATCTTGCCTGGAGGATGCCACTGCATGTGGCACACATTCCTGTTCCCACATTCTGACTCACTGAGTCAAAGTAGGGCATTGGCACGGCTGGTATAGTGCTAAACCAACCCCCGGTAGAGTTGGCACTCTGGTCTCTTAATCTGAATCTTGAGTGGGGTGAGGCGGTGCAGAGCGCTGGCACCCTGAAGTCTAATCAAGCCTCTGATAGATCTGCTACACAGAGAAGAGCAGCACTGCAAACAGACCGACCAGGGGAAGTTTGTATGACGGAGCAGTGGTGCAACTACAGGGAAAACATCACATGGCTTCCTGCTCTTTCCACTACACACAGAGGCACCTACTGTATATGCTATGTGCTTAATTTTAAGTTTAGTCACTGTAGTTTACAGTAAACAAGGTCCTCCTGTGACAAGCCCAGCTGTGAAAATCTTCCACTAAAAGAAAGTGAAGATAACAGAATACAAACAAGGTGCTACTTATGCACAGAATTAGGGCTGCAACGATTAGTCATTTTGAAAGAAGTAACACAACAATCTCCCTCTCACAAACAAAAAGCTAAATTCATAAGAAATTAAACACACCCTTGCTCAATTCAGTACACTTAGGGGTTTTGCTGTTACAGCTTTACTTGCTCTGGTATGAGCAGTAGCTTATTGTGGCTGATGTTAGCAAACTTAAGTGGGATATTGCTGTCTAACTGACATTACGAAATCAGTCTACTTGTGTTACTTTTACACAACGTTTTAGCATTTACCATTATCCTGTAATTGACACAGTTGCCACTGTAAACGTTATGTTGCGTTATGTTGTTAAGTATGGTTAAAACAAATACTGACACCATTTTACAAATTACGAAATGCCATGAGTAATAAGACTTATTACTGTAAATAGATTTTAAAATGATTGCAGCTTGACTCCACTGCTCCCAAAACACATTAGTACAAACTGAATCCTTCATTATTAATATGAATAATTCTGCTCTAGCGGAGGTGGAAAACTGAACCATCATCCTCTGCTCCACAGAGATCCACCAGTGATGATCACTGGAGCTTCACTGGATCCCAGGCGGAGTTTTGACTACAGCCCCCCTGCAGTGAGGCTCCTACCCTGGTTAAAGTGGCCCTGGGCTAACAAGCCCCTGATTAAGACTTGATCCACACTCAGGGAGACAGCTCCCCTCAGCTCCTGCCCCACCAGGATGACAAAGTGATTGAGATTAATGGGTCCATGATCAATTATAAGACAGCAGGCGGACTGTGCAGCGTAGCGAGGATTCAGGGGCACGTGCCAGAGACACCCATCAAAGTAAGTTATGAGGACCCGATGTGACATGAAGATCTTCTTTTAAGAAGCTGCCCTATGACAGGAATGCAAAGGGCTCAAGCGTCTGGTGTGAATGTGGGAATCATTATAGCAGTTTAAGAGTTTAAGTGATGTGAGATATTACTAGCAGTCATGAGTAGAAGATATTAAATATTTTAAAAGTAAACGTAAAGATGAACAAAATGAAGGTGAAGCAGCTAATTCTGAGGTTAGAATTGGTCTCTCTTGTGTGAAGGCAAGATCTTATGGAGTTTGTTTACATGCTCATTTATATTCATCAGTGTGTGGCCTTAATAAGGAAAATGTACTTAAAGGGACTAAAATTATATTTCTCTCACAGCAATGGCAAGAGCTAAGTGAATGAAAAAATGATTAAAAGAGTGATTTGTATTCTTATCTGGCAGAGTTTAAAAGAAGGCCATCCTTTATTGTGTGTGTGTGTGCTTGTTAATGTGTGTTTCATGTGTAGCACTGTGTGCCTGGAGCAAGCAGCTTTATCTCCAGTGCCTCAGGGCTCACTTTCTATAGTTTCTACTTGCAGAAAACAAACCCATGGCCAACCAGACAGCCAGCGCCATGATGCTGAGGCTTCATTCCCCTCTTAAAGGTTACAGTTTTGGTTTTAACGGCATATTGTATGGTTTAGTCTCAGCGCTCCCATTATCCTCATTTCCAGCAGCAGCAACAAACAAGCCCTGATAAACCTGCTGTACACTGCCTGTTCTGCACCAAACACACACATTTAGCAATTAGCTGGTGAAGAAAGTGGAACATCTAGCAGCAAAAGGACCAGATGTTGTTGTCAGGATATAGTGGAAACCAAACCAGAGCAGAAAGGAGAGTGTATATTGGACTTCCATTCATCAGGTGCAAACACAACTCTAAATGAATGCTAATGTTGCTACGTGTCAGCCAGACGTGTAAATAGGCAGCTGTTTCATAAAATGTTTGCCACAGCAGCTTTATATGGCGGGTATATGTCAAAGGGATGTGTTCTTCAGCATAGGGTGGTGTTCTTCTATCCAAAAATTATCACAAAATAAACCCTGAATTATGCAGATGTAAGGTATTACTCAAAATAATGATAGCTAGACCACTAATTTACATTCAGTGTACTCTAAAAGATATAATATCATAAGAGCTCTTATGTTTTTAAGGAATTCTATGGATGTTGACATGTGTAACAGGGTCAGTGTAGTACAACTGTATCCCTGCTATTTTCTAGTTGTGTGTTCAGTATCTTGAAAAGGCGAGGAGTAAAACACTGCATGTATGGAAAATGATACCGTATTTTGTACTTTACAGAGAAGATGAATGACACTGATTGAAAAAAAAAATCATCTTGTAGGTCTTCAGGGCATAAAAAAAAACAAGGAAGGCATCCATTTCTGGCACCAAAATGTCACACCCAAGTTCACTAAATCACACACAACTAGTCAAACAATAACTGCATCTTCAGATGTCATGTTGTGTGAAACAAGTTATGTATTTCTACATTTCTCATGAGTGACTTGAGAGGATAGTCAGAGGCTTTGTCCTCTTCACTGAGACAGGCAGTGGAATAAAAGGTCTAATGACACACAAGCACACTGCAGTATGCATCCACCCTTGGCCCAGTCATCCATACTTAGTCTGTGACATGGTAATAAGCCCAATCCTTACTTACTTACTCATCATGTCTGGACACATCATTTCCTGTTTTCTCCTTGTATCTCTGCTTGAACATTTGCAATCTAAAATACTGCATTGTATATACAAGAAGAAAAAAAATCAGAACTCTGAATTCAGTATCTTAATTAAATAGAAAATATTAATTTGGAGAGTCCAAGCTAATGGTGTTCCACATCAGCCAAAACAACTTAAGTAACCTTGAACATCTTAAAGGTCCAGTGTGTAACATTTAGGAGGAGCTATTGGCAGAAATGGAATATAATATTTATAAGTATGTTTTAACTAGTGTATAATCACCTGAAAGTAAGAATCGTTGTGTTTTCATTACCTTAGAATAATTAAAGGGGCCCTGTGAAGTTTTCTTGTAAACAAACAAAATGTATGTTTACATTGAGTGTTACTCACCAAAATGCATTGTTTAGTTCCATGTTTACTAGTTTCTTCTCTGCCTTTGCTGGTCATTTTCTTCTCCTAATGAAGCCAATTGGCAAGTTTTCTTTGTTTTTTTATAAAACCTACAGCAGTCCATATTTGAAAAAGAAGTTTGCAAACAGGCACTAGTATAAGGAAAGGGAGAAGCAGTACAGAAATCTCTAAACAGAGTTGTTTGAGACAGTTTTCCTTTGGGTTGGAGAGTTTGCTGGTGCAGTAAAAACTTGCTGTTTGTATTCTTTTTCACTGCCATGATATCGCCCTGCTGTGCTGGCCTCTTTCATAATGAGGATGCTGTCGTGCATGTTATTTCACAGAAAATGCAATTTTGAGTAACTGCGCCCTGGGCCTTCACCCCCACCCTCGTGGAGCCCTGCAAGCCGAGCCAGGCGACTGAAGAAATCTCCAAGCAAACCAGAAGTGACAGGCTGTGGAGCCAACTAATATTCTCTGACACATGGCATTGGGACCCCCTCACCTCCACTCAACATATCCAGCACACAGCAAATGGAGGAGAACATAGAGCAAAGACCTCCAATAAAGAGGCTCATAGTGCGGCCATGATTAGGCACTGCGAGGATATCAGGGAGCCAGATTACTCCGGAAATGAGTTGGGGAATGTTGTAAATGAGGATATCAACAAGAGGGTACTTAGGTGCCCATTTAGTTTATAGAGCTTCCTCTGAGCGCACTTTTCCATTCAGCCCGGTTCTGGCTGTTTAAGAATTGAGAAGTAGGCGAAATAAACCACTGACATTTTCAGCATGGCATTTAGTTCAATGACAAACAAAGAAAAAAAAAAAAAGCTTTTCATCTTTTGCACCAACGTGAGAAAAAAACATACAAGCACATTGTTGTAAAGGTCACAGGGACTTACAAGCATAGATAACCAAATTAATTATGCCAAGCCAGGTACTCAAGAAAACCGGCCAAGATGCCTGATGAGAGCGGTGCTGTGTGAGTCCAAATCCCCTGGTCACTGTTGCTTATCGCCACAGAGAGACAAAAGACCTCAGTGGCTCATAATGAGGCAGGTATACACATCAATCACATGCAGAGAGTCAAAGCCTGTGACGCACAGAATCTGCAAATCTAATGAACCGTTTTCTTAAAATAACCCGCCGTTGCATTTTGGAGAATGTCGCTAAAGGTAAAAATTAACAATGAACGGAATGAATGAAAGTCATCAGCAAATTTGTTTATGAATAGAAGGTAAATGTTAGATATTTGCTGCTTCCACCTTTGTGCCAACAGTTTTGTTTCAACAAGACAATGTCTCAGCACAAAACCAAGTCTGTAAAGAAATGGTTTTCCCAGTTTCCCGGGTGTGGAAGGACTTGACTGGCCTGCACAGAGCCCTGACCCCAACCCCATCCAACACCTTTGGGATGAATTCCAATGCAGACTGCGGCCCAGACATTATTGCCTTATGAATGCTCTTGTGGCTGGGTGCAAATCCCTGCAGTCTTATGGAAAGTCTTCCCAGAAGAGAGAAGATGAATGTCAATGGTTTTCGAATGACATGTTCAACAATCACATATGGGTGTAGGGTTCAGGTGTCCACGTACTTTTGAGTAGAAGGCAACACGCACACTCACGATTTGTCTCTTTCGTGGTGCAGGGAATCGATTTACCCAATGTTTTAATAATGTTTTCCTTTTTAGTAATAACAAAAGGATTATAGATCTCGTATGTTTTGATGGTTGAGGGAATCTTGAATGAATAAGCTGCTGTATGTAATCATGGACACACCTCAAACACAGCTGTGGACTATCATGCAATTATGGGCTGTTTTTAAGCAATGTGTCACTTTATGATTGATATGACTTGATACCTTTTTTCTTTTCTTTCTTTTTTTTAAATCAATCAATGCAGAGGTGATGGGTCCATGTACTTTTGGCCATAAAAGTGTAGTTATGGTACAATTACTTTGCAAGTAATATATTATCTAATAGATTTTCTGTTAACATTTCATCCCAAAAAATAATCCAACAAAATCAAATCATGCAGTACATGAGACAGTATGACGCCCACATTGAAAAACCAAGACCAAAAACAAAAACAAAGAAACTACCCCCCCAAAAAAACCATTTTATTATTTATAGTGATTTTAACCTCAACAAGGCAGTTACTCTAAGCCAGTTTTACCATCCTTTTTGTACACCTAAAAAACACAGCTAAAATCACAATCATCCGGAAAAAAATGGTTGAATCTACTCAATCAACAATGTGTATGATGATGCCTAACCCTCTCCCTGTATTTCCCCCCGTTTCCGTCTCTCCATGTGCATCCTTTCATGTGACAAATTCCCAGTCCTTTACAGGGACCTTGGGCTTGCTGGACCGTATTTGCGTGCAAAGGAAGATTTCCAACCACTGCTCGCTCAGAGCAGAGAGTCCGATGAGGAAGGAGATACAGTAGGAGTGTGTGCATGTGTGTGAGATAGAGTGAGTATGTGCCTGCCTCTGTCTATTAATAGGAATAGAGTCTCTAGTGTCACACCAACTTTGTGTTACATGGCCCTCTAGGCTTAAAGGAAGAGGCCTGCGATGAGCCTATTATTATTATCACGGTACAATATTATTATTACCTATGCAAACTGACTTCGTCCAAAGAAATACTGTGACTGCCTGTTTCAGGTTGGAAGGATGAGGAGGAGGATCACGGTGCAGAGGCACATAATACATACTTATGTATGCAAGAACAGGTATACACACACACACACACACACACACACACACACACATACACACACACACACACACACACTCAGAAAAGCGTGTGACTAACTCTTGCAGTAATGGCTGTATCATTCGAGGAGAGTGGCACATCCATGGCTCTGTATGGAATCATGACCAGGGCCAGAACCTATCATCAGCATCATTACCATTACCTATGAAGCAGCCACACTCGGCACAGCAGGGAGGCAAGTCACTGCTCCCCCTCAGGGATGCAAATTATCCACACGTTGCTCAGCAGCTGGGCAAGATGGAGATCCATCTGAGAGAAAACCCTGATCGCCAATAAACCTCAGCTTTCCCAGTTCACTGCGTTTTATACTCCCCACACAACAGAAATCTCCATCTTATGAAGTCATTTCTGTCTATAAAAGAGTCCTAAAATATTTAAAACAAGTGAAACAATCTGTCTGTGCTAAAGTTGTTTACAGATAAGGCAGGTGGCTGCACTAGAATTGAAAAAAAAAAAAAAAAGAAACCTGATTTTAGCAAATACTTGAGATACAAAGTTCATTTGCAGAAACAGGGTAAACTATTCTTACTACACTTGGATATGTGTTCACGTATTTCAAGAAAATAAAACTTAGAATTAATATTACAGACAAAATTTACTGGATGAGAAAGAAGTGTGCGTTTTAGAAGAGACGATGAACTACACATGCAAAGAATATAATATATAAGAAAGAAAATGATGTGGTAGTGTAAGAAGAGACAAAAGTGTGAAGGAATATAAATGTGACAAGCCAATGCAGTCTTGAGTGGATTTACTCTGATGGTTTTGGTTGAATGGGGATCAATTGGTTACATGCTTTCTCAGCTTTTTCATCTAACATGTTTTGTTTTAATTGACTTATCCTTTGAACACTAAGCCCAGCAATCACCCACCTGATCTGTGGATGCAGCCTCCTGAATTTGAAAGGGCAGGGAAAAAAATGCAGCTTCCTCTCAACTACAAGTGGATTTTAACACACTGTGTACATAACATAACCCAAAAAGATCAACATTGGCATGTGCATAGACCAACAACACATATAAAAATTTCAGGTTACTAACCTTTCCTTGAAGTCAAGGAAGATCTTCCCCAGCCCACTTCCTCCACTGACCATGTTCAGGTCGATGGCTCGCAGGAGGGCAAAGTGGACTTTGATTACATCCTGAGTGAACATCACAACATTAGAATCTATCCATTTTAATGCACATTCCTTCCTTTATACAGAGTTACGCACATAGATCTGTACATACTGGGATGGTTATTTCCTAGGATTTACAGTACATCAGGTGTGCAATGGTACATGTATTCATCCCGAAACGTTCAGTACAGGACATTCCTTATATATTTGATTGGTATGCCCTATGATTCAAATGATTATGACTACACCCATTGGTTCCTACTGAGGGCGTTCATCTTTAAAAACGGCTCACAAATACATTTCTGTCAGGACATTCACAACAAGGTTTTAACCATTTATTGCAGCAATATGCATTTTAGTTTGGCGGTGTGGCTCTGCTTGTGTGATGCTCTGGAACAAATCTGAGCAAGTTTGACACAGACTGTCCCTGAGCCCACATCCGATATCATTTACATCTTTTATTTGTGAGTGTTGTGGTTAAATTATAGAAACACTGGACAGTAATATCTCCGACAACACCAGGACTATATCAAACGTGCTAATTCATTAACAACGACATCCCAAAATGTGTCGACTACTGGAGTGAGCAAAAAACAGTTTGAGTTGAGGTTCATCTATTGAGAACACAGGACTCAACACGGGATTCAAGCTTACGCTCAGAGCCCTTGCTATAATGTTCCTTTAGGTGTTCACAGTTTAGTTTGGCGCGATACTGAAATGTTGCTTTTTCTTTTCTTGTAAATGATTCATTGACCAAGTTGTACAGCAAGATTTTTTTCAAAAAGAATGAAAAGAAATGGAATCTTTTGTTTTCCCCCCACTGTGATGAAAACTCTGAACCACGTCACACAAAATCTCAGAGCATATCGTGCCGTGAATTTTGCATACTGCTAATATACATATATACATCACATCCAGTCATTCATTCAGCCATCCATACACATATTGAATTATTGACTTGGTGTGCGTCACATCCAGACGTGCTGTGTAGACATCAATTTCTTTGCTTGAGCGATTACTCACCTCAAGATTGACAAAGATAGCCTCCATGTCCTGTGGACTCAAGACTTGCTTCAATGGGATCATGTAATTCTAAAGAGAAACAAGACACAAGTCAGTGAAAACTTTGTTTTTCAAGAGTAAATATAACATAAGTCTTAAAAAACAAATACTCTAACTCAGAGTTGTCAGTTTTTCATGTAAAAAATGTATTGATAAAATGAAATAAAGCTCTGGCCAAGCTTTTAGCAGATCTGTAAGAATTTATTTAAAGGGCAGCACAACAGAAAGTTAACTGCAGCAACAAAGAAAATCAATACCAGGCTACACTTTTAAAGATGGAGCCACCATATTGTTGTTCACAGGGTGTGTGCAGTTATTAACATTGTATCTGCCATAAATACACACTATACAGCTGTTCTCTGTGCTGCACTTGTGCTTACAGAAGAAAAACCTGTTTCTCTAACAGTGTTTTACGGTTGTCACATTCCATCATCATAATAATAACAAATAGATCAACTAAGAAGCAACGAAGAGATGGCGGGCTTTATTAACCCCAACTCAATTAAGCTTAATGCGTCCTCTGATCATAAGAAGGTTATTTATTCTCATTTAGTCTCGTGTTGGTCTGACGCGGGAAACACAGGACGCACATTTAGTTTAATGAAATTAGCGGAGCGGGTGATTTGTGGCTCGCCATCAAATCGCGAATGAAATCTGTCAACGCGGAAACTGATGTGTTAGCAGCATTGAACAATGGTTTATTATCACACTGAGAGAGCTGCTGTGTGTGTGTGTGTGTGAGTTTGTGATTCTTTAAGCAGACAGAATTCGCTGTTTTACATAGGTGCACCTTGAGTTTGTCGGCAGCAGTGTTGAGAGTAGTGGTGTCCAGTGTAACACGGCTACTGTGATCACTAACTACTGTTATGCAGCAGCAACACAGGAAGAAAAAAAGAGACTGTGTTGGGCAGGCAAACAACATACCAGTGAGAGGTAAGGATGTTAATGACTTTAAGAAAATTATGTAAACTTTATCTCATTACAATTTTAGAAAATGTGAAATGTGTAATAAGTAATGCATAACGGAACACTTGCTGACTGTGTGTGTGTTCACGTATATGTCCTTGCGCCTGTGATGTGTGTGTCTATACTTAAAACCCCAGGGATCAGTGTCTCCTGTGGGGGCTGAGCCAATAATAACTGCATCGATCTGCTCCTGTGACATTTGTGCTCCCCGATGAATCTGCCAATAGCTGACATTTCCATGCTGCGACCCGGCCAAGAGGCCTGAGACACCAACAAAGAAGTGACAAAAGGAAACTCTAACACGACATTCCTTGTGCCATGCACATACATCAACACACGTACATGCACATGCAGCACACACAGACACACATATTGTGACACTCACCTTCTCAATGTCCTCTAAAGTCTTGTAGTACTTTGCTTCCGTCTCCTGGATCTCCACTAAGCAGCAATTTCTCTTGTCATCTTCTGTCATACCCATTTTCTATGGTGAGAATAGGAAATATAATGAGTCAGGACAATTAGACTATATGATTTTGGATTATTGATTGGCTATTTTTTTTATTACAATATAGTCCAGGTCTACATTTTTTAGTTTGAAATTACTTTTTTTTAGCAAGACTAAAAGGATTATGTTTCTTGGTTTTTCAGTGATGATTTTTCATGAGTTCAAGCTAATGCCAGTGTCCCATTCAGTATCTAAATTAGTGACATACAAACACTGTTTGGGATTTTAAAGGACCATGCCAGCGTTTTTTTTAATGTTTCAGTCAATTCTCACAGCTAAGCATTCTGTAAACCATGCTGCTGTGTTTTAGAAATGTTAACATGTTTTCTACCATTCCAGGAGCCCGTTGATTTCTATTCATTTCCAAAAACTATGAAATCTATAAGCACACTCTTGAAAATTGCTTGAGTTGTGTAATCCATCAAATTGCATTATCTGTATGCGATAATGCAGTGCAGACTTTTCCAATCAATTTACACTTAAACTGCATTACCATGCAACCATAATATAATATTGACAAAATGAATGCAGACTTGATGTTGACCGTGATGGATTACACGACTCAAGCAGGTTTCAAGAGTCTGTTTTAATTTATTTCACCAGGATAATCCACTCATTTTCGATACTTCTTTCCAGGGAGTCCTGTGTATACAATTGATTGGATTTACTAATTGATTTTCATACTGTCTGAAAATTAATGGAAACCAATAGCTGCTGGAACAAAAGGAAAAATACATCTAAAAATCTAAAAAGTAAAGTCTGTGTTCAAACATCGCTGTCCTTCAGGTTGGACTGTGCTCTACAAACACAAGTGTGTTTAATTAAAGCAGGCCCGATTTCTAAATCAAATTGAGCCAGATAAAAATGTTCACACACACACTGACTGACTGCAGCTGTAAAGGGAGCTGGTGATGACATCAACTTTGGAGAGAAAGGAAGATGTGTGAGCTTGTGAGCTTTTGTATGTAATGTATGTGTGGGCTAGCTGGCTGAACAGGCCATATGTATATATATGTAGATGAATCAAGGGTCTTTAAGTTATAGCCATGCAAACAGGCACGTTGTGAGGGGGCGGTGGAGGATGGGGAAAAGATACAAACTTATCTACATAGAGCGTTTCTCATGAGACCTGATGTCTGAGTAAGTATCCATGTACGAACATGTGTATATATGTGTTTCTTTGAAAGAACAATATATTGTAATGCATATTGTGAGTGACTCACTCAAATGACCATGGTAAAAAACCCACATAGACAGAGGTTTCATTTGTATACAGATTTTCTAACTAACTAAGCCATCTGGGACAGAGATGGCTTTTGAAACACAGCGCTAATAATACAAAAATGGGGGCTAACGATGTAGGTGCAGTCCAAGTCTAGGCCTCAATCCAGCATGTAGTCAACCAATCAGAAGCTAGAAAGCCAGCAGGATAATGTTTATTACTTTGAGGTTCAATGTGGCAGATGGCGGTGCTCACTGGTGTTAGCTAACACTGCAGTCACCGAGCTGAAGTCACAAGTGTCTCCAATGGGCCCTGAGTCAGACTTTGAACCAGATGAGGTCTCCTTTTCCCCTATGTACGGGTCAGTAATCTAACTGGCAGGTCATTCTCTTGGGATGCTACAAGTTTGTTTTAAATTAAGTGGTGGGGGGAGTTAGCTGACAGGGTGGGGTGAGTCACAAGCACAGCAACACTCACCTGCATATATCTGATCTGCAGCATGGGAAAGGCAAAGCAGTCAAATTTATCACCAGTTATGTAAGTGACTTCTAAGTGCGTTTAGAGATACGACGTCATGCAAATACTATACGACGGCTCCAGAGACAATGACAGTGCACATCACAGAAATAATCGTTAATAATCATTGCATCCTTTCTGGTAATAGAGAATATATTTTAGATTTACATGTAATACATCAAATTAAGTGTTATGTTTACTGAAAATGCTTCAGTCATAGACCTTCAACAGGCATCAGATTCACAACATGACAAACACCTGAGACAATTACATCATCAATAATTGATTTAAAAAAAAACATCCCTAATGATAAAAGGGCAGAGATTGTGACACAAAGTTCTCACCATGGGTTGTCGTACTTCCACCTTAATGATGTCCTCATAGATGTCATCCCCATCGTCCTCACATGGCACACAGTCGTAGATGTCATCTTCACCCAAGTCATGCTCACTGGGGAAAAATAACACGTGCACAAGTTAGATGAACAGCTGTATCGAAACACAACCTTAACTCAAAGCATGAATCCTTTTTACTCTGCCAAAACGGCTCATGTGTCCACTTTAAACTGCTCTGGCAGCTGAAAGGCACTGAGCAGTCAAACCAGTACGAACTCAATATCGTTCATGAGCCCTACCTGAAGAGTGATAATGGTGTTCCAGGCAAGCAGACACAGTACCAAATGTTCCCAACTCATCACTATTGAGTGGCATTCCCTTTTAATGTGTTTATGTTGCTTTGGCACCCAGCTAGCTAACTGACCTTCAATTAGGCGAGCAGCCAGCAGAGCACAGAAAGTTACTGTGGAGAAGAGCATCTTCTGGGAAAGAGCCTCAGGCTCTGGGAGCCACAGTGTATCTCCCTCTGTTCTGTGAAAGTAATTACTGTTTGGTAAAGTTACTGAGGCAGTGGCGAAGCCTCAGCAGGAATACGCTTTGACCACATGACCTTTCCTGTAGTGCCCATTTGGATGTAGTTAATAAACAGGGAGCTTTAAGTCCCCAAAAAGGAAATACATGATTAAATACTGTGAATAACTAAAGGTAGTAAGACTTTCCTGCTAAATAACGCAGGACCAGGGTTCAAGCTTGGCAATTGCTTGCTTATTTAAACAAAATTCAATTCACCTCAACTGTATTGAGGTGGAGGGGGTATAATGCTTATGTATGATGTTGTCATGGATTCCTATTTTTTTAACTGATATTTGTTTACATTTTGGCAAAGTGGCACCACTAAAAGTATGCCGAATTAGCTATTAGCAGTTCCTGTTTGCAATGTACCCATGGATGTACAGGCAACTATTGCCGGATTACTCTGATACAGAAGCTAACTCAAAAATGTGATGACTCTCAGGCAAGTTCTGGAGTTTTTTCTATGATTTCTGAACAGATTTATGGACATTTATTGTGAGGGAGATAATGATATCCTCAGAAAGTGTACATTGAATATAACAATATGTATATCATGTCTGTGTGTTCTGATTTGACTGAGTTATGAGAGGGAGTGTGCATTTTGACACAAATTGCAGCTAAGGGTTTTTAAAGTACCTTAATTGCCTCCGTGAGCTGTGCATCACAGCTACTGCAGTTCTGACTTCTGACCATGTTGATAAGCCAAATCAACGGGCCAAACTACAATAACTAACTTCCCGTTGTGTTTAGAACACCGGAGTGCACCTGTCCCTTTCACCTCCACCTTTTTGTAATTAGGGGAAATAAATGAATAAACACTATAGATAAATAAAGATTGTACTGTAAGAGTTGCCAATCTCTACTGCCTTCACATGCTCAGAAAAGGAGGACCAGGTTTCAAGTGACAAGTGGCCGCCCTGCTTAAATGTCCTTGAGCGGGACACTTAATGCCCACCAGCTCAAGGGATGCTGTTTTGTGCTCTGTCCTGGCCTTAGCGGGCGCAAGCGCAAAGAGGATTTCTCTTCTTGGATGGATAGTGCCAGCACGTATACCTACCTGTTTAAGTATTCTTGAGGAAGATACTTCATCCCTACTTGCCAAATGGGGCCCATAACCTTGCTGTCCTAGCACGAAACCAACTAGGTTCAGATCAGAAAGTTTTATTTGACTTTAAGATCCCCGAAATGGGGTATTTTGTAGGGATTTTATGTACTTTATTAATTCATGAATATTCTAAAACAAGATTTATGGCCACAGGTCTAGAAAAATACAGGTTGTTGGATTTTCTCCCCTGTGATGTGGCTACATACGACCTCCTTCCTCCTTTCAATCTCTGTGTGAATAGGGGGTAAAAAAAAAAATCAGAGAACATAGAACTGCCCTCAATCAAATATTCAGCTTTGTCATCATGCTCGTGCTTGTTTGAAGTTTTAATTGAGGTGGCTTGGTTCACTCTCAGCTCTGTGCTTCTTCTGTCTTCATTAAGTAAAAGTGGCTCATGTTGAATACTGAGAAGGCTGTGTGGGAGGACAACGGTCAGTGTCTCCTCTCTGAACTCTGAGACTACAGTACGCTCCACAGAGACTAATGTGCTGCATGGCAGGGAAGTGTTTCAGAAAGCAGATGCTGTACTTCATTTTGCTCTAATCCCTCAGAGACAGCATTATACGAGGTCTAGTGCAGTGATATGAATATGACCTATGGAGAGATCTAAGAGGAGCAGGATCTCCAGAGAGAGCATGGAGGAGGCAGTCTGAGTGGGGTCTTTTTATAAAGTGGTAATTATTATAAGAAGAGAAAAATATTAAGAATAAACATTAAATTGAAAATAGAAAAACTGAATACAAACATTTGGTGCTGTTTTCCGTCATCTATATCTATTGATCCTGAACTTGTACTGACATTGGTGATAGCTATTCAATTCAAGATATTTGTAATTCTTTTCATCAATGATTACTGATCGACTGCCATACTGACGTGGCTGAGGGCTCAACAGGTTTGGGGGAAAGCTTCTCTCTTCTTTGCTCTTTGAATCATTCAAATATGCATTGAAAAATGTTTGATTTTAATGACATTTTAGAAAACTGGATGTCGATTCTGCCATTTTCCTAATTGTCTGCTTTTATTTTAATGCATTGTCTACATTGATTTTTCCAAATATTAGCAAGAGAGATCAATATTCTAATGACTGCCAATGCCCCATTCAGTTTTCCTGATTGTTTTAGATCATCAGAGTCTCTATATTCTGAAACCTCCTTTAGATTTCTAATTAGTGATGTCATCAATGAACTTCTTAACTGACTGGCTGTTTTCACTGTCAATATACATTGATCCTAAAGTCAAATAACTATAAGGAACCCCATATCAAGATCTTAATGTAGTAACGTGCAAGCCTAATCTACATACTGTCCTGGGTTTCACAGAACCATTAAGGTTGCTGCTAACGAATTATGAAATATGCTTGTTTTACAAACAAAACACTGCATAACCTTGAGGCGTGTGTGTGTCTTGTGCCTCTATCTTTGTGAGGACCAATTTAAGCTTTAAACCTTGATAGTGATGACATTTTGGATAGTCACTCTTTGTAATTTGAGGACAATTTGGCCACTAGGCTAAGTTTAGTAGTGGTCAGGTCAATCTGAGGGTAAGAACTAAGTTAAGGTTATGTGTTTATTGTATTCTATTTTGTCTTATTATCAATGCATTTACATTCAGTAATCACCTCGCTATACATTATAGTAGTTTTAATTCAGTAGTTTCGCGGGATTCAAATCGCCTTCACATGCACAAGAGACTCACAGGAAACAGACAATTACATGGGGTGCCAGGGCTTGCATAAGTATTACGTGTGTGTGTGTGTGTGTTATTAGAAAGCCAGAGAGTGAGAAAAGAGAGGGACATATTTCTTGCCAGTGTAGTAAATCTGTCGCACCACGACTTTACTATTTATGTCCCTTTACGTCTTGGCTTTTAAATCATTCAAATGCATTTTGTGTGTGTGTGTGTGTGTGTGTGTGTGTGTGTGTGTGTGTGTGTGCATGCATATGCATCACAATGCATCAGATAGAGAGCAGGAGTCCCAAGGACTCATGAATTAGTTCTTATTTTCTGTCTGATTACACAGTGACAGGCCGGAGGGTGTCCAGTGTGTTTGCACGCAATCGGCCTGCTAGCCTCTGCTCCCAGGCTTCAGTGCCATAGAGTTACATCAGTGGAGAGGAGGGATGGAGTATCATTTACCGTATCAAGACACTGAGCATATGTGCCCAAATCTGGGCTGCCTTACAGGTATATATTAAAATAATATGGCGGCACTAAAGAAAATATCAGGGGAATAGCAAAATCCTTAGGTAGCACCTTCTGGGGAGCATGAATATCTATCCATACCTAATTTCATGGCAATGTCTGCAACAAGTTGATCACTTTTGAATAAACAACACTGCATTCTGTACAAAAAATACCAAATGACTAGCCAGCCAAGAAGTACCGCCCTGGGTTTAACAAAAAAAAGTTTTACTTTTAGAAAAAAAAATATCAAAAGATATACAAAATAGGTCCCTGGGCGCAGGAGGGTATTTTTTTATTCCACAGAGACAACTGTGGATGTAATTAGTCCCTGGTGTATGAGCCTTACATAACATTATCAGCTGAAAATTTTATTTATTTCACATACTGCTTAGCTCAGACTCCAACACACTCATAATAACATTCATAACAGAAAAAGACAACATTGGGTATGAATGAGTGGTGATGCCAAGATGTGAATATAAAGTCATGTCAGTGATAGTAGCAATGTAAGGCACACAAATACCAAAGCATTTGGCCAAATGAGCAAAATCATATCTTGGCACCAAAATCCTCGATAGACAAAACATTTTTACCAATTTGTTTACACGTGCATTGACATATATTATCTATTTGGTTTTTTTTGCTTATGATTATATAAGTTGATGTTTGTACGTGTGTTTCATGTGCTGTTGTTTTTTTATGTATAATAAGTGCATTATTTGTGTTTACTTGACTGTAAGCATTATTAATTTTATACCAAAACTCATGCTGGAAACAACAGCTTTAACAGTAATATGGCAATGGTAATATGTCCTGTACTATAAATGCCTTAACCACGTTTGTTACATCACTTATTTCTAGTTATCTACACTGCTTTACATAAAAAAACTGTATCTATATGTTTCTACTGGCCACCTCTATTTACAAAATAGTTTATTCTGAATGTGTTCATGTGGTAATATAAAGTTTAATTTAAAAAAATGGGACTTAATACCTCGTAGTAAATAATACCTTAGCTAAGCTCCATCCATTTTGAAGCTATTTTCTTTTCATGTCAACCTGCCCAAGGGATTAATGGAGCAAAATAAACTGCAAAACAATGACACAAAGGGCTTGGGACACTGCTTCCGAATGGAAATCTATGTGTGCCTTTCACAGAGGAAAAAGTCCCTTGGCAACTGTCCCCGATCCACACCCATTTCATGCTTTGTCAACTCCAGGATGGAGTCATTCCAGAGTGGGGAGACTCGGAGTTAAGCAACATGAAGACTTGACATCACAAAGCCAGAGGCAGGAAGTACGGATCAGGTATACCACATTAACCCGCGAGACCTCAGTTAGGTAAAGGCTGGCCTCTACCTGACTCAGACACTCCTACAAACAGACATGGTCCAACAGAATGCAAACCGGAGCGTGCTTCACAAATACATATACCGGCCTATCATGGAATCTCAATACCATTCATTTATAGCAGTCATTTCCAAGTGAGCTCATACTGACAGCCTAAAGCCTCAATTCACCTCACTTGACATGAATTCTTCTGACATGATATTGCAAATATGGAAATCATCCAGCAAGGTAAATGCCCTCTACTAAACCTCTAAAGTGATACACAGTCAACCACAAAGCTTTTTGTGTATATTTTAGGCCAAGCTGCTGGATGCACGATGGCCATTTCACCTACAAAAGCCTTTAAAAAATATCTAACAAAGGAGTTATACCTCTACATAAAGTGTACCATCATTACATTAGTGAAGATTGAACTTCCAGCTATCCTCAGAGACCTCCGAGGGTCCACCAGTTCAACTCTTATGGCTGCTCCAGATTAAAATGAAGGGTTGATCGATCTTTTGCTGCACGGGCTGCTGGAACAGTCTTCTGTTTAACGTTTGGTCTGCTGGCACGATCTCGGCTTTTAAATCTCACCTCAAAATCAATTTTTATAGATTGCTATCCATAGCAGTTAGTATCCTTTGTCATCTTATCACTGAACTTAATGATGCCATTTTATTGATTTTTATAGTTTGCTATTATATTGCTGTTTTACTCTTCCATGCTGCCTTATTTCCTCGCACTAAATATTTTTGGTGACAATATTGCTGTTTTATTCCTTACATGCTGTTGCTTTTATGATACCACGTCCTGTCATTGTATTATTTTCTTCCTCTGCAATGCTCTTGAAAAGTACTACATCCATAAAACATCATTACTGTAGTAAGATCATCATTGTCCTTTCCCTCACTCTTGCAGTTCAGTCATGCACTAATTGTAAATTGTGCATGCATCAAATATTTCAGGCTAATTAATAAGTCTTTGAGAGCAGGGTTATTGCTAGTGTGGATTATATGCTAAATGTGTCCAACTGCATTAGGTGCAGGACCTGCTGATGAATCAATTATGTGTCTGTCCACTGATGAAACGAAATGCATACATACATACAAATGTTCTTTGTAGAAGGTCAAGAGCAGCCATGCTGCAGAGCGGCATGATTAATTCAATAAGACCCAGCCCTCTGCACCTACAGGTTACACAAAGAGCCCCGTGTGACAACACCACTGACCATTTCGGGAAAAAAACAGATGAACTCAAGATTCAGGCTCATTGAAGGTTACGGGGGCCAAAACCCATTATGGAAAGAGGAGATTTTGCAGGTTAGAGGTTTGAGGCAAATTAAAGACCACCAGCTATATTTAAATGACACAGTATATAACGGGCATCAAAACCTTACTTTTATGCTCATTTGTTTACTGGTGGACTCGGTGACACTTGTTGCTATGGATACCTTGCACTCCTTGTAGCCACTGGATCTTTCAAAAGTATTTTACATTTTAGTCAGATATTTCCTGATGCATTTAGGGCCACGTCAGGAGATACAGGGGCCGAAATGACGAGTCTGACTTCTGACTTCTTTTTTTAATACAGAAAAAAGAACTCTGTATATATTCTATATATTATGCCACTAGCACATGAGGGTACATGATGAAAGACAGGAGCCTATTGTATGTTCTTTTCTTTCTCTGAGCACATTTTGATCCCTGTTTTTTTGTTAAATACAATCTTTAAGTCAACAAATTTTTAGTAATTGCGCTACTCTCTTCAGGATCACGTTTTGTGCAAGATTCAGTTCAGTTTGCAAGGTAAGGGCCCATGCTCCAGGTTTCCAGGGCTACATGTTTGGCAAAGCTGCACTCTAATCTAGTATTAGCCTGCTTGGCTGGCACTCCTCTCGCGAGAGAACATTCCTCATCCGCTAAAGAACGGCACAATCATGTATTCAGCGGGCATATATCTATAGCCCGCATGCTCTCCTTTCTATCTCCCGCTTGCCTCCCTCCTATCTTTCTGTGATGAATGACACCCATCTCAGAGTGGTTAACTAATTATTCTCCATTAATCTGAGTCGAGCGGCTGCTGTCACCGCTCGAACCGCTGCCAACTCCGAGACCTTACGACTCTCTTTCACACCCAGCAAAACCTACCCACCCACCTAACACACACCAAACCAGGCAGCCAGCTGCCGAGGCAGGCAGAGAGGCAGCCACACTAGAAGCCAGAGCAGAGCTGGTGTCACCATGGCAACGGGCAGAGTGACAGAGGGCTCCACGCTTATGTAATTAGGCAGTTAGAGGAAATTGGAAGAAGTGCCAATCACAGTTCACTTTGAAACATTACAAGATGTGTGTATAATGTACATGATGGGTAGAGAATTGTTATGTATCCAGATATGCTTTTTTATATTTCCATATGTATTTATTTTGACTATAAAAACACACTGAAAACCAGATATAAAACGTCAATAATGCAAAAAGTGCAAATATCCTGTAGTGTCATCATTTTTATATATACACAGTATTAATTAGATGGACGATAATTTGCAGCATAATTAGAAGCTCTTTTGCATTTTTACCCAATTTAAAAGCATTTTCTGAGCTGTTCTCATCACGATAGAAGCCTGTTTACTGTAAAATACAATAAACGGTGTCCTTTTGCAGCAGGAAACAACAACTTTTCATTCTGCTGGAACATAAAATCCAGATGAAAATATGTTTAAAGCAATCTCAGGTTTTAAAACAAATACAAATCAAATCAACAATGATTTGTCTTAATGATGTGTGTGTGTCTGTGCCTGTTTGTAATTGTATTCATCACATTGTGAGAACAAAAACGTGTTTACACTGTCACATAGTAAGGACTCGCTTCCTATTCAGGAACAAAAAGCTGTTCCAAAATGTAGGGTTTAGACTTGATTTTTCTTTACGATTAGGGTAAGGTTTAGGTTAAGTAAAGGTTAGGATTAGGGTATGGCATGTGTTTTTTATGGTTAAGTTTAGGGGAAGTCTCCAGAGAAGGAATTTAAGTTAATAAAATGTCCTCCTAAGTGACAAAAACAAGTTTGTGTGGGTGTTTGTTGTTGAATGCATACTTACTCTGCCAGCTCCTCAAGGCTCCGGTACACATCATCCTCATTCAGAGCTGTGTCCTCTGATGGAAAGGGCCTGGTACACACACAAAAACACACACACACACACACACATACATGAAGAGTGAGAGAGGGTACAAAATACTTTATTGCTACACACACCACAGTGTCGCAGGTAGAAAAATAACCAGTCAGACACTGCGTGTTCTATCTGCCAGGTTGTCACTCTCAGCTCCATCACCTCAGTAGCACAACAGCAGGATGTATTCAACAGAGGACCCCATCAGTCACAAACAACATTGTCAAAACACATCAACACACTGCTGCTGACAGATAAAAAAACCTGGTATCTTCCCATAGCCAACTTTCTCAGGAATTCAGGAAGGAAAACAGCTTTTTTTTTTCCAGACGGATGGCCGTGTGTCCTATAAATCCTCTCAGGAGGGGGGTTGGGCAGCTTTCAAGGACCCTCGGGGACAATGTAGAGCAATATAACATATTGAAAATGACAAAGTTTAGAGCTGTAATTTTTTTTACACAGAAAACGTGACCTTCTCTACTATGTACACTTTATGTTGTAAAACATGGTTAGGATGCAAGGTACATTAGCATAAATGAAGGCGTTCATGTCAGCCTATCGTACAATAATCTGAATGATTCGTCCCTATCCTCTTCTTAAATGTCTCATTCCTGCTTACGCTGTGACACCAAACACAGTACTCCTGGGAAGTGGCAGAGCATAAAAATGGATGACTAATCAATTAGCTCATTAAACAGGGTGGATTTATTTCCAATCTTTTTAAAGATATCTGCTTTCTGCTAACATTATTCTGAAGTGCATGATTAGCTCTCGATTGCCCAACCGTGTTTATGATGTTCTTTTTTTTCTTTCACAAGCGCTGATTGCTACAAACTATAGCTTATTAGCTTAATGCTGTGCACAATTGAAGCCCATTAAAATCAGTGAGGTCATGATCAGCGCTAATCATCAACCACACTAATGTTACTGAAACGGGAATAGCCTGTATTATTAAAATTAATCCACAGTACCATATTGTGACATTTTTCTGTTTAAGGAGCTTGTGTTAGTTTTTTAGGCCTGTTTGTTTGTTTTCACAGTGTTAGCAGCATACTGCTGTTACCATCCTCTCCCCAAGCAATAAATCCCACACAAAACAGCAGCCAGCAGTGGTTTCTGCTACGGTAAACAGCCATGTCAGGTTGACCTTGACTCCCTCTGTATAATATAACTACTGAACACATGATTTGTTTTCCTACAGCCACTGGACACACACACACAAACTGATTATTTTTGTGTGTGTGTATATATATATATATATATATATATATATATATATATATATATATATATATACACATATACACACACACACACACATATATATCCTACACAGCCACATCCTGCTGTTATTTATGTGAAACTAGCATAACCCAAACATGTAAGTGGTTCTCCTTTGTACGTTTTAGGCAGTTAGATTCAAACACTAACCTAATTGTTAACCAAATTAGTAAGCTATTTTACGAACAACCACAACTACTCTGGAGTCTAAAATGCTAAAAGTCTGGATGGTATATGTTTCAGTACATAACAATGTGGCTGTTCTGCCAAAGTAATCACAGAGTCATTGGTTTAAAAAGGAGAATAAGCTATGTACTGTATGACCAAAAAAAAAACATTATTTAAATTCTGTTTACCAGAAATGTCACAATAGTAGCCAAAACAGTTACATTTTGAGAACCCTCAATATGATTGGAATGCATAATAAATCAATTTATTCCACCAGCTCCACTACCCATTGTTCAAAGTGGGACACACCACATTCAAAAAGTTCTATTCAACAGCAAATTCCTGTGCTTCCAAGCCTGCATGAGCTGACATGCAAGAAATGAGCACAAGATCAACAATTCCTACATCCAAGCGTTCCATTTTTAAATAATAAATCAAATCAAGTTTATTGTCACATATACAATCATATACAACGCAATGCACAGTGAAATCCGTTCTCTGCATTTAACCCCTCCGAAGTATTAGGAGCTGTGGGCACTAACATACATGTGTTTGATTGTGGAGGAAACCGGAGCGCCTGGAGGAAGCAAACATGTTACCATGTGGGAAAACATCCATTCAAGAAAGATAGTGCAGCAGGGAAGAGTGTGTGTGTGTGTTGTAGCTCACTGTGAAGTGTTCTGGGAGATAATATGGAGAGTTCCGTGTCAGAGACCAGACATTCAAAGCTCTCATAAAAGCACTCCACTCCTCTCTGCAAGCACTTAGCTCTGAAATCCTTTGACAGTGTTTAATCCCAAGATATGATCAGATGAGACACAGCAGTGACCTGTTGGTGTGTAAAGGCCAAATATCACACTAAGTGAAAATTATAGTGTGTGTGTGTGTGTCAAAAAGCAATAAAAACAGTAGTTCATGTTATCATTTTAGTTGTGCAGGTTTGTGTGTTTGTGTGTGTGTGTGTGTGTGTGTGTGTGTGTGTGTGTGTATGTGTGTGTGTGCGTTAAGCTGTGTGTACCTGTGTGACACAAGCAATTAGCCTGTGTGTAATAAAAGCAATGGTCACACTGAAAGAGTGTGTCGGCCATCAAGTTAATGAATGGTCAGCTAGATAGTCAAAGGTCAGCTCGTCACCCTCATGTGTACACACACATACGCACATGCACACACACACACACACACACACACACACACACAAACATGCAAAGAATCCTGCAAACTCAGCCTCCACAGTCTTCTCTGATTCATTCAAATTTGCTAATTTTAAGTGGTTGACTTCATTAAATCCTCTGTATTTTCAAGCGCTAATTACATGTACTAATATGAAGAAATGATAATACAAAAACTGCCTCATCTGATTTATGCTACTTTCTCACTCAACTGTTATGAACAGAAACACAGCGCAGAAGGTGCTTCCTCCAGAGTGTAATAACACACCCACATCTGATGGCCCCCTCCAATGAAATGTGCATTATATTATAAGTTATTAATGGAGTCCCGCAGGGCTAAATTTAATTACATAGTAGTTTGTGGAGATATGCGCTCATATCTATCACCTCAGTGTTGTTTTGCGGAGCCAAGCACTGTCCGATGCTGCCGTTTTCATTTCGCTTAAATGATACAACCAGGTGTAATTTAACTATGTTTATAATTTCATCAGAACTCCAATGATGAGCCGTCTCTTGGCTATTCAACACAGCTCTATTGACTTTCCTGCAAGCGTGTTAACTTCATGTTTCTCAGGTCTTTGCGCTGCGTGGTCAACCAGAGTGAATGTTGTGGTACTTGCAAAGGTTTTTCTAAGTAATCAGTTGTCTATTCGGAGAATACAAAGTGTATTTGCACCTCTGATTATCCCCTAGCACTGATGTTGTCCACAAGCCCTCCCCAGTTTGGCTTATTCAAATGTTTGTTTTCAACTCATAGGGCGTTATTAGGAAATCCTGGATCCGTGAAATACAGTATTACTTGTTTTTCGCTCTGCCGTGAGGGGCATGAGGGATTGGATGCATGCGTTTGTGTTATTGTCTCTTTTGTTGTTTGATTAACCATAAACAGCCAGGTTACAAATGAAAAAGAGATACATAATCTCAATGAGGCATTCCTGGTTAAATAAAGGTTAACAATAACGCAACAAAAAAGAAAAATGTCTCTTTTGCACTTCATGATTGTAATAAATAAGGGCCCATGTTTTACATCCTAATCTTCTCCGACCCAACTATTTACTCTTCAAACTCTCTTTCCTTCCTTACTGTCCTGCGTTTTCTTGGGAAATATTCATGGAATCATGTCTAATTTCTTCTTCACTGTCCTTAAAGCCAATGCTGGCGTAAAGGGATTTGTTTGCACAGGTGTGCCAGACAAAGCCGCAGTGAGCCGGTCCCATTGCTCAATTATTGTCAAACAGCAGAACAACAGTGTAGCTGTTAGTTGTGAACGCAGCTCAAATGGCCAGCGTTAGAAGCAGTTTCATGTCCCAGGACACGGCTTTGTTTCTGCAGAGGTCAATAAATCGCTGGAGCTCGAGCAAGCTAGTGCACTTTGCCACTTATTGTACCATGCCTGTCCATAAACCCTTCCTCCTTTGAACAAGCAACGCAGTTTCATTTCCAAGCCGCTCTTTCCTGGGAAGGGTGTGTGTGTGTGCAAAGGAACATATTAGTAAAAGCCTTTTTCTTTGCATGTGTGAGTTGTTTTCACAGCATTTCTGTGTGAAATTAGCACACGCGATTCATTCAAACGGCATGAGTGAAAAATGAGGAGTGTAATGTGATGACTGCATACTAATGTGTGTGATGTAATTCAGTCACATATGGTTTTTCCTCAGGTACAAAAGGACTTAGGACTGACCTGAAACGATTAGTCGATTAATCAATTAGTTGATCAACAAAACATTACTACTGTATTTTGATAAGCAATTAATCATTTGGGTCAGATTTCAAGTAGAAATGCCAAACATTCTCTGGCTCCAGCTTATCGGATGTGAGGATTTGTTGCTTTCCTCTGTTTTATATCATTACAAAATGTATATCTTTGGGTTTTGGACTTTTGGTCAGACAAAAGAAGCAATTTGAAGACATCACCTTGGCTTTAGAAAATTGTGATAATTATTTTCACCATTTTCTGACATTTTCAAATTCAGTTGTGTTATTTAAGTAATTAGTCTGTTTCTCTAATTATATGTGTGGTTTCTTTCTTTTTAATTTATTTTATTTTTTGATTCTTTTTTTTTTTCTTATTTTTATTTATATTATTAATTCTTATTGTATCTCTTAGTATTTCTGTCTTGATGCTGAGCTGAGGTCTCTCACACTCTACGACCCTGATCCCCGGAGCCCGTGACACACTCTCCGACAGCCGAGATCGGTGATGAACTGGGACAGAGAAGCGTGAGCGGGTTGAAGGTTAGAGTGGGGTTAGCTAAGGACAGTACAGATAAGCAGGAGGAAGGGGGGCTGCATAACGGGAGAGAGGATGACACAGGCTATACTGTAGATAAGCTGTGAGAAACACAAGGTCAACTCCCACAAGACACAAAGAGGATTTAGGGTTTTGGAGAAAAAGAGAGAAAACTGGGATCAACTTTTGTTTCTGGTTTGATTGAATTGTTTAGAGATGAAGAGATGTAGTCGGTATCAAGGATGCAGGTTTGGTTTCAGAAGTGGGGGGAGGGAGACACAATGAAGTCAGAGGTTCATCAACCAGATGAAAAAAAAAAATTTAAATGTTTTCAGACTGAAACATAGCTTCAATCAGTAAAAACTTGTCTTTGTTTGATGTCTGGTGCATCTTTTTATGAGATTATTAAAGTTCTCTCTGAATGGTGTCTGCAAAGCTTTTTGAATCCTAGGCCAAAATAAAATCCCACAAAGCAGAGAAACAATTATTTTCATTTTTTTTTTTTTTATCAACTTAGACTCATCTGTATTACGTTAGCTGGACAGTAAGAGAGCACTGTTGAATAAGTCACTCAAAATGTATCTGTGAATGTAAAAGTGGGAAAAAATGTTTAGAATGTTGAAAAAAGAGGAGGACAAGCCCCTCTGTCCAGCAGAAATAATGCCCTCGGACGTAAGAGAAAAATTCAAACTGATTGCAAACTCCACATGTTGACATCAGACAGAATAGAAATGATAGGACGAAGGAGAAGAGAGTGTACTGTGCCTATGAATATTTGATTGTGTGTCCAGTGTTTCTGTGAATGTACAGAGGAGCATGCAAAATAAAGCCTTCATTTCCAACTGGGACTGAAATGCTGACACAGTGACAGAGACGTGAACTATCGATGCCTGATTACAGTGAACACATGTCAAAGACAAGATCAATGGGCTTCAACAGAACGTCAATGAACACGCCTGTGGCAATGTTAGCCAGAGATTTAACACAGTGAGGAACTTTCCGGTCATTTTAAAACTCAATGGATGGCCTGATGTGGTGTACTTACATGATCTGACACAATGGGGTTATTGTCTGCACATTGAAACCTCCACCCCGAGGTACTAAAGCTGGAAAAGATATTTTAAATCACTTTCCAAAACAATTTCCTTTATACAATATGTTTTTCCCTATTAGCTTCTTAAAGGGACATCCCACCAATTTTACACATTAAGTTCAGCTTATTCATCTTGGCCTCATTTTCTTTTCTTTTGTCTGTTTCTTTTCATCTGTTTCTCACAAGCCTCCCAACTGTATAGAAGTGCAATACTAAATCGCTGGAGTATCCCTCTGAAGGTAGACAGAGACAATAGAGAACAACAGAATTCAAATATAGTTGTATTCAAACCACATCAGGTACACTGTGGGATTTGTTGATTGTTGTTGAAAATAAAATGACAATAAAATTATCGAGATAAAAGGTGACTTTTTTGTTATTACTGAAGTGCTTACTCTTTTTTTCCTAATTTATTTTGGAGAAAGAATATTGAAGCACCCATCTGAAATTCAGTGAAGGAGAGGCACACCTGTTTCCTTTTACTATATAGTCTGAGCCTTCGTCAACTGAACCATCTTGTTTAACCTCAGAAGAGTCACACGGTTTAAGTAAATATCTTGAAGGTTTTCTACTTCATAACTTACTTTAGGAAGCATCTGGCCAGACAACACTGGTGCCATATTCAACATTTTCAATTTGATAACTCCACGTGGCTATCAAGTTAAATCAAAAAGAAAAAAATAATCTAGAAATCTGAAAGAAAATATCTGAATTATTATGTCTGAGTTTTTGCTGTCCTTAATTAAATGATGTTGATATCAAATGTGGGCGAACCATAGCAAGCATTCCAAGCTAAATTCTGGCTCTCTTCATGCTACCTGTTAGTTTTAAAATTGATTTGAAGATTTTACTGATTTACTAACTTTAAAGCACCTTTGGCACCTAGCTCTGGCTCATGGGTCCCTCGAGACCCAAAGTGCAATCTGAGATCCTCAGGCACCGATCTTCCGCCTGCTTGTGAGTGCTGGCTCCTCAACTCTAGAAATCCCTGTGAATCCCTGAGAATTCAAGGCCTTCAGATTCAGTAACTTCTTATAACTTGCTTTCATTGCTGTAGTCGGTTTAATCTATTCAATGTCATTTGATTCTATTTTACTGTTGTCTTTCTTTTATCTCTTGTTGTAGTTGCAAACTTATTCTGAAAAGTGCTATACATGAGCACATCATTGTATAAGTAGACCTGGAGGCCATGAGCACTCTGCTCTAGTACACTACTTACATGTATGGTATGGTATGTGTTTGAATTAGTCATAGCTGTTGTCAGGCCTGTACATAGTTGACAGGGGCTTTGAAGCGAGGCAGAAGAGGTCTGACAGGTCCTTGATCCTGCAGCTGACCTTGCTCTAAGCAGAATTACCAAGAAGCTGGTGAGCAGACCCTTTAGAAAGGTCAGCTGGGGTCAGAGAATATCCCTGTTGTGTAAGTGTTCTGCTTGATAGCAGCACCTTGTTCATGCTAGATCATACAGTACAAGGCCTCAGACCTCATTTACGCATTTATCATATACCTCTGTGCTTATCTGCAAATCCTGTAGCGAAAACAGTAAGACATTTGCTTAAAGCTAAAGCCATTACAACTGTCATATTGATATTGACTGAAAATGCACTAAGAATACCACTGAGAGTCAACACATAATTTCGCATCTCATTGTCGTCAATCTGTACTACAGCTGATATCACTGAGAATCAACACCTAACACAAAAGGTGGCAAAGGCAACTTTTGTTGGGAGAAAGCTTAAATTTGTTGTTCTGAAGAACAGGTTTACATTTTATGTTTTACATTAAACATGATTTTTAAAATGTAAGAAAATTAAGCTTTTTTTTAGTCATAAGTATGACTGATTACCGATGACGAATTATCAAGATAATAATGTATAGTAAGATCATTTTGGCCAAGATAACCGTACTCTACAATTCCTATGTTGACACGTCCCCTTGAGAGAATGTAGTTCAGTGTACCATTTAATGAACTTAATCAATGTTTCCTTGTTCAGGCCGAGAGCCAAATGTGACCTTACTAAATAAGATCATACTTTATTGATCCCCATAAGGCAGTTGTGTTTTCACTTGTCCACCTCCAAAGCAGGGTAAGAGGTCAGGGTAACCCTTAGGGCTGTAAGGAATTCAGTGTTTTGTTCACAGACACTTCAGTGGTCAGGTGCTTGTCCCTCAGATGAAGGACAGTTAGTCCAATTACATCAACACCTTGCTGCCCTCTTTGTGAGAACGTAATATTCCTTTTGTGATAAAGCTAGATTCATAAGCATCTGAACTTTAAATAATATATATTATATTTAATCAATATTCTCATTGCTGAGAAAGTGACTCTGGATCAGAAAGTCCAGAGCGTGATTTACACAGAGGTCAAATGAATGAATTGATTTTGACACCGTACAGCAATATGGTCAGTGTGGACAGGCAGTGAATTGGCCAGCAGTCAGCAGGTTGTGCTGTCTTTATTAATGGCAAGGGACCTGCTCTCTCTCTGTCACTCTCCCCCTCTTTTTCTTTCTTTCTTCTTCCTTCATTTCTTGGCATGGCTCCTAATGGGTGCGCTCTATCAACTCATTAGTCAGACGGATAAAATGGCTTTTTATGCGGTGCCGGTGAGCCACCAAGCTCCAAGCAGATTGAACAAATGAAGAGAAATCAGAAGCCCATTCCAGGCCTGATAAAGCGGTGTGAAGGATTTTCTCAGTTTCACCATTATCTGTGAAAAATGACTACTACTACGTGTATATATAAATAGTGTACTGCATTACTGTTTGAGTGACAGATGGAAATGTGTTGTGGATTATTTTGTGCCCTGCAAGATAACAGTGGATAAAAGCTGCAGCTAATTGCCTAAAAATGTAAATTGACTTTTAAATGAGTAGCAGATGTTAATAGCCACCTCCATCTCAATATATATTTATACTAGTAAATGTGGAATACGTTCATCCAAATGTTTTCTTTGACACCGATACTCTTGAGTGCTTTGGCTGTTCAAATGATAAATGAGAGTTACAAATGAGACACATACCTTATGCCTTTGATTTGTGCAATGCTGTGGTGGGAGATCCTTGACAGAGCAGAGATTACCTGAAATAAACAAAGAGTTAAACAGTCAGATAAACATATAATTCTTTATTGTTTACCATTTTATTTGCTAAATCAATTTTCTTAATTGGTGATGTGTGTTTGTTGGTGCTTTCTTGAAACATCGATGCTGTCATTATACTGTGACAGTGCATTATTCCATGCAGACTCCAGGATTACTAAACACTTTGGGGGAGCTAATGAGGATCAGCCAAAACAAACAAAACAGTAAGAAAATGATGAAAACAGTCTGTGACAAACGTAACAAAAAGATAAACAGTCAAAGGCATCGATCAACTATAAAAGCAGCTAAAAAGCAACAATCAAATGTAAAAGTAACTTAAAGTAACAAAAAAGATAAACAGTCAAAGGCAACAATCAACTAAAAAAATCATCAGATGCAACAATCAACAACCATCAACAAAAGTGACTAAAAGTAACTAAAAGATAAACAATCAGAGGCACCAATCAACAACAAAAGTAATATATTCCACAGAGGAAGAGCCACCATCAAACTACATTGTATGTGCGACTAGTTAAGAAAAAACATGTTAATTTCAGTTAAACGTTCACTGCTCTTCAAGGGTGATTAACATTACTTGCGAGTTCCTTAGCAACCCCTGTCAGGCGTATGCAGCGCCACACCGGACTGTGTGTAAACAACAGGTAATGGTGATATCCAAAGACATGTGGTGCACAGTCACGGATGGATGGGTACCACTTAGAGTTAGATCACAAACAAAACACGTAGTCACGCAGCTGACCTTCCCCATATTGTCCTTATTTTACCTTCTATCTTCTTTTGTTTGTTAACCTACAAACTTTCCATTTCTTCTTTTTTTGTTTTTTTAGTAGAAGAAGGTTAAATGCAGGCCTGTATTTAAGCTGATTTAATGCTGCTTATGAGTCACACACAAGTGGGCTTATGGCTGAGGACTACAGATGGCGGGCTTGCAGAGTCTACAGAGGCTAGTAAAGGAAAATGAGGGAAACATCACCCCAAAACACACACACACACCAAAACACAAACCCTGTCTCCAACGCCTCATTACCCACTCCTGGGTGTATTTCGGCTTGCAACGCCGTGGCAATGCCAGATGTCTCCTCGACAGGGAGGAGAAAATTGTTATCTCAACCCCTCTTCCTCAGCAGGTGTGTCATCTTCAGCCTCTCATCAAACTCCCTCTTGTCTAAACACACAATGCAGCATCTCATTTAAGATGAGCCGATGCTAATGGCTGTTGTGAAGAGAAGACCATCACTTTAGGACTGCGGAGTTCTTGCATTGAAGCACCATTGACCGAAACCTTTCAATCTATATTTCAAGTTGTTCTCATGTTTAACATAACTAGTTGTGTGAAGAAGAGTGGAGGGATTACATGGAGAACTGTTGTGGAGTACATACACATCACATTCATTTACATCTAACCACTCTATGGACGGAAACCTCGACAGGACTATTGCTCGACAGGATGATAGGGGGTTATTTCTCTGTGTCGCTAAAGACCTGTGTAATAGGCAGTCATGTTCATGCTTAATGGTTCAAATGTGGGGCCAGTCTACCATTACACACCTTCTTAACATATATTCTAACTGCACTTTGCAGACAAAGACAGAGAAAGAGGGAGAGGAGAGTGGAGAAGAATAGTTTGCTAATTTAGCTCAGTGTCTGTTTAGCCAATGTTAGGGTGTTTAATAAATCACTGTGGATAAACCCATTGTGCTGCTGGGTGGCATGCTGCCCACCTGGCCATGCTGCAGGGAGGGATCACATGGCATACTGCCCCAGAATCCCTATTACCTCTATTTTTTTTGGTCTTATTAGCCCACATTGTCTTTGTGGAAGGGTGACAGACATCAGAAAAGCAAACATAAAAATGCAAAATGCGAATTAAACAGTTGCTCAGATGGTTGGATGGATGGATGGATAGATAGATAGGTGGATATTTTCAGTATTTAACAGCAATTAATATTTAATGCCGGGGAGTGGGATCAGCTGTGGTCAGATCCGGCTAAACACAGCTGGTTTCAGTCAGGTTTGTCCAAGTTCAAAGGATAGCGGAGCTGCTGGCTTCAAGCCAGAGAGGTCACAGCAGGGCCAAAACCTGCTTGGCCTGGGGAGACAAGACATGAATGTGCCAACTCTGAGCATGCTAGCGTGACTTCTACACATCATCGGGTAAAGTCTATTAATATTAAATCTCGAGTTTCCTTCGCATTAAGTAGTTTGTTCTCGTTTTTTTAGTTTATGTAAGACTCACACACCGTAATGTGAAAAACATGTCTCAATACTGGGAGCACTGGCAGTTCGTGACTCCCTCTGGGTTTGGTAAGAAATGCTAATTTGCAATTTGTTTTCAGGGCAGCTGAGGAATTTGTTCTCACATTGTGACAAGTGCCTAAAAATTCCACTTCTTATTTATCTATTTATGTAGAGCTACAGTTTCACTGCTGATGTGAATACGGGGAAGTATTTGATTTTATTGAACCACGTAAAGGAATACACCACCAAAAGGCTATCTAGAAGTTGCCCCCTTTCAAGCCCAGAGGCTGTGAGTGATACTCACAAGATTTGGATTTCCATTGGAGTATCCCTTTAAAAGCTGGCAGCCTTTGGAGCTGACTTCTTTTATCTGTCTCATAATGCCCCTCCTCTTACTTTCCAGCTTCTGCTCAAAGGTGGCCTGTCTGCCTGATGGTGCTTTACTCTCTCTGCCCGTGTTTCTGGTTCCCTTTCTGCCTCTAAAACACTCTCTTCACCCCCTTCTGATCCTTTGGCTCAGTCAAAGCCTTTGAGTCTCTACACATTATTAATTTCCCTCTCATCTTGTACTCCCCAGGGGGTCTTAACTCTAGGGCAAGCCAGAGAATAATGCCTCTTTCACCCCTCTAGGAATATGGAAAAGACAAGTCACATGATGGAGTGATAGCTTAGATTTTTGAAGCCCCAAACCAATATCTTACCTTAATCACCAGCCCATAGCCCCTGGCTCCCCCTTACCCACATCTGCCCCTTTCTGTCAGTCAGGAGGATCTAACTGAAGACACATGTTAAGTCAGACGGCCTCACAGATGCTTGTAGTTTCTGCATGAGACTGACATGTAACATTTACGATCCATTTACTGCATAAGAAGTTTGTATGCACGCGCGTGTGTGTGTGTGTGTGTGTGTGTGTGGAGGACAGGGCAGGGAAGGGGGAGCAGGGATAAGGATGGCATATATGGATTAATTGGGAGGTGAAGCCAAGTGTTTGTAAACACAACGCCACCCTTACACATCTCCAGACTCGCCACATGTGGCCTCTGTCCCAGCTGGTGCCAAGCGAAGCCTCATGTGACCACCCTGCAGCCAATCAGAAGACCTACAGGACCTTGTTACCCCTGGCAACCAGGCTCGACTGAATATGCATGGTCATCAATTACGAGTCAAATCAAATCAAACCTGCAGCCATATGCTATTAACTGTAGGAGGGCGGGGCTGTGATTTGATTAAGATCTGAAAACATGCACAAGAGGACTATTGACAGACCATTACAAAACACCAATTCTGTTTATATCTGATGCAGTCGTGACATGATTATATCTCGCACCGCAAATCAATGCATGTGTTGGAAGTCATCCAACGAAGAGGTTGAATTAATGAAAAATTCATCACATTACTGTTATGCTTTTTCTCATTTCTCTCTCCTGGCTCTTCCTCCAACAGCTAACTCCCCGATAGTGTGAGATATTTATGAAGTATTCACACTTTGATAGGAAAGCATTGCTCTGCTTATGCCAGCCTGCCAAAGTGGGAGGCATGAAGCAAAAGGGGCACGGAGTGGGAGAGCTGAGAACAGATGGCTGAGTGGGAACCCTGCGCACCCAACATCAATAATAGACAGACAGAGGAGGGACGGCTGAGCCCGTCCGTGTGTGTGTGTGTCGCACTGTCCCACTGCCTGCGGGAGTTTCTGTCTTTTACAAATCTGCCTTTGTTTTTTTTCTTTATCTTTGGGCTCAGCCTCTCTTTTTTCTCTCCCTTTCACAGTTTCTTTTTCTGTATAACACACACAATTCACACACATAAATGTCCAAAATATTAGATGCTCCCTCTGTAGAGGTACATCTACATGCACGTAACTTAAACTTTAGTTTTACTTTATACCCAGAGGGAATTTTGATGTATTCAAATTATTCAACCTTTATTCATACAGGGTGGTCCTGCAGATTTGTTTACACTATTTTGCATAGGTGCTCTGTGTGAAGTGCCACAAAAAAGCCCCCCCAAAAATAACTTCAAGACAAACATTAAAACATACTAAACTACAACTGAAATAAAAGATATTAATAAAAACGACAACTATCCATAGTCATAAACGCCGAGTGATGCAAAATATATAAATATTAAAATGGTCTAAAATGGAGGTAAATTAATAAATCACGCGATAAGATAATAAAATATAATCAAACAACAATACACATATACTCTTCTACCCTCCTGGAGGAAGCACAAACGCGCTGTGTGAGTGCACACAGTACATCTCTAATGGGTTCTTGCGTACCTTGTCTATGACACACCGTCAGTGCTGTGCAACAAACCACGTGAATGACTAGTAGTCTCAGCGCACCAGCTCATGTTAAAGTTGCTGAATGCCATCAGGAGCATGGCCTGTGTAAATCGTGATTGCAGTCAGACTGGCACCTGCCACATTGCACTAAATCCCCTCAAAGCAGACCTTCCAGCTGCTTGATTATAGGGGATTTCACTGCGTATGTCCAAGCAAGAAAATCCTCCGGGTTGGCCTGAGGGCCAGAAAGAGTGCTGCTGCTGACCCAAAGACCCCATTTACCTTCAGTGCCGGACAAAATGGCTGTAAGCCTACAGAGATCATTCAGCCCACACACAAAATGTACAGAGATATACTTATGTCACTCATTGAAAATGTAGGTTAGTTTAACATAATGCAGATGGTGATAAAGGCTAAAGCCTTTTGGAGATGTTGGGTAAATTCCCAGCATTTCCTGCAACCTCCAATGTGAAATATTGATGTGAATATGCGCAGATCAGTTTTTAGAGCTTACTTAGCTTAAGGACCTTGCACATTGATTTGATCTGAACCTGTGCTGCTTGAAGGAAAAAGGGCAACATTGGCTAATATGTGCAAATTGTACTCCATAGATCGCGTAGGCCAGGTCAACACCTGCCACTGTGTTGCAGCCATGTCCATGACCTGTCCCATTTAATGCTACATCACCATACATGGGCCTGCTCACTTACTACGCCTGTATGTCACAGGATGTTTGTACATGTGTGTATCAGCACACACACACTCAAACTGGAACGTATTCACATGTGCTGCGCATGAGCTTTACTTACACACAGGCATATGCAGACACACACACACACACACACACACACACACACACACACACACACACACACACACACACACACACAAATCAATGGTGCACCAACCTGTAAAGCATGCAATATTGGTAGATAGGTCCTGGTATCATCAAAGAACATACCAGGTGTCTGCTGATGTCTGTCATTGACTGCAAAGGATGTGACACCAAATATTTAATATGATGACTTTGTTAACCAGTTGAATAACTTTATTACTCCAAACCCCTAAAATTCATCTGACATGGATTTAAACATCCTCAAACTAAAGCCGAAAGTCAGCACTTAAACCTCACAGTCATTTGATTTCAGAGCAATGTACTAGAGTTCAGCGTCAAAATGACTAAAAATATATCAAAGTCTTAATAGTCTCTGACTGCACTGTAAAATACAGCAGGAGATGCCATGGATTTGGATTCTCTCTCTTTGTGTGCAGCATTTCTTTTCACCATAAATCAAGCTAAATGGTTTGGTTAAAAGGTTGACAGAAATGCTGCCTGAATAGCTGTGCATTACCGCTGATTTAAGCTGTCTGAGCCAAGCGGCACTAGTAATTCTTATAAATTAGCTCATATCAAACAACAATAACACAAAAAGATGCTCCTTCACCCAACAGCAACAGTAACTGATCACTTGTGATTGTTATGCTTACAGCTTATTTGTTGCAAAGCCAGTCCATTCATAATGAATGAGGAGGCAATGTGTTGAGAGTATCGCATCAGTGTTTGGGCTCGAGGCCGAGCAAGAAGGTGGGAGGTTTTGGGAGTGAGGCGGTGGTGAGAGGAACTCGCAGACATCTGGTGACTCAGCAGCGGACCAAGCTCCTTCCACTGAGGAGTTCTGCTGAGCAGGCACAAAACAAAGTTCTCCCTGTGACAACTGTTGGAAGTTGAGATGTGGTTGGTTTTAGCTGGTTTTGGTCTTGAAACGAGCAGTTGATTTATAAGCAAAAAGGTTATAATAATAATAAATAACTTTTATCAAGCACAAAATATCAAATACTTGCTGGGTCCGGAAGTTGCTGCTTTTCTCCCGTTTTATATCATTGCAAGTGGAACGTCTTTGGGGCTGTTGGTCTCACAAAACAAACCATCGGAAGACATCATCTTGGCATTTTTCACAATTTTAGAGTAAAAATAATCGATTCATTACTTGCAGCCTTAGATGGTTTACAGCAGGTAATGTTAGGTTGAATGCCTATGTTGGGATTCGAGACCAAGTGTTTATGTCTACGTGTTTGCGCTCCCTCCCTACAGATGCCAAAATAATTCCCTGAAGATTCTTTATGTGAGAGTTCAATTAAATGTTAATACAAGCCTCTTGGGTGTTGCTGCGATGTGATAAACGTGCGGCTGAAAGAAGCCTGGACCACTTGGAGCCCAAAGGGTTCGATCAGAGAGGTGAGTAAATAAACCCGTCTATCCCCTCTCACATTTTAGTCCGTCTCTTAATCTCATCCTGCAGGCTTACAATGCCTGACCTGCCTAGAGGGGCGTCATGGTGAGCACGAAGGCAACAGGACAACTTTGCACTCAGACAATCATAGGTGACGCCTGCACGCGTTTGAACAAAACAGCTCTCTGGGGACATGGTGGCAACTGACAAACAGTGTGAAAAAAGTGATGTAGACCCCCCCCCCCGTAGATGAATTCTTAAGCCACACTGAGCTGATGCCTTTCACAAAAAAAAAAGCACAAGCAGAACACAGTGCATGAAATTATCTCACAATGAAGGGCACATTTTCATTATAAAACCTTTACACAGGGTGGGTTATCAGTTCGTGGAGCATTATTGGTCTTTGGCTGCAGGTTATCCTACAGTTCGAAATGAGCCGAGACCAAACATGCAATATGTCCACCGCTGCCTCTCCAACAAAACAGCAAGTCAATTCCTTGCGCTATTACTCATGATCTCAACACACTGCTGAGAAAACGCACACCCTTCCTCTAAGTGCTGAAAAGGCTTTACTAAAACAAACATGGAGAAGGAAATGAGAAAATGTGTATGTGTGCACAAGCATGAGTGTATCTGTCTGTGACTGCATTCCTGTTTTGGTTGGCCCAGTTTTTTGCCTCTTCCCAAATATGTGTTTGACAAATGCATGCTAGAATGACTGAACCTCCTGCTGTGATGAACATTTCCCGAGTGTCATGCCATGTTTCAAAGTTGTTTATCGGCTGTTATGAACCGTACAACCTACTGGACCGTTATTGACATTTTAATCAGCGCCACGTGCAAAAGGCGCGTACAAGGCAATCTATGACAAAATGTGTCATTAAGATTAATGCTTTAATGTCACTCAGTTGAGCCTGGAAATACAAACAGCTGTAAGAAAGACGCTAAGAGGCAACTTTGTGCAGTGAAGCAAAATGTGTCGATTAGGTCTGAATCACAGACAAAATCCAAAATGTTTATAATGCATAATGTGTTTGTAATAGTGCTCTTTTGCTCTAAGAGGAAACCTGTTTCCTCTTAGAGGATTAGGGCTTGACCAATAAATCTGTAAGCTGATATTACCTGACAATATGGGATCATCAGAGATACAACGGCTTGTATGTTGGCAAAAAAAAAACAAAACAACAACCTTGCAGGGCAGTCAACTGCAGCCATGAATGCTTTATTGGTGGTATTTTAATGTTTTTCTGGCTTAATTTTTAGTCATGTTGGCAGCGTGATTTTAGGGATGGCAATGTCGGTCCGTCAGTCGGTTTGTTCATAGTCTCAAGAGGAGGAAGCCTACTGACTTACTACTGATCCCCTGACTTTACCAGCAGGTCAAACCTTTCACTTATCCATCTAGTAGATGGATTGTCATAAAATTTTGTAGAGACTTTCATGGTTGCCAGATGATGTAGTCTGTTGACTTTGGTGAGCCCCTGACCTTTCATTTAGTGCCAATAAAGCCCAATTGAATTGAATTGAATAGTGCCACCAAGTCAAAATCTTAATCTGTCCATTACTTTGGTTTATGACCAAATACCTGCAAAACTAATGACATTCCCATCAGCCTCAGCTGTACTTTGTGTTTGGTGCTAATTAGCAAATGCTAGCATGCTAACAAGCTAAACTAAGATGATGAACATGGTAAACGTTATACCTTTACATGGAGATATGAAATCTATCCAATGCTCCTTCTCCTACAAAACAGCAGGTCAATTCCTTGCATTATCACTCATGGTAAACCATATACCTGTTATACAGTGGATCACTGTGTAACACAGAGAGTAAGCACAAAATATAGAATATCTTTTTGGTTTTTTTGCAGCACAGCTCTGTATCATTATTGTCATTCACTGCTGAGTCAACTATCTATTGCTCCTCACAAGGAGGCAGAGTGCAAATATCTTCCTTCACCAAGAACAAATCACGCAGATGAAGCCAAAACAGCTAAAACTGAGCTTGTTTCTTTAGTGTGAGGGAGACAGAAGAAGAAAAATCTGTTCTGTGAAACTGTTCACTCTCTTATTCTCTGGTTTCTACATATGTAAGGGCACGTGGGGCACATGCATTTGTTTATGCTTATGTGCATGCATGTCGTGGCATATGAGTATTTGTTCAAATGTGAGTGTGTGCCTTGCATCATGTCTGTGAAACTCCTGATGTTGCAGCTATTTTTTTTTGTCAGATCTATAATTTGTTTTATCTGCTAGCTGTTTGCAGAGCAGTTCCGGTCAGGTTGCCATACAACACTGTCTGGCTCACTTCTCAACAGCAAACAGCTGCTGCCTTCAGCCAATCCATTAGTTATTACACAGCCTTTGCTCCTCATTTTTCAGCTGTGGTGGGCTAACACAGCAAGAAAACTGCTGTTACCACAAGCCAAAAATGTGAAAATCAAACCCATTATGATTTAGCTCAATTCCCAGTAGATAACAAGTATGCACAAGTCCAATATTTAGAAAAAGCAATGTAATAATGATAAAGTAACCAATTTAAAATAGTTTTTGGCACTACAGCTTATGCCAAAAGCAAAAGTGATAGTTAGGAAAAACACAGGCTGAACAAACCATGTCCCATCTCTCTTTTCTATGGCACTCCTAGGACAATCTCTTGTCAGGGGAATAAATACAACACGCTTAATCTCACACAGTCGGATTCTCTCGCAAGAAAGACATCTACTCTTTTAGATATTATTGTGACCAACAGGCCACACAAACACAAATCAGGAGGTGGGGCTGCCACACATTTACTATAGATTTAAAACATTTTGTACAACTGTTCTTTTTCCCATGACCTGTACCACAGACACAAGGTATAACATTTTTATAGCTAAAACAAGTTTTATGAAGGTTTTACAACCCAGAGTAGATAGATAAACTTTAAGACACTAAATATATATATATATATATATATATATATATATATATATATATATATATATATATATATATACACACACACACACACACACACACATTTCTGGTTTTTTTTCTGAAATATCCATCAGCCCTTGGGTTTAAGAGATTTATCCTGTCTTTAAATGAGTCATAAGGGCTCAGAGTTTGACAGAAGAGCTCTTAGGTTTTTTTTTGCTTCCTCCACACTGTGCCCTTTAGCTGTCTTTTTAATCACATTATTGTAGAGGGGCTCATTGTATTCAGACAAGATGGAACCTTGTGATCAAATCACTATTTCAAACTAAGTTGCCTGACAACAGAAACTAAACAATATGTCAGATGTATGTAAGAACAACTAAATTATACCATTAGCGATACTAAAACGTAAGTAAGTGATCATACAGGAAGCAGAGGTTTAACTAAACTGAGCAACCAGACTGTCAGTCCCACTCCTTAACCGAGATGCAGCCATCTTTCTATTGTTTTGGTATTTTAAAGGTGGCCAAATAACTTTTTTAAATCGTTTCAGATTTATCCGCCCTAGTGTGTACATCAGAGATGATCCCTGACACAAAGCTGTTGGGGGCGTGTGATGAAACAAGGGTTTACGGCTTTGGAGCAGGTTGTGGTGATAAGGGCAAACTGGGGATCATGGGAGGAAATGGGATTTCCAATGATGTGGTGGGACTGGGCTGATGAGGCTAATACTTCCACATAGTCCTTATCAGACGCAGGCACCTGAGCCTGTGTGTGTGTGTGCGTGTGCATGACTTGGTCCAGTACATGTCGGCCTGACAGAGAGCACTGAGAGAATGGGGATTAGACCAACATGCGTAATCCAGCTGGCCTGTGGGATGGAGGTCTGCCCACACCCCTCTGCTGGAGGAGATAAGGAAGTTGGGCGGGTAAATCTTCACATCATCATCAGTTTATTTTGAAAGATGTGGGTGTTTACCAGAAAGAGAGGGTCTTATCAAAAGATGCTTTTGGTTGCATTATGGGAATTGTAGGATCCAACTTTTTTGGAGCTTAGGGACAATAAGTCAGGATAACTCTCCCCCTGCCTCTTTCTGGAAGTACAATACCAAATCGCACCTTTAAATTCTGATAACACACAATTTCTTTAGGGGACTTCATAATACTTCATCATTATTTAATTATTAAAATCTTACAAATATTTAGAATATGGGAATTTAAGAACCAAACTCTACAAAGTCTTATAAATTAGAAGCCAGAATTGGATTATTTTGCTATTCGGAAGGCCATGAAGCAATAACAGTTATTTCTATACAGTATGAATAGCTCTGCCTACATCTTAAAGCCCCATGACGACGCGTATCATAGTGCACTGGACTGTTTTAATGGAGATCAGTTTCTCTCTCACTATTGTATTTCTAAGGGAGGGATGTTCCTCTTCCTCTACATAGTGAAGGCAACTGCACAGCTGTTATAATCTTGGCTCTCTGATCACTTTCTAACACAACACGTATGGTCTCAGGTCACATGTCTTTACCTCTAGATAGACAACATGTTATATCTCATGTAATGAATGCAGCGAACATAAAAAAAAACCCTTTGAAATCTTTCATTCATAATCTCATAAATGTTTTCAGAATTGCTTGTTTCTTTTGTATTTGTTCCCTTATTAATATTATTTTGCCTGATCTGCACGTGTCTGTCTATAGGTTTTACATAGCTTTTCTCTTGTACACATCTCCCTAGACACCAATATACCATACATACTGTATGGACAGTTGAACATGCGAGTGTACACATGCAAAAACATGTGGAAATGCATGTATTTATGTGCGAACACCCCACAACACAAGAATAGAATCACATGCACATGCCAACATACTATTCATGTGCATCCACAGACTTGGGGTAAGTAAATATATAATCATAATATATAATCATAATCATATCATAATCAATGTAATCTAGTTTAAAAAATCCACACAGTAGAATTTTATTACCATCATTGATATTTCACTAATCAGCACAATAATATTAACTGAGATAATTCTGACAGATTGTAACATTTTCATATGCACTGCAGCGGGCGCCCATGCACTCTTACACTCCAAAGTCTTGCTTAAAGCCCCTCCAGAGTGTAGAGCTTATTGGTGTCTTTTTTCATGCACAAGTGAACGACTTTCCCTCGTCTGATTGTAAGTCCTGCTCCCCGGTCTTTAGAGAAATAGTATTTCTGGAAGATGAATCCTATAGCAACCCACTGGTGCTTTATATTCCAACTGGCTGCAGCTGAGTACAGAGATACAGATGATCTTTTTTTTCCACCCCTTCCCTTCAACTCTGCCAATATTCCCTCCTCTCTAAAACCCTTATCACACACCACAGTGTTTACCCAGTGGGAGAGATGCATGTAGCTGGGCCTTACCTTTATAGTCACCTCATAGAAAGTCAAGTGGGAGGCATTCATAGCCACTTCAGGGAGGGGATAAGCTGAGAACTCTGGCATCCAAAACATGAAGACATTTTCAAAATAAAGCTTTTATTCCATGCTTTACCAAAGCATATCTTGACACTGCAATAATACAGCTTTGCTTTCGGTTTCGTATACATAGGGGGGCAACATTGAAAATACCCTTTTTCCTTTCACATGCTTTGACATGACACAAAAGCTCATTTCCCTTGACTTATCATACTGTATGAAAGGTACATTTGTCAAACATGGTCACTGATAAAACTGTAAAACAAGTGCTGAGTGAGAGAAAGGGAGCAGGAGGGTGAGAAAAAGAAAGAAACTTAAGATAGTTCAGTGTGACAGATGCCTTTAGTCGAGCAGTGACAGGAACGCAGTGGCCGCTACCTAGAGGGCCAGCAGGATGTTACCATGGGAGCAGTGAAAGTGACAACTGAACAAAGGGCTTCCATTAGAGGCCCTGTCCCCTCTGCTCTGCTACTATTAAGACCCTGTCTGTGGGACGCCTAATGCTGCTGACAGATGAAGAGGAGCACAAGGCAACAGGGAGCAATCTAAACTATCAGGACACACTGCTTTCACTGTTGCACCTAAATGTCCAAATAATATCAAAATCAAAAATAGGTAGAGGCTGTGGTTGTTGCTATGGGATACAAAGTGCAGTTTACTTTATTTCTTCACAAAACCAACACATAATAAGTGTTATTTCTTTAAAATCTTGGCATTTTACCCTGTTTTTTTTTTTTTTAATGGAGTACAATGGTTTAACACAGTTTTTACTCATATATGATGTTCTCATATGTGAAGTAACTTTATTGAATAGGACTATAATTTTACTAAAGTTTATTATCATCTGAGCCAGTCAGATGCTTCCACTTACTTCAAACCTCAAACCAGATTGTTCAAAAATGCAGGAGCAAGCCTTTTCAATCAAAACTAGATGGGTATATTCATGAATCTCAATCACTCATAAATTGGAAGCTCTTTCATTGGAACTTAATTATCATGAATTATGCCATATTACTCAACGGAGAACATAATCATTATCCTCCAGACTTCACTTTGCAGAAGAGGGAACTAGAAAGGAGGATTTTAGCAATGTGGAACTGAAATAATCATTGGTGAGGAAAAAAGGCAATGGCAATTACAGGCTTACAAAGAGCTGACAAATGGAATAAGTTCAGGTCATGATCACACAAACATCATCAACAGCTGAGAGAGGTCTGTGCAAGAAGTTAAAAGAGTGTGATTTGATTTAAAAAATAAAAACATCACAGCCAGACAAGAGAACATAATCAACACGTGGTGAAGAAAGTGGAGTAAAACACAAAGTCTGATATGCACTGTTTCAGCCATTAATAGTCTCTAACTGAAGAATAAAATAACAAAGATCATTGAAATGTCATGGGAAATCATGAATAAGACCTGCTGTTTGCAAGGAAACCACAGTAATGAAAAAGACAGGTTGAATATTTAAACTATGTGGCTCAAGGCCTTAGACATCCTCTAATATCCACACAAATAATCTTCTTTACCTCCCCTTTACATTATTCATGAGATCAGAGGCTCTACAACCCTAGAAGGACTCAGTGTATACAGTGACAATACAGTGTTAATGCCTCATGGCTGCTTCCTGCTTCTGCATTCTGCATATGGCTCCATATAAAGGCATGTGGGTACATGCACCTTCATTGTGTGAGTGTCTGTGGGTCAGTGGTACATGAATTCTTCCCATGTGAAGGCATTTGTGTAAAATACCGAATGTAACAGGATCAACATGGAATGTCCACAAGTATGAAGAATGTGTCAATCACAGCCCTGATAGAGCCTCTGGCCACAGGAAGTCAGTAGGAGCAGAGTAATGTATCCTATCTGCTGAAGAGCCATCAGAGGGGACGTAAATGACACAGTGTGTAGAACACTGACACCATATTGTTACAGGAGCACATTAAAGATGGCATAGCTTTGGATATATGGGGACATAAAAGCCAAGAGAAAATCATGTGAAACCTGTTCCTTTTGGTAAAAAATGGTGAAAATAAAAACAACGAACCATAAGTATAACAATGCAGGCAGGTACACACAACACTGGGATATCATAGTAAAACAGGGATGCTTTGTTTAGCCTTAATAAGAATGAATAAGAAATAATAAAAATAATAAAAATGTTGTTTGTTTGTGAAAAGAGTAAGTAGCTTGAGCGTGTGTTCTGAATCCCACTTCTATGAGTCATCTGTGAGTACTAATGTACATTTAGAAAGGTCTGCAGTGTCCCCATGGCTTGTTAACGGAAGCAAATGTTTTACTTTAAACCAGTTTGTCTTTCTGAGGATGAACATTGTGACATCACTGCAGCAGTTTTGAGCACAGTCGAAAATAGATTCAAAGATTCGCTCATCACATACACAAGCGTACACAGTACAGTGAAATGCTGATGTGTCCTCGTTGCAGTTGCTGTATGTTAAGGTTAGGTTAAAGTAGGGCAGGTTTCGATTATGGTTAAGTTTAGTAAAGGCTCAAGGGAATAAATCAACTCCAAAAGTCAGCTTTTCTGATGTGTGTGTGGGTGGTATGGCCCATACGGTATGTGTGAGAACAAGTGTTTTTCCATCTGCGCACAGATGGGCATGTTCACATGTTGTGTGTTAGTGTACTTGTACATGTGTTACAAACATGTACAATGCATCGATACGCAGTGCGGGGGAGTAAGAAATCTGCATTAGAATGAGAGGCAATTTAGTCATTAAGCAAAGTCAATATACTTTGTCTTAGTGGCGTCGGTGCAGACAAACTGCTCATTTACAGGTTTACTAAGTACATAGCGACACAGGTGGTATCACCACATCCTCGCATTCAGTGCAAAGAGTGAGAGCAGGAGAGGAAGCGAATCTAAAAGCTACAGCACAGGGAGAAGGAGGGGCGTCTTTCTTACCAGTCTGACACGTGCCTGGCAGAGAGGCGAGGAAGTTGGAAAGTGTGAAATGAGCCGGGAGGTTATGAGGGGAGGGGAAAGAGATGCGCAGTCCAACTTCATCTATCAGATTGCTGGAGTGGTGTGACACAGAGTGCATGTCTTAGAGACAATTCTCTGAATCCACTGGCTTCTGACAATGCACTAGTGGTAGCATGTATGTATTCTTATTTTGTTGTTGGACTCCTGGAAAGCTCCTCAAGAGTAGTTTATTTTATGACTTTACTGGATATAACCATTATGAAATCATTTTCAACAATATCTGTGTTTATGGACATCTGAGCATGGAATCAAGCACAACATTTCAATTAGGAGTAGGTCTATTTAAGTGTCACTGTTTTTTTACTGATTTGAATGAAATACCTGATTAAAAATACCTAGATTTTCTGTCCCATGCACCCAAAGTGATCGTGTTTTCTGCTGCAAGAGCACACTGATCACCTGACAGTTCAAACAATGCTGTTGTTGTAAAAAGCAGAGAAGAATGAGAAGAATGCTGCTCAACGTAGCAAAAAACAAACCATTAAACTACAGTGTTTATGCTACAAATGCCGTTTTTATGATGAGTATTAAACTGATAATAAAATATTTACATAATTAATAATTCCTTTTGTATGGCAGGTATGTTACATCAGTTGTAGATTTGTAGTTTGGCAGTGAAGCAACAACTGAATTTGTGACCTGACAGGAAACCCTCACCCCCTATTCACACTGTGGAGGCACGGGAATGAAAAAAAGAGGAGCGGGTGGCAGTAACTACTGTAACACACCAGGGGGGATTCACAGCATGCTACTGAGGATCAAATCTGTGATGTGTGTGTGTGTGTGTGTGTGTGTGTGTGTGGTGTCATGTTTTTTGACAGTTAACTATGTGTTTGAAGTTGTAATAATAATAATAACAACAATAATAATTGTTTAATTATATAGAATGTATTGACATTGAAATATTCATCGATCGAAGTGTTACCCCAGACTCAAAGATTTCAGGGGTAAGCCCCAGGTCTCTACTGACCCTAGAACCGCCCCTGTTGTTTTAAGGTGACAGAGGGGTTCATCAGTTTTTTGTAATTAGAGTGTGAGATATGGGGGATTTCTGACAACTATTCGATATCCCAAACTTGCTGAAAAGAATAATCTGGTGCCAATGAATCAATGAAAATAATATCCAATAATTTGACTAATATAATTTGTACAGTTAATAAATATAGTTACATACCGGTATACACGGTTGCATACGCGGTTTATTTACTTCCAGTAAACGCTACCAAGCCGCTACAACGAGATGTTTTCTCTTTCTCCCCATTCTGCTGACATAGTGTGAATGCAACAAGCAGTTCAAAGTGAAGGGAGCAGTGGGTGCAGGGACGGCGAGAAAAAAGTGAAAAGTGTCGCTACCTTGTATTTCAGCCAAAGTGCATGCAGTTGGAAAAAATAAAACTACAAAGGATTACAGAAGAGTGGGGGTGCAGTGTGTTTTCAGTACCTGGATAGAGGCCATTTGGATTATACATTAAGAGGACACCTTTCGGTACAGAGTTTTTTTTTTTACAGTGCTCCATATGCATAGAGGGAGGCTCAATGTGTTGGAGTGTATGTTAAAAGGTGGGAGGAGGTGTTATTCTTGGGGATGATTATGTCAGTTCAGATCTGACAGCCCACTGCCAGACTTCAAAAGGCCTCATTTCTTATTAATGTCCTCTCTGAAGGGAGACAATGCATTTCAGCCGCGGGGGGGTGACCAAATACATTATGCTGTGTGTGAGTGCGTGGTGCATGTGTATGAATGTGTCTTTACAGCCGCATGTGCGCATGCTTGTGTGCGAGTTCCTTAATGCATTCATGTGTCTGTACGTGACAGATCAAAAGGGGGCAAAAATCAAGAAAATAATAAATTGGGTTCTCTTTGTGCTGCCACTCTATATGATGTCCTACACAACAGAAAGTGAAAGATCCCTCGCATGGCCCCGAGTTCATGAACCGTGAAAGAACGACACATCAAACTGGGCGACGAGAATGGAGAGAGTGTCATATCACATCGGACGGAGGGGAGGTTGGTGCCTGTTAACCTTTCAGGATGGCCAAACACATCAGCCAACGCTGGCAGTCTGTGTGGCGTCGCACTTCCAAGCGCTGCCCCCACCCTCTTTTCTTTAGTGTTACCCCCTCGCTTCTCGCTGAATATTTTCACATTCCCTGACTCTGAAAACACTGTTAACAGCCCGTGCGACAGCGAGAGAGCGTGAGAGTGGGGAAAATGTGTGCGCTGTATGTGTGATGTGGTTTGAGCTCTAGGCTACAGCAACCAAACTGCGTTTGTCAGCCAATGTGAACAGACACCAAAAAAAGAATAATGCATGCTGATGGTGGGGGGGGGGGCTTAAAAGTTAGGTGGCCACCATTGTATGGCTCCACACTGGTGAATAATTCTCTCTCATGTGGCTGGTTAATGTCTCTGCCAGTGCCAGCATGTCACTCAGGACCACTCTGGCATTTTGTTGTTGCCACAGTTGAGTTTAGATCTCTATCCTACCTTTGTTTCATCTCAGATATTCCCAGTTCTTGGAACATTTCAATTTGAAAGCGGCTGCCGCAAGATGCTAGCAAAGGAGTAGCAGCTAGCGGAGCGGAACTAGCTAAAGGCCTGATTTTTGCCATGTTCACATCATGTGGGATGTAAAGACGTGTTAGGAAAAACACATATATTATGACTTGACAGACAACAAAAGATGGTAGCTTTATTAGCTATTCGCTAACAAAACACACTATTAATTGCTTCGTTATGAATGTTATTTAGAAATTAATAACACTGAGTGACAACTGCATGACTGAGTTGGTTGAGGGAGTGATAAAAATACTGTGCATGGTCAATACAGCACTCTATCCATTAAATGAGATGATGGAATGAGTTTCCCAGTTGTAACTATGATTTGATGTTTTACGTGAACAGTATTTAGTTGGGCATTGGTAATTACAGTAACTCCCACATGACATAAACATATTAGCTAGGGCAACATCATGTAGCAATGCTAGCTTAGCTACCACATACCACAATACGTATAATGCAGCAATTTAAGAAGGCCTGAGCCACATTCACGTAGGTTTTTATGATGGCTTGAATCACTTTTACTGTAAATATTATGCATGAAACCAGTAATTGTTCATTTCAAAATACACCAGGCCTACTTAATTTCTTTGTTCTTTCATATTTATTCCAGCTTGGGAAGAAAATTCTTCTCGGTCAATTAGTCAATCAATTGTCAAAATAATTGGTAAAATGCGAGATTATGAAAATATTCACAAGTTTCTGTCCTGAGCCTACTGTACCTATAAATCAACATGTTGCTGCTGAAAAAGCATTTACTGTAATATCTATCTGCCACACTGTATTTGATCCCTGTCTGCTGTGGAACAGAGCTTACAGGAGCGGTGATGTTGTATCAAGGGAATGTTTTTAGACGGAGATTGCCAGGTCGAGCAGAGTGTGGTTAGATAAGTGCAGGAATCTGAGGCTTCATACGGCTTCTGTGGTCACAATGCAAACACTAGCTGTGGTTTGGAGGGGGCTCGCTAAACAGGATGTGGGAAGCTTTTCTTTTTGGTGTTTTTTAACTTCTTTGTGTGTGTGTACACTCAAGCATGTGTGACAGCATGTCTGCTTACAAATTTCCATATGAGCATGTGTTTGTCTTTTGAGCCTGACTCTAAAAAAAAAACCTCTCTAAAGGGATTCACCACAGCCTGACTGTCAATCTCAGATGGGTGGGGCCAGCAAAAAAAAAGAGAGGAATTATGTACGTTATGCTTGCTAAAGACAACTTTTATGTTTAAACCAAAATTATGGAAAAATGCTACTGGACATGTCAGAAAGACACAAATCTCCAGGGGATGATCAGCATGTGTCAACGACTCACAGACTCCACCCAAGATGAAAACACATATGGAAAGAAATATGGCAAAAAACAGGCGAAATGTTAGATATAAAAGGAAAACCTGATGCTCTAACGTGCCTGTCTGTCTGTGTATTTTTAATACACATGAGTCAATGTGGGTCTTTTGGGATTAGTTTAAATTTGCTCTTAAACAATGTGTCCACTGTTAGTCGACTACAATCTCCCCACTTGTTACTACATGGACATAATAGGCCTTGGACAGCACTGCTATGTTATGGAGTACACTTGAGCAAATGTCTGAGCAGATATAAAAGGTCCAAGGCATTAGGACACGCTATTCAAACATAAAAATCCATTCTCCAGACAGTGTGTGCCATTCATTCTGTGTATAATCAATAAATGCTGTATAATACATCATACAGCAAATGCGGAGTGCTTCAGTGTACAATAACCACACTCTTACTGGTCAATGGATGATTGATGAGAACTGATCATTATTTGAACAAGGCAAAAGCCTTACAGGGGCAAAAATCCCAACATTTCTTTTGAGCATTTAGAGCTCATCAATAAAAATAAATGTTTACATTTCTACCTGTCTTAGCAGGTAATTTGACATTAATTTGTACATGGTACATGTACCAATCATGGTACATGTACCAATCATGTCGTTCAAGTACCAGCGAACAGGCTTTCAAATTTGATGTGGACTTCATGGGGCTGCACCAGAGCTTGTCTGACCAACGTTTTATGGTGGATCTGAAACCAGCTCTCTGGACCACACCCAAGTTCAACAACAGCTTTCACACTTCACCAAACTTCTCAAACTCTCTGGGAAAATGGCCATGGGTCTCCAATCAGCCTGTGAAAATGCCCTTAAAGTTAATAGAATGTTTTTAGCTTACTTATTGCACTTATAGAGGGATTTAAACCAATGCTCTTCCAGAAACAACCCTGTGTCTTGAGCTTTTAGAATGTCACCAACCCTTTAAAAATTTCTCAGTATCAAGCGTTGTATGACTTCAGATAAAAACAGCCAGGTTCATCAGTATGCTCCCTCAGATGTAGAGGCAGACGTTGTACTTCCAGACAAGGGCTGTCAGGCTGTCGTTCCTGCTGCTGCTGCCAGACACATGTGTTCTTGCCAACTGCCTCACTTACCCTAATGAAAAACAAACTCCACTTTGCACTAGAGGGACCAGGCGTTGAAGAGTCTCAATTAAGCAATTTGCAATGATGCACAGCATAGCGTCAAAAAGTCACAGAGAAACAACAAACTAAATTATTTGCTGTGATTGTTTTGAAGGGGGTGAAAGCTCATAATGCAATCCCTACAGTGATGTACAGCAGCCACAGGAGTGATGTAAAACTGTTGAACAACAAAAAATGAGCAAGGCTAGGCCTCAGATAAAAAACACTATTGTGGAGATGTGTGATGGAGTGTGTAACACAAGTCTAGGCCACAGGACCTCACTGAAAGAGGTCTAAATCTCTTCCATCCCCGCGTGGCAGATGGAAACATTTCTAGGGAGGAATCCCTTTATTCTGCACACAGACGTCTGAGAGAGAGAGAGAGAGAGAGAGAGAGAGAGAGAGAGAGAGAGAGAGAGAGAGAGAGAGAGAGAGGCCCTGCACGAGTGACACATCACAGCCTCAGACAGCTCACTGTGTCAGCTGGAACAGAAAGAGGCTCATTATGGGTCTCCATTCAGCATGTCTCACCAGGGACAGCATGGAAGAGACTGGGGGAGGGCACACGATACAGAAAAAGGGGATCCAGTATTAGGATTTTTTCTTAGTTCCAAAAAAAGATTCAGACAGAGGAGTCATTGGTGGATCAGAGACAACGATAAAAGAGTAGTACAGAAGTCAGCTAGAAGAGGGAAGATGCCTTATGGTTTGTAGGGGAATCATTTGGGTATTTTACCGATTCTACAGTTAATCATGTGAAGCCCAGCTGCAATAAATTTCCCATTATCTATCTTTCACACTCTCAAACACTTCTGACTGGTACTAAGAGCAATATTTGCAGGGAGAGAAAACAACAATTCTCACACCTAAACGGCAAAGTAACAGATTTTTTTGGCCACTTGGGGGCAGCAGAAACAAACTGTGAACACAACACTGACATATTATCAAAAATAATAATAATCAATATGGCGAGTATGATGGTATATGCGTATGCATATATAGCGCATTTACCTAAAGTGTTTTACAAGGTTCACTAGCTCATTCCCGCACACACAGATGGTAACAAGCTACCACGCAGGGTGCTGGCCAACCATCAGGTGCAATTTGGGGTTCAGTGTCTTGCCCTGAAGGACACTTCAACATGTGGACAGGAGGAGGTGGGGATCAAACCGCCAACCCTGTTAACAGTGGACAACCTGCTCTACCTCCTGAGCCACAGCCGCCTCATAGCATACAGCTGCCTATTTACACATTCAGCAGATACAGAGAAACATTAGCATTCGGAGTCATGTGTCTGGCTACCTGATTAATGCAACACTCACTCTCCTTTTAGCTCTGCTTCTCCACCAATTTCTTAAGGCTATATCTGGCTCTGTTGCTGCTTTATGCTCCGCTATGTTCACCATGCAGCTAGTTGCTAACTTTGCTATCTGACCTTTAGTGGTGGGTAGGAAGTGTACAGTGGCTTTTTAGAGCTTTTTACAGCTCCCTGCTGCTGTCAGAAACAACCCTATGACAGTGGTGAGAGTGAATCAAAACAGTAAAGGGCTGGAAAAAGCAAACAATGAGCTAAAAGTTGCGATAAATCTCTGTAAAGCTGGGGGAAAACAGCAGAGGAGGGTGATAATTCTCTGTTGGTTTGTCACTACAGGCGAACCCTTACACATTTGATCCATTGTTAATATAAAATTATTGATTATAGCTGCTTTAATGTCTGGTTATGTTTAGGCAACTAAAACTACTTGGTGAAGGTTAGGAAAACATAGTCATCATGGTCAAAAGAAACCAGTGTTGACTGTTGGCAGGGTACGCAATATGAGCAATTAAAGTGACACATTTAGTTTGCCCAAACATCTACCTAGACCTCCGCCCTAAGAACTTTTGTGGCTACCCTTTCAATATATATATATATATATATATATATATATATATATATATATATATATATATGCACACACCTCTTCCCTTAGTGGTGCTGTGAAGCAGGAGCGGTCCCTATATTGTTTTTAATTTGTACACATGCACACACAAGCATTCACCTGGAATGCAACAATAAAGGAAGTTTCAAAGCATGTAAAACAGGGCTTTGCAAATGTACATGCACACAATGTGTTTTGGTGAGAAATGCTGAATGTAAACATCTCATTATTTTACAATGAAAATCCCACAGGATGCCTTTAACTTAAAGTAAGTACACCCCATTATCATAAAATAATCACGAAGCCCAAAAAGCAGAAAAGGCTTCCGGTTTGTTGTCAACCTGGTGGTCAGGACCAAAGGAGCTCTCGATTATTCATGCACTTTTTGTACAAGAGAGTGGAACAAGTAAACTTCCTTTCACAAACTGGCAAAGAAATGTCAGGCTGATGACAGATGAACTCTGGGGTTTTCCTAGAACACATGCACCCTCATGGGACCTCATGAGAGTGAATGTCTCTTTATGGGACCCATTGTCATGCTTGATCTCATCCTCACTCTCCTCTTTCAGATTGAAAATGCAGGAAACTGCCCCTCAGTGGCACAATGGTACTATCTCTACAGCCTGGTGACATCCAGAAAAAGGAGAAAAACCTCTATTCTCATGAAGTTTTGTATCTTGACGGAAATGCAAACAGAAAGGCAGGTTCACAGCCCAGTTGCCTGGAGGGATTATAAACAGGGCTTTCAAACCAGGGAAATCCATTAAGTTGTCGGTTGTCGCAAAGTGCTGGAAAAGTGTTGTACACATCCCACCTGTCTTATTTTATTGCTAAAACATGCTTTTCCATAAAGCCAGTGCCATAAGAGGGGATGAGAAAGGCTATGGAATCATTATTGCTCTATAAGGCCATTTTCACAACCATTGCCCTGTACCATTTAAGAGCAACAAAGAGGTGTACACATCTCAATAATGTAAGACAATCTGCAGCAGGGCCACCACGAGAAAAGGACCCAGCGTTTTCTGCCTCTTCCTCGCATGGTTAGAAAGCCATCTCATGGAACAGACATCATTTTGTTGGTTTATTGTCGATTTCTCATACCTAACATAGTTTGTGCATGTAAGAATGGTGAAAAACGTTTAACACAGACTTTACTGGTCAAAAACAGCCTGTCTCTCTTGTTTTCTCCTCATTCACTTATTGTTACAAAGGCATTCACGCACACACTCTTGATGCCATTTTATTGAACACACCTGCTCACCGCCATCAGAGCACGTCATTCAGAATCTTTCTCAAAATCCTAAACAATAAATCAAACACAAACGTGAACACAGACCAATATCAGGGCAATATCCTGCACTTCAACTTTGCCACCTTAATGGTGTTACTGATGTCAGGAATTTCATCGAGTGGGTCGCCCTCAAACAGTGAGCAATTCAGTTTGACATCTGGTTTTATTATTGATGTGACGGCTTATCCCTCTGAGGACGGCACTGACCTGTCTGTCACTTAGATGGTAACTCAAATCCCAACAACCTGGAGTGGACAGGACAGCAGCTACAAACACATATACATAGCTCATACACAAGCACAAAAGTTGTCAAGAAAATAATCACACAAATACACACAGGAAAAGGCTTAGAGAGAGGCTCGCACAAACACATACGTGCTTGTGTGCACACCCACACTCCTGAGCACAAACAGAAAGAGACAGTGACACTCTCAATAACCCTGATTCTAGGGGGCTTGTAAGAATCTGACAAGCGGTTCTGTCATCTACAGGGGGGTTGGGGGCTACTTGGATCCAAGGCTATTACCAGTCTTTTCATTCAATCTCTGGAGAAAACCGCAACATCACAACAAGCACAAACACAACTTTTATCTATTCAGTCTTACATCAGAGCAGGCCTTTCATAATGGATTTCTTCGTGTCACTGTGCGCACTCATACACATGTCTAAATGTGTGCGTTTCGGCACATATTGTAGGTGGCATGTTATCTACATATGTTTCCTTAATCCAATATGCATATCAATGCTGCAGGGAAGGGTTGCCTCTTAAAGCACTCAGGATGATGTAATCTGGCCATGAGGCCGCTGACATGACACCAGTGGATACATTTGGCAACTGCAACCGCCGTTAGCCGAGCACAAAGCGGCCCAGAGTGCTCCAAAACCACTGCTAAAACAAGAGTGGAACAAGAAGGGATGAAGGAAACCACAGAAGACCATGGAGAGGTCAACAAGGTACTGGATGTAGTTCTCAGTAGAGACTGAGCCTTGATTGAAAATTTAAGCCTAACTTGATGTAGTCCTCCAAAAATGTGACTGTATGCCCAAAGCAAGACCTGCTAATAGCATTTTGTGAGCCCAAACCAGAGTAAAAATAGCTTCATTTTACGATTACCATTAGGGGACTGGCATAACTTGTTATCATCATCACATGTCTTAACAAGACATGTATGTAAAAAAGTATCTTTTGACTATAGCACATACATTGGTGGGTTTCAGGGGTAATAATGGTGGAAGCATTAAATTAAATCTGCAATGGATTAAGAGAACTCCAAAACAAGCCGATCAACACACAGCCCTAACATTTGTTTTTTTAAAGTTGTTATGACTAACAACTCACACTTCACTGACACACAAACTTCCACACTCTTCTCCAACCACTCGGTGCTGGACAGGTAGAGTACAGTGGGTTATATCATAGCTTTGTTGCTAAAGTAGCTGCATGCTACGGCTATAAATGGGGTTGTTGAGGGCAGTGAGACTGAACCAAACAGTGAGTGTAAAACCACAACAATGAGCTAAAAGAGGACAAAAGGCTCTGTTCATCACCGCAATCGACCGATTTTACATTATATATAATCATTTGATTCATTTAGTCATACAAAAAAAACTGATACCAGTGTTATTATTTATGAATATCAGTTTCCATCCTTTCCAGCCCTGCCCGTTTTCTCTTTTTTCCCTAACCGTTTTCTCTTTTTTCCCTAAGCATGGTGGAGTAGCAAGCTAAAAAGGTTCTAACTATCATGCTCAAGTCTGGAAATCTACCTTTGTGTGGGGTTAATCAGACGTCTTTGCTCCTAAAATCTCAGCTAGACAACTGTCCCATGACCCTGAACCATCAACACGATCAAAGACATTTCCCATGAGCCTTCTGGCCAGAGTACAGAGTACAGTGAGGAGTACCAAGGTCGTGGCTGTGACAAAGCCAGTCACTGTGAAATAAATAATGCAAGAGGCATAAAAGAAGGCGCCTTATATGTGACAAGAGTAGGCTTTAGTGTATGCTGTTCCTCATTCAGCCAGACCTCATGGTTCAAATTCACTCTCAGTAACGACCAACAGTCAGCTGATCTCTAATGTGTGTTTCTCTAAGTGAGAAAGTGTGTTTAGCTTGACAAGAGCTACAAGTTGAACCAATCAACCCTCCATTCCTTTCTTTCACAGTGATATATGCCAGTCGATCACAATATGTTTGAAAATTAGCCAAAGTTGCTCGTCACATCCCACTATCCTGTAGGTAGGGCTCAAGAATATTGGGTTATGATTGTGTGAACTGTGCAAGAGGACCAGGTTTCCTCATGTAAACTATGGTGATTAGGGTCTTCTTGATTTCATGGGAGCATAAAAGCCGCATGAAAGCCGGCTTAAATCTTAAATCTTTTTAGTGAAAATCTGTATAAAAATTTTTAACGACAAGCCTTTACTGTAGGTCATTTTGGCATCTTTAATTAGGCCCAGTTTTATAACAAGGTGCTTCTTCATGGATGAGATTTTAATAACTTAACTGGTTCAAGTGGGTGATTTTTCCTGCAGTTTATTACTGCATCACATTATCTCACATAACCTGTAGGCACCTTAATGCAGTAAATGACTATGCCCAGTCTTCACTTCTTTAACCGTAAAAGTCCTCCTGTGCCCCACCATCTCCATCTCCCACTATGCGAACACATTAAGCCTCTCTGACAGCTGATGTCGCCTTCTGAAAAGAACCTGTTAAGAGCTTTACCTCAGTGGAAAAATTTGTTTAAAAGGCAGGGAGAGCTATTACAATCATGTGTTTTCTCCTGTCATTGTCCCAGGAAAGCACCAATAGATTCCCACAGAAACACAGTAAGAATGGGGACTGCAATCTTTTGTAGATTAATGGATTAAAAAAAGGTTACATTCGGTGACGTACATGTTGTCTTGAATCAAAGGTGAACATTTGCACCACCAAGGGATGTTTTGGTCCGATCGTTTCACACAGGATTCCTGCCTTGACTACTGATGAAGCGTTTGAGTGGCTTACATAGCTGCTACAGTCAAGAACATGATGACAATGCATGATTTTTTCAAAATTCTATTTCATTAAATGGTACATTAGCCTAAATGCACCTGAGAGGGAGGGGGTAGGATGAGAATGGGAGGGGTTGTGGTGTGCTTGAGGAAACAGCAGAAGTGCCATAGGAGGAACAGCAGATGGAAGGAAACATAAAAGCAATAATATATAGTTTCCAGATCACTGGGCTACAAGCCGCTTCAATTACTTTTTTTCTCATCCTATTCTCTGTCCTTCTCTCTCTCCCTCTGTCATATCTTCTTTCCCTCTCCCCACCAGAAAAGCTAAAATTGGTTGGTGGGTTTTGTTTGTTTTATACATTTTTGATACTGGAAGATGGTGCATCCTGATCAGGTAGAGCCCACCCAGTCCAGGTAATAGGACTGGGTGGGCTAGGCACAAGGCAGGACACACGTGACAGAGCCAAACATGTGGAAGCACACTGCCCTACATGTTTAGGCTACTTGCTTCCCCTATTGTTTATTCATTGCTTCCTGGACCTCACCGAGTATTGGAAAAGCCGCAGAGAAAGAGCAAGCGTTTTTCTTGCTTGGTGACATTTCTGTTGCTTAGAGAAACATACAACGCACAGCCAACTGCTCCAGGCAGTCCCCTCACATGGTTTAGAGTTTGTGCTTTAATAGGAGACAGTTGAGTGCTAGTGACGCTTTACAGTGGCGGGGGCCTTTGGAAACAACTCGTAAAGGGGAAAGATGGGTGGCTTTATTCTGACTGCAATAGCATAAACAAACAAAACCACATCTCAGCCTCCTGCAGACACACGCTGTAATTAGACTGTAATACCATATCTGTAACCCTTCTGGTCACACACAGTCACACATGAAGGATATAGGGTATAGGGTATAGGGTATAGGGCTGTGATTTAGCTAGAAGAAACACTATCAGAGCAATCATTTTGCCCACAAGTTGCTTATGTAACTTCCACCCTTCCTGCTTGTATTACCATGGCCACCCAGAACCAAACCACTTTTTACCTTTTTATGTTCTTGAAACATGAAATGCAAAAATAATTGCACACTCTTCCACTCTAAACACCTGTTTTCATATGTACTACTTTGAGAGATTCTGCAAGGTAATCTATCACTCTTTGTGCCAGTCCCCCCTGCTCAACTTTTGCTACAACACAAAGCAACATCATCCAGTCAACACACTGTGTTGGCCAATCAAATACATGCAACTGAACATTCCAGGTAGAAAACCTTTTAACTGGAACAGCAAAATTCTATTTACTCGAAGGAAAAAAATTGTGGTCGTAGCAAAATGCATTAGAAAGTTATATCACGCAAACTTGTCTAAACAGCGGTGTCTAAGTGGTTTATAGTCACGGGGTGTCACGAACGCTGTAGGTCACGTCAGTGTCTACAATGAAGAAAAAATATTAATGCAACACTAATATTTCCCAAGTTTACAATGTCACACTCCAACTTTATTTTCTGCAAAACACCAGTAAAGGATTAAATGCAACACAGCAGATTTAATCCAGCTCGGGATATGCACCCATGGCTCTGAAGGTGACAACAGGGCTTTTCCATGGTTGCTAAGGTCCAAATGAGATACATGCTATTTTATTGCAGCAGTAATCTGTTGCAGACGACTAATTCATTCATGAGGCCATTTTCCCTACTGTTCAATTTCTCGAAGCAATGAGAGCCATTATTAAGAGAGCAAAGCACAGAGGTTTTGTTCCGATAATACACCCAAGATAAGTGCTCCTATTAAAAGCTCATCTGAATAACTTTGATAGAGTAAAAAAGCCCAACAATTAAAGGCTTTAGGACTGTTATGAAATGTGACTCTGCTTTTTAAAACTGGCCAACAGCTTTTGGAGATTTTTAAATTATTCAAATGAAGTCATGCTAAAAACTCTTGGACATAAAAAAAAAAACTTGTTTGAAACCCATTAGAGCTTTTGTGAGCTGTTGATGAGTGCTTGGTGCTAGCTTTAGCATGCTCAATGCCTTACATAATTTAGTGTGAAATAACTATCTGCACAAAAGGCAAAAATAGTTCATAGTAAAGTTGTTCTATCAGGCCCTTCCAAAAAGGGTATTTCATCCATTGACTCATTCATTCACATTTTTTGATTAATTTGTTTTCATCATATTGGCAGTAAGGTCGAGGAACAGTTAAGTTGGCTGTCAAAAAGACAAACAGCAGCTTGTGGGGTTTTAAAAATGACTCAAAGATAATTTACAATGGCAGCTTTTGTTGTCCAACACCAAATCTTTCTATTTATTCTCTATTATAGTGAAATATTGTTCTTTAAGGACCATAGCAAAAAAAGGCCAGTGGGCTTTACTGTGAGATTGTACTGTGCATGTGCACGTGCAAATACAGTATTTATGTACTTGTAGATAAATTCCTGTAATTGATACATGAAAGGTGTCTTATTCATACATTCATTCATATTATGATTACATAAGAAAGTTCCTTTTGTTTAAGGTCTGATACATACATATATCCCTTGTTACCTGACATACATCCCTCTTAATTGCTTATTACCAGTTTCTAACCCACTAGTGTGAACCCCATCGGGATGCAACAGAGCACCAGCAAAAACTCATGCGTGTGAATGGGTAAGGACTTGCTGTGAATTCTAAGGGGTGTAACAACAGCAGTGCTGTGGAGTGGAGGGTTTGGAGAGGCTCGGCCTAATTGGCAGGTCCGAGCGCCCAGCAGTGTACTCATAAAGCCCGGCCTCTTCCTGAGGAAAAGGCTCATTTTGAGGCAGGCAGGCGAGCATGCAGCAGCAGGCTGTGGACAGGGCTGCACAGCGGAAAACACTGTCTCAGTTCCAACCTCACATCTGTACCTCGGACTGCAAGCTTGGCAAACACACTCACACACACATATATGCACAGATACGAGTATTTAACAGCCAGGGGAGATCCTGGCATCCCAATATGTGCATTGTGTGCATGTCAGATGCTGTGCGCTTAAGAGCCATTGCACTACTATTTTGTGAATGACCAGTGTATAAAACATTTGAGTGTGCATGTGCAAGCATGTGTGTATGACTCTATGGCCACCAAATCTTCCAGCCTCCCTCTGGGGACCCGGTGCTGGAGAGAAAGCAGCGGACAGAGGCAGCATTGTGTGTGTGTGGCTAAAGTATTGACTTCCATGTACTGGAGGCAGCTGTACCAGTTGACATTTCTACTGGGGCGCCATACTGTATTGAAAAAGACAGACCTTTGTGCCTGTGTGTCAGTGTCGCAGACAAGAGCTTATCAAACACAGCTAATCAGAACAGGAGATGTTTGTTTCCAGTGTTTCATTCAGTGACTCTTGGACTAATTTAGTCATTTGTTTCTTCTGTTTTCTACATAAATCTGAGAGATCATAAACATTATGTACAGGTCAGAGTGCATTGTCTCTCTGGTATCACAAATTTAGCAGAACTGTAGAATGTTCAAAAGGACATTTTGATTTAAAATGAATTTCAAAAAGGTTCTTGCGCATGATAAAAGCCTTAGTGACAGGTGCGTAGTAAATACAGAGAGACATGCTGATTTTTAGCAGGTATAATGTTAAGCAATCTTAGTTTAGCGTGTTAGCATGCTAACATTTACTACATTTGCACTAAACTCAAAGTACAGCTGAGGATGATGAGAATGTCATTAGTTTTGCAGGTATTTGGTCACAAACCAAAGTATTGGACACATTAAAATTTGGACCTGATGATGGCGCCAGATGAATAATCACCCAAGTTATTACAACTCATCCAAAGGGGGACATGTCTGTAACAAATTTCATGGCAATCCATCCGATAGTTGTCAAGACATTTCACTCAAAACCACAAATGTCAAACTCGTGGTAGAGGAAAGGTCAGGGATCACCAGTCATTACCATACATTGCCTTAGAACCATGAATGTCTTTACAAAAGTTTGTGCCAATCCATCCAGTATATGTTGGGATGTTTCACTGGATAAGTGAAAACGTTAACTTGCTGGTGGTGCGACAAGTCAGGGGGATCACCAAAGTCATTTGGATTAATCTTCTGGGGACCGAATCTCTGTACCAAATTTTATGGCAATCCATCAAATAGAAAGATCGTGGTCAAGATTAAAAGAAATTAAACTATCTTGACTGTTAACAGGAGACAGGATGCAAACCGCAGTCTCTGGTGTCAAACACTATTTCCGCCAAACCATCCACGCAGCACACACCTCCTCCATAAAGTGATTTGTGACGGTATAACATCACACTACTTGCCTTTGAGGAAAGTCATTATTCGCATGATTACAGTAGGTCGCTTGTCTGGTACAAGGTTTCTTCTCAGTTAGATACACAGTAAATTCCATAGAAATTTGTTAATACTGTACTGTTAGTACTGTGCGCGCAATAAAGTTCTAGTCTATTCTATTCATCAGGTGGGTCTTTGTCACAGCTATCGGCTATATTGCGGGAAGGTGGAAGGTTAGTTTTCTACCAGCCTCACTGTGGGACTCCCATATCCATTAGGCATTAGTTCAGTGAAGAGCCCTGCTACTGCACAGGCACAGAACTCATGAGACATCCTGCCCTCAAAGCAGTGATGGCAGCTTTAGCAGTCAGAGAATCATGCTTAACGAAAGGACGACCTCAACTTCAAGCCGTTTACCCTCAGCATAAGGGGAACCCTCCAAGGAGGAGAGAGCAAGGACAGACCAGAGTGTGGAGGAAGGGGGCTTATGAGTCCAATGCCTGAAGGGCCTGCCATTAAAAATAAATGAAAAGTACACTGAGATACGCCACCTGTGGAGTGGAAAGTTTGCCTGGAAAACACAGAGAGCCGTATTCTGTTTGAACAACGCAAACTGATCAAACAGTTTCCTGAGAAAAGGAGGAGGACACAAGGGAGAGAAAATGCTTGATGACAGAATTCATTCTCATGTGGAGATAACTTGTGGTGTTGCAATGGAAAGACAGAGGCTTTGTTTTGTTGATCTAACTGAATTTTTTTGCATTTGCATAAACAAATGAAACCTTTCAGTATACTATCTCTGACTCATGTGACATGTAAAAAAAGTGGCCTGGAAAATAAAAGCTGGATATACCCTGCCAGCTTTCAAAGGTTGTCACTTCACATCATTCTTTACATCTACAGAAAAGGAAATTATATCAACAACACATAGACTGTTAAATGCATTTATGTAGAATGATGTCACCTGTCAATTACTATACAATCACCATCTCTCATAGTTCCTTTGCATTATATGTCAGTTCCTATTATCCTTGAAATATGTGTCACTATGCACTCATGTAAGTTGTCAATGTACATTTGTCACTCAAACAATGTCACATAGACAAAGTTCAGTATGTTTTATCTTAAAAATGAAAATATTCTGACTCTAAACTGAGCTATTCTGACCTGTGGCACTAGCCACATTGCTGCCCAGCAGAAAGTCAATCTGACCAGGCCAAAATAGTGATCTTAAAAATGATGACATCTACCACCAAAGAGGACGAGAGAGAGGACAGAAGACAAAAAAAGTCTGCATACCTCCACACTGCAGTATCAGCTTTGTGGTTTATACAGTGGAAAAGGAAATCATTCTAGGGGCAATATATCCAAGGTCATCTAAACTGACAAACACTAATCAGAGTAGTGGTCTCCGCAGTGTAAGAGGACAGTATCTCACTGGAGAAGCTTGGGAGCAGCTGGAGTTCAAACAAAACATATTATTCAGAAAAAAACCCTCCATTTCAGATTAGGGTATGACAAATATTGAATTCATTGTAAAAACATTGGATTTTGTTTCGTTTGACAGAATAGAACTAAGAATTCGAGTTTTGACAGTTTCCAAGGCCCATGTGTTTGACACGATTCTCCATTCAGCTGAAACTCAAACTCACATACATGCACATACATATTCATACAAAGATAATACGTTGATTTACATTGATTTTTTAACCAGCCAATGGCACTTTAGAGGATTGGGTAACCTGAGAAATGTTGCTAGAATAGACGCCAAATGACTTTTCTTAACAGCGGACACGCTAAATGGATGGGGCTGATACCAATCCCTCAAAAATGCCTGGATCAGTCCAAATCCAGATTTTGCAGATTGTGTTGGGATTTTAATCCATAATACAAAGCCTCCCTTCACCCTACCACACATTCCTCCACCTCTTTGCAACCACGGGGATTTTGTTAGATCTGCCACTGATAAGTGAAAAGGAGCCAAGAGGTATGGTTCATAAGGAGCAATGAAAAAAAAAAAAGAGTGTAGGAAATTTAAGAATGATGCAATCTTTTCAAACTTTTACAAACTACATTTGCAGTGTATAAAATAACATATGAAACTTTTCAAACTTGGTGAACCAATCCAATGTGTGGGTCAGTGATCTATGACATCTGCGTGAGTGGCAGGGAACCCAAACAGCCGTAAGGGGTGTCTGGCCTATGTCCATCTCAGTGCTTCTGTTCTCCCTCCACTCATCACTGGCTGCTCCACAGGGGGTGTCAAGACGGAACAATTCCCTCAGGACTGATGTGCTCTCGTGCAGACTGCTAGCTCTGCATTAAGCAAAGATGCGGCAGAGCTGTGCACTCCCAATACAAAGAAAATAATTGAGACACAACTGTTTCCAGCTGAACAATGGTTTCTTTTTCCCCCCTCAAGAAAATAACAACTGCTTCTATAACAATAACTAACATAGGTATGATTGTAAATAACTATACATGTGCAGTAAACCACACACTGAAGTTAATATATACAGTATAATATAATAAACATGACAATAATCTAATCACCTAAAGGTCAACTGTCAGTGACGGGAACATAGGATAAAGTCATCTGATTACACAACATTTTCAAATCAATGTTAATTAAATGGCAACTAATGGTTAAAGATGGTTTGATTTTACACTTTCAAACCTGAGTCTGTAAACCCGGTAATCAGTTCTAGGTTTTGGTGCATCTTCCCACTAAAAGAACAAAAAGAATGTATATTATGTAACTGTGATTGGGTATATTTCTTTCCTAACCGCAGTAATAAAAGTACAAGCTGCAACCAGAGCATCAAAAGTTGACTAATTGTAAAAAGCATTTAACGATAACGCAATGAGTCAAATTTTGGATAAAGGTTATAATTGACTTTGTCTGTACCTGTACCATTGTGTCTACTTTATCCAGCTGCCTCTTCTTCAGTGTCTGATAAGAAAGAAAGGGGTGGCCCATCGTTTTCTTTTTATCCCTCTGCTGTCTCCTCACTGCCACTCACACAGGGCCTGAGAATGAGTTCTTATCTGCTGTGTGTGGGCTCTGAGCACATGCACACACATTTAGACACACACATACAAACACACACGGGACCAGCATAACAAGCAGAACCGCCTGAGAGATGGACCACAGAGATAACCATACAAGCGAGCAGGAATACATTAATAGTCAAGTGAGATGAACCATGCAATATTAATCAGAGCATTATCAAAACATCATCTCAGATTGACTCTCACATGCTGAGGAGCTGCATAGAAATGTACACACACACACACACACACACACACCTCCTGAACGAACCTGAAGTGGGTCTCTGCAAGAGGTAATTGAGTTTAATTGAAGGAAAATGAAGGGAGATTACTATAGTTGGTATAAGTTCGTAGATATATCCAGTGTCAGGGTAGTATGGCGACATGGCTATTCCCTCAAGTGTTGGAGAGTCGTGTTGTACTATAAGCACTGAGCCATCTGTGAGGTGGGAGGAGGTTTACATCAGAGCCTCCACGGGATTTAACCGCTCAAATGAAGCAAAGAGGGAAGCAGCATGTTCCCATGATGCCTTGTCCCCGTAGATAAACACACAGATACACACAAAACCACCTCCAGTAGGTCGTGCATTAGCAGTGGGAGTGAGATGACATTGGTTGGAGTAGAGCTCAGCAAAAAAATGGAGCACATAGACCTTCATGAGGCCGAGGCATGTCTGGCTGAGCAAGAGGTGCGTCACTCTGCTGTTTCTGGTCAAGTCAGGTTTATGTATATAGCCAAAAAGCCCAAGTTTGCCTGAGAGGGCTTAAAATCTGTACAGCATACGATACATTCCCCAAAGAAGTTTTCTAGCTTCCGGGTTTACTTCTGGGGTATGCAGCCCACTAAATATGCGCAGCAGTGTTCCTGCCGCTGGCCCCGCCCCGAGTTCCCGCTCGGCCCATAGACTTTCCATTGTGATGACGACAGATGAACACAGATTCTTAAAACGCTTTTCTCAGCTCGAGGAAAGTTTTACAAATATAAAACCTGCATGGATCACAAATTCATAATAAAAAGAGTCATAACTGACCTTGTTTGCAGTTTTACAGACGTCTCTTTTATAATGGTGGCCTATAGAGAAAATGCTTTTTTTCGTTGCAATATCAATGGCCACTGGAAAAAAATTGGAAGCAAGGCTGAGCGGCGGCACCGTATCCAGTTGTTATCATACATCCATGCTTCACCCCCACGAACAAATCCACCACTGTAGCATATATACTCAGATTGGGTAATTATATTCTAATTTACTGACTTTCAGTGGAATCTTACTGTGATAATATAATATTGTGTTATAGTTATACAATGTGCTGCTTTCCAAATGAATCAATCTGAGCCAATTTAAAAGAAAAAATTGCGAAACATTTTACACATAAGTGAAGTGTTTTTTCTTATGTAATGAATATGAATTTAATTATATGTATATATCTACTCTTAACATATATACATATATATATATATATATATATACACACACATATATATATATACACACATATATATATACACACACATATATATATACACACACACATATTTATACATAAAGTTTCATATGTTATATATATATATATATATATATATACACACACATATATACACACACATATATATATATATATTTTGTTTTTAAAAATTAGTATTGTAAGAATTTCAACCATGTCTCCCAGCTCTAACATATTTCTTTTTGGAAAATTACTTTCAAAGTAATAAGTTAGAGTTTAAAGTGTAAAAGTGTATGGAGTTAAGATGTTCTGGTGTGATTCGAGCAGGCTCAGCGCAGCCTGACCTCTCCTTTCTGACTAGTTTACTAGAAATTCAGCCAGCATTTCGACACATTCACAGGCAGAAAACATAAGAGGCAAGAAGTGAAGACTGCTGAAGAAGGAGTTTCCGATGCCAACAGAGTCTCATCTTTTTCAGTGAGTACTGCAGTCTCAGATATGCACACAAGTTGAGGATGTTTAAACTCAGTGTTCCTGATGATTCTACTCTGGTGCTCTCAAAGGCTGAGGTGGAGCCTGTCAGGCCACATTGGCTGGTATTTATGTGAGTGGGTGGGAGCAGAAGCCCACAGCATGCTACACCTCACACCTGTGTGTGTGTGCATCTGCAGGAAGGTGGTGACCAGTAGTAACCAGCTCAGACAGATGGCTGCAGAACTGAGGGATCACCACGAGGCAGCTGTTCCACATCACCGCCCCCCCTCTGGAGGTCAGGCTGAGTTTCTTAGTGAATGTGGAGTTTGAGTGTGAAAGTGACTTTACAGCCCTCTGACATCTTTGTAGTAACAAAACAATCCTGGGTTGTTGTTTTTTTACATCCTCTGCAAACATACTAAGTAGAGATTCTGCATCTTGTTTTGAGAAATATAGAGGAAGCCAAGGAGAAAGTGATCAATTTGTCCCACTAACAACACTTTAAACATTTGAGGGAAATATGATGTTTCCCTTGTATTACTCGGTCCATCAGACAGACCAAGAGATGCACTTTGGATATTTCTGCTTGTCTGCCAACCACTTTAATGATTTTCATCCTTACATTACACAGTCTGGCACTCGCAAATCTATAAATGTGTGCAAATACGTCTGAGAGGCTCGCTGTGACACTGAAGGATCTGTCCAATCACAGTGTCCAGCAGTCATCAACACCCTCACCCTGCAATCTTCTATACATGGCAGCTGCAATTAGTTGACACTTTTCAGTCTAAAATGTACAGTTTCTTTTGAGAGACAACTTCAAACGATTGTTGAGCATTCAAAAATAAATGAAACCATGAATGATTCCACCATTCCCAAAGCATGCCTTAATAACGTACATGTCTTGTGGCTATAAGTTAACTGACCATATCTAAGAAAATAACTTTTTTTTGGGGGGGGGGGACTGGATTAGGATATGTGTTGATGACTAATACAGATTTAATCAACATGTTTTACAGCAACGTCATCTCAGCTCTGCAGGCCACAAATAAACCTAAAATGTCTTATGAATCATGAAGGAGAAAACCTAAAGACATGTAGGCAAAAAATAAAGCCACATACTGCGTAAAGCTGCCCGCTTTTAATACTAAATGCCCACACAAAGGCTTTGATTCTGCTCTGCCTTTGATGAAATGCATAGTTGCACTGCTTTGCAGCAGCCAAAATCATTCTTGCTAGATAAAACCACAAAATGCTTCACACTGAGACATCATGCTCATATTTCACTAACTCAACTGGCGCGTTTATGTGCCAATAGTCACATAAATTATTACACTTAATCTGATGCGTCTGGAAGGAGGTTTTTTAACCGGAAGTTAGCCTATGATTTTTGTTGTTGTGACGTCAAGCTGATTGGCTCAATTCATTCCGAATAAACCCAAAAGACCCGATATGCAAATAAATGGGACCGTGATGTGCTTAGTCACACAGTTGCCTTTCAGGCGTGCTTCTAGGCATGCACAGAAGGAAAATGCTGTTTTTTTTATTGCATACGGTTGGATGACTTAAATTGAGCTGCAACAACCCAAGGATGCAACAAGCCATAAATCCAAAATCACTGAGCAGCAGTCTGAAAATGAGTGTGAGAATATAACAGAGAAATATGATACCATGACTGTTGTTTATTAACCTAACTTTTCCAAAACTGCCTTGTTTTCCAGGCATTGTGTTGTTTGTGTGGAAAGTTGGAGAGAAATAATGTCTGAGTTTGATGACTGAAAGTAACCAAACACTGAATATGAGATGAGTGAATAGAGCTATCTTTTGAAATGCATTGTATACTGACAAGTGTTGTGGTAAATACAAGCATGTTATTGTAAGTACATAGAGATAAGGTCAAAAGTTGGTGAATCCATCCACATCACCCAGCCATTTAGTCTGGCTTTCAGTCAAACATATATTTAGTAGTAAATTAGGTAATTTATTTAGATTTAAATTCAATTTGCGTGGTGTTGATTCAACTTTATAGTAATTTTAGAGGCTGTAGTTTGTGGTGCTGTTGAATTTTATTGACTTATACTGAGAGGTGTACTAAGAGAGAGTTTCAATGAAATGAAATGCATTTCACAGCGGCACTGTTCAAAGGAAGATGTTCACAAGAAACAAATATTTTCGCACTATATTTCGATGTATTTCCTTTAATACTACTACAGTGGCTAAGGTCGAATGATTTGCTATTGGGAATATTTAGTTTACTGTTCTTTTAACCCCCCCTGCCACCATACAGTACTCCATTTACTTATTGAACCGAAAGACAAATAACAGATGATTAAAACAGCAGGTTTATGCTACACTGTCTTTCATTCCTCTCCTGTGCAGATGCATCTCCTCCTATCGGCTCTCACAGGACTCTAAAGAGTCATTTCTCCAGTCTGTCAGAAGGCTCGGCTTGAAAGGATCCCATAAAAAACTGCCATTTATACAGTATATAAATTCCATATTCATGCCCAGACTTATCATTTTCTTTTACTTCTCCATCACAGAGGCAGAGGAAGTAATTTAGTGACTGAATTTGGAGAGTGTTGGCCGGTGGCAGATAAAGACGCTGGTGCCTCTTCCCCCTGAGGGAGAAGAGGATGGTATTGCATTTTCACAGACTCTGGTTGCCACCATGAGAAGCTGCTGTCGGTTACTAAGCCATATACTGTTAGAAGTATTAAACCTCCAAATATCGTACCTCATAAGCTGTCATTTCAGAGCTGCTGGGTGTTACAGAGACTATGCAAAATGGTTTCAACCAACTAACTGTCATGGGATGTGTGAGCAACAGGATGTGACTAAAATATCGACAGACCGCAAGTGCTTTAAGGAAAGATTGAATTTTAAAAGGTGGCACGATTGCATACAAAGTCAATGTAGAGATGCAAGAAGACAGGAACGGACGGAAATTCTCTCTAGGCAGCAAGTTTCACGACTTAAAATAAGGTGCATTCAGACTAAATGCGAAGCCAATTCTCACCGAGATTAATATGGACCAATGTGACTATGTGCGTAGTCCATGTTTATTCGGACTACACGAACAGGTAATGTAACATCTGTACGGACGTCAGCCCAGACTTGGATTAATCTCAAAACTTACCAAGAACTCCAGTTATTTCTGTTGTTTTTCTCCAATTTCTCTCTGTTTTCGTCTTGTCTCTGCACATTCATAAAGTGAGAATTTAGTTTGCTCAAGGTGAATCATTTTCAACTCGCACGGATGGTCTTCGCTTCAATTTGCGCCTTCTTGAGCAAATCCACGTCTGTTCTTGTCTACTCATGTCTTTTTATTTTAAAGTATAGTATAAAATCAAAGAAGACGATGGAATAGGATTTACAGGTCCCAAACTGTAGGATTCAAACACAGGATTTATTTTCTCACTAGACATTAGCTACTACAAAGGCATGGCATTTCTTTTTTATCCAAAATCTAACTAAAAAACAAACTACACATTCTATATGGCTCCTTTATGAGAGCAAATTCCTCTTTTGTTGCAGTCTGGATGGTGCTGCCATCATGATACTAAGTATTGCAGGGGAGAGTACCTTGCCGCTAATTGATCTGATATGAGGCGATGGGCCTGTGTGCGTCTCTGTTGTTCTAACTGCGAGATAATCATGATCCATTTCCCAGTCGGCCATCCAGGGCCAAGATGTTGCATCCTAATATAATCCATCGAGCTGGGTTTTGTCTGGTCAGATAAGTGCTGTAATTAATTATATTAGAAGGGGAAACTTCATTAGCAAGCTAGACCTCAGCTTCAGCACACCTAAGCCTGAGAAGCTCTGGTATTAACAGCTCACAAGCGTCAGTGCAGAAATATGCACATACGCTTAGGTAATTACGTTCATTCACATGTTTATGTTCATGGCTCCCAACGGAACATAGGAATTATTGTCATTTGTCAAAAGCGCTAAATTAAGTTTTAAGCTGACAACCATTATGAAAGAACGAGTATAGCACAAAACAAGACTGTATTTTAAACCAGGACTTCAAAGTGTATAACTTTTGTACCCTGAGGTATGTTTTGAAAAGCCTTTTAGCTCGGGGGACTGTTGATAAAAAGCTTCCCAATAAAAGATATATAATTTAGTGTTCACTTTGAAATAATCACAGCATAAAATCTATGATGATGTCAGTGGATTTTATTTTAACAATGAAGCACCATTTCTTCAACAAGAGCTTTGAGATTTATTGAGTGGAAAACAGTGGTGGGAGATGAAATAATAAGGAAGAAGACATACTGTACATAAAATGTCCCATGGGATGAGTTATGTACTCAACTCTGCTGAGACGTGAGGACCAAGGGATGGGCTAAAAGAGGGCTGGGAAGGGAAAAAGTCCATATGGGCCCTGATCTCTGTAGCATCACTGAACCCTCTGGAAACAACTGCTGCACACGCCTCTCTAAAACTGAAAATGTGCCATATGTACATTTAATGTGTTTTTTTCATGGCAGGCCTAAAAGAGATACGGGAAAAAAAATTAATCAACTAATTGTTGCAGCTCTGTGATGAAGAAACAGACACAAAAACTAAAGATAATAAGTTAAGTAGAGTATTCTAGGCCCATCCACATCCATAGTACATCCACACAGGTGTTTTCACTTACTTCGCCTAATTAGACCTCTTCTCAGGTGTTTGACTGACATCTCCTTCACTCTCTTGTCGGTTTTTTGCACCTGTTCGGGCAGGACAACTTACCCTGTTGTCATTCTTATTGGTCCACAGTGTTTTGTGTCATCATGTTATTCCAGCTCCACCCAGCTAACCTGACCAGTTGTTGAAAACAACCTGTTGAAAACACCTGTGTGGTTCTGCGGGGCCTTCATGAACCCTATTTGCCGGCAGACAGTTTGACTCGTCAAATTGTCAAAGCAGGAAAAACAGAGCTGCAACAAATCTTAACGATGGCTCCGTTTCCACCGATATTTAATGGCAGATAGCAGTAGTTTACCTGTTGATAACCCGCAGAAAGAACGTCAGTTAAATGTGATAGGTGATGTATCACAAAAAAATTGTAACAGTATGTAACTGAGTGATTTTATTTAATTAATAGTTCCTGCTCTGCCGTTCATGTTGTAGAAAACTAAAGTTTTCATTTTAACATTTTTCTAATCTTTACTTCTTATTCTGCCATCATGCAGCACAATGTTAAAGACAACAATAAAAAAAGTTACAAAGAAAAATTCATAAAAATGATGCAATGTACATATATTGCTGCTTATCAGCAATTATAAATTAGGAATAATCTCTATGGATATTGGGTATACATTACCGGGTTACTCTTAGCCCTGACGCACACAGATAATCTGTAGTGCAAGAGCAGAGAGAACAGCGACACACACACACACACACACACACACCAAAACAGATAGACATACTCGCAGAGATCATAAACTTAAACTTTAAATGTAAACATGTGGTCTTGACCCGCAAGAGCAAACAGCACGCTAAAGCAGCCAATTACTGCAACCTGATGAACTCATAGGATATGGGCTTTGTTCTGCACACACTATATTAATGACACGAGTACACAAGACAGATCAACAGCTGGACTTGAAGAATCAATAAAATATTCAGCCGGCGGCTCCACACTCAGCTGAACAGCGGAGCTGTCCTAGTTGCTTATTCAGAGGAGCAGCGGCTTGTTTGTCCATAATGAGCTTCCTCATTAAGGTATGGAAGGACGAATGGGGAGAACGTGTGTGTGTCAGAGGGCAGGTGTGTGTGTGTGTGTGTGTGTGTGTGTGTGTGTGTGTGTGTGTGTGTGTGTGTGTGTGTGAGAGAGATGCTGCTGATTTTGGTGTGAGCGCTGTGTGTTTGTGCTGTGTATGTTGGTGTACCAGCAGCATTTGGACTTGCACGAGTTTGGAGGTGATTAGAATGGTAAATGGTAAATGGACTGTACTTGTATAGCGCCTTTCTAGCCATTCACCCCATTCACACACATTCATACACTGATGGCAGATGCTAACTGCTCATCAGTCCAAAGAAACTAACTAATCATTCACACACACTCATACACACTCACACACCGAAGGCACAGCCCTCGGGAGCAATTTGGGGTTCAGTGTCTTGCCCAAGGACACTTCAATATGCGGGCTGGGGGAAGCCGGGACCACCGACCTTCCGATTGGCGGACGACCCGCTCTACCACTAAGCCACAGCTGAATGAGCACAGAGCCAAAACAATGATCCACTGGTCTGCACAGTCTCTGCAAATGCTCCAGTGTTTGCCTCTTTGTGTTGCTTACTCGTCTCATGATAGATGGAAATCACACAAACTAAATCATAAAAATAAATGTGATTAATTTAGAGCTGCAACTAAGGATTTTTTTTTCTTCAAATGAATGTCTCTTTTTTTCAGATTAATCTATAAAATGCCAGAAAATATAGTGAAAAATGCCCCTCATTTCCCAGAGGCCAAGGTTTTCAAATTGATTGTTTTGTCTGACCAAAACCTTACTCACCTTTAACGTTAATCAATTTAAATAAAACACCAAATTCTTTGCAATTGATGTTCTGTTGATCTAGTAATTTATTAATTTCAGCACTAGCTTAGTTCAGTTTCGAGTCTCATATGTAATATAATATGCAAGTATTTTGTTTTTTATCCATCTCCTTGAGTGTCCTTGCTGTGTTTTTGCGATCGATGGGACTTGGCTACTGTAACAAGACAATTCCTCATTGGGAATAATAAAACCCTCTACACATCACAACATTCAAATCAGAAAAGTTGAAGTGATGAGCATGAAGTCGTCAAACTCTTCAATCATATCAAATAACATACATTTTTGTCACCTCAACTTTGATTGGCACTTTTTTGTTACTCAACCTTGAATGCTAATTCAAATTTTGTGTAAATGAAAAACACTGAAACAGTTCTTAATCAAACTGTCTCTGTTGTTTTCATCAAATCACTGCAATGCATTCATTCTTTGATTTCATCTGGCTTTTCATCAAATCAATGAAGGGCTCATCACTGACTTTTCCCAATTACATTTAATAGCATTGATTTGTGTCATGTCATTTTTCTGATTCCACCCCTCATACTCTTCCTCTCTTTGTTTACATATATCTCTCTTTGTTTCACTGCCTCTACTGTCTACCCTGTCTACCCCCCCCCCCCAATTCTGACAGTCAATCTTTTGGGATGATGTAGGGGTTGAACAAGAAGGCGGGGAGTCTGGTTGCGGGGGAGGAATTGATCCGTTAAGTGGTGGGAAGAGTAAGACTAACTGGTGCCACAGACAGAACTCCTTCTGCCCAGCACAGACAAAAACTAAACTAAACTTAAACACACAACCACGACTCTGCATTCAAGGACATGGCATGGGCAGAGTGGGGAAAGTGGTCAGGATTAAAAGTGAAAACAGCGGAAAGATAAATCCACAAATGATGGTGTTTTCCCCCCCTTTAGCATCCCTGAACTGATATACAATGCAAGTTTACCTCAGCTTGGGGCCAAAAAATCACCACCACACTTCAAGGTCACATTCAGACTGATAAATAACTATAGAGCAGTAATCCAATGAGAAAGTGACATGTCCTACACAGGTATAAATAGAATCAGCTCAAATCTCCAGTCACACTTTTCTGATGAGCTGAAATAGGCTAGCGAGGTCTATAAGGGATTCCAGGGCTATCTATAGCGTATAATGATAACCCGCCATGCAATAAAGTCTCTATTCCAGGAGGTCTTACACGAAGGATTTCATGAGGGAAATTAGTCATTCTAACAACCACTTTATCTACTTCTGCTCTCTGAGGACTTTCTCTTTTTACCTCAGCCACTTCCTCCTCCTCTCTGTCACTTCAACATGTGCAAAATTGCATATTCTTTTTTTGATGTTTTCCATTAAGCAAAGAAAAACTTTTTTTTATTTTCTCGGAATACTTCATCATCCCAGGCTTCAAATATTGCAGATCCCCTAGGACATTCTGCTGAACAGTAAGCTCCTACTCCTCTGGCTAGAGAATTCCCTTACTGACTTTAAAAAGGGTTTACTTCTTATTTCTATCAGTTGTTGGATCCCTAAAATGAGCATAGTGCTGATCCCCGTTCAGCCAGCTTAGGAGAGGGATCTGGGGAGTATGAAGCAGACTACTGGGCAGACTGTAATTTTGCTTGTAGCACTAATTCTACTGCCACTGACTCCACACTTTGCCCCACCAACAAGTGCAGCGAGTTACAAAACACAGGACACGGCAGCTATATTTAATGAAGCCATCTTAATGAGCCGCGAGCATCGGAGACTGACGTGAGTGTTGATGGACACCATGTATCTATTTTAGACACACGAGTCAGTCCTCTCTCTTGACATTGAGATGCTCATCCGTGAGCTCTGTGGTTTGTTTATGTTTTCACTTTGACAGTTAATGTGTACAGGGCCTCAAGCCTTCATAATGCTCCGTACAGATGCATACATGTTGTTAGGACATGGTGTAAAGACAAAACCCTGCACTGCACAGACAGCACAGAACATATTCTTTGGAAATCTAACCCAACAGATGTCCTCTTTGCTCTAAATGCAACGCAGAGACAGGTATTGTCTGTTGCAATATCCAAATGAATACATTTTAAATTGCTAAATGCATTTTCGGAACTAGAATTGAAAAAAATCCCCTCATCTGTTCCGGCTCAGACTACAGGGAACTATCCATATAATAACACGTTTTTAGTTTAGGTTGTGTAATATTGTGTAGCCACTGCTTTTAATATTTTTCTGAGGGGTAGTATTCTATATGACAGAAATTCAGAGCAGTTGTTTGCACAGCCCAGTATCACAGGAATCATGTCAATATTGGACGATTCCACACCTTACAATTTACCTCCAGCGCCACACAGTAGTGGTTTTTGTGAACTTTGGCGCTCTCCGACTGCACCGTCATCTGGTTAGTTTATCTATCTAACAGCTTGGTTTTCTTTACAATGACCACTAGAGCCTCACAGAGCTGCTAGCTTGGCTTTAGATTCTTGTTTACCTTTACCTGATATTAACCAATTTTAAAAACCTAGATATTGAATGTAGAATCAGTGGTTCTGCAGAATCATCAAATATCAACATTCTTGTCTGATGATAGGGTTGGTTTGCAACAGGTATTGTATAAGAAAACATAAAAAATTAAACCTATTTTTTTCAAATGATTTCAATGGATTTTTTTCCAACTCAATTCTCAGCTACTTTTCTTCAGGCTGCCAAAATCAAATGCACCAGCAGCTCCATATGAATTTACATTATTTAACTCAAAATAATCCCAAATGGGACTCATTTTCTCGCTGTTGTCAGTGGGAGGAGGAGCTGTTGTGGTATGTTAAACTGAAGCACCATGGGACAAATGTAAGCAAGTGAAAGAGGAAATATTCATTCTCAGGAGATGTAAATTGTTTATATCCTGACAACTGGTTAAAACATATTATTGACATAGTGTTTGAATATTTAAATTCTAAATGGAAGACACGTGAGGACACTGTGTATTTCAATGCAAAAGGCTGGAGATGGTAAACAACATTCCTGGACTTTGAAAGTTCCCAGGAAGCTTTAGCATGTCCAGTGAATCCCAACGAGAAGCAGCACAAGGGACTCTGGGACTTTCAAACTGACAAGAGACATTGTGTGCCACCTTGACAGGTCAAAGCTCTGTTCTCTACTGCCCAGAGGTGGATGGCATGTACAGTACAGTATACAGAATGACATTTTGAAAGGTATAAATAATTTGACACACTGACAAATAAATAAAAACAAGCAAGGAAATGGCTGGCCAGGACCGCCAATTGAAAATCTGTGTGTGAAAGCATGAGTGGGTTTTTTCCTGTTCTTTTCTCCCTGTCATGTCTGATCTTGATGTTATTTTGGTCTGCAGATTTGCCCACATACTGCAGGGCTCAATTAGCTACTGTGAAAGGAGGTCATTAAAAGACATCGTGAGGCCGGTCATTGCTTGGCATCCAAACCCCGGCTCAGACACAGGGGACAGATGATGTTTTAGACGTCGACAGAGAGTCGCACAGTGTACCTGTGACAAAAGAGGAAGGAAAAGCAAAGGAAAGGGAAGAAATAATCACAGCAGGTGTTGATTAATTTGTTTTTCCATAGCATGTTGCACATTGCTTCTCTGCACCAACTTACAACAAGTAGGCAGCAGGGTGGTGATGGTATCATTATACTGCACAATGGCGTGTTGGCACAGATGCACAGTCCAACCCTCAGGGAACAACAGTACGTGAAAAGCGCTTTCTTACCAAACAATTGCCGTCCAGTGTGTGAAAAACTGTTCTGCTGTCCCTTTGACTTCTCTTCATCTTTTCTGTTGCTTCTTTGTTTTTCTTCTTCCTCTTCTACATCAAACCCAACGACAGTTTGAAATGAAAGTCTCTTTTCGATTTTACTGAGATAAATACTGAAAATACAGTGCACGTTTTGTCTTTTTGCAAACAGTATGAATGAGTGCATGCTCTGGTATACATACAAATATATACCTCTTTAGCATTGCAATGGTTTCCCTTTCTGTCTCCTTCCAGTCTGCTGAGGCCCAGCTGTGTCATGACTCATCCCGTCTTTCTGATGTGTCTCTGATGTGATGCTGCATTAGCCTCACTGCTGTATTTGGTTGGTGCCATGTCCTGTCCTCTACGCTGCATCTCATCTGACTCTGGAGCGGTCCATTAGGTCTTACTGTCTCTCACATTATATCTAATGTGAATCTAGCAGTGCACATCAGTATCTGTATTATAAGCAGCCAGTTTTACACCTGTGATTCACTGACAACCCTCATTAAAATCTTTTCCTATAGCAATGACTACCACAGTGTGGAGTAATGCTCATCACATTTCTCTCCAGATCTGGGTTAAAAAACGTGTAGTGCTCGATTTGCAAATGTTTTAAATATTTGGCCAGATAGAACATGATACATGGTAATTCAGTGACAGCCATGGTTTAGTCACTGAAATTAAACATTTTCTTTTGCGACCTCAGTTTTGGTTTTGCATTTTTGGCAACCATTCCAATTGGTTATCATCACATTTAACATTTGAATTGCATTGATCAGTACAGCACTGCAAGGAACATTAGTAGTCAGTTGATCAAGCAGGTTTAAAACAAATCCAAAGAGATAAAACTGAGAAAAGCAGCAAATCCACACATTCAAGAAGCTGGAACCAAAGAAAAGTTGGTACTTTTGCTTGATAAATGAATAAAACAATTCATTTCTATCAAAATTGTGGTTAATATTCTGTCAGTTTAGTAACCGTTTCAGCACTAATACAGTTACTAGCTACTTTGACCCAAACTTAATGTGTCTTAGAGAGCAAGTGGGACAAATCAAACTACAAAGAAAGAAACAAAGAAAGATAGATAGAAAGAAAGAAAGATTATCCGAGATTATAATTTTCTAATGGCTGTTCAGGCTCTTATGGATTTTTGTCACCCAGGAATTTATCCTAATGACAATGATTGGAGGAGGAGAATGAAAGGATAAATGAAAGTGGAAAAAACAATCCATTTCTGCAAGCACTTGTAAAATGTGATCTATTCTGCCACAGTAATCTCTTAATACCTTTGTAAAACCTGTACAGTGTGATATTAATGATGGCCCAGAGACATGAGCACTGATCCACACGGCACGAGTTGTAATAGCAGCGGGTAATGAAGCTGAAAGGTGTCTGCATCAAACATGACCCCAACTCATTTCTCTGCCGTTTCACTTTGTGTCCTCTACTTTTAGATTATAGCATCCATTAATGACCCAAACCATACTGCAGCAGTCAGGGCCTCTTTTGTTCCCACTGTGTGATGACATTCGTGCTGTCACCTTCGCTTTGATTAAAGATCAAATCAAAAACGGGCCTCTTCAATAAATTCACACTGGGCGAAAATATTGTCTTCGCCTGTGAGGGAAGACGGATTCAGACAAATGAGAGCTGCTAAATGCGACAGAGACGGCAGACTAAAATGTCTCCGAGCTTCAAGTGTCTTTGGCGGAACTGCTCGGTAGGAAGGTACCCTGGAGGGCTGTTTGACTGACTTATGGAGATTGATCTTCTTCAGACTGATTCTTGGGAAAAGAAGAGCAGGTGAGACTTGAACTTGTATTGGGAATGGGGAATCATGACTTTATCACTGATCTATAATGGATCAAACCCCAGAAGAAGAAGAAGAAGAAGAGGAAGAGACGGGGTAGAAAATTAGCCAGACATAGAAGCTGAAAGGGAGAAAAAGAGACATAGAAAACAGAAACAGGAGTATGATGATTGAAAGAGATTATTAAATTGTCTTTCTCTCAGATTTAAAGGACCATATAGTGGTTTTCCATGTTTCAGGCAATGAACTACAAATTGCAGCGTCTGCCCTCAAGGCATACTATAAAGTTTTACATTGGTAACCTAGCGTCTAGGCAGCCTTTGGTTGCCACTTGCATTAATACCTTATAAAATCAACATGCAGACTTGAAACCTAGTTGAGAGTAATATTCCATCACAGTGAGCATTTAGTCATCTTAATTTTTTGTCAAAGTCACAGTACGTTTGTACACAGTATTGCTGCATGGTAAAAGCAGCTGCAAGCATGGATCATATTAAAAACTCCATCTCCATCTATTACCATATTGGCCCAAATATTCTATAATATATTATATTATATAATTTTTTTCTGGGGGTCGTATTATATTCAAGAATATACATTTACATATTCACAACAGCAGATATTCTTTTTGAATGGAGAGAGCACCAGTGTAACACAGGCTTCTACAGAGAGTGTTGCATTGTTTGTAGCCTTAATGTTGCTGGGCTAGCAATTTTTGTCTGTAACTATCGTGTCTGTTAGTTAGTTAGTTAATTCATTAGTTAGTGAGCCCTAAAAATGTTAAGTTTAGCAGGTGTAACCTACAATCATCTTCCGACATCTTTATTGCAGAAACAGACCGGGAACCGAATCATCTGCAAAGCTGTCACAGAATGTCACAACGAGGGAAGACAAAAAGTCTGAAAACATCCAAGAGTCTGACAGGAGAATGTTTGAGTATGTGACTGTCAGACAAGCGACACAAATGTGGGATTTCTGGGGAAAATTTCCATGTTTCACTTTTACAAGAGAAAAGGCTTCAGTGATGAGGACCGTCTTGTCTTTGAACAAGCAGGAGCTCGAGGAATCTTTCCCAACAGGGCTAGTCTTTAAGTGTTTAGTATCTTTTTCCAAAAACAGGTGTCAGGAAAGGCTGGTTGTCTTGTCATCAAGGTTTTCTTATATTTGGGCCAGTACGATTTGTTTAAGTCCATGGTGTTTTGTTTTTTGTCAGATGCAGATATTTTGATTATTTTTCTGATTAAGTGATTGTCTATAAAATGTCAGAAAATTGTGAAAAAAGGTCCCTCACAGTAGTCAAATTTTGTCTGACCAACAATCCAAAACCTAAGATATCCCAAAGATATTGAATTTACAATGATATAAAAGAAGCGAGAAAAGCAGAGTTAACTAATCTATTAATTGAGTAATGGATTATTCGACTGATCTTTTCAGCACTACATACATGAGCAATATAGTTCAGACCTAGACAAAACATTGTGAAAGGCTTTTTAAAAAAAGATAAAGTGAATACTATTCTTTCTTGCATTGAAAGATGCTGCCAACTGAAACTTAATATGCTGGAGTGTCCTTGAATGCATCAACAGGGAGAGGTTTCAAAACAGTGTGTATTTTTGATTGAAAAGATGACAAATCCTACATGTCCTGAATATAAATGACATGATATTATTAATTTGGTGTGTGATGAAAGCAGCGCACTCATTTAAAAAGGCACCGACCATTCATCAACAAGTAGGCGTGGCTCTAAACCGTCGCTGCTGTCTGGTAGTACGTTCAAACATACAGTATCTCACTGAAATGTGGAGCAGCAATAACATCACGGAATGTGCATGTTCAGGTGTGTATTGAAAAAACGATGATATACATCCCGAATGAGGATGACACAGTAGCTTTTGATGCGCTCCCTCCACCGCACATCGCATTGATTAACATTCATCTCGGTGTGAGTGAGTGGAGACAGCAGACAGCTTGCACTGCATATTACACACCCTCAACAATTGATCCGGCCATACACTGACGCGCGGGAGAGAAAAACACAGAGATGGAGGAGGCTGAAAGTTAAATTGCTGAGAGGATGAGAGAGAGAAGATGGCAAGCCCACTACAGTATTGGGGGGGGGGGAGACAAAGAGAGGTGGAAGAAAAACCAGATAGTGAAATGAAAAAGTTGGATAAGCTTTTAACCAGGCCTGCAGAGATGCAGCAGGATAGCCACTCCATTAGCGCCTGCACTGAAGCACTAATGACTGTGAAGACTGCTTCTAGCACACCTTCACACCAGGCAAAATGTGCTGCTGAACAAGCTGTGTAATAGTTACTGAGGAAGATTACAGATTTCAGGTTGCAGATGATGGATTCAAAACAGAGAGCAGCATCAGCACAGAAGCCAACACTTATGTTGGCAGGCTGGAGCTGTTACACAGCCAGTCTCTTGCTTGTCTGCTTGTATTCTAAAATGGACAGTTTTTACTACCATATACTGTATGGACAAAACTGTGTACTTTTGTTCTGGGGCTGTTTTTCATGGCTTGGTGTAGAACCCTTAGTTCCAATTAAGGGGAATCTACATGCTGCAGCATACAGTGCTATTGTATACACTGTATGCTGTAGCAGTGGGCTTCCAACTTTGTGGCAACAGTTTGGGGAAAGCCCTTTCCTGTTTCAACATGACAATTCCCCACACAAAGTGTGAGGTCAAGAAAGAAATGGTTTTCAGTGTTTAAACTGGAAGAACTTTAATGTTCTAGGGTTGGCCTGATCTCAGCCCCATCCAGCACCTTTAAAGCACGGGTATGCTCTACTTTGTTTTTGTAGTTTCCGAACGACCACACTCGAAGGGCAGAGTGAAAAACCCGCCATCATTCCGTGTGTTTCCATCCACATGTTATTATGCAAATTTTGACAAAGTGCAATGGAAACATAAATCATGTGACTTAAACGTCCGCTGAAGCTTCCGCTCTTCTGAAGAGACTAAAAATAGCAGCAGAGGAAAACATAACTGCCATATTTCCATCATGTTTTCTACAAGGATTTCCACCTTTTTGCCGCTCCCTCTTCTTCTGCAATGCTTTAATGGTACCTGACTAGAGAATTATGCCACCGACTGTTTATCTCTTTTTGTTCTAATATTCTAATATTCACATATTACAACAGTAGTGGATGGAAACGCACATTACTTCGTATTTGTTTTGATACTTTTCTGGAAATGTGGTGTGGTGAGAACAGCTGGGGAGTGAATATCTCCCCACATTCACCAACACACAGCCACATCGTGGAAGGATAGAAAGGAGGACAGACTAAAAAAAAACATCTTCTCCTCCCTTATCTGTGTCACACACACACACACACACGTGTCACACACACATGCAAACAGACACACTCTTTCTTCTCTCAGCCACTGATGGGATTGAAGATAAGGTTTGCCAGACACCTATAGAAAAAGTTGATAGTACATTCCTAAGTGAGAAACTGTGATCCTTGCTTTGTAACCCTGTAAGTCTGAATGAATGTGAATTAGCTTTATAAACCAGTCCGTAATCCAGCTGACATTAATCAGCACATGTTTTCTTGATGTGTAACCCAACTTTCATTTTCGTACAACATGAAATGAGCAAGTTAGGAATTCAGGGAATTAACCTCTTGTTTACCAGGTGACAACATCGCCACCTACTGATCAACATACAGAAGTCTCTGCAACCATCGCCATTATGATTCTGTATAATATTGTAGCTATTATACTGTATTAAGCAAACTGTATTGTTCAACCTTAAGCCACTTATTAGTAATGTTAAAATGTTAAAGTTAATGAAGAGTCTCAGGTAACTGGTTGAATGATCTGTTGAAATAACTGTTGCTTGAATAATTTTCTCTGAATGTTTTATACCCACTATGCTGCTTTAATGGCTCATATCATGATAATATGGCCATGGTGATGTTTGAGTATGTGACATTTTGTACATAAAACTTAAATTAAATTCACCAGTCAGAACAACCTGAGTGTTGTGTTCAAAGTTTCAAACAAAGGAACAGAGTTTTCGGCGCCAAAGCCTTCCTCCACACCCAAAACCCCTCCTCCTCCTCCTCCTCCTCCTCCTCCGGCAAACTGATAAAAACCACTTTCACCGACACAGAAGCACCAGGCTGGACCTCACACCCTGAGCTCAACGGTTGTTGTTTTTTTTCCTAATACGTATTTCTTTAAGTTCTCTTTTCTTCGCCTAAAGTCAGTTCACAATTTAATCTTTCTCCAAGCAAGTCTTTAATGCCTCAGTATTAAACTGAGGAGTTGTTCCTTTTGACTTTCATCTTTTTGTAACTTTACCACTAAGCCTCACGATTTTTGCAATGTTATTTTTCCTTTTAAAGTTACTCAAGCCTAGCTGAAGAAGTTAGCGTAGCCGGAGATATTTTATTCGACAAACCACGACATCACAGGCTCTTCAAAAGCCTTTCTGAAAAAAAAAAAGCCTGGACAAACGTCTGTGTTCTGACACAACAAAGGTTAGAACCGAAGAAACTTGGAATCCTGCATCTGGGCCAGCAGCAACTTGGACCGCACCTTCGCCGTTGGCCCTGGTTTTCTTTGGAGCAGAAGACAAGGTCAAAAGAATTCAGTCCTTCTTAGAGACTGATCAATTTAATGATCCGAGTTTAATTAATTCGATTAGTGAATTAATTCATTTCTCCTTGTAAAGGAGTGGTGCCCCAACGAGTGAATTAAGTGTAATTATTTGATTAAAGTAGTTGATTCTGCTACAGTGGTTAAAACTTGTGCTACATTTGGATGGAAACCTGACTATAGAGAGAAACACAATAATCGTTCAAATTGGGATAAGGGCGCACACTTTTGGACATTCTATGAAGTGCAAATTAATAATGAGAGAAGTGCAAATTAATAATGAGAGAAGTGCAAATTAATAATGAGAGAAGTAATTCTGGGTAGAATGAAAAAGAGAGCTTGAGAGAAGACATCAATCCCTGCTTCCTTTCTAACCTCCACATACCTGGACAAACGCTGCGTGAAGTGGGCGTGAATGTCAAACAGTCCGATAAGAAAAGTTGTAGAAATTGACGGACGCTTCCCCCCTTATTCCAACGTCGGAAAGGTGTTGGGAGAAGGGGTTTTAGACGTTGTTCGACCATCTGACAAGCACTTCAGTTGAGTGACACTGACGCCTTTAAGATGAATTGGAGCCAGGCCTTATCGCCCAACATCAGTGGCCTACCTAATTAAAGCTCTTGTGGCTGAATGGGAGCAAATCCCTGCAGGTTCCAAAATACTGTGGAACACCTTCCCAGAAGAGTGGAGGCTATCCCAGCAGCAGATTAATCCCCATGGTTTTGGAATGAGATGTTCAACAATCACATGCAACTAACTACAGTCATCATAGTCATCATCAATTAATCTGTTGACTATTTCCCAATTAAATGATTAATCTTTAAGTCTTTAAATTGTCAGAAAAAAAGTGGAAAAAACATGGCAAGCTGAATAAAAAGCAGATGTTTACATGTTTAATGAATAGTGGCAAACTTCAACCGTTGGGGGGAATCCACAAGCTAGGGACAACCGTCTTGTTTGTCTGAACTCTCTGCTATTGTGTGTCTATGTTGTTATCTTAGCTGCTTAATCACCCTATTCTCTCTGTGTCACTGCACTCTTCAGACTCTCCTTTTCATCTTTGTTTCATCTCACTTTCCAGTCTCTCCGCTAACACTCATCAAACATAGACGGCCCTTTTTTATGCTCCATCATTAGTCTGACTTGACTCCCCTCTATCTTTGTACCCGCTCTCTTCCTCTCTCCCATCGCTCGTCGCCTAACCAAAACAGCGTCTGACATCTTGCTTTGACTTGATTTAGGTGAACACGACAGGCCTGAGACAGACAGCTCGCTCAGAGAGCAGTTGTCGCATTTCGACTTGGCTGTAAATCCATTATTGGTACATTCAATTAAAGCGGTGTAGAGAGAGCACCGTCGCGCAATAACATCGCTCGGTAATTAATGGAGTCGTTATTTTAGAAGATAGTTCTCTCGGCAGATGCAGATCGGTGGCTTGTACAAATTGCCAGTCGCCATGGTGATTAACATCTGAGAAACATGATCATCTGACTTTGCATATGACTAGTGTCTTAATAAATGAGCCTAAACTGACAGTGTCCTACAGGTATACCCATTATTTTGCATAAATGCATTCCCAAGACAGCGCGCTTAAATGATGCATTTAGAAATAAATGTACTTTAAACTTCAGTTGTGCATGACTAAAAAGCTGAAAAATGTGCCCATGGGCTATTTGTTTTCGGGAGAGTCTTGCAGGTGTGTGTGTGCCTGAGGCATGTAGAGTAGTATTTTCCCCCGGACTAGGCCATGTGTCAGCCAGAGGAGGGATTAGGGTTGCTATTTCTGACATGGTATCATATCTCAGGTCATGAAAAACTGAGAAACTGAGTCCCCAGCCTCTCGTAACAGAGCTAGGAACAAATTGGCCTCACTCAAAGTTTCCCGCTCACTGCATCGACTCAGTATACAGCGTGGAAAAGACTCTTCTCTCAATCAGGATCAGGTTCATATCACAGATCAATTTGTACATGCTCTTACTGGCTCTGTGTGTTTAACTGGACAAATAGTTCCCAGTCACTGACTCCTCAGGATCTGTCAGGAAAATAAATGTGGGTCTACTTGTGGTGGTGTGTGTTGGGTGAAATCTGAGAAAGGTATATAGCACAAAGGAAATAAGAAAGAAAAATCAGGAAAGGCATTAAATTTGGAGTTTGCACGGTGGCTGAGTAAATCTTCCTGATTATCAGGAAAACATAAACAGAGTCTGAAGCCATGCCAGAACTAACAGGTCCGGCAGAGTGCCTCTTAGTTTGACATAATCTGCTTTGTAATGGCTGGTTAGCTTTACGGTTAATAGTAGACAATCCATCTCTCCACTAGCTCACCCCAAAAAACATGGAAACAAAGTCACATTATGCTCATTCCCTCCTCTAAACACCAAATCAGACTGCCTTTAAAAATACTAAGAACCGGCAGTTTGGTCTACCTCTGTCCCTGTTACTCACACCTGCAGTTGTTTTTCCCCATCAAACATCTCATGTCTGCCTCTGACTTCCTCTTAAAATTGACAAGCGCTGTGGCCATCCATTTCCACTAGCACAAAGACATTTAGCAAAATATTGAATGTTCAGCCTTATGCGGCTCACAGTAAGCTGTGACACGTTATAGGTTCCTTTTAGACACGTTTAGACCTCTAAATTAAAATGTGTGCCTTGACAGCGCTGTAAAACTATGTTGATATCCTTATAGATGCAGTACAATAGATGCAACATTGCTTTGTTTGTCTATTCAAAACTCTGTGTTTATTGTTTGATTGTCCTCTCCAGCTATAGTCTTACATTATTATTTGTGACTTGCTGTTGCTGTTCTGCTAATCTTTGAAGCAATGGCTTCATGTTATAGAGATGTTGTTTTCCTCTCTCTCTCGGTCATATACACAAACACACAAAGTCTTTATCGAAACATTCACTGACACACACAAACTCAACGGTCCATTATCATCATTGCATGCACACAAAACATCCTCTCCTTTTAAATAAGCGTGCAACAAAGTAAATAACACCAGCAAATCAATTAAAGTGTGCTGCTGTGTGTGTAACTGCGTGTGCGTGTTTGTTTTATTGCTGCATTACTCTAATAGGTCACACAGATTATTCCGCTATTACAGCTCATTTAGATGGTCATTCATGTGTTAATCCAAGTCAACATGAGACCAAACAGGCAGTGGGCAGGACGCAGCAGAGGATGAATCCAGTTGTTGACTAGTTTTACATGCAGAGGTTTGCAGACATAAATGCTGCGGGCAATTTTTACTCTACTAACACACTGCAGGGAAGCTTAGCTTTTAGCTAGACTGTACTGTATCTAACCACTTTTGAGCACATTGTCAGTTCACCAGGAAGGCTCTTTAGGTGCTTCTATGATGTTTCCGACAGCCGGTGACAAAGAATAAGCTTTGTACCAACAGCTTAAAGGAATACTCCACAGAAAATCTATGTTTTGAGCCTTGAAAGATGTCTCTGAAAAGTCTGTATCTCGCTTGTATTTTGTTTATATCTTGCTCTGCAGCATACTCCACTCCTCCCCTGTCCATATGTATGCGCAGTATAATCAAAACACTCACATTTTCGCCCAAATATATCTACATACACAGCTTAAGTTTCTCATTTGCATGGGTATCTCTTAATATTTGTTTTTATGACCAATGTGGACAAATGTGTGCTGCAGCTAACAGGCCTAGTGGTAAAAATATGAGTGTCTGGAACATGCGGATGGACAGTGGAGGAGTGGATTATACCACAGGAGTGGTTCAACAATTGTCTATGGACTTTTTTGTTGTTGTGTGTTTGGGTCGCACGTCTATTGTAACTGCTGTAAAGTCAAAGAATACACAGCTGCTGTCCTCCCTCAAGGAGCAAGATACAAACTTTTCAGAGACACCTTTCAAGCCTAGGAAGTGTTTGATACTCAAAGCAGAGGTTTTCGTTAGAGAATTCCTTCACGATCAGAGATGTGACAACTTATGAAAAATGAAATCTTTGTAAATAACCAGCTCTCACGGCTCTCCGTAGGAATACATACCTTCTTCAGTGCCAGTTAGAGGCTGGCGCCACAGCAGATAACCGTCAGGTTTATGTATTCCCCATGTGTGACAAAGGAGGCCCATTTAAACTTGCAGCAAGTGGGTTAAGAGCTGATGAGGCCCAAGGCACATTGTGAGTCACCCAGCCTGCCATCATGGCACTGTCAGCTTCGTTAGAAAGAGGACGTTCTGAGGAGAAAACACAACTTTGACACTCGTGTGAGCACAACTTTTAGAAACCAGCTGTCAACAAACAGCCGTCACTGAAAGTGGCACGATGATGGCACATTGGGGTCTCTGGGGAAACACAGGATGAGAGATCACCATCACAACGACAAGGGCGACGAGGGCGAGGAGGGCGATGAGGGCGTGGTGGATCCTACAGCCCGGACCGTGCCAGATTGTTTCCCTTGAGATAGCAGGCTAAGTGCAGTTGACCTCTGTACTTGCTCCCTGACAAGTAAAAGCTCATATCCCTCTGTACATCTGTGACAATACTACAGTTTTCCTAGACATCATTAGGGCACGAACAGTGTGTTTATAGAACCATGAATACCTGGAAAAGATGAAAAAAATGGCTATGCAGGTACAGGTATTCAATGGGAAAAGCTATGATACACAAAGAAGGGAGAACATGATGATGGGAGGTGTTTAACACCAGAGTTGCCAAAACTTGCTAGAATCCTACAATCAATTAGCATTCTTTTATTTTTAATACTGTGATCAGCAGCAGTGTACTTGGTGTATTCGGGAGGCTCAAGAGGGCAAATGAAGATTATTTTGTCATTTAAAATTTTTCAGTGCCTTAGTTTGGGGAACATACACATGCTTTAATTCTTTGTTTGTTTAACACAATATACCACATTGCTCAATGCATCATGCTAAATAAAGAACTTTAGCTAAATAGAATATTGTCAAAATTTAGAAAAGACTCCCAATTTATATGTAAACAAGCGTAAGAGTCTGACCAGGCCACATTTCGACACTTGACACCTTTCAATACTCAAGGCTACAGGCATATTTTTGTCATTGTTGAAAATATATTGACACCCATCCCTAAATATACAGTATGTTGCAGAGAGTACAACACGTAATGTAGTAGTGCAACGAAATGTACTTCAAAAGAAAGCGGCAGTTCCAAGAAAGCCAAGAAAATTTGTTTGCTCTCCATTTGATCTTGAAATTTGCATTTTCATACATCATGAATGAATTTTAACACATTTTAAGACATTTGTTAAACAATCTGTAGCTGTGATATTAATATAAAAAAACTGGAAAAATAGACAAAAACATCTAACCAGTAGTCTATCCTTCTGATAATGTCTTGATGGCACGTCTTGACGGCAACAAAGAAGATTGATCCAACAGGATCTTTTCTTGGGGCTGCGAATTATAGCCTGTCATTGATTTCCACTTTATGGTCCTGCACAATGGCTCCTTTTCTCAGGGACAAATAAAATATATAAATAAATAAACGAAAACAAATGCTGCAACTGTGTTTTGGTTAAGCCTGAGGTTATTACTTCACAGGGAGATATTTCTATTCATCCTTACCCGGGAGGAGCGTCACAAATCACAATCTCACACACGACAACAAATAACGAGCCAACACAAACTCATTCATGCACACGCTCACAGATAGGAGACCTGCTCCATGTCCCCACAATCTCCAAGATCCCAGGGTGTCCAATCTAATCAGTATTTAAGTTATGGACTTAATAAACATGGCTCCGAAGCCTACAAGAGCTGATAATTCTATGAAAGACAAAGGGGCTTGGAGCTGGCCAGTGAAAACCAAAACTGTCTGAGCGTAAAACCGTATGATGTGACATACTGAAGTAAATCACATATCCCAGAGAGACTTCGGTCTGAGAGAAGGAGGGAGATTAAGGGTTTTACTCAAGAGACATTTGGGGTTATAGGAGACTGAACCAAAACGTTTCCATTCACATAAGACTTCCCATTGCTAACCTTTGAGTCACCATGTAAGTAGGATACTGAGGAAATGAAAAATATTATGCCAGTGTTAAAGACATTTTTCAATATGTGTCCTACAAAGAGCTAGAGGTTAATTGTAGTTCAAATTGTGGGAGTGGAACAACCTATTACATAATTCAGAACAGTCAAGGCCATATATGGAAAATTTAAAGATGGTGATTAATCTATTGATTTCTTCTTAAATCACTTAATAGTTTAGTCTATTAAATGTCAGAAAACAAGGACACATACCAAATGCTAATTCCCAGAGTCCTATGTGGCTTCCACCAATGTTTTGTTTCGACATCAGACAAAATAAGCTAACCTACAGCCTTTGATGATACTGAATTCTTTTTGTCACATTTCATAATTTGAACAAATAATTATTATTGTGACAATAATGCTGCAGATCCCATGTGTATTGGAGGATATGTGGAAATTGTGATGTCCGTACCCAGGCCAAGGATCAAAGTGGCAGTGAAATTAGCTGTCCCAAATTGCAATAAAAAAGGAAAAAAATTCTTAAAAACTGTAGTAGAAAATGAATATTAAAGCTTAAAAGATAAAAACATTAAAGATAAACCTGCCAATGAAAAAAAGGCATCTAACATCAAATTTTCGACCTTTCAGTTTCTTTAAATTTGGAAAATGTAAGCCTTTTTTAAAAACAGGAATAACACGATAATGTGAAAACTTTACTTGTTATCATTATGCTATTGGTGTGATTGCAACAGCATCCTGGTCCCTGATTATCTGTCTGGAATCACAAATGCACAGCTGCATGTACTGTGTGTGATGAGTGGAAGAGACACACACACACATAAAGAGAGAGGAAGAAAGCACCGGCATGAGAATAAGCATGATTGTTTACATGTATTTTTTTGTGTGACTGACTGAACATGAGCATCAATATGCAAATGCATGCATCTGTACATCAGTTCATGCACGTGTGCATGTCTTTATGTAAAGTTGTGAGCACATATGTGGAGTCTCATCAGACGGAGCAAATGTTGTCCGGAGGGCAGAACACCATTGAGTCACTCCACTCCCACAACTTCCCACTATTGCTTTCACCTCTCAAAAGAACTCTTCTCTCGCTTTAGGCTACAGCCAGCCCTCTTCCAAACCCTGCCACCCTGCTCTAACCTTCCTCAGAGCAGAGAACCCGAGAGGGATCCCAGCTGATGAATTGTTGGAAATGTTAAAGACAGCTAAATTAGGATCTGTAACTGGCAATTTACAGGGGCTGGTGTTAGCTGACATATCTGACAGTTCACTGTCAACCCGAGAGGGCCTTACTTTAATCAGCACCCGTCTTTCTTTGTGTTGAATGACCTCAGAGACTTGCACCCGCTGAGGGTGGGTGGCTCTGAGAATCCCTAAAGGTTTATCATCTGTGGTCTGCTCAAGAAAGACTGACAGGCTGCATGAAGGGCGCCTATTTCTGGTGTCTTGAGGTATCCAGGGTTTAAAGTCAAGGATTATGGGACTCAGCACAAATACATGCATTAATGTCAAAAACGTTGTTTTCTTTTGTATAGTTCAAGTTTAATTTTTAGCTAGCGTCATGGCTCTATGAATGCCAATGCCCTTCTGTAGGTCAGTCGGTCCACCACTTTCGTCCAGAGTGAAATATCTAAACATCTATTATATCGATTGTCATGAAATTTTGTACACACATTCACAGCCCCCAGGCGATGTATCTAAATGACTTTGGTGATGCACTGACTTTCCCTCAAGCACCACTATGATGTCTGCATTTGTGGTTTTTAGTAATAGTTGTAGTTGTCTCAACAACTAGCCATTCAATTTGGTACAGACATTCATGTTCTCCTTAGGATGAATTGTAATAACTTTCTGGTTTATGACCAAATACCTGCAAAACGAATGATATTCCCATCAGCCTCAGCTGCACTTTATGTTTATTGCTAATTATGGTAACATTACACCTGCTAAACATCAGCATGTTAGCATTGTCATTGTGAGCATGTTAGCATGCTGACGTTATCATTTAGCACCACTGTGCCTAAGTACAGTCTCACAGAGCCGCTACAATGGCTGTAGACTCTTAGTCTTGTTATTTAAGTAAAAGCTTTGAAACGGAACACTGGCTATCGTTTTCATTATACTTAGTACTATTATTGTCACTTTACTAACCATTGTTTTTTTGTGTGTGTGTTTACAACTGAAAAACTGTAAAACTTAATAACACTGTTTTTTTTTATTTAAATATATTTCTGCTGCTTTAAATGCACAGTTACACTAAGACAATTTCTGGATCATATTATTCTGTAGAGCTAATGCACGGCCATACCAAAAAGTATAAAATTACAGTTTACTAAAAATATATAAATAAAGTAATTCATTGCAAGAACTGTTTTGCAAAGTCAGGAACGGCTTCCAAAAATGTGTAATTAAATAATAATCATCCTTACAACATTACTAACACTGTGAAAGTAGAAAGTGAGAACAACTCCTGTTTTGGGCTCATTAAAAAGGTCCACCTGCCAGCCTGTGATTAGCATTATGTGTACTAATTGTATGGTGTTGCAGGTAAATACAGCAGCGTAGCCTTTGCCATCCGCTTCTAGTCTCATTATCCCACAGAATTAGAAGGCCAATTACAGGGCATTACCTTGACAGCAGGATAGCTAAATCCCCTCCACTGTTAGATTACACATGAAAGTACCGCCCAGCTAGCTTCAAAGGACACACAAAGGAGGGTAGATAGATGTTATTACTTAGATGGCCCTAGCCCATTAGCTTTGTTAAGCATGAAATCACATTGTCGAACATCTTAACTGATGAAAGGACTATGTGGGTATACTGGGTAAATTAGCTCTCCTGGAAATAGTGCTGGAAATATGACAGCCATTGGTATCTTAACTTTAGTACTCTCTGATGGGAGAGTGGAGGGAAACACGCTGAGGATGAGTTCAAAGATTTTCTTCTAATGAGTCTTGTGTTTGCCTCTGTAAGTGCTGAGGGTTCACAGACAAAACCCACGCTTGACTGCCGCAGTAAAAGTAAGTGCAAAAGTAAGCAAACAGCTAAAGTTTTGCAGCTTGCTGAATCTAATCTGACCAGAGATGAACACACACACACACACACACACACACACAAACAAAGAGAGGGCACTGATGATGGGAGAGGTCATTCATTTTGACCAAGCTCTTCATTAAATCACCAGTTCCAGGAATAGATGGAGTGGGGGGAGGTGAACAAAGGAGGGAGGTTGAGGCAGAGAGAGAGAGCGAGAGAGAGAGAGAGAGAAAGAGACACATAGAGTAGTCACGTCCCCCGGGAGCAGTATTAACAGACAGATGAGATGAACAAAGAAGAACATGGCGGCTCTGGTCAGGTGAGGTCATTATGAGGACAACAAAGACATCCTCAGGCGTGACACTGCTGCCCATTTCAAAGTCTACCTTCAAGTCTGACTGTAATCTAACCTTTGCCCTATGTACCCCAAAAGCATCCCGCCTGATGAGTTAAAGGGTTGCTACATGTCATTTTGGCTTTCATACGGCTTGATTTCACCCTCAAGCTTTTAAATCCTTTCTATTTTCCTGTTTTATTGTTCGTAAACCCATACCCAATCAGGTCAGGTATTTTTATTTTTATTTCATATTATACTATTGCCTTAGGAGCTTATTAATCATATTTTGAAATATTAGAAATATTAGAGTTAAGTGTGTTGCAAGTAATATAGGCTATGCTGGGACTTGCAGGGTATCGCTAACCGGCTATAAAAAAAAAAAATCACTTTCATTTGTTTCTTTGTGAGCCAGATGGTTTAAAACACTTCATCTTTTTTTGCTTGGAAGTACATCTTAGTTCAGTCACAGTGGTAAAGTCTATCTAGCTTTGGCACATTTATTATTTTTATGTGGGAGATTTACAATCTATGCTTAAGTGCATGTATCAAAAAACTATTTATACACTTTATTGAAGACATTCGCAGCCACTCTCATTGCTGATGTTTGGTGCATTCTCTCTGCATTAGGTCTGTCGGTGATGCTGGCAGTAGTTGTTTCATAGTTGAAGTATGGCTATCAATTATGCTTCATTGGGAAATTTTAAGTCCAAACCCCGACAGCTCTGTACAATATGTTTTAGCTGTCGGCCCAGTATTTTGCTGGAAGCTGTTAAATGAAAAAGCTTTGAAGAGGAATTTGTGATATTCTTTAATTCCTTGCCCTCTTCTTAGATTATTATATCTGGCCTATTAGTGCAGAGGTGTGAGGCATATTCGGTTCTGCTTCGGATCTGCCGCCCTCTTATAGGTAGAGCCCTTGTAGACTTGTATGGGTTGATGATAATGATGATGATGGCAGGGTGCATTTTGTCAGCGAAAACGATGACGTAAAATATTCATTGAGAACCTTTAATTCATGATGAAAACGAGACATGGGATCTGTGTAGCCTAACTCCTGACTAATGAAACAGTATCCTCCTCTTGTTCAGAAGTTGATTTGGCTGTGTGACCTGTTGTACTACCGTTAATAAATAAGTTATCGGTTCGACAAGAAGCGGCAACAAAACAGCTGGGACAAACTACGGAAACATGCACACAGATGTTTAATAAAAAGGTTAGCTAATGCAACATTACAAAGTGCTGTGGATGTAACGTTAACGTTACTTTCAGTCAAACGGTTTAACTTCTCCTTTCAAGCTAAACCTAAACAATGAACAGTATTTTAGTGAACAAGTGAATCCAGCTGAGTCTGGCTCTGCAGTGGAGAGCACAGCTGGCTGGGGTAATGCTAATGCTAATGCTAGGTGAGCAGGAACGACGGAGAGTGAGTGGTTCTGTTCAGACATCCAGAGTTTGGAAATGACAACTGGACTTCCTGAGAAGAGACAGTCGCAGAGCAACATGGACACTGTGTGTGTGTGTGAACAAGTAAACGGTGCGTTTTCCACTAGCCTTGCGATAGACGAGAACAACGCCTGCAACCATGGTAACTGTACATAACAAAGATGACGACAGCTGTAGCCTCAAAATCGTTAGAAGACATAAAAATTGAAAATGCATGACAAAAATTTCACTAACATCTCAATGACAAAGCGTAGTCTAGGCTAAAATTAGACTAAAACTAACAAAAATCAAATGACAAAAATTTGACTAAAACTAATATACGTTACTTATATAAAACAAAAACTCAAAATCAGGTGCCAAAATGAACACTTATACACCAAAATTAACATTCTTAGCATGCAGTTACATGAAGACGAGTGGCTGAGCTTACAGAGTCCAGTTAGGGTGCTCTCAGTGTAGTCAGAGACCTGGGGTTACAATATGTAGCAGCTGTTTCTGTTTATGCTAGATTGCATTACACCCTCTTTTACTCTTAGTGCTTATAAAAAGCTAAGACAGCTATCTTGTACAAGTCAACATGGATATTTCTAAAAATGTTACAATAGACAACAGCATTGCAAACTGCACTGCTTAGCTGGGAAGACTATTACTGCCACCAACACAGTGCACACGTGTGCCCCCTGCATAACAATGCCTCTCCGTGTTCAGCCACAGTCATATTTGCATTGTACTGTCAGATTTGATCAGTGATCTATGTCGTGCTTCAGATGCATCCTCTCTAGCATTTTAAAAATCTCACAGCCTGTTTTCCCCTCTATCTGTCCACAGTCACGGACCAGTGGTGCCAAAAATGAGCTCTGATCCACCGTGATATAAATATGATCTGGCTTTTTTTCTTTTTCGATTTCATTTTTGGCTAATTTCACAACAAACTCAGTTTAGTTAATCTGCTGCGGGCAGATAAAGTTGTATTGCCATGGATCAAGCACTGACAGAGAGGGTGTGGCCCATGCCTATCAAGGTGCTAGTGTGCATGTGTGTGTCGTTTTTTTGTTTTTTTGTTTTTTTTGGGGGGGGGGTGGAGAGTATGCCTGCCTGTCAGTCCCTGATAAATGATTCCATGTGAAATATCTCCATTAAATCTGCCTTTATCAGGGATAGAAGCCCGTTCAGCCCTGCCATTAGCATTGCAATTTACTGGGACAGCTCCCAGGCTCTGCAAACCAATTCCCAAGTGTACTTGGTCAATTCAGGCCAGATTAGTTGAAATTAGGCAGGGCAGGTTTTAATAATGCGTCTGACGATTACTGCAGCATTGAGATATCTTTGGTTTTCGCTACATTTCACACACTTTGCTGCTCTTTTGCAGCTTGTAAACTAATGTCCCACTGTGGCATTTTCCTTTCTTTTATTATTTGGGGTGTTTCAGAGCACAATAGATTTAAAGCTCACAGCTGCTACTGATGCTGCTATGTCAGCATTGTAGATAGAGAATACTACCCTAATAGAATTGCTTTCAATAAGAACCCAGGGATAACATTGGTGAAATGGACTCAGCAATTTGTTGCAAAAAGCACCTCAATCTTGTTTTTTTTTCCGGCTTTATGAAAAAAAATATCAGACAAGGTTGTTATTTTGAGAGCTGTTTGTCTGTGCCAGCTCCCATGCACAATAGGAAAGATGTTGTCAGAAAGAAGAAGACAAAAACCTATATGCCTCCTCCACAACCAGCATCCTTAGAAAACAACCCAAAGCTTTTGTTGATTTTGAATTCATTTGTGTCAAGAACAACCCACCGGAGACCTTATCTATGGGTGTGACGCTTTGTGAGGCAAAACACATGTGTGAGAGAGAATGAGAGGATGTGGGCTCTTCTTTTAGTTTCTTCTGCTCTCTTTTGGCCTTGTCTCATCTTTTGATGCTTTTACATCTCCCTGCTAGATGGCGTTAAGCTTAGGGTGAATGACATTTGTGGAAATTGGACATTAATGCAGTTCTGGTAGACCAACCGGAGATGTTATGATGAAGCTTGTGAGACGATCCAATGCGACCTGTGCATATATGATGCATAGAAAAAAAAAATCATCTCTTAGATCCTTGTGGCTTTTTAGAAAACCAGAGAAGTGAAGCACAATGGGCTACTAAATGAGACCACACACACATGAAAAAAAGAGAGCAGAAAAGAGGTGGAGGCTCATTATCTATCTGCAGCTGGGGGATGGGGCCTCATCAAACCCCAGATGATGCCATAAAGGTCCGACACACTGTGAGAAATGGTTGGACTTAAAATGGAGAAATAGAGGGCTCTGTAAGGTTAAGAATTTCCTTGACCAAGAGGGGACAAAACAGCAGAGGCCAGAGGTTTTATAAATAGCAAACCCTCCTTCCTATACAGGAAGTACGAGCGAATGAGGCAAAGACAACATCCTGTTCAGCTCCGAGTTAAAAAGACCAAAGAGTTGTAAATAAGTTGCCCCAAAACATCTACTCTCCCTGCAGAGCTTTTCGTCATGTGCAGCACTTTCACATGAGATGACACGTACACAGTGCTAAAAAAGCACTCAGATGTCAGCTGGATGAGCGCTTGCACACACCCGTGTTCGCGTGAGCATGTGCAAGGGTGTGTGTTTTTTAGTGAATTTCTGTGTGTACGTGTTCGTGCGTGGTGGTGGTCCCAGCCACAGGCAGGGCGGCTGTGCTTATTGGATTATATATCTCCCAGTCATACAGGAAAGAGGCTGCTATTAAGGTCAGCAGCCCTGGGTAGAGGGAGATGGAGTGGTTAAAAGGAGGAGAAGAAGAGGAGGAAGCTGTAATGTAAATCTGTGGCGTCCCGAGAGCACGCGCTGTGTCTTTGTCTCTCGTCACTGTCACCAAGGTCTGAGTCACCGTCCTCTGCAGCACCCAGCATCCTCAGCGAGAAAGAAGTGCTCCTAGCAATCACCCTGCAACAGCTGATAGCAACTGACATTATTAACATCATGACTGTACAGCATATCAGCATGCAAATGTAACTAATTCATTTCCCACTACTGAAGGACTTTTTGAAAACACTCCGAGTGATGAGGGTTTTTAAGGTCAACATAATTCTCAACTGAATATGTGCCTCAGTTTAGATGTTTGATACATTTTTGGTAGGAAAGGGGAAAATGTCAAATGTTATTGCCAATCTGAAGTTGCTGTATGAGCTATATTAGTTGCAATTAAAAGAAAAATGTACCATAACATTACATGTATTTATAACATTACTTGAATATATTCAAACCTGAAATGAAGCCAGGATTTTATTCATTTTTAATATTCATCCCTGTAGCCCACACATGAAAAATGTTGTGTCAACTCCCTCCTCTTGATGCAGGATGCAGCATTTGAGTTCTTAAATTTTTAAACTCCCAACAAAGTGAAAAATGATCACCATATTGTGACTCATTCCTCACGTCACAGCATAAACCTATAATACAGGCATTTTTCTCATTTCTCATACCAATACCGAAGGACTTTTCATCTCTGGGAGGTTTTCCAAAAGTTATTACTAGAAACTAAAATCAAACTGCAGTACACTTCATGAGGAGAAAGATCAACAGCATTGGGGGGGGACGACGACTCTAAAACACATGGTTTTATGTGTATAGGACGGATGGATGTTGGTGTGAGCCATATTTAGAAATCATTGTGTGACAAATCACAGTCTTCTTGTGTCCTGCCCTATTATTGGATTTGATTTGACTCTGTGGTATTGCCCAAAAGAGTTAATGGAGAGAGTGTACGTGTACAGCTTTTCTGTGATTGGCCATTAAAGCGCACTTCTCCATGATTATTTGAATGGTAATACAGCTCGACCGATAAATCAACTGTTACCAGCATATATATTATTGGCATACACTGTATGTCCACCTATAAGTAATGAGAAATCGCAGAACAGAAATGCCTCAAAAATCCAGTATTGGTCGAGCTCTGTATGAACTTGGGATTTATACGCACAAGTCACAGCAGGTCTGTTAAAACCAACAGCTTTCTGACATCAAAATGCACTTCAAGAAATACCCATCAGGGCATCTCGTGTGTTTTATGAACAACACCCATCTCAAGACATTGTGGATTTCACAAGGGTGAAATGTTGACTGGGTCATTTTTAATGTAAAGTGCCATTCCACACATATTTCATTATGTATCAGTATCGAAACGCTGGCCCATAATGTTGAGACCAAAGCAGCAAATTTGGTATGCAGGTGATTCAGAAAGTGTGTCGAGGTCACATGTGGGGTGCAGAGGCACCCCTGTGAGCTTCTTCTGACACACAGCACCCCACACGGGTGGAGCTGCAGTGGGTCCTGACCTCTGTACACAAGCCCACTTCCTCCCCTGCCTCATGCAGACAGATTATCTTAGCTTAGCTGGCCAAGGTCGGCCCCCGGTCCATTCACCAGCATAATGACTTTGCAGCAATATTTATTGATACAGAGGCTACAGTAAATACTGAAGCAGCTGTAATGTATAGACAGCTATGAATGATCCATCTCCATTCGATAATGCCAACAAACATTCTCATAATTTCGAGAGTGAGAGAAAAACATTTCCATATTTAGCTGCTGTAGAAATATAACAAACTGTCTTTCAAGGATAAAGAGTCTCAGCCTGCCTCAGAAACCCATCATAAATAAATCCTCACTCAACTATTTTTTAGTAGAGCTGCACATATTATAGCAGAGCAGAGAGGGGAGCTAGGGGAGGGAGGGAGCTATGGAGAATATGCAGGAAATACAGAGGAGGGAGGGCAACACACTCCAAAACAAGACGTTAGGACTTTGAAAAACCTGAAAGCTCTTCATTTCCTCAGGCTACATAAATCTCATTACTTTCCCCTGCATTGCCTCAGCATATAAGGTGAAATATCACTGCATTTTACATCAAAGTGCTGAGTAATACAAAGGTATCAGAGCTGTTGTTCAGGGCAAATGAAAATGTTTAGCTGAGCAGAGCGACACTTTGATATGAGTCAACTTGTTTTAAAGGGCTTGTGGGTAAGAACAGACCTTTTTCCTTTGCTTTTGTTATTTTACTGTAATTTTGGGAATGGTGGGAAGGAGTTTGGGTTGAGTTCGAAGCCTAGGGCTGAACTCAACCCAAACTCCCTATGCTAACTCTGAAATAGATAGAGAGACACTTTGTTGTACTTCCAAGCCAGTTGCAGACTACTACTACTGCTTTGACAGAAGTCCATAAAAATCTCCAAAAGGACATTTTGGTTTTCTAAACAAAGCCAGAAAGGGTTAAACAAGGAAATAGATTTGAAGCCAGTTTTGCAGGGTTCAGTGGATTAGACTACATTTGTGCATTTTTTGATAACAGATATCAGATTTCAGTTTAAGGAGCGTGTGATGAGATCAACTATAGTTTTACTTAGAAATGAGTTAGGAGCATACGTGTTGAGAGAAAGCAGAGATTCGAGTTAACTGTGTTTTGAACAAGACCAAGGGCCAGCTGTACTAAAGCTTTTGTGGCAGTTTTTCAGGCACAGACGTGATGCATTCTGCCCCAAACACATGTGATGTCTGTGAGGTCTGCGTGTCATTTCTGCGAGTGTCTGCAAGGTGCACCTCTCTCCTCATTACATATGGATTAAAGGGAGGATTGCGCAAATAATAGGAGGAGACATGTTAACAGGGGATGATTATGTATTCCGATGGATTTGATGAGGTCACACTGTTTTGCAGGGAAAATTATCCACCTCTGAAAAGGAGGCGTAAACACAAGGAAGATTGTAGTGGGAAAGGAAACGTGCACTAAATTTAGACTTGTATATAACCAAAGACTGACTATTAGAAACAATAATGAAGCAATTAGGCTATTATTAAGGAACACAAAATCTGATTACTGCAACACAAACGAATAGTAGACAGGGAATTGTGGTTTGTCTTCATCAAACTTGAATTTGAACTTGACCATCAATGAACTGTAAAATCACTACAGACTGCAACTAAATGTCTTTGTTTTGTTAAGACATTTAAGAGTGTGTTGGGCTGCATTCACCTCAGCATTAACATCCATATCAACACCATCTCCACCTGCACCTGCTCCATCTGTCCGTCTCTCTCTCTCTCTCCACCAGTTGTGATTCCGTGTGTACCTTGTGTATATTTTGTGTGTGTGATTTGTCTTATACTTCATCTCCTTTTTGTTTACACTGTCCTGCACTGCCACATCTCCTAGAAGAGCATATACAGTATAATGATGAATCAAATACTAAATGTTTTTCAGGTTATTTCAGTCAGTAGATAATATCAGTGTTAATTCTTCTTCTTCTTCTTCTTTTGTTTCAGCTTCCTCCTGCAAACTGCCACATGGTGTCGAATAGCAAATCATTCAAGCCCCTGTTACTGTGTCTGTAAGCTCACTTTACACCAGTAGTGGCTTACTCACACTGGACAGAGTCATTTCTTGTCCACTCACACACACACACACACACACACTGACACACACACTTCAGGCTAAAGACATCGTGTTCTCTTCAACTGAGTCACTTGAATCAAATGAACTCATGTCAAGAGCAATAAAAAGTCAGAAAGAATGTGTGAGTTCAGGCCTGTGTGTGTTTTTGTGTGTTTCTATGTGAACATATGAATGCAACTAAATGAAGCCAAGCGACTAAATGTGTATACAGTATGTCTCTCTGTGTGGCATTGTGCTTTCCATGTTTGTGTGTGTGTGTGTGTGTGTGTGTGTGTGTGTGTGTGGCCTGTCTTTATGAGCCATAGCATCGCCCCCTGCCTCAGCTCTGGCTACAACTTGTGCAGTGCGGACACCTGGGGAGCGAGATCATTGCTTTCACACTGGGAGAAAGAGGAAACAACTCTATATGGTCCATAAGACTTTCTGCACTAGAATGATTTTCCATTTTGGGGGGCAAGGCTCAACCCACAACAGACTTAAATTAAAAAAAAAAAAAAAAAAGAATGATCCAGGCGTTTCAGATGCCGTTAAACATCCCTCAGTGCAGCACAGAATGAGCTCAGAACCCCTTTTGAAAACAACAGAACCAAGTGATATTGGAAAAGCCAGAAGGAGGAGGTGATACATTAGACTGCCAGCGGAACAGTGCAGCACAGCCACTTCTTCTCTTTCTAGAAAAAAATGTGTGTGTGTGTGTGTGTGTGTGTGTGTGTGTGTGTGTGTGTGTGTGTGTGTGGCAGAGACTTGGCTTTAGGGAAGCCCCATAGTTCCTTTAGTTGCTTTATAATGTTCCCGCTACTGCTGCAAGATTCAGTGGAGCAAAGTTTCCTTTGTATTCACGTCACACTTCAGGGTTTCAGGGTTTGGATGGTGTTCCTGGTTTCCTTTCCAACTTCAGACCTTGATTTAAAATACTTCAAAAGCATTATAAATTAGCATTATTTCAATTTAAATCCAAACTTTATTATTTTCCAGTAGCAAAGCCAAGCATCAGAAACATCTCAAACATAAAAATGCACCAATCACAACAACAATCTTTTCTTTTCCTTTTTACAACTAACTTCAAGTAACTATGTATGTTGATTCACAGAGTATCTCTGATATTTTGTCATTTTTTTTAAGTCAAACTGTGACTTCGCTCCAGTGGCGGCTATCACATTTTAGAACATGACTCTTCTATTGACAGTGATCTATGAGTGAGTGATAGTCTACAACCATCTCTCTGTAATGAATACTACCACTGTGACTACTGGCTGCATGCATGTGTCCGCACAATGCTGCAACCACACACACAACGGCCACACTGTTCTAGTCAGGGTGGAAACATGCTGTACCGGGAAGCATGACTGTGCCAGCGGGCTAACAAAGTCTCCACTGTGTGTGTTTGAATGTGTTGGACTTTTTAAAAACACTCCAGTCCATACTGGAGCAGTGTTGCAGGTGTGGGCAGACGGCGATTTTACTTCGGCCTTTAATGTTATGCACAGCTTGGCTCCTTTTGCTGCATAGTGCAAATCCCACTGTGCTGAACTCAACAAATGTTTCTCTTTCCAAGAGGAAATTGGAGTACATAAACAACCTGAACAAGAATTATTTCTACACCAGTGAAGATCTGACTGCAGAGGTGCAACTGATACTGCACTGGTAAGCTATCTCTGGAGGATCTTTGCCTAAAACTGGTTCCAAACCTATTTGGCTAGTGATCCGTACAGCAACGTTTACTGCTAAAACGATTAGTGAATAGACTGATTAGTTTGAGTCAACTTTTGTTGTTTAAGCATGTTTAAGCATTTCTAAATATTTATTCACAAATATATACAGAATATATATTCTATATAGACCACACAATTAATTGCTACACAGTAAAAATAACTGGTAACTGCAGCCCTAATGTCTACCTGCAAACCCTACGTTACAAGTTGCATGTGTCAATGACCTATGAGTAGTTAAGTCAACGACTATTTTGTCCATTCTTATATTGTATGCATTTGCATAATTTTAGAGGCCTGAATAAGTATAACTCTCCAGTATTTCAAAGGAAAAAAAAGATTCTAAGATTGTAGAAAAGTCTGAAAAAATGAAACAAATTTTGTTTATACCAGAAAATATGGATAAGCAGAAAACGGCTGACACATGCAGACACATACATCTCAGCGCCACGTGCATCATTGCAGCTCAGGCTCCAGCACTCTCAGGGTGAAACTGACTGAGGGGATTATTGATTGTTGCCATTGAGACTGACACAGGCCCAAGCTGGCCATAAGCTTGCTTTCCTCCCAGCCATTGTCTGCACTGAAACCACTCTCCTTCATCACAAAGGGCACTAAGGTGCCCAGCTGAGTGAACGGACTCCCACTAAGAAAGGAATGACACGTATGTCACTCCTCATTCTCTCCCTCTTTTCTTCGTCTCCATTATGTCCTCAAGCATCTTTTCATCTTTCTTTCTAATGGTCTTATTTCAATCTTCTGCAATTAGCTTGTCCTGTCTGTATCTCCTTCTTTCTACCTCCAACACTGTTCTTTTTCAACATGCTTTTCTCCTGTCAAACACTTTACGTCTGCCTGGCAGTGTTTTTGTCTTGGCGTCAGCCAGCGTCACCTCTGTGTCCCTTCTTTCTCTGTGGGTGTCCTCTCACGTCATCTCTCTTTCTGTCTGTCTTAATCTTGCACAGTCGGATGTCTTTCCCTATCAAGCTCGCAGAGGTCGGGAGAAACCCCAGCACAAAAGTTGGTTCGAAAAAGCGCAGAAATACAATGGGTATATTTGTTTTGTTTTTTTATATAATAATAATCATTTTCATTATCATTAAATTTTCCAATTTGATCCATTAAATATCACATCACAAGTTCTCTGAGCCACATGCAGCATCTTCGAAATTTGAAATATATTCAATTTACAGTGAAAACAGAGAAAAGCAGCATATCCTTTCATCTGAGAAGCGGAAGCCAGAGCATGTTTGGCTTTTTTGCTTGATAAATGTCTTAAGTAATTAATTAATTGTCCGAATTGTTGTTGATTAGCTTTCTGTCGTTCCAGTACTGCTCCGGACTGCTGTGAGCTTGACAAGACGGATATCTGACTAAGCAAGATTAGTCTGTTTCTGTCCCTCACTCTCTGTCTTCCTCTTTCTTTCCCTCTTCTTCCCTCTCCTAATCCCTCTGTCATTCTCTCCCCTTCTCCTTGAGCATTAGGGGATCATCCAGAAGCAAACTAATTTCCCTTCCCCGAAGCCTCACTGGTCCCACCGAGCCCGTCTCCCTCCACCTCCCTCTACCTCTTTGTCAGTCTTTCACCCTAATCTCCATAATGCAGTCTCTGGCAGGAGCTGCTGTGTATGCTTTGTCCAGGGCTGGGCACTGGCTCTGGGATGATGAGCAGGTAGCTACGAGCAGTCTGGTAATTGCAGCCGAGGCAGACAGAGCACAGCATGGAGGCAAGGCATGCGGACACACACACACATACACAGTCACACACATGAAGGCAAGCACGAGTAATATGTTCAGGAGACTCCGTCACAAAATCATCAAATTTAAGAAATGATCACTCTTTGCCTCCTGAATACACCCGTCCCTTCTTCAAACAAGTCCTGAAGTGTCAGTCTGCAGTCAGATACAGGTACAGCATTTGATGAAAAGTGCACAGTATTGTCGTTTTTTTAAGAAAATGTTTGCAGCACAGATGATCTGTTCTTTCACTGTTAATCTGACAGCATATTTTGACCATGTTTATTGTAAACTGTTGTGAACTTTTGCTACTAGCTTTTACTAAGCGACTTTTTTGAAATATTGGAGCATTAATTTAAGTTAAACCAATCTGTTTGTAGAGTCTGATCAATACATGGGCTGGGTTATAAAATCGGCCAATATCAGGTTATCACAGATACAGTAAATTGGTATCGGCATAAAAGATAGTTGAGAGAGCAGTAAACTGAAGCAATAAATGAATTATTGGCACCATTTCTGTGTATATTTGTCTTTAAAGTTGCCCTGTGGAGTTTATGACCACTAGTAGCGCTATTGAGCAATGTTTTTACTAGTGGGTCCCCGTTTGTATCACACACATGCTCAGGGACGCACATGCATGCGTACGAGGACACGGGGGGCGAGATTCACATCCTGCCTTGGGTTCCACGCTATTGCGCTGATCGATAGTTGGTGGTGGTAATGCGCCTACAAATTAAGCAATGTGCCCACAAAGGGAGTGAAGACTTAGCAAGCAAACATGGATGTAAACATTGCCCGATTCAAAAAAACATATATATATATAAAAATTAAAAAATGGGCTTTGCAAATGTTTTTATGAGAAAGGAAAAGCACTCAACACGTTTGTTCGACCTCAATGATACACATGATGCCTTTTGGTGTTATTTAGTTTTTCTTGAAAGTTGTACAAAATCTAAAATAAGGATCCTTATTAATCACTATTTTATATTCTTATGTATTTATTGTTTGTTTGTTTTCTGACCAGTCAGCTAAGCACCTCCATTTTCCATTTTCTTTCTTACGTTCCTTTTTTTCTACTTTTGTGTTGTTTATTACATTTTGGGAAAATAGTGTCTCTCAACACCAAGCATACACATGTAGAATTTTAGACTATTATATTTCCTGTGCCAACATTCATGCTCAAAATATGGGTAATATTCCCTTAAGTGGGGAAAGTTTTACCTTCACTTACACATCAGGCAGTCCAACCCATTGGCCACATAAGGGCTGTGCATCATTACTACCTGCTACGAGGCACCTGCAGGGAAATAAATGAATAGAAGCATGGAGGAGGGCATCGGTTTAGTGGCCGCTGTAGGGGGGCGTTTATAACACCTGGCAAGCTCCCCAACACCGCACAATAAGGAGCCTGGCTGCTAGCTTTTTATCGGCCGTATCAAATTACCATGTGCCATGCTGAACACAAGCCACGGGTAAAAACACAATAATTGTAACTGAAAGGGATCAGAGGTGAGAAAAAGTGAGAGCACGAAATCTGTTGGGAGGAAGAGATAGAAGATGAAGCAGTGGGGAACATCTTGACCATGCAAAGCTGAATCTGGCAGAGAAGGGTGGTCCAGCAGCAGGAAGAGGGCGGATCTGTAAAAGGTAAGTGGGCAGGAGCATCTTGCCAATATCAGTCTATCGCCATCAGAGTCAAATGTGTTGCTCCGACTTTCTATAATACATGCAGTGGATAATGAGAGACCATGTCATCCATTCAGCCTAATTTCCATTTTACAGCCCTTTGATAGGAGGAATCAGAGAGCACTGGCTCCAGCAGAGACTTTATGGCCCTCGGCTTCAGTGTATGTGTGTGTGTCCATCTCTGCCTGTGCCTGTGTGTGTCATCTAGCACTCTGATGTGCTCCTGTTGATGAACTGGACCGTATTAAAAAAAGCAATAACAAATTGAATGGCTGCCAAAGACAGTGCTGTCAATGTTCCAATTGAGTAAAGTGGTTATTTCCACTTCTACAGTGATTTTTGGTCAAAGCATGTGATAATCCTATGTTTATGTGCCCGACTGAACCTTTCGGACGGATATGGAAATAAGCTTATTCTGGGTACTAATATGTACTAATGTCGGCAGTGTACAATGTTGGCAAATAGTATACCAGAAATCAATGTACTAATTGTTTGGTAGTGATACTGTATGTTGGCATCTATCAAACTGCAACTTTGGAACAGTCCTATATATAGTTTAATATATTCAATAGAAAGCAGGAGCACATCGGAATGACCAATATGCAGCACCATAAGCTACCGTTTAGACAAGTTTGATGCCAAGATGCCTTGTTCTCTTGTAGTGTGGGTTGGGCAATCAATATCCCAATATAAGACGGTCCTCTAAAAGAACAACAGCATCAGTCATTCCAGCAAGTGCCCCAAAACCACATATGTTTACATTCTAGTGGCCATAGCAATTAGGTGACGTTTTTATAGAGCAACAAAGTCCACAGAGGGAGGAGGAAGGATGGATAAGGCAACAAAACAGATTTCAACACAGGAGATAGCTGTTTGTTTCAAACTGATGTTGGGTTTTTTTTAAGCTTACTGCCCAGCTCTACTTGTAGTCATAGTAACACAGTAGTTATGTTTTCTACTGTTACATGCTCAACCTGAAAGGCTTGTTTTGTTTTCCAAGCTGTGGCGGAAGCTGTCACAACACCAATCACAGTTTGTCCATATTTTTGTATGAGCTGAGACGAGCGACTCCATTTACGTGTTGCGCTGTGGGACAATAATGTCCATAAACACCACAGAGAAAGAAAAAAAAAGAGTGCGTGTGATCTTTAAGCCGAACTCATGTTTTTTATAATTTGGATGTAGTATGCAGTTGGGACACATGCCTGCTATGTAATGCTTACATGATGCTCCGTCTTATCTCCAGAAATATTCAAATTGAAACATTACGCTCATGTTCACATAGTTGAGATCTCTAGTTTGGCTCTCTTAGGATTCAAGCCAAACCCTAATGACTGGCTGCCAGTGCTGCCAGTGAAAACATGGTGTGTTAACACTTGTAGGGTGCAACTAACTGGCAGAGCGTTACTTCCTATCTGTGCCGTCTAATACTACAAATCTGTCTGCTCTTTCCACTTATTACCAACATTGGCAGTGCACTAAAACAAAAAACTAATAACCTAAAACACAAAGACAATAGCTTGATTTAATTCAGAAAGCAGCCTGTGCAATCTGTCTGTTTTTTTGGAATATTTTGCCAGTGAAGCCCCCAAACACAGAGGATTCGTTTTACATGACACACTCCGCCATTTGGTAACTCTCGTGATTTAATCATGGTTTTTGAAAATCAGCTTATTCTGATGATCCTGCAAAGCTACCTTGCCATTCTGTGTACTCTGTGTGCCAAATGTCTCCTGAAATAATATCTCCTGCAAGGTGCTGAGCCACTGAAATTATCTCTGATTTGAGGGAAAATAGGGTATTATTACATAATCCAAAGTGTACACTGAAATGCACATTCAAATTTGTGCACAATAAGTATGATTTATGAGACAAGTGGGTTTGCCTTTCAGTTCCATATGAGAGTAATCCCTGTGCAATGAAAAAATGACGGACTCCCTTTTTCGTGATTTTCTTCTTTTTTCATGCCAGTGATTCCTCAGAGAATGTACCTGTCCATCATAGTCGTGCCTGCAGGCCTCAGAGGGAGGAATCAGGGGAGGAGAAATAATGAGAGCTCACACTGGCTGCAAGGAATTCAGAGACTCCTGCTCTGTGGGGGCTCTTCCTCTTTATCCCCCCCCACATACACACACTTTAGTCCTGCAGCGCTCCAAAAACCCCACCCTAACAACAGGGACACGCCCTCCAGTGACCACTGACACACAATCCAAAGGCGAGAGAGGGTTGTGATCGCACCTCAGCAGCCTTTTGGGTACTCAGCACTGCATAAGTGTGAGCCGAGAAACAGGCTGAGAACAGAGCTTGGGCCAGATCGCATTGTCTCTGTCTATCAGTTTGTGTAGCAGCACAATCACTGCCACCGAAAACAAAAGAGGCCAATTATTTCCTGAATAGGATTCAGACTGCAACGGGCTTTAAAAGTTCAATAAATGATTTTTGCTGTTCACTTTTTGCTTTTCTTCTCTCTCTTCTGGTGGATTTAAATGGCACTGTTGTGCAATGCTGTCAGAGGGGAAACGGTACCAAAATAAAGTGGCGAGGGAAAAAAGATATAAAGACAAAAGTGCTTATTGTGAGTAAAATGTCTCCACTGATTGTGGAAGGTGCTGCTTTTTCAGTTCCAATAGTTTTAGTGCGGCGAAGAACGGTGCAGAAACACATCAGTATCATTAAGGGGAGAGAAATAGACATTTTCTCGCAAATCTGATTTCTGTTTGGGGTAATTATGACTTAGCATTTCATAAAACAAGAAAACTATATAATTATCTCGTAATCATGAGACCTTTACTTTGTAATTGATAAAGGTAAGTATTGTTTATACTCATCGTCATTTGATATACGGACATTACAACGTACTGATTTCGTAATTAGGAGGTACAGATCTCATGATTATTCGATAAAGATCTTGCCATTATGACTTCTCATAATTACGAGATGCTAAGTGAAATTTAAAGGAATTCAATCCATTTGTTTTCTCCTTTTTGACTGTAATGTACTTCCTTAGAATGGGACGTTCATGTGTAACAAAAAAAGGCAAACTATAGAGCAGGTGGGCAAGGAACAGCTGGAGAGAATCCAGATGGCACGAAGAGTTCATTCAAATGACACATTCCGGCTCATCTGGACCTCAAGCTTTTGCTCATCCGTCACACAAACCAGACAACACTGGGGACTGTTTGGGCTGAATAGAGTAGATGCCGTCATCAATTCATCACATCTCATCTCTATTATTACTGTAAGTGTGAACTCAGACACCTAGCGACGTCACCGAATGCCTTCCAGCAGTCTGCATCCCTGAGCCAAGCACCAACACAGGCCGTAGCCCAGACAACAACCTATTGCTCAGCAACCACCTGTTTCTGCGGGTATCACGGTAACGAGCTGCAGGAATAATGAGGTCATGGGAGTGGAGCATGCAAGGGAGAGATGGAAGGGGGTCTAAACACAGGCGGGGGGGGGAGGAAGTTCCCATTTATAATTCATGTCAGGAGAATTATCATCAGCACTGTGGCATTTGAAATGAATTATTGATTATGTCTTGGAAGCTTTATGTAAAAACTTGCAGTTGGGGGTCCTGATGGACAGGGCGTGAAGTAAGAGGACACAGGGATGGAAGAAGCAGCCACAAAACTGTCTGCTGAGGCAGGAGGATGTGTTTTCAGAGATGGTTATGGTGATAAATTCTCTCTTAGGGGAGCACTGGGTGTAATCTTGGATCAAGGGATGTGGTGTTGGGGGATAGGCAGTAGTGAAGGAGGTATTCAGATCCTTTATGCAAGTAAAAGTAACAACACCACAATGTAAGAATACTCTATTGTAAGAAATATTTCTGCATTACATTATTGATGCATTACATGTAAGCAGCATTTTAATGTTGTAGCTGGCCAGTGTGAAGCAAATTTTAACAACTTTATATACTGAGTTAAATCAACAACGCATCATATTTTATGAACAAATCATATGTTATGTATGAAAAACCTCTAGGAAGTATACTGTAGATGTGAAATGCAGTGTATGTAGTGATATACATGAGTTTCACCTGGAAATTGGTTAGTGGAGGTGTATGTCATACAGTAGAACCCCTCTACTCCTTTTTCATGAAAGTTAATGTTATATTTCATATAAGTGTAACAATTTCTTTTAATGTTAGCGAAGGCGGTCTTTATTTTAGGTGATGTAGACCACCAGAGTAAAGCCTAGAGTAAAGTAGCATCAAAGGTAAAGTACAAGTAACTAAAAATTGTGTATAAGTGCAGTACTTGCAATATATATAGGGTGCTATATCCACATATTAGGGAAAATATCCTCATTTCAACTTCATTGTATTCAAACTAAATTAAAACAAGGGCTCCAGTACCATATTTTGCAATAAATCTCTTCGAACCACTCAACCCCTCCAGAAGGGAAAGGTAACAGAGAATTACAGCTTTAAAAACCCACTGGGGCCGTGACAGTAAAGGACTGCTGCTGAGGACGTGGTCACTAATGGAAGGAGACGCATTGACCTGAGAGAGTGACCCAGGCAGCTTGACCCTTAAACCTCCCTCCATTACTTACTGCAGTCTCTCCAGCCTGAGTCTGACAGGCATGAATCACTACATTTTCTACAGCTATTTCAAACCAAAAAGCACAGTGTGAATCCATACCAATACTAACGTACAATGCATGTATCCCTCCACAGTGCACAGACATTTTTCAGTAGCCATATATATCATTTATCTTGTCAGGAGCACACCTTTCTCCAGTGTTCATTGAGAATGAATTCCTTTATAACTTCAGATCTTGCCTCACAATAATCTGTTTGAGACTTTTTCTACAGTATGAAAAGTAACCGAGTTGATTGCTGTCTGTATTCACCAAAATGTTGACAACTTTATGCAACAAAACAGGCCTCAGGTGTAGCCCGCAGCTAGCTCAGTGACTCCAAGGCAACATTACACTTCCTGTTTTAGTAAATTGTAGTCCAAAAACTCAAAACACATTAGAAAGAGAGAGAAGAGAAACAGAAGTGACAAAATCCGTGAAATTTTGCTTTTTTCTTTTACACACATCAATACACTTTTGGAAATACTAAGGCATTATGTGCCTTAGTGCTGAATGTTAAAAATGTGTCCTAGAACATGACACTTTTCATTTGGTCACTCACATGCCCATAATATATGGCAAGCTGTACTAAGACATGTAGTAACTGAGCCACAACCCTATAAATATCTTAAAAACCAAGTAAAGACAGCAAAGGGCTCAAAGGTTTGATGTACTTTGCATGTTTGAAAATGTTCACATGGTTAGAACAAATGAGCACAGGGCCAGGCTGAGGGCTTGTGACTGAGGTTAAAACCTACTTCAGTAAATAGCATTCAGACAGGCGGGCCAACGGTGGCTGAGGCACGTTCCAGATGTTAGTAGTACTGGGCGTGGATGCTAAGCAACTAGCTATTTTTAGCCACAGAGAACAGGAAGGAAATGAAAGGAGCAGAGTTCAGCGTGCACGGGATTCAGAGCAGCAGAGAGGGTAATCAAACACTGCCGACCAATGGCAATCATGCCGTCCTGACACAATGGTGGCTCGCCTGCCGCTGGCTTAGTCTTATCACAACATACTCACACTGAGAGTGGGTGTGAGATGAATGAATGGAGAGAGGACAGTGAGAAAAGGGAAGAGATGGATGGGGGAAGTGAGGAGGAAAGAAAAGTAGCTGAAAAGGGAGCAGTTGGTACAAATGAAATCAGGGGATTGGTGTGTTTCCTTCACATTACAACTTCCCATATGTTTCAAGATGCGTTTGGTGTATTCGATATTAACTAAGCTGTTTACAGGCTGTGAATATTTTACAACTAAATATCTGATTTCATCCAAGAACATGCAGTCACTCACAAATGGTAGCTAAAGCAAAAACTGCCATTTCGATTTCTCTGTTACAAGGAGGAACAATTTAGCTGTAAAGTGTGTAAAGTTCACAAATACATATACAAATCAACCCTGTGAGTTTGCTGGAAAATCGGCCTGCTGTCACCTGAACCACCTGCCAAGTGATAGCTGTTTCATAAAAACAATGAGCTCACAGCGAGGGACCAATTTCCATTCAAATGCAGCGCACAAATAAAATCCATTCACCTTGACACTGTACTATCAAGTCAATGAGCATCACTTGGATGGCTCTGACACTTTGCAAGTCAGTCAGTCACGGCAACACAGTCTGCATTTCAAATAAATGACGCCATTCTCTTTAATGAAGACGGCAAATCTGTCAGAAAGCTTCCTTCCTTCACTGCTCTCCAGTCACACACGGAAAATTACCAAACTGTTGATAGATGGTTAACAGGTGCAGGCTAATTATGCTAATCATGGCAACAGCCAAATAAACTGATTGCCATGTTCATTTAAATGACAGCAATGTTCCTTTGGTGGCTAATTAAAATAGGTTGGGAGAAAGGAAACGAGGCGGCTGGGTTCGGATGGAGGGAGGTGTTTAAATAAAAGCTTTCTCTGGGGTCTACTGTAATAAGCTGTATTTCATTGGTTTAATGATGTCATAATGAATTTCTAATGATGGGGGATGGGTTAGGGTGCAAAGACGAGAAGTGTGGTTATATGTGCATGAAACCATACCACCCCTTGCGAAAAGAGAACACAACAAGGGAGCCCTAGCTCATGTTGTATATGGGGTAGGGTATTCCTGGTTGAAATGAGTCATGACAATAAAAGTCAGTAGAGGACATCGAGCAGGGTATGTGCTCCATCTGTTTCAATACTAGCCCCACTGGAAAGGGCAGGGGAAGGTTTTGAAGGGGCAATTACTTTTTTCAGCATTGGGCCCAGTTGGCCCCAGTCTCCCTTTGCATGTGACCCGGGAGAAGGCATCATTAGAGGGAGAGATGGCGATCAGAGGCCAGGGGAGATGAACTCTGGAGACCCTGAAAGCCACTGTGGAGGTATGAAAGGTGGACGGGGGCTGATTAATGTTTATAGAGGCAGCTGCTATCAAAACCCTTTCGCTTCCCTCCTCTCCCAAAAGTCCTCTGTTTTAATTCCACTCTTCCAGACAGTTTAGGCTCCTTCTTTGCAAACACTCCATTTGTTTTCAAAAAGAAGTGCCACCAGGGACGTACTGAGAGTTCCACCTGTTCTTTCACTAAGAAGTCTCTCCTCATTCTCCTTTTTATTCTTTCTTTGTCTTCTTCTTCACAAGAGGTAAAACATTTGAAGAAACAACACTGGCTTAGAGACCATATCTTGTGGTGTTTCATATTTCACGTGATAATGGGGACAAATAGGATATAACACATGCACATTATGTATAATCACTATGTTATTTAATTTTTAAATTGCTTAAACCACCGATGTGGCAACACTTTCTCCAGAAAATTTGGTATTCCCATCACAATGCAAGAGAAGAGGAACCTTTGGATGCACTCAAACAAAAACTGTCAACTGATGTGTCTATGGAGGGATGGATCATACAAGTGCAAAGGGTGCATCCTTTCATCAAAGTTTGCACAAGCGTCAAAGCTGTTTCACTCTTCAACAAAACGTAATTGTCTAAATCCTTTTGCCAAGCATTTTCATTTTTTTCTTTGTGAAAGGTGAAAACAAAGGAGTGATAAAAGAATGATATGGAAAGTGGAGATGAATGATACCGTATGATATATATGATGGAAGTTAGAATTCCCTTTGTTTGCTATTGGATGTGCGCACAAAGAAACGTTTGTGTCAAGGTAACAAAAGAGGAAAGAGCACATCCAGTGATGAGCTGCAAAAAAAGAACTAGAGACTCTATCCGCAGGAATTAAACAGCCCCCTTTTATCTTCCGTTTATGAGGTATTCTCACTATTTAAATGTATGCCACATTAGTAGGGATCTACTCAGTTCAATATATTATAATGTGATGTTTGGCCTTAATGGAAAATCAATGGTGAGACAAGCCTGCCACCACTGAGACCATACAAAAGCAATTTCCAAATTGACATATGGAGGGTCTATGTGACTGATACTGACTGCTGTTGGGTTTTAATACCGTTCACTGCGAGCTCATTGACTCCCAGACATCATCTTGTGGTTTATCTGCAAACTGCCAAATGAGTCCTTGTCTTTCTTCTCTCTCATCTTTTCCTTCTCCATCTTTCTTCGGCCCCTCTTCTCAGCCCAAAGTAGGGAGAGTGGATGTGTCGAATTAGATATATGTTATAAATGGGCAAATTACTTTCCGCAAATACATCCTCCTTGGAGCAGCAGGCAGCAGGTTGAGCAAAGCACCTAGATGTGCTTCTATACAAGCCGCAACCTCCAGCTCCTCACGGGGGATTCTTTTTCCCAGGCCAGGTGGGTTATGTTATCCTTCCTGACTCTTCCGGGTCTATGTCGGGCACAGTCAACTGGTAGGAAACATGCCCCCCGGACCATCTTCAAAGAAATTCATCCACAAGGCATCCTGATCAGATGCTGAACCACCTTTCAATGCAACAGAGCAGCACTGCTCCAAGAGAGCCCACTCACATTCCATGACTCTAACCTGCCCCAGGATGAGGGGAAAAGAAGACCTTGTGGGCAGTGGCCTTATGACTACCCATTCAATAAAATCCACTTGAATATCCCAGAAAAACTCTCCATAAAGCTAAAATGATGTGCGAGTGAGTCAGCCACCTTTACTGCTGAGCCAACACACACATATCCAGCAATGTATTCTATTAGCAGACTGTTAGAAAGCAGAGTTGAGTTTAACTGTAGTCACTCAGTGACATGAGATGAGACTGCTGACCCTGAAGTGTTACACCAAATGCTCATCTGAGCTCTCCGCTCCATATTGAAGTTAATGTAACTGACAGATCTGAACTACCTTTCAACCTAAGCAAATCACATGGGCATGCTGTGCTACACTGTAGATGCTCAAAGAACTTTGCACTCACACATGCCTGTACTCTTCCACCACACACACACATGCTTCTTACAATGTAACGAGGGCAAAATGGATGAGCATACATTCCCAACAACAGTGATGTTAGCCGAAAACCTCATATATTGTGTCTAAAATTAAGAAAAGAGTATGTTTTATATGATAACAATGTATTTCACTGACAAAAATAAGAGTCATAAAAGTACAGTATATCAGCCCATCTAAAAAGATCTAATCGTAAAAATACCATACACCACATCTTACATTTTCATCTGACAACAGAAGGACATAGCTCCTGCTGTAACTGATATTATCAGTAACACAAGCAGCATCATGTCTCAAAGTGCTCGCTGTAGTTAGAATATAGCCTATGGGCAGTACCATTTTTGAGCTGATCACAGTGTCAGCTCAAGTGCAGAGCGTTTTGGAGGCTGAAAAGAGCATCCATCTGTATATGTCTAATGTTTAACTCACCTTGCCGAAATCCCTGACATCAAAGAGGTCAAACGGGTCAAACAGCTCACTGTTGCGCAGGCCAAACTTGTCGTGGCACACCTTGAGAAACGTCCGGATGTTCTTCAAACACAGGAACTACAAAAAAGGGAAAGAGGGAAGACAAAAAAACATAAATGCACGCTCAAACTGAATCTTGCATACACAATTCTAGCGACAGTGAACAGCTAACATACCGGTGTCGTAACAGAACAATTGAACAAGCAGAATATTTGCCCTCAGAAACATGTTCCACCAGTCTGTTTAATATCCCTTATCAATGCAACAGCAATTTTGTAAATATTTAATTTCCTGGTTGATGATTGGCAGGCTCTCCATTTCATCCTCTCCTGGTGTATGTGTGATTATTCAGCACCAGAAGGTGAGCAGGCTGATTGCTGCTCCTGAGGCTGATGAGCTGCCTCTCTGATCCAGATAAGGAGAGGAGCCTGTCTCCTGACACCAGAGCACAGACGAGGTAGCTTCAGACAAGCCCACCGGCAAAGAGCCTGTTGGATTGAGACACTGACCTCACACTGAAAGGTCACAGGTCACAAATCTGACAAACAACAACCTGAAGGGAAGGTCATTAAGGGAAGGCCTTTAAATGAGTCAAATTGGTTTTATACTCAGAGTCAGATATTCAGAAAAGAGCCGATCACTTCAGGGTATTCAGAGATACAGATAAGGTGATACAGACGTAAGAGGCTGCCAAGCAGTAATTCAAGATGATTATTTATTGTCTGTTTTAACCTCTTCACAGCACCAGAGGAATGGGACTTTTAGGTCTGTATTTACAATTCTGTGTGAGAAATCCCTTATATTTGCAATCTACAAAGGTTAAAACAAACCCGTGTAATCTGCAGTGTTTTAACAAGGTCCAGAACCTTGAACTAGAACCTTGAACTAGAGCCTGACATGGCCAGGCCAATATCTTGGCCGATATTAGCATATATAAAAATAAAAGCATATGTCAACTTGAGATTGATAACAAATATGGGGAGAAATGGTTAAGTTCATAGGGACCCTGCAGCAGCCAAGAATACTCATAATAAACTGCATTATAAATATTCTCTGGTCACGAATATTGATGGTCCCAGTTCCTAAAATATGTCATCACACAGATAAACCTTGAGGGCTGGGGAAGAGAATAATAACTGCACAGGAGTATTACATTATTAATGATAAGCATAACTGCCCCCCATCTGCCATTTTCGTGTGTGTGAAGAACCCATTACCTAGCATGTAAATCCAGATGCTGCTCAGATGTGCCCTTTCATTTCTCTGTGTGTGAGCGATACGAACTGAACCATGGAAGCAAAATATACACTAAAAGAGATTTGAGTGAGAGAGCCTATGTGGAACAAAATGCTTGACTGCCATCCTTATAATGGTTGTTATGTAATGTTAAAAACTAGCAAAGCAACAGGCAGCCATGCAACAGGTCATATTTAGTTTAGTAACGACAGCACGAGTGGGTTTTCAGGTACAGTATGCTGCAGAGCATCCCCACTCTCCACGTATTAAAAAGAGCCCAATGTTCTCATTTAAACCTTAATGCAGCTTGATGAGCCATAGTGTTTCCTGTTGCTACAACTGACCATGTAAGACCTCATCCGCATCAGCCTGCTGTACTAATTAGCTTTCACGCTTTTTGGAAAAACACTGCAAAAATCAACTCATTGTCACCACTTCAGTAATTTTTCTGATAAAAAGCAGTTTCATCTGATATGGTTTCCTGGTATTTTGTGGCATTTCAGTGGGCCTCTCTTGGCCACACCTGAGAGCCCTGCTGACTCATTCTCATTCATGTGTGTGCACATCTGCTTGGTCCCAGTGTCATGTGTGTGAATCCCATAACAGAGCCGCACTGGCCAGTGAAAAGAAACGCGATTGGTTGGCTAGCCGTGGCATTTGCAGTTCAGCGGCGAAGGTTATCGAGTCTGCAGATCCTCACGTGCAGTGGGGAAAAAAGCTTATTTTCCCAGCCCAGATATGAAACAGTAACATTTGCTGGAGTGGTTTGGAGACGAGAGAGAGAGAGAGAGAGAGGCTCTGCTGATATGGATCAGGAGGGGTAAGATGTGTCTGACATTCTAATGTATGTTTGGTGAGAGCCAGGAGAGGGCCAGGGTAGGGAGAATTGCTATGATCTTGATGAAAATAATACACCATTTCTTGTGGAGTGGAGAGTGTGAGCACACCTGGGAATAAACAGTCTGCCGTCATCTCCTTAGCTGCCCTTAGCACAGTCCATCTGGAATTACCTCACTGTGATCTGCAACACAGTCAAGGCTAGGCCCAGTAATGTAAACTGTATTAAATTGACTACAATGCTGATTGAATTCAAAGATTTAAAAAAAATTCTCATATACGTAAAACATGAAAACATATTTTTAACTTCCAAGCAATTGCTTAAACAATTAAGCGATTAAGTTGTCCACTGGCAGAAAATCATTTGCCGAACATTTGCTGGTGAATTTCCAGCTTTTCTGCCTTTTCATGTCAGATGTCACCCTGGAACTCTATGATGAGCACTGGCCACTATTTTCTGGCATTTTATAGACTAAATGATGAATCAAAAAATATTCCATACATCAACACATTATGAAAATAATCATATGTTGCAACCCTACTTCAAAAAGATTTCTAAATGACCCAACAAGTAAGAACATCTCATTTCAGCCTGTTGTTTTTTCAGTAACTGCAACCGATTAAACTTTTCATTTTCAGGACTGCAGATTGGATCATTATTGCGATACTGTTTTAATCTCTTTCATTACTCCAGAACAGCATTGTAATAAAAGTTGATTGCAAGTGAAGACAGCGTGCAGGTGTCTGTTCCCTTTTGGCAATCACATTATTGGTTCTTTGTTTGTGCACCTGTCGCTGCAAAACAATCGTTTTCTTCACCTGTGTGATGCGACAAAAAGAATTGCAGAACCGAGGCAGAAATAAGTGTTTTGTATAAAGACATCTTCCCACACAGACCAGAAAAAACATATGTGGACGCATACACTACATGCCTGTCAAATTTGTGACAGGCAAGTGTTTACCACTTGCTTCAAGTGTTTGCCATTTGAAGATACCATTATGTCAACCCCACTACTCAGACTCACTTAGTGCTTTGACTGGCTCCTAAAATTGTGCTGCTCAGGGCTTTCAGTCCCGGCGGCAAGTGCAGCATTCATCAGATCCAACTCTCACTGTAAATATGTGTACTAAATCTGGCTTTTTACAAACTATAAAAGATCCCTTTAGGTTGTGGAAAGAGGAAAAGATCTCAGCTGTAGTACGGCAGTAGACTTTTTACAAGGTGGCTTGTGTGCTCCACCGGAGCGACAGCTCTGATTTTGACTTCTCAGTCAAGAGCAAACAACTCTTAAAAGAGGCAGACTTGTTGTCAGGAAGGTGGGGAAGAGGAGAGACTGCAGAGATGGCAGGAAGCAGGAGGGAGAAGAGCAGCAAAGAGGAAAGAGTCAGGTAACAAAGACCTGTCACATCCCTGACAAGCCCTTCTACCATATCACTATGGCACATCACACAGAGAATAATGCATTGATCCTCTAGAAGGGTGACCCTTATCTGCACACACTCCTACATGCTCATATCTGAGGTACAAATTAGAGCTAAAACCTGAACAACAGCAAATTGAAGAAATGGAATGCAGGAAAAGTGTGGGGTTATAGATGATCGGGGAAGGAGAGGAGGAGGAGGAAGAGGGAAAGGTGGGTTGTTATGCCAAAACTGAAGCTCTTTGGTGTCAGGGAAGAGGGGGGTTGAGGAGGGGAAAGCCAAGAGAGAACACAAGCCATGGGGGAGACAATCCAAAAGAGGAGGAAGCTGCAGGTAAGGCTGAGAAACTAGAGTTCCGGTTCCAAATCTGCAAGAATCAGAACATGTTTCTTGGATCAATTACCTGCTTCATGTTCCAAATTAAAAACAAAACAATAAAAAAAGCACACAGTGCAGAGCATGTTTTTTTTTATCCTTGGAATCTGGGCAGTTTATGCAGGTAGGGCAAACCCAATAAGCTGCATCACTGATTCCTGACATATTCCCGCTATGTGTAACCCTTTTACCACTAGATGGGACGGGACGGGACAAACAAAGAAATCCAGAAAGCTGGTCAAACAAGACAAAACAATTCTGCGAGCCCAAGCAAGATCGCAAGTACGAAGGCATGGCTTGCAGATAAAATTGCAGATACACATCATGTACTTGGCTCAGGCTCATCTTATTTCCCACGGCAGAGATAATACTTTCATTATCTTGGGAATATGCTGTTAGTTTTAATTTAATAAAATACATTCAATCATCAAAAGAAAAGAGTGTCATATTTGTCAATTTCAGAGTCATTCTCTCAGTCCCAGTAGAAACATAACGCCACCCTTACGGGAGCTTTTTGAGGAAGAGAAATAATTAGCAAGAAGAACAATGATTGCCTGTTTCTGCTTCCCATTGTTGTCAAGCAACACAAGTGTACAGTAATCTGACTTTGCTCTCTCTGACCAAACACCATTTCAGATGTGTTGGTACACAGAGTAGGTCCATTTGGTGCATAATTTCGGACTCATATAACCCAAACAAGGACGGCATCTTCAGCTCCGGCAGACAAAGTCAATGAAGAGCAGTCTACTGTACAGGATTCCTGAGAAAGTAAACTTGCTTAACTTGGAAAAAGTTGCTGTATCCACCTTTCCTCCTCCCACAAATACAAACTACATTTTGAAAAAAATCACTTATTTAGGCCAATTTGGGGCAAAGGAAAATTAACATTTTTAAAAAAGAAAACAGAATATATGTGTCTGGATGCTAGAGAGGAATCAATAAAAATGATCGTTTGGGAATTAAATCGATGAGAGGAAAACATTAAGGAGGAGAAGAGAGGAGAGGAGAGGAGAGGAGAGGGATTTATAACTAGCAGACTGAGGTGAGGTGAGTCAGACAGATGATCAGATACGCAGACAGCCAGTCAGAGAATTGGAGTCAATGAAAGAGACTGATGCCTGTCTGGGAACTGTGAGGCGGCCAAATACTCATTCACACACACACACACACACACACATACACACAAAATAACCACATGTTGTGTCTAGGGCAGTGAATCATTCCCGCACCTTCAGAACAACAGGAAGGGCACCCTCAGCAGGTGAGAAAGCAGCAACAATGAGCTCACATGACCACATGAAAAGGCTGGCTGAGCTGTTTCCGACAATCTACACACACACACACACACACACCTACACACACAAACGGCAGGTAGAGGTGATGATGGATCTCGTAAACTTCGGGTTTGGTTAATGATCCTGCAGCCAGGGTGTTGATTGCTTTCTGGTTAGGAGAAATTTATGCCTGGCAGTGATCAGCACTCAACCTTTCCAAATAAACCTCATCCAAATGCTTGGCTCTACAGAGCAGCAAATGACCATTATACTAGCCTGGTAATATCTCATTCAGTCTGAAAAGCTTACATTTGTTAAACGGCTAAAAACAGCACAAAAAAAATAAAATGAAAATCCACTTGAAAAACATCTTCTGCCATTAATATGCACATGTAATATATGTATCAATAGATTAAAATCTCCTCTTTTGTGTCATTGTGGTCATTTTCAAAAAGAATGCCATGTTGTAAAGATAATCTGGATACAATGCACGGCAGTGTATACACCTGATAAACTCATCTGAGCAGCCTTCTGTTCCCTTGAGTTCAGAAAAAATAGACTATACAGTCTACATATATATATATATAGTCTGGCAGTCCAACAATGTAATAAATCATTGAAAATGTTTTGTCCAAAGTCAACTCAACAGTCTATTAGTCAAAGATAGTCGATTTGTTTAATTTAGGCAGGTGGGGGTCGACTGATTTTTTTCTAAATAACAGAGATAAAGCTTAGCAAATAGGGATGATAATATATTCCTGCTTGTCTTTGTCACAGTGTTAATTACACATGATGTGAATACTGAACAAGAGTCACCTTGAGCTTTGATTTTGTGCCCCACAAGTCAGCAACAGGTGTAACCAATAACAAAGTCGATGGATGAAACACTCATTCCTGTCTGTATCTTTTCTATTTAAAAAATACAAAATAAATCAATCCAGATATTTTTCAAGAGCACAGACTACCTCTTTTGTGATATTTGAAATCCCTTTTTTGAAATCAATATCTGCTTTGATGAATATTTTAAACCAGCAAATGGTTCCTGAGTTTCCACAGCTACAAACTTGCAAGGGTTGGAAAAATAAAAGATATTAAGCAATGTAGAATGTCACTGTGTTGAATATAACTAGGAGCTCAATATCTTAAAATGAAAAATGGAAACATTTATATTTTGGAAGTGTAGGCCCATGCATGCCCCTCTGTACCAGGTTAGTAAATGTTTAGGTGGCATGTGCCAGGTGACACCCAGAGGAGATTAATGACCACTGGGGCTCTTCCGTCCCGCTTCTAGGTCACCCAGATGTTAAAGTCAGTGAGGAGCAAGGCCCTGCTCCTGCAAATTAGAGAAGAGTGCGCCGCATGAATAATACATTGCAATAGTATGCAAATGTGTTAATCTTATCCTATTACCCCTAAAAGCCTGTAAGCAGGCACGGATTGACCACAGTTTCAAATCTTGTACAACCCTCAGCAGACGAGGCAGAACTGCTTAGTTAGTGAGGCCCACGTGGCTCGTGTTAAAATATGGAAGTTAAATAGGCTAAGTACGGTTTTTAGTGAGGTTAATCTCCATTACAAAAGAAGATAATTCAGCTCAGAGCATAGACTCTGGAGGGAGAAAGTCGCCACAATAGTAGAGCATGACTACATAATTAAATCAAGTCCACCTTCACCTTTACACTGGCTACTCATAAAGACACAAACACACACTCTAATTGTATGTAGGGCAAGCCCGAGATCAGAGGCAGACAACGTGAGGAAGAAAGCATTAGTTAAACTACTGCAACATGCTGGCCACATGGACACACATTAGGTCATTCGTGAGAGTAGAGAAGCAGTGAACCTGAAGCTAACTAAAAAGGAGACTCCTTCCTGGGAGAGAAAAGCTTTTGTGTTTGAGAAAGTGAAACAGAATGGTGAAAAGAAAGAGAAGTGATATGTCTTCAAGGTACTGCTCTTTCCTCTCTCTACTGAAGCGGAAACGACCACAGCTAGGAACAAAGAATCTGCTCTCATGGATAATGGAGAGAAAGAGGAGAAGGGGCTAGTTTTTAACATGTGGGGGTGCTTTAAAATGCCAGCCAGGAGTGCTAGGTAGTATATTATATTTACAGTTTATCATCTATTATTTTAATAATTTCATTAGATTTTGTTTCGACACAAAAATATCTCAGTTTTTGGATGATAGATCACTATTGTTCTAGACAGACATTCGTGGTTCCTGTAGCCCCACTACGAGGTTTGCATTTGTGATCTTGACTGAAATGTCTCAATAAATATTGGATGGATTGCCATGAAATGTTGTACACACTTTTAGAGCTGCTAGTCATTAGTCGCCGCCCAATGAAAGGTAGAAACGACAGGTTCACTTTGACTTCCTCCTGCATGCAGGGGACTTTGACAGGGCATTCTGAATACCTCACCAGATGATTATATATCAATACTGGACGAAAGTAAGGTTATCGTGATAGTCATTCGTTCAATAATATATTTGGGACCCCCTTGAAAACCTAACTAGTCCTCAACAAAATGAGTCGTTTGGGTTTAGGTTAGAATTCCCTTGGTTTGGGTTACAATAACTACTTTGTTAAAGTTAGGGGACCTTCGTCGTCATGGTTACAACAATAACCACTTGATTATGGTTAATGATGGATCATAGTCATGGTTAAAAGATAAGCTTGACTGTCGGAAGGAAACGGGAAATGAACAGCGGTTTCCTCTGGCTAAATCCTATGTTTTGTTGACCCCTCCAACCACCCCGACGTACTCCCTCTGCGGACTTTGTGGCTCTATAACGTCACCCCCCGTCACTTCCTCCTTTGCTCCCAATGGACAAAAGTCATAATAACCATGGTCGCTAGAGGGCTTTGTCACACGTAAAGAAAGTAGTTAGAGCATTCGCTCCTTTCCTTTTTTTTTGTCTCCTTTCCTTACTCTTCTTCCTTCAGTGAATGTTGGCTTTGTAACATTATTGTGCTGCCTTTTTGGCCAAAACTCAAAAAATAGATATCTTTTGGTCTCCAGAGTAGGGTACTATGATACCAGAGTTTTGATACTGATAACAAAACAATACTTTTTTTCAATCTTTTCGAACATGACACAAAGTAGATCAAAGTGCTGGACACATTAGTCCATCCTGATTATGTCCTCAACACTGTTGCTGTGCACTAACAACTTTACCACTGAATGCATCAGTCATGTAAATCTGGTCAAGGGAAGGGTGTGTGTCCAAGTTCAGACGCTGAGATGAAGGAGAGAGAGGAGAGAGCAGCGGCGAGTTAAAGACAAAAGCGAAAAACAACACTATTATCATCTTAATTCTACCTGACCTGATTTTTCTATTTCCTCTGATCCTTAACAGATATTTTTTCCTCCTTTCTCTGTGGAGCAGTAATAATTCATAAAGCTCCTTTCCTCTGAAGTGGTTAAAACGACACGCGAGATTTCTACTTTTGTTCTTGGTGTTTTTGTTTTGTGCAAGAGAGGCTTCACCTTTGCATGACCGGTTCCATCTCCATTTGCACTGTCAAACAGAGGCAGCTAGTTTTCAAAACAGCCTGGAATAAATATCATCATCATCATCTGCCTGGATGCCCTTGTGGCTGCGTTTCATTCCTAGATTGTTGCTGGGGAAGTCTCAAGCCTTGTCAGACAGAGAGCATGCTGCAGATGTATTTTCTTCTTACCGCAACCGTTGTTTAAACCCTTTTACTCCAGGTCTGAGTAACGGTCAGACAATATAAAATCAAAAATCTGACAAAGATGCCTAAACATCTTGGTGCATAATGTAGTCTTCCAGGTTCAATCCACACTTCATGTAAATATGAAGCTGTGTTGTATCTAAGCAACAGACCATGCTGCAGAGACTCGGGAGAGGAGATTGTGTTTGAGGCATTTCCACTCAGGCTTAGCTGCAGACTCAAGGGTTGATGAATGTGAGGAGGAGGTCCACCGAGAATCCCAGACACCCATGGATCAATGGCCAGGTAATTTATGACATCAGACCAGGGAGAGGAAGACTGCATCTATCTTTTCCCCCGGCGAGTGTCCCTCACAACTTAAAGCTCATTGTGGTGATTTAAAACCTCTGTAAGATACGTTACCCTTCACTTTGTTTCCACACAAAACAAACACTAGTATCATACACATAAGTTAGACATTACTTAGATAAAGATCCTAACTGTACCGAGCATGGCCACATTCACAGCACATTAAGTCTCACAGGTTTAAATAATCTTTGGCAGAGATGTGTTAGCTCAGGGCGGACACACACATGGCTGAAGAACTAACGAGGAAATGAAATCTGAACAGATTTACGTGTTTGACACAGCAAAGAAAAACATTAGCACTCACTCAACACTTCAAATTCATCTTACATGGCTTAATCAAAAAGACTTATACTTCTGTGGCTCCAAACTAAATTATTATGTTGTTGAGACTTACTTATCTTATCTTAGCTATATGAATATATAGCTATAATATATAATATAATGAACCAAAGTCTTACCTTAAATGGACAACAATCCACTCAAGGCTGGCTACACCTTCAAACTGACCTTCCATGTTTCTCTCTATGGCAAAAGTATACAACATAAGTTATCAATAATCAATCAGCATCACTGGCACATTTATTGTACACTGTGTTAGTTGACTCAACGTGGATTCACTAAAAACTGGGCAGAGTTGGAAAGTAACAAAGTATATTTACTTTACTTTACATGAGTATTTTTATTTTGTGCCGCTATTTCCACTCCACTACTGAATTCAGAGGAAAATATACTTTTTGATTCAATACATTTTTTGACAGTGGTAATTAATATTTACTTCACAGATATTGATCTTACACACAAAACATATAAGCTCTTAAAGTATAATAAAATGGTATATTATTAGAACAGTGTATATACAGCAGCTACAAGATTAACACTGGTTAATCAATAATTTGACATACTGAAAGGGGCATCCGTCATACACTTCCACTTTTGCTGATTTAAGTACATTATGCTGCTAATACTTCCACACTTTTACTAAGGACTCATGAAGGAGTATTTATACACTGTTATATTATTACTAGAATTGAAACAATCAATCAATTAGTCGATTAACTGATGATTAATTTTCATTATTTTAGTCATTTTGTTAAGCAAAAATGCTGCAAATTCTGTGGTCATGGCCTCTCAAGTGTGAATATTTGCTGCTTTGCTTAGCCTTCTATTATAATTAACTGTCTTTGGGTTTAGGACTGTTGGTTGGACAAAACAAGCAATCTGAAGATTGCCCACTTTGGGTTTGGGAAAATTGTGATGTACATTTATTGCTTTCTTCTGACAATTTATACGCGAAACGAACAATCGAGACAAGAATCAACAGGTTAATTGATAATAACAAAGAACCTTTAGTTGCAGCCCTAATCGCTACTAGTAGGATCTAATTATATCTTCCTCCACTGGTACACAGAAGTCTTTGAAATGTCCTCTAAAATTATTACAGTAAAAAACCTAAAGGCCAAAAGCTGAAAGCATTGTTAGTGCCGGATGTTTGTCAGTCCTTTGTTTAAGGAGGCTATCAGGTACACATGGAGCTCTGTGCTCTTGATGGCTGCGATTACCTCCAAGGTGATTAATGCCATTAACATGGAGAACAGCCTGTTAATTACCCAACTGGCTCTGGGGCCGAGCTCAGCCCGCTTTAATCACCATACCCACGGCTTGGATAAACAATCATTCAATCATCACGCAGCTTTGCTGCGACACACAATACAGCAATCAGCCAATTTACAGATTAAGTGACTGAACGGGTGGCTACTATGAGATGCAGTTTACATCCGCTGAGTGGTGCGCATGACAGTGGAGAGCTTTCCAATGGGCACTCAACCAGAGTGAATGCAATATGAAACCACAGCAATACATTTGTAAATGTGCTGTACAGTTTGATTTCATGTGAAGCTGCCTGAAAGACAAACACACTGGGAATAGTCAACAACTCATGTTTGCACACTCTGCGCATTCTGATAATGTCCTATTTGCACAGAACACTTACATATCAGTGACAGCAGCCGATGTGTACATATGCCAACAGACATCATAACATTTCTATTGTAGCCGATGTAGATTGATGTTTTTCATACAATGATCAAGGAAAATATTAGTTTTCAATTGGCTGGCAGGTCAACATTCCTCAAACAAAGATTACTGTAATAGTTTGAACATTGTTTTTCCATTATTTTCATATACCAGGATCAGGGCCGGGTATTGAACCTAGATACTGTTTTTGTAGAGACTGGAATGTGTCCGTATCAGCTTTGTAATCAGTTTTAGTTATTCTTTGATCAGATAGTTGCTGATTTCAATCCAAACTTTGCCAATTCTAGACTATTCTATTTAGGCAGTTCTTATACGACAGACACTGTTTGAGAACTTTGGCTTTATTTGTCAAAAATAAAAAGGGTTTTATAGAAAAAACTATTTAATATTCCTCAAAGTAAGGTTATGACAAAGGTATTGTTCTCTAACCTGCATACATTCATTCTATAAATACCTACAGTTTGATAAAGTCTATTTCATCATATTCTAAAATACATAATGAATGTATAACATAGTATTCTGCAATCTAAAGAGACCAATTAATAGTATTTGTGAGCTTGTTATTTTGACAGAACAAGTGCTTAGTGCACTAAAAAGTGATGAGACCTGTGTCAGAACAAATGAGTCACACTTAGCTGGTCACGACCCAGTAATTAGGGCCCATATTGAGGGGGTGCGATTCTTTTTTGGGTGGATTCCCTCGACAAACACGTCTACAGTCTGGCCTAAATGAAGCAACTATGTTTTCACTATTAGGCATGACAGCTTAAGGTCAGTGAATACTGTCCTCTGTCACATTGTATCACATTGTCACAACTTTCTTTTGGCACTCGTCACCCTCTGCAGCCACAGTCAACAACACTTTGTACTGGGAGCATACTTCCTGTTTATACTTCCCCTGCAAATTACATTGGAAAGCTTGTTGGCAGTGTCCCTCGCAATTAATCACTGTTGAGATAAAAGCACTGTCACAGTGGAAAGAAAAAGAGTAAAAGCTTAAGAGGGGGAGGCATGGGAGGGGGATGTGTATGTATTTGTGTATTTATGAGCCTTATGCAAAGATGTAGAGGGAGTATTGGTTGTGAAAACCTCTCATCTTCATGACAGTTAATTATGCATTGACATTGCTCCTTCTACATTATCTGAAGAAACGGTCATAAATTACTCGCACCTGTCTCTATGATCTTCTCTGCACCATTCCTGGTGAAATTGAATTAACTTCTCACATACAGTATCTGTGACCCAACTGTCCTGCCTGCTCCCAGGTAGACTAGAGCTAAATCTGAGACATCAAATAGCAGACAGCAAAATGGCTTAACTCTTATCTTTTTTTAAAAGACCGTCAGTGAGTGAAAAACAGAGTGAGAAGTCTGGAAGAGAAAGAGATACAAAGAGCCTTGTCAGACGGATACAGCAGCGGTGGAGAGCAAGGCAGGATCAAACGTCCAGTCTCTACCGGTAATCCTCCTCGAGAGGAGATGGAGGGGAGGTGGGAGATGGAGGCAGGAGGGGGAGAATGGAGGAGGAGAGGAGAGGCTGGTTGCTGTGCCACAGAAAGCAAATGTTACTGGCTTTTTCATCCAGCAGGCGAGGCGACGCCAGCCCCTCCACAGCTCTCCAGACAGTCTGGCACACGGGCCACAGGAGGAAACCTTTGGAAAGATCAGAGCCCCCAGCCTCAAGCATGGAAAGAGTATGTGTATTTTCTGCATTTGTGTGTGAGAGAGAGTGTGTGTGTGTGCGTGCCCATATGTAGCCGCTTATGTCTTTCAGATGTGACGCTGTGCTTCTTCGATACTTGGAGGTTTTAGCCCATCCTTCTTTTTATACCTCAAAAATAAGAACATGTGTACTGTATTTAAATATTCAACAGATATGTCCCATACTGTATCATCAGGCAGTGCTTCATATAAAACACTATTAAACATTCAACATTAGCTCTAAAAATATATCAGGAATCCTTATTTTCCTGCCAAGTGTTCACGGCACATTAAGAGACTACAGATGAATATTTATGGTCACATAGCCTTAACAGCAAATGAGTAAGTAATGTTAACAATGTCTGTGCAGGTAAAATACTGCCTCAGTTAAAAATACATGGATTATTGAAGAATAAAAACAGAAGAAGCTGCTATGATTCTCACCAAGGGAAAAGTACAGTCCCTCCAGTAATATATTCATTATATAATAATTGTGAAATCTTACTTTTTTATTTGTATTTTTAGTTCCCCTGTAATTACTCCACAAAAATGATCACACTGCAATAATGCTTGCCAACCCCCAAATTTAGCTGGTTTCTTTAGCAGGAATTTGTTTTCTCAGGCAAGCTTCTTAAGTATTCCTCTAACCAAGCTTTGACCAAGTCACCAAAACTGAACCATTTTAAATTTATAACTAAATCTGACCATTTTTTTATGGAGCGTGTTGCCATCTCTCTCCATCATGATGAGAATAAGGTTATCTTAGAAGACTGAATTAGGGGGAAAACACTAGCAGAAGAGCATTCGACTTTCCGAGCAGCTAACTACACAGGCTAGCAGCTACCAACACAAATACCCGCCAACAGGGCATTCTCAAGATACTAAGAAATCAAATCCATTCATTTTTTTCTGTCTGGAACTTATTACATATTGTGGTTAAATATTGGTAAAAAGATGTTGTGTTTATGGCTGACTTGCCATTTCAACATATTGCCACAACTGATTGCAAAAAAACACACAATTTGGTTGCAAATTCAAGCGAAATTTCCTAGAGAATGTTCTGCAAATTCATTCATGTTCATCCTCAGTAATCACAAAAAAAAACCCTCCACGATGACTGAGCCATGAGAGTAACGTGGGCGACAACTTGAAGGATCAGTGAAAGAGCAACACAGCCAATCATCAACAGCTAAGTGATGCTATGAGCTATGGTTTCAGGAGCATCCCAGAAGGCAGAGGTGAGAAAATCTAGGAGGCAGAAGCATAAAACCAGCTCTCTCTTGTCCATCTCCCACGCAGTTGGACACCGCCTGCAGCACCCCTTTAAAAATAGGCAGGAGAGAAAAAGCTGTCATTCTGGATTTAGCCTACTTTCCAACATGCCCATTAATTTCAAAGCAGATGGCAAAAAAAAAGGAGTGGGTTGGAGGGAGGGGCATCTACTAAGCTGCTGAATAAGAGTGGAGAGCTTCAGATGGAAGAGGCAGCGCAGAAGCGGATGGCAAAAAAAAAAGCTGATTATTTGGAGGAGTTTATTGCTATTAAAAGTTGGCAGCTCAGGTAAGCAGCATCAAAGGATGACACTGTGTGAAGCAAGGAGGTATTACTCTGCCCAAGCTTTTATCGATCTGTGTATCCACACTTCCCTTGTAGGCACTTATCATCTAAGCCTGTCTGGGGGACTTATGAGGTGAGAGGTCCAAGCATAAATCAAAGATATTTTCTGAAATGAAATAAAAAGAGGCAGAGATGGAGAAATAAGCCTAAGGATAGATACATCTCTATAGTGTGATGTAAACATTCCCTGCAGACCAAGAGAAATTGCCCGCAGTAAACAGTGCTGCCATAAAGACCTTACAACCCCACACAGTGCTGATAAAGCTGTTCCTATAAGCTGGGAGCAACTCAACTGCAATCAGTCTATGTGCAATTAATTAACACGCAAGCCCATTGCGAGTTTAGCTAATGCACAGTAAGTTTGGTAAATCATATCACAAACAAGACGTCCTCAAGGACAATCATTAATCACGAGATCAGCCATCATGACGAGCGTCCTTGAGGCATTTTTGTATGCCTAGAATTACAGGCTTACCAGCTCCTCTAAAGGTTTCCATATCGTGGTATCATCACTAACACCTATATTTCCTCGTGTATTCGTTTTTGAAAACTGCTCAAGCGTGTCGGCTTTTACTGTCACACTGCTGAGAGATGATGTGTCTGAGTAAGAGGGAAGGGTGAGGAGAAAGAGGAGGCGAGGGCAGAGGTGGAGGAGGAGGTCTGTTTGTCTCTAGGAGGACCAACGGAGCTGAGTGAACTCCCCTCTCGAACTAATCGAACAAGCCTGTGACATGACGTCACCATCTCCTACGCCAGGACACCAGTCATCCTCATTAAAGAGGAGAAAACCAGCTGACTGAGGCAGGAAGCCAACAGGCAGTAAATGAAGCCATGTTTGTAAAATGCAGCGCCAAAATATATTGTGTGCACTCACATCAACCTGCAGCTACGGTCAGAAGGGCGGCATCCAGATTAGATAAGGCCCGCGTTCAGGCCCCTTTGTTCTCGAGCAAAATACCTAAAAAGGAGCAGATCGGCTTAAACTATTTTTAAAACCTGATATTCACCCTCATCTTTGTTTTGAGCCCTAGCTATAGATGACCCTGACCCTGAACTTCGAGCAAGGCTGCAGAGTATTCCTCTACGAAGATCAATAAAACATTACCATGTGCGTCACCCTCTCCACATACACACACACAAGCACACAATAAATACACCTCAGGTTTGTTCCAGCAAGAAACTGCAGCTTTGTCTTTGCCAAAACAAAGCAGCACAACATCAACACATGATCAGAAAAAAAGGAAAAATCTGATGCAAAGCAACATTGTTATTCAAGCTGTGACAGATGGAAGCTGGTGTGAATACACCACACTGGAACAATCATTTCTATCAGCCCTGTGTACACATTAGGTGGCACATGACCGGCCAAGACTGTAGCTGGTTGCTGCGAGCAGATGCGGGGAGAGGTAATTATTTGGATTCTGTTGTGAGAGAGTGGGAGTGTTGAGAGTCTAACACTATTTGGACATGGATCTGGTCCACTCTATTACATGCAGGGGAGCTGGCAGACTAATGGAATATTTGATCAGCACAGACGCACAACCGCTCAAACACTGTGGGGCTAATATCTGGATGTCGGACAAGTCAACTGTCATCTTTTTTTATTCAAGTGACTTGGGACACAGAAGAGAAAAAAAACAAACCTAACAGAGTATACAACACGCATGATAAAATACTTTTCCCCAGGTCAGATTCTCAGCACAGGCCTAATAAGAAGCAAGCTTGCTGCATTTGAGTAGTCATCTATGACTATGGGGACCATCTTCAAAACCAAGGGGAGTGCTTTAAAAACAGTGGACTGGAAAGAGTTAGTTAAGTTGTTTCTGACTCTTTCCTGCAGATATGTGAAATGCTGACAGCTGTCCAAAAACATCAGAACTGTGCACTTGGCTCCTGAGCTGTTCAAAGTTTGTTTGCCTCCAATCACACATACATCATCTGAGGTCCACTCATTGCAACTAGGGGTGGTAATATGGTTGAAATCTATATCTCAGCGTTAGTCAGAAGATTTCTGACAGCAATATATATTCAAGATGATGAATTAATCCAAAAGAACCTATAAAATAAATACATTTATGTCCACAACAGTGACCTATGCTCCACTGTCATGCCTTAAAAGTCTTCACACACAACCTTCAATAATTTATTTTGTTAGTTTTTAAATTACAGATACCTTAGAATCATTAAAAACGGAATGTTGTAAAAACCGAAAAAAAAAATAGCCCTAATTCTGACACACTGATGTGCACACAGACACACTGACACAGGTAATATGATGCAATCCAAATTTTTCAGTATTTAACCAAGACTTTTATCTATCCATAACCTTAACCAAGTACTTTCCATTGCACAAACGTGAAGAGAAAAACATTAATTATGTCGCCAGGAGCAAATATAGAAGGAGAAGTACATATTGCAGGTACGTTCAGTAACATTTTTAGAAGTCAGGGTTAAACAAACAGGTGTCCTTTTTGCCACATCAAAATGCCAAATGGTAAACATATTGTGCACATATATCTTAAAGGAGTCAATGAAAACAACCACGTTTGAATTTTGGCTCCATGCATTACAGTATCTTGCTTTGATCAAACTAAAACTTTACTTGTACAGCTGATTATTTCCCTGGGCTGGCTGCCCAAACATTCAACACTTTCTTTACTGCCTTGCATGCGTGTATGTCTTTGCGTGTTTTGTCTGCCTTTGTTGCAAGCGTGTATGTGCATGCACATCCGTGCAGACGTACAGTATGTGTGTCAGTTCTGATGTGATTGAGATAACATGAGACAAACAGTCCAGTTAGCCTTATCGAAGAAGTTATCGCGCTGACTAAGAGAAAATATATACAGGCAAATAAACCCCAGATACTATCTCAATATAGCTAAACACTACACTTACACAAACGTTTATCCCCTCTACACACACAGCGCAGACACAGCCCTCAAGGCAACTCCATTCTTTAATGACTCAATAGAATGGTCGATATAGCATGCACATGTATACTCAGGTGAGCTGAGCTGGCATGCTGAACACAGAGCTTGGTTTATGGCTCTCACTGTGACAGTTAATGGGGCGAAACCTGAGACTGAAATGTTGAGCAGTGTATGTACAATGTTTTGTGTAAATATATGAAAAAAGCGGGGGCTGCAACAGAGACGAATATCCAAATCTGGAGCCTGAGATTCTGTATGTTTTCCCAAATAAAAGCACAGTACCAGGCAGCAACACGCCTCTGACAAAAGTAGTGCGACTAAAACACAAGTGAAAACTATAAACTGTCTCCTAAACAGCAGCAGGTAGATGCTGCATCCAGAGGAAGATCCTTTGTTTCAGATGTAGCCTACGTGTCTACATAAAAAGAGCGCATGCACCACACCGCACAAAGAAAGCTATTTATAAAGAATGTGCCATGAGAATGTGCATACCTTCAAGCATGCTTTGCACTAGACTTTTCCAATACGTGCAATACTGAAAGAAAGGGCCATTTTTCTTTCTTTTATAGTCAGCTTTAGATTGCTTTCAACCCATCCTGTTATCACTATTACCAGCAGCTATGTCTTTGAACTATGTTAGCTTCCAACATTACTGAGCTAACAACATGACACAAGAATTCTTTGAGATGCCTCATTATTCCTGTGAAGGCAGCCCTGATTTTCATGCATCGTCCCCACATCAGAATGGCAGGTTGAAATCCAGCAAAGTGGTTCAGCAAATCATGATGGTGATAAGGCGTATAACAGTAAAATTATGCATATGCGCGACCATCAAACTACTGGACATGCATATTTATATTTTGTGCATACTGTCCAAAATCCAAACTGACTTTTAAGCAGCTGGCCTCAGGTTGGTGGCAAACATGGATTTCCTGGCAAAAGTGAAATCCTTTACATACCTTAGGGTGTTATACACAAGTTTACAAGTGAGGTGCCATCGCAGTAATGGCACTGCAAAGCTCGTATCTGGACTTCTGTGAAAGACAGACGGTCATCTCCACACTGGCTTAGCATAACAGCAGGAGAACAGCTATTTACTGATAAAGTAATAAGAGTCCCCCGTTACAACAGGCTTTTCTCTCCAGGAGGCTAATGATAATTAGACATATACTACTGTCCCTCCATCCATCACATGGCAGGGAGTGAGACACTGAGCCCTCTACTTTATGAGTTTGTCCTCTTTTCTTAAGACACACACAAACACAAAATCTTATAAAGTGATTTTGGTGGTTATAGTGTGTGTTGAGGGAGAGCAGGAGGCGGATTATGTTTGGATCAAGGCAACAAATTTTGATGATTACACTCCTACAGCGATCCTGGGACTCGGCTGCTGATGTGCACCATAAAAAAATATACATCCAGTGTAACGTCTTTTGATGGCGGAGGCTTAATGTTTTCTATGGATTTATGCTGAACTCTGAAGTCTATCCTGCCGACCTTTCTTTTTCTCTGCAAGTAAAACTCCAATCATCAAATGTGCAAGCAGCATTCATTAACATATAACAACTAGCACTTCAAACTAACATTCCCCATGTTTTTTTGGTTTTTTTACTAAGTCTTGTAAATTCCTATGCTGATGCTAATTACAAATGAGGTCTATCCATCTAGTGACAGTCAGATAACACGTTTTCGCCGCAGCAGCCACAGTCATTATTCCGCTCAGTGTTGCGCTATCATCCAAAAGGCATCACTCACAGGAGTCCCGACGTTCACTAGCAAATTAACTACCTGATGAACCCTCAATCACCAGACGAGCTCATGCAGCTGTCATATAAACGAACCACAATTCTGCTCGCCTTTTCTTTTTTTTTCTGCCCGGGATCAATAGGTGGAAATAATGGATGCATTAACTTTGATTTTGTTCCATTTTTTGGAGCACAGACAAGGTTCATTACACTTCCAATAACAGATAGTTAAATGGATTTTATTGCAGTTAATTAAGTACATTTGTAAGGTTTTAATTGTTGGAATATTGGCAGGAGGGAACAAAAATCTGGGGAAATATGAAGAAAAACAAAAGATGTGATTGTTCATATTCCTCACCATCGCCCACTAGGGTTGTTGTTGTTTCATATTGCGCAATTTGACATGCAACTCCAGGGCACAATGCCTATTGAGTGCAAGCATATTACAAAACAGCATGGTGGCACAGCATTTACTGAGGAAATTACACATTATACCGCTGTGTCCCATAAGAAATTTTTTCAATTACACTTTCATTGCATTTGTTGATGCGAGTTTGCCTGAAAATGAATCTCAGTGGCTGTTGAGAATAGATCATTAGCAGATGGAAAGAAAGAGGATGGAAAAAAATGCACAGATGGAGGTCAAGCATCTTTATTTTGATGCCGACTTATAAAATGTGACCGGCGTAGAGAGATTCACAGCGTGGTGAGAGATGTGGAAGAATAAGTCAAGCATACACTTACAGAAGGGGCTAGAGGATGATAAGGAAAGATGGAGGGAAATAAATGGGTGGAGGGGGTCTAAATGATGAAGTTTGCTCTGTGTGACAAGCCGTGGACCTCCTGTTCTCAGTACTTCATGGCAACATGCTCTTAACTATGAACTGGATCTGCACCGGCATGAGCATATTAACCAGCTCTCAGGGCTTCAGGAAAGAATCACTGAATTATTAGCTTTATGCATTTAAGTAAGCCAGTGGAACCAATATGCACTTGGAAAACTTTCAAAAGTTTTAAAGTTTTAATGTTTAATTAGACTTCATTGGAGAAGACGTAGGAGATGTAGGTCAAAATAAAGCAGCTGGTTTGGACATTAACCTGACAGAAGAGTGATAAAGCTGGAGGTTGTAGCTGACAGGACTGTATGTTTGTGATTTCACCAGAAAAACACAACTTGAGAAATCCTTCATTATTAACATTTAAGTGTTAACACGATTTATTACCTGTACGGTTCATACAGGGGGAAAAAACAAACAGCTGTCTCCAGTTACTTGTTTGTGCTTAAAAAGGCATCACAACAACAACAACAAATAAAACAACAACCTGAACCAGAGAAAAAAAGAACAATTGTTTGGCGCACGTACAAAGGGAAACAAACACAATACCTTAGCAAGTTTTTCCTCATTACCATACTTCTATATTTGGCCAGTGTATTCATGCTACTGATTTTGAGCTGCATGAGTTTACAGCTAAACTAAGTTTTTAAGTAACACAGTTTAGCTGTAAACTCATGTGTCAAGTTTTTAAGTAACACTGGATGATTATAGTCCCTCCGTATTTTGGTGGTAGTTAGAAAGCTTGATGCTAAGTTTTGTGCTATATTCCAGGTAAATAGTCACCTTTTAAGCTAACGTTAATGCGCGCTAGCTCTGTTAAGCTAATAAATTTGAGCTGCGTTATCCTACAGCATAAGTTAAGATAATGTTTAAAAGCTAATGCTAGTTTAGCTTATGTTGGCTAACAATAGCCCCTTCAAGGTTACGGGTACAGTATTTATGTTATCAGCTAACACAAGCTAACGTTTTAAGATAACATTTTATACCTAGCTACCACCAAAATTACTTCATAACTTGATTAGCCTACCACTATTGCACTACTTACTATTCATTGCACTGCTGTTCTGCCCAGCCCAATTCATTATTGTACATATCCATCAGTATACTTCTGTTTATAGTAACGCCATCTGTATATAATGTCCATCGTACCACTTGTAAAATATTTTCATATTATTGCTCTATCCTGCATTTATGCACATAATTTATATGCTGCACTTGCTTAATGCACTACTGGTTAGACTGAAACTGCATTTCGTTGCCTTGTACATGTGTAAGGACAATAAAGTTGAATCTAATCTAATCGAAAACTATTGTCATCCATACAATCACACTGCAATGAAGCAACATGCGTTGTGTACGTGATGGAGCTGTGAAGTGTTTTTAGTTTGGTTAGCAGGACAGTAGCCCCATTTGTGACCTAGGTATTCAGTAAGTGTTACCGGCGCATACCTTAGGGAAAAGTCAAAATGTTTTGGTTTTTTTTCCAGCAGTGAATCTTCTAAGTTTTATGATCTCATAGATGTCTACTTTCTCCCCTGAGTGATAAAATATTTTCCCAGGTGAAACTGTTTAAATCCACAAGCTGCGCCACTAAGCTCTGATATTTTTCCTTGCTGGAACATACGCTAAGTTCTCTGTGCAGGCCGGGGCAGTGGCAGGTGAAGTCTGTGAAATATTAAATTTAAACACTGGTTTCATCTCAGGTAAACAATGTATCATACCGGGCAAGTATGATATATATATTGAAAATATTGTGACGGTACAACCCGCTGCTGGATTGCAGGTTAAAAAAAATGGGCAATGTGACCAAATCACATACAGGAGTGCTGAGGTTACAAATGGGGCTAGCAGGACAGTAGGGGCCATTTTCGGTTAGGTCACTGGTTAGGGCTTTTTAAAATCAGATTGCTGGGAGGAATATCATGCTGTAAAGCTATTGGATGTGACTGCTTATAGATAAAAACACAGGAATTATACTTTATAGTCCACAGCCTGAATTTGTTTGTTTGAAAAATTGAAAAATCCAACAGACTGAGATGTTTACAAGATTTCCAAAAGATGGGGACAGATGGGGGCAGCACTGTTCAGAGTTTACCTGGTACAGCAACATGTAGGCCAGTTGTTAAGATCCCACACTGCCAGAACTTTGATTGTCATCAAGTCTGTCTCAGTGTTTTTAATCATGTTTTTTTTAAACTATAATGTCATTATGTATCATGACTGCATATGGATGCATAGTGCTATGGTGACAAAATGTTCCATGGTACTTGGTAAGTTTTTTAAAAACTTTCAGGGACTGACCAACAAACCAACATAATCAACTTTTATTGCTGCTGATCACAACTGAATGTGCAAAATTCGACTGGGCAACCTGAGGAATGATTACCTTGGCACACTCCAACTGTTTACTCTATGAGCAATATACTGTGTTCCTGAGTGCCGTTGATGTAGCGACCCAGACAGACTGAAATCGGCCAATTTGCTAGGATTTCAGGGTATACCCAGCACTTAAGCCTTGGCTGAACTGTGCATTGTACTGTGAATGTGGGTGTTTGTCGGAGGTTAAGAAATGTTGCAGTAAATCCATTCTGCTCTCTCTCTTCTTGTGGCTCCTGCCCAGATATCTGGATGATGCCAAGCTTTAACTAACAGGCTCTCTGTGCTATCAGCCCTAGTTATCAGCCCGTCACACTGTATGGGGAAGATAAATCTAGGCAATTAAAATTTAAATTGCCGTGTGCATTGCCGTGACTTCCTTCTTTCCGTGTGTAGCCACATCTCTCTTTGGCACCTGGCTGGACTGCTTCAGTCTCATGTCAGAGGCAAAAAGAAAGGCGTGCAGCCAGGGATGGAGAACATGCTGGTCAAACACAGATACATCTCACTTCTTGGAGAACCTTAGTGCTTTACCCCAAAGCATGATTTCCTTCTACTTAAACCATTACTTCTACTCTGCTGGTAGTTTGTTAAGTGCTTGTGTTTTCCACCCAAATGTCTATGTCTGCTTTTTTTAAATAAGAGGTAGTATGATGAGAAGGTTATCAAACTGAATCTGCAGATAAAATGAGATTTTCTGGCTGGAGAAAGTTAATGCATGGCTAGTGTCTAGTGAAATGATTAGTATATGAAATGGTCAATTGTCACCAAGCAAAAATGGCATTTTTTCATTGGGTTCAGCTTCTCAAATTTTAGAATTTGTCGCTTTCCTGTTTTATCTTAAATTTTAGAATTTGTTGCTTTCCTGTTTTATATCGTGATAAACTGAATATCCTTGGGGTTTGGACCAATCCTCTCATTCCTTCCTTTTCCCAACATCACCAGTCTCCTATAACCAATTTTAGATCAAAGATGCTCTGGGGGCGAGGAGAGTTTGTACAATTCACACCAGACAGCTTTTACACAGAATTCCCTAGAGGCTCTTCAGTCAACCCAATGGAACAGTTTCCCCAAATGGTCAAAGCCAGCAGCCAGTTCTCGTTTGGCTACAGAAACACTGAGGGGGGTAAAAGGGTGAAAATAGCAATCACATGTAGGGTAATTCAGTACCTGAGGTAACATCAGTGCAACACCTTTCCCCATGCTGCGTCGGACTACATCACAGGATTGGAGAGGTGACCAGGAGACAGGGGGAGAGTGATAGAGGCAGGAAGGCCTTTGACAACCTGGAAAACAGCTCCATGTGACAAGGGCTCCGTAGTGGTTCTTGTATAAATGACAGGGTGAATCTACCCCAAACGTGTTCCTCAAAAAGGGGATATGAGTAAAGATGACAGGATAGGGCAGTGTTGTGCAAGTTCAGTTCACACACATTAAAATGAACTAGTTCACGTACATAGTTCACAACTTAGAACTTTGAACTAAGATTACAGTAGCCAAAAATTACGTAGTTCATGTTCATTCAAACAAAATTCTTCAAACGAATGAAGTGCTGCAACTAACGATTATTTCATTATCGATTAATCTGCCGATTATTTCCTCAATTAATCGTTTTGTCAATAAAACGTCAGAAAATTGTGAACTTTTCTTAAAGCCGAAGGTGATGTAGATCATCTTCAGCTTGTTTTTTCAGACCAACAGTCCAAAATCCCAAAATATTTGGATAACTATCATATATAACAAAGAAAAGCAGCAAAGCCCCACATTTGAGCAGCTGGAACCAGTAAATGTTTGGAATTTTTAGAAATTACTAAAACAATTAATCAATTATTAAAATAGTTGCCGATTCACTTTCTTCATTCTTAATTTCTTAATTTGTCAATTGGCTAATTAATGAATCCACTAATCATTTAAGTTCTAATCAAATGATTAGCATTTTGGCCTTTGATTAATTTTCTATATATCGTCCAGTCATTTCAGCATTGTCAAAGTCAGTAATTGGGAAATCCAGCCAAACCTCACCTGTCATTTCTGGCTGAGTAATACAAGGTGGAGGTTGAGCACAACAGAGATTCTCAACTCTTTCACATTATCGTTCCTCCTGCTGGCTGAAGCAGCTGTGTCTCTATTCAACTCGTTGATCAATAGCAATAGATCTAACCCTAGAGCCGCTTTCACTGTTATCAGTGCACATATTGACAGGGTGGTGGATCAGCATCAGCAACCAATTCAGGCCTAAGAGTCAACATTATTAAACGGCTAAGGATAATGAACATGTGTTTTTTTTTCTGTTTTTGTGAGGGTGTTAAAGTTACTAAATAAAAAGTAACTGAATAAATTGATTTAAGCAAACTTTAATGGGTTTGAATCAGCCATTTTTAGCCAGTCTGCTCTCAAATCGACCATTCGGTCCTTGCAAATAGGTTTTGGACAAAGAATAAAACCGAATCAGATACAGCAGCATTTAAAGAACCCACACTCATCTCTCACACACACACACACACACACACACACACACACACACAGACACACACAAACTGCCTCAAAGCCTCGGGCAAGGCGAAGCTGCTCGCTGAATTTTCATGCGCCTGTTTACTTTAACTGCTTCCCCATCATCGCTTAGACAATCTTTGATCTTTGATCCATGACAATGGTTTGGCCTTTCCCTGTGCCTCCTCCTCCTTGTCCCTTTGCACTGTACCCATCCATGTGGACTAACAACAGTAACACTACCAGCAATCAGTAAATCCAACACAATACCATTGCTGTGTCCAGATAATGCAAATGACCAGATAAGCATTAGAGTGATAACCTCACACACACACACACACACATGCAGGATCTTAAAGATGCAAAGTGCCTGGCAGCAGGACAACACTGGGCCGTGCGAGGCCTCTATGAGGCAGTAGATATGAAGATGATTAAGACTCAGAGGTGCGGTGGAGTGCTGTGATAATAGAAGAGCTTTTCCATCTGCTGGAGGAAAGGCCGAGAGCAGCAGAGACCACGTCCAGGAAGAACAAGCATATGCAAAACACTGAGAGTCAAAGACACCGAATGGAAACACGAGGATCGGAAAAAAGACATCCCTCATTTCTCACACAGGGCTTTGGCTTTGTGATAAATCCCCATCCACTTTGCAACAATCCATCTTGCTAATGGTGCCACTCTCTTATCCAAACTGCTATGTAAATATCATCCGTTATAGCCCACAGGCAAGGAGTGCCAACAAAGTGTTTGTACCATACGTGTGTTACTATGGGGGTACGTGTGTGCCTGTGTGCCTGTGTGTGCGTGTGTGTGTGTGTGTGTGTGTGTTTGTGTCATTGTTCGCACAATAAAGCAGAGCGAATGGTTTCATAAAGGCCAATGTGGTTCAAATAGTTTCCAGCTGATATGGTTTATAGGCCCAAATGATCATACCTGCATTATTGTTAATATACAGTAAAGCGCATATCATCTGAAATGCCCTGGAGGAAAATAAATCACACCTGAAAAACCCTTTCAGTGTATATTTCCGTCTGTCTGGGTTTTTTTTGAGGGGTCTCTGCAGTCCACAACACACCAAGTTGCTAATCAGCGATTGACTGAATGCTAATTGCAAGCACAGTGTGTGTTGTTGTCACGGTGATGGTTGCGGGAGCTGGAGCAGCCCTCTCTAGGCGTGACTGCCTATGTGGTAACCTCAATTTAAACACGCAGAACTGCCAGCGTGAACTCCCTGATCTCATCACAGAGGACAAAACACAAGAATTGAGTCCACTCGCTTGCCTTGTAGCTCTTTCAGGATTTTCCATCCCAGGCAGAACATATGACTGCAGGCGGATGTTTTTTTAATAAGAATCACATGAGGCTTTCAATCCCTAACTCTGTAATTGTGTGTGATGGCAAACGCAGAGCAAAGTTCATTATCATTAAAAACATGAAAAACATGAGAGCAGTTCCAGAGCGGCTAGTAACAGTGTCATCACTAAACACAAATGAAAATCCAGCCAGTGCCGATGACCTCAGCTGCAGAAGGGGTTTTCCCAGAGCAAGGAAGCAATGCAAACTTTTACAGGCATAACTCTAGTATACTAGCTACATTTGAATCTGTGAGTCACAGGCCTAGACGTGGAATCATTTATGAGGCTTCCTCTGGCTGTTGGGTTAACTCGGAGAGTTACACAGAGAAGGGAAAGACCTTTCTGCCCTATAAATAAACAGCGCTCTGTCCTGACTTCCTCTGCGCCCATGCAACAGGAGCATTACAAAGACCCGTCTGCAGCAGTGAAACTCACGGCTGAACCAATAAACTTACATAACGTTGGGGACAAGCATGCTTAATCATGCCTGAAAGTAAGATCTAAGAGCAAAGAAAAACATATGCTGGGCTGTTGTTAACAAGTAATAGGGCCAATATGTCCTCACCTCTAATAAAAAGTAAAAGGAACATGGCCTGGGTGCTATTTCACCAAACAAGTCCCATAAACTTCTGAAATATGAGGTCAGAGTATCATGACTAATATTACATATCAATGCTAAATTCTTCCTTATATATTTCCTTCAGATTGGGTAAAGGTTGAGATGTCACCTCATGATCAACAGAAAATACATACTTAGGGCTCATTATTTATAGTTTTTACCAATTTTCACTGAAAAATACCACCATTTTCTCAAAACTTTCTTGTGTTTCCTAATGCCAGAAGTGATTTTTGCTTGAACAATAACTCTAATTATTAGTCTATTCGCATAATTGTTGCAGGAATCCACTAATCGTTTCAGCTCTATTGCAGTTGACAATAGAAACTGGGAGAAAAAGCAAAAGAGATGCTGATAATACTGAAAATCACTCTTTCAAATAAAAGAATAAGAAATAAAAATAAAAAAAATCATCAATTGATGGTGAATGTTTGCACTGCAAATGATGTTTTTTTATTTGTTCAACATCCAACAATCCCAAATCTTGTTGTTCATCATCTTGTGTCTGCTTTAATCTGTTCATCTAAGCTTTGTAGCTGAAAACCACTCCTCGCCCTCTTTTTTTTTTCTTTTTACCAAACATCAAGTCCACATGCATCAACAGGACTTCTAATCTAATCTGTTAGTGCTTGTCCCAGAGGGGTTACATCGCAACTTCCTCCCAGCGGGGTCAACAGTCTCCTTGGTCACTCTGGGGGTCGTCCCTCCCGGATTCCAAGCCAGTGGTCCGGCACGTCAACCTCTGCAACCCAACAAAGCGGAAACCACCCCCTCACCCCTACCCAGCCTCCCTGTTCCTGATTATTTTAGCATTACATTAGAAGCCTGGCCATTAGACAGACAAGCTTGTTTTCTGCACACATCCATTAAAAGCTCGGCCTGCAGCGGTGAACGGGATCGGCAAGGAGGGACTAACAGCTTCTAGCATTAAATCAGAGCAGCCACTATGTCACACGGAGAGAGACACAACGTGGGACTCCATTAATTCATAGCTCACAATAGAATTAAGGGGCTTCTTAATATAAATGAAAGGATCTGAGGCTATGCATTTGTCTGTAAGGATCTGACTGTTATCCTTACCTGGAGTGAGGTTACACTGGGAACATTGATTATTACCAATATCTGTTTATCAGCTGATTATAGTTTTGCGACGCTGAAACTCGCTAATGTTTGGGATTTTTACTTGACAGATGACTCAAACAATTAATCGATTTTCAAAATTGTTGTGGATTCACTTTCGGTCGATCGCCTAATCATTTCAGCGCTGGTGTGTTACACCGCAGTCCATTTCATTCCCAGAAAACTTTCAGGCAGACACCATCATTAAAAGGCATCGTTGCAGGCCAAAAAACTGCCAGAATAGTTGTTTTAAGTTGTTAATGAATTTCCTTTTTGTTCTGGACATTTCTGACAGTATTGGGCAAGCTGCTGTGGCTGATGACCATGAGCAGACATTATGTAAGCTGGTGATTTGTTTTTGGATGTGATCAAGCATCCAAAAACCGAATAGGTATATTTGGTTTGGTTTTGAACACACGGACATTCCCCCGACATCTGGCCCTGAGAAGATAAATAACACTTTTGTAGGCTGAAGAAAACATCCGGTTGTCAGAATGAAGAGTGATAAAGTCGTTTTTTCACCAAACATTTGCTGTGGTCATAAAACTGATATCAGTAGAGAGGCAATCTGGGAAAGTTGAAAAACATATTTGCAATTTAACTTCCATGCTTCTATGCTTACTGGAAGTGAATATAAATTCGGCAGAAGTATCACACGAGAAAGTGAATGGACATATTTTAATACCACAGAAGAAAGCATTACCTTCCTTTCTGACACTTCACCCCTTAAACAAAACACACTATATGGGATTTTACTGTATATATTTCCAGAGGGAAAAACACATCTACTAACGCTGAGTCATCATCCACATTTAAATTATTCATTAAACCTCCAGCCAGATCCACCCGCTCAAGCTTTCTGATCAATTCCTCTGTGTAACAGTGCAGTGATCAGCCTGCTCACACGCTCCCTCTGTCCACCAGCAGCAACCAATCACCATGTTTGCTTTCGACCTGGAAACTATCCATCACAATCTGGAAACGTATGCAGATGCTTTTGAGAAGAATAGTCGGTAAATATGACTCGGCATACTGTTGAAAACGGCTTTTGTTAGAGAATGTGTGGTTTTAAAGCACCTAAGCAACTATTCCATCTTGCATTTACATCTTTTTTTCAGGTGCAGCTGATGGATGTGTTTTACTGAATAAATACTTCTGAAGTTGAAGGGGGAAAAAAACTTGCACAAAACTTGCTAGGCAAGGGGTTAAAAATATAACTGTGAACTTGTTAACTAGAGTTAAGATTTACAGATACAAGCTTGTGCGTGTGAATTTGCATACGTGCACAACTCTCTGTGCATGGCTGAGCACGTCAGAACCCTCCGCTGTTGATCTGTCGAACGTGTGTGCGCTCACTGTGTTGTCAGTCTGCGGCGCTAATCTAATTGGCCTGTTGGGGTGCTTTATGTGCTCTGTAATGAATGGCAAACACACAACACATCAGGGGGATGTCCTGAGGAGGATGTAAACGCCAACAGATGGCTTTAATATTTAGCAAATGAACAGTCAGATCTTTCACATGAGCACTCCGGATGGGCCAAATGAGTTAGAAATGCAAACTAGACAAACACCCCACGCTCTTTGATTTGATAAAGGCTACAGTTTGCCTTAAACAAAGCACAGAGGGAAACGTTAAGAGGAAGTAAGGGAAGAGGGTCCAACAATTTCCAAAACCAACAATCCATCACACTGTGCTTTCATGCCAGGTGTGCTTACTGTAGGTGTGAAAATTCTACTTGTTCATTACATAACTACGTCCGCCACAGTGCTTGCGACATTTTCATTATGCACCCCACCAACCATCAGGTGTCTGTACAAAGTTTGGAAGTTCATTTCATATTTTAAAGAACAAACAATGTCTCATAGAACATACTGTATGTTAGAACATTAACTGAATATAAATCATTAACTGCCAGACAGTAATCAATCAATAACCATTATGTGCATCTGCTGAAGCAGAAGCAGTAGCTGTACTGTCACTCTTCTTTTCCTGTTAAATTAAGCAGATGCACAAACCATGTCTTCTATTTTTTTCTCCTCAGTGATGCATGTCTGTGACAACTTCTATTTATAATTCCACTTTTTTGTTTGACAGACTACCTCTCGCCCCACCTTTGAGTTGGGGCGAGAGGTAGTCAAACATATACAACTTGGCTGTCCGACATGGTCAGAGTCACACTGTGCAGCTCGTTTGAAGTCTTGGGCGGGCTAGACAGAGTGAATACATCAATTTGTTGGGTTATTATTTATTTATTTTTTATTTTTTGCTGAGATCAGCACCCATTCCCCAATTTGAAAAGTCAAAACATTTTGCAAAAGCCATAACAAACACCCAAAATTCCTCGGAGTGTACTTGCAACGCTATAAGTTTGTTTGTAGTCAGCTGAACTCAAGGTCAATTTCAGTTAGATTTTGTTTCAAGGTGCGGTGTTATACCATACTAAGGTAAACCTGCCAGCCAATCAGAAAGAGTATTTTCTGTGGCCATGACATACAGTAATACTGTAATCAACAATAAACACTGTAATTTCATTGACAGTGATTCTTGCCACTATGCTTCATGCTCACAACACAACTGGCCAGTAAACCAGCAATTATGTGTTTGTATGTAGTCATTAATAAAGCTACAATCTGGTCTTAAAAGTATGCTTTCCTCACCGCAGACCATCCAATAACAAGTGAGTCTCATACAGCTGTAATGACAGTTGTAATTGCTGATACGCAAACCACAAACAGACCTAATGTTTTCAAGCTGTTAAATAATTTACGAAGCAGAAGCTGTAGTGAAGAGTGAAGTCATGCAGGAGACCACCTTCTAGTCCATTCCAGCTCAAACAACTGTTTGGGGACACTGCTGTCGAAAATACGCCACCATAGCTATCCGAAAGACGTTAGCTAAAAGTTTAAAGCTGCTTTGCCCTGGGGCATTGCAATAGAAGGTGCTGGTAAAATGGCATTAAAACAAAATAGCCAATTAATCAAGTGCATTGTTTAAGTCGGTATAAAACAAATGGCAGGGATTCCTGTGTTCCCATCACATTTTGTTGTCTAGCAAGCCATCCTATTGTTTTTCTCATTACTGCGCTCCCGTTTGTCCTGAGGCGTTAGGAACCTGTCATTATGTAGATGAGAAAATGGAAATGTCTTCTTTTTATTCTGCTGGTTTGATTGTGTTTCTGAAGACAAACTTCTGCGCAGGATCCTGTTTGTCCTCAGAACCTCATGGACTCAGTTTTAATTAGGAATAAGCGTTTCAAGGTTACAGCAGCTTTAAAGTGTTTGTGTTCCCACACTTCTCATTGTGTTTAATCCTCTGTATCTCAAGAAGGTGCAAAGTAGGGCAGATAATAATTTCTGTTGTCTCGTAAACCTTGATAAAAGTACACCTGTCACAAACAGACAATGCTGTAGAGTTGTTTGTTGCACTAAAGTCACTTCCACTGCTGCTATGTATTAAAGGATACTGTTTTGAAGCTATATTGTTTGTAATGGTGACTAAACAGTCAATGATACTGACACTTGAATCAAGGTAAAACAGGTAATTAACATTAGAGCACTGAATGATTACAAGGTGAAGGGTAAATGAAACATTTAACAAATTGTATTATTTTCATGTTTTAATCCAAGCCACTGATTCATCTATTTTTCTTTATCTGTCCATCAGCTAAGAACTATAAATCCACTGAATCTTCTAGAGTACTTTCAGATTTTAAAACTGTACATTTGGGAACATTTGTAAATGTTTCAAAATTCTCTCAGATGTCCTTAACCAGAGGTAATGTACAAGTACTCAAGTTAAATATTTCAGTAGTCTTTCCTCTACTGGCCAGCGATGGGAGACAGGCCTCCTCTAATTATTGGAGGAGGAAGCACAGACGACAGGAGTGTCAGCAGGGTGCTAAGGGTCGGAGGCCTTGAACATTCAGCTGTCAGGTTTCATGGAGTTCTTCCATGAGAAAGTTCCTTTTGTCGCTTGGAAAAGCTTGATTGTGCTGCACAATTGTGCTGTAAATTCTGTCTCTTTTTTTTAGTCTCTGAGATAAAAATAACCCCAACATGGATTCTTACACAGGAGAAAATCAGTTTAAAACTTAAAATTTCAGTAAATCAGTAAAAACTTTAAATTTTTACCCTTTTTTTTTGTTTTGGACTGCTACAGTTTACAGACAAGGTCCTCTTATGGAGAGAGCAGCTCAGAAAAGGCTTCCAGTAAGTGAAAGTGAAAAGGAAAATGGGGGAAAACAGAAATAAGCTGCCAAAATTAGGCAATATTGGTCATAGCAAGTAAATCTGTTATTTCAAGGCACATTTACTATTCATTCTACAACACAAAGCTGCACAATGAAATTAAAGTTGCAGCCCTCTTCACGCTACACACACAGAACACAACACAAATATCCTAAATCAGAATAGAATAAAAATAAAAACAATATATACTACTTACTTATATACATATATTATACAAAGGTGTAAAAGTGGTATGGTAATGTGCAAAACCAGCATAAAAGAAAGTTCAATGTTCCAAGTGCAGAGGACGAGGTGGAGTTGAAGCTGCTCTGTAGTCTGGTGGTACGACAGCGGATACTTCTGTATCGCTTGCCAGACAGCAGCAGGGTGACGAGGCTGTGGCTGAGACAGGTATTGTCTTTTAGCATCCTTTGGGCTCTGTGCAGGCACCTCACCTCTCCGATATCACTGATGCACGGTAGATGGGTACCAATGATGTTCTGAGTGGTTTTATTCACCCGCTGCAGAACCCTCCGGTCCTGCAACATACACATCCCGTGCCAGTTTGTGATATTTCCAGTCAGGATGCTTTGTATTGCTCCTCTGTAAACATTAACAGGTTGATTATGTCATGACCACAGAAAATACTCTTTCTGATTGGCTGGCAGGTTTACCGTAATATGTTATAACACAGCACCTTGAACAAAAATCTACCTGAAATTGACCTAATCATGAGTTCAACTGACTACATACAAACTTAGTATTCTAAGTACACTCAGAGGAATGTTGGGTGTTTGTTATGGCTTTTGCAATATTTGTTGACTTTTCAAATTGGGAAATGGGTGGTGGTCTCAGCAAAAAAACTAACAAAAAATACAAATTGATGTATTCACTCTGTCTACACCCTTCTACAGACTACAACCATGGTAGTGGCCCTGTGAGGCTGTACTTAGGCAGTTAATGCTAACACAGGCATGCTTACATGCTCACAATGACATGCTGATGTTAAGCAAGTATAATGTTTACCATGTTCACCATCTTAGTTTAGCGTATTAGCATGATAACATTTGCTAATTACCACAAGTACAGCTGATGGGAATATTATTGTTAGTTTTGCAGGTACTTGGTCCTGAACCTGCAACTGAAATGTATCCTCTTCAGAACACGAATGTCTGTACACAATTTCATGGCAATCCATCCAATAGTTGTTGAGATATTTCAGTTTGGACCAAAGTGGTGGACCGACCAACTGACATAAGGACCAACATTGCCATCCCTTGAACCATGCCGCTAGCATGGCTAAAAACAGGTTCTCGCAAAATAAAGCTTTGACTGGTGTATCCTCTGATTGCTAGCGCTCGACCTGCGAGCAGCAAGCTGTTGAAAAAAAACACACACACAAAAAAAAATCTAATGTGGCTCAAGAACACCACAGTACTATTTGTGGAGAGGAGACAACAGCTCAAGGCTGTTAAAACGGCACATGACACGATTTCCAGTATGTTGATAATGCCATTATTTACATGGACAAGTGGTCCAGACATGTAAATTAACTCTTATGCAAAAGAGCTTAAGATGCACCAGAGCATTGAGATGTTCTAACTGTCATAAATAAAGAATAATCAACTAATCAACCATATCCTTATTAGTAAAGATCATGAACCACATGCATGTTGGTCTTCCTTTACAAAATTCAAAGAAAATAACATGTTTCAGTTCTGATGGGAGTAGTGGACTGTAGAAGTCAACTATTTTGTTTCCCCCAAACAACACAGGAGCATGGCTGACAGACCAAAGCCCAAAGCAGATGTGTAGTTATCAATCAAACCAATGTTCATCAATGCTAAAAGGTTGTCTCCATGATTACACAAATTAAATTCCAGCAGGAGAAAATACATCAGTTCTGCCAGTCAAAGAGCCAATCATCAGTGCCATTCAGCTGTCTGGTTAGAAGTAAGCTTATGTAGGCCAGCGAGGCCTGTAAATCTCCCAATAATCATCACTCGTGCTGACATTTAAAGATAATTAAATATCTAAGAGATGCAATATATATATGTGTGAACTGCCTCTAAACCAACACGATGTGTGGATGGGAGCACACCTCTAATGGGATACATCATCATATGCTATCAAGCTGTCCTTGCATGGGAATGTAATGTTATGTAAAAGTAAAGTTAAAACACTAACCTAGTTTTCTCTTGGAAAACCCTGAGTACTTTAACATCATTCCATGTCTTTCAATAGAATTTAGATCTTGAACAATAAGCCCTCTATCAGTTTCATTATTTCCCGACTGCAAGGTTTTCATTTCCTCCCCATCTTAACTGGAACAAAGACGACCAAAAGAAAGGAGGTGATGGCAGAGCTGTTAAGAGAAGAGGAGGTGCATGGGGGAAAGATGAATGTCACCATGCCCTGCAGTTCATCATCTCAGATCATCTGAGGGTGGCAGTCAGGGACAATGCGATCCCGTACTCCCCCCTATACTCCTCTGTCAAGGTCAAGTCATATTGGAAAAACAAGGTAAGGATGAGAGAAATGAAAGAGCACTGCCAGGGGCAAAGACAAGCAGGTTAAATTCAACATACGTTCAGCCCCTCAGCTAAATGTTAGCCAGTAAAGTGGCACAAAAAAACAGTCACATGTCTTGATAGACTGTATACAAAAGGCTATAACCTTAGCAAGGAAGGTGGTTGACGGTGGAGACAGCAGAGGGTTTATAAATTAAAAGGAAAGTTCTCTTGTGAGAGGAGCCTATTGTCAATGACTTAATGAATACATGGTGGAAAACACGAGGGAGGGAAAGACCCAGTTTCATTGTGTGAAAAATGTGAATACACATAGCTAAAATACTGTCTAGAAATGATGGTCAAACTTGTGAATGCCTGGTGTTTAGAGCTTTTCACAGTTTCCACAGTTTGTAGTCTACAAAGTATTAAACAATATGTGTTCTTTACCAAGCATTATCACAAAAAAATAATGTTTCTATATGAACAGAATCAAATTAAATATTGCAGTGGCTTGTTGTTTAAGAGCTCCCCGAAATTCTTTTTTTAAACTAGTCAGTCAGATAAATCTACTGCAATGTAAATTTGCTTTACTTCCACCCAATACCCGCAAATCCTGCTAGCGTACCCTGCACTCTCGTGACCTGAAAGGTTTGCGACACCTACTACTCGAAAACCCGACACACTCAAAAGTCTTATATATTTAGACAACTCCTGAGAAAATTATCTTACTCGTTTACTTCTAAATGCTCCACTATGTTCACCAGCTAGTTGCTAACAGTGTCTGTCTGCCGCGGTGCTGAGCAGGTAATGTACTTTGGGTTTTTAGAGCTTTTTCAGTGAAAACAGCCGGCTGCTGCGGCCGGAACCGACGCTATGAGAGCGGTGAGAGTGAACCAAAACAGTAAAGTTGTGGGCCGGACAGCTAAACTGAGGGAAGCTGCAGATTTAGGTGATAATTATCTGTAGGTTCATCACTACGACACCTTTCACATTGTCACATTGTTTTCACATTGTCATTTGATACTTTGTCAACAGACAACTCCCGGCTAGTTGCTAACATTAGCTACCTGTCTAGAACATGGATGTATTAACAGATCTGAAAGTGATGTGAGGCAAACGATAACCTGGATCATTTTACATAGAAATGGACTTGCCACGCTGTTTTGTCTTTTCTGAACAGCAAAAACACACTGCCCTCTCCTTATATCTTCAAACATCAAAATTATACAGATTGGTGTGTCTTCTTCGACCAAACCATCTTTGGCAAAGTGTAAATAATGTAGAGACTGGCATGCAGAGAGCATATTAAGCAGACACCAGACATTTTTTTGTTGTTTTGCAAACTCACAGAATTAACATTAATTAAATAAGTAAATTTGCCAGTGAAAGTTGTCATGCCAGCTTAAACTTTTACTTGCTTTTGCTTGCTAAGATATTAATAATGCACATTATAATTAAAACTATTTGAAAATTGCCCTCTTTCAAATGGTGCTTTCAATATAAAAATGGTTACTCGCTCAGCTCTATGTAATATTATAAGGATATACTTCTTTTTTTTGCCAGTCTTGGCCCCAAGTACCATAATACCCACTGATATACCACCACAATCTCCAATAAAGCAGGAATGAAAAATAATTATCATAAGTTTGGGGGAAACCTATTCTCTGCATCCTACCACTGTGTGGTTGATGTGGCAGATGGGTCGGCCCATGCTAATTTACTGCACAAACACGGGCAGGAAAGAGCAGAAACTGACACAGTTGAATGAAAAGGCAAATATAGAAGTCTTGTAAAAGCAGAAGTTTGTCTACTTCATTCCACCGTTCTAATTCTGACTGCAGCACCTGCACTGCATACTCACATGGGATCAATGATGTAGAAAAAGCGTGTGTGAAATTAGTATAAGGAGCTTTCTTTTAAGTTTAAAAGTCTTAAAATATGGGCAATGCAGAGGCTGGTGAATGCAGTACTTTTACTGTGATCTCAAGCAATTTCCACAGGCATAAAAAATCTTCACATCTATCCTTTAAATGTTAGAGGACTAAAGTGAGATGCGGAAATTAGTGAGAAAGCACACCTGACAACCTGAAGATATACAGTATTAAAAGCGCTGGAAAAACAGCTTCAGCTTGTCATGATCGAAATATAGAGAGGAAAATAACACCTTTTACCCCACTCGGAGAAAGAAAATTACACACTTTGCACAACACAGCGAGCACTCGACAACAGAATACACCCACACATTCTTCCCAGAAATCAGCAAAGTCACGATAAGAATGCAACACTTGCACAGGGTTTGGTAGGATAACAGTGGGGTGTCCAGACTCCAAGTGCATAGTCTGAGCCAAGCATTGTTGGACTCATCCAAGGTGGGGATGGGTGCGTTCCCAACTCTCTGTTCTCCGTCCAGATGTTTCTTGTTGTCTGGCTAAGTGCAGGGGAAGGGAGGGGAGGGGATTACACAACTCTTTCTCTCACTCACTCTCTAACCCACCAAGTGCTTATGCTAAGAGGGAAGTGGGAAGCTGTGAATGTCCTCAAAAAAGGAAAGGGAAAACTTGGATAAACAGACACATAAACATGGATTAACCTGTCACTTCTAAATGCATTTTAAAGATACCTTACGAGGATAATTCATTTCCATTTTATTATACTTTGATGTGGTTATACAATCAACTACTTGTATTGTGAATTGCAAAACATTCTCAAAAGCTATTTTTATGTGTGAACGCTATGATATGACATGACCATTGAAAGAGACACTAACCAGGATGTGTATGCAGAAGCATACAAGCAAGAGAAATAACTTTTTGGCCATAATGTGCTAGGTAAGCAACTTGCATGGGTGCCATCCTGGATATCCATCGTTCTCATAACACATTCATGAATCAAAACCAGGAAATAATTGATGTTTCTTCTAGCAAAGTATGCAGTGTACTTGTTTAACTCTTAAAAAATAGTTTAAAAGAATAGTTCGCTGAGAGTTAAAGGAGAAGATTGATACCACTCTCATGTCTGTTCGTTAAAAATTAAGCAAGAGCAACCAGGCGGTTAGCTTAGCTTAGCATAGAGAATGGAAGCAGGGGGAAATAACTAGCTAGGCTCTGTCCAAAGCTAAAAAAAAATCTGCCAACCAGCACCTCTAAGTGAACAGGAGTTATTTTGGACACAGCGTTTGCTTTGGACAGAGCCAGAATAGGTGCACCGCCATCTTTTTTGCTAAAGAGGCTCTAGCTTCATACTTAGCATACAGACACATGAATGTATCAATCTTAATATTTATCTCTCGGAAAGAAAGCAAACAAGCGCATTTCCCAAAACGTTGAACTATTCCTTCAGATGATTATCTGCGACACACTAAAATAGTAGCACAAGTAGAGAAGACTTCTTAAGTCAGTTAACTGACTCTGGACCGTCAGTGACACAGCAAAAACCAATTAGCCACTTGCTGTACCCAAGCAGCGAAAGTGTAATAGATAGGGAAAATGTTCTATTACTTATAACTTCAACTTTTCATTTGTATGAAAACATATATGCAATTTCATTCAGAGGTTGCGCTGGTTTACGTTATGTTCCTTCACCTTATTCAGTTTTGCCCACAGCAGCCAGTAGCCTACAAACTGATCAAAGTTCATTTGGGTATGATTTGGTGAAGACTTCCAAAGGTAAGATGGAAGTTTAATAATTGACTATAACTAACAATCTGATTAAAGTTAATTTTTCAAATAGAAAAACATCAGGCCCATTGTCTCCAAGTAGGAATGAAGAAGAAAGTATAGAGTCTACTTTCTACTTTCTACTTTCGTTTGTACAGGTTTGTGGACAGAAATGCTGACCCAGAGACCACTACGGCATCTGTAAATCCTGCTTGTTGTCACATTCTTGTGTAGTTAAGGCAAATCTTCGTCTGCTAATGGAGGGTCAGTTGCGGAGAACCAGATGAGTGGTGTACGTCAGTGTGAAGGACATGCTCAATTTCACAGGAGAAAGCCACTCAAAGCTTCCTCTCAATCCGATTCTCTGTGGCTCCACTTGTGTTTTTTTCTCTCTTAGTTTTTTTCCCCAGGAGCTTCTGCCATTAATTCTAAATTGTTTAGCTTTCCTGCCTTCACACTCTGTTGCTTTCATTATGCTAACACCAAACCGGTGGCAGCTTTAATGTTTTTCTTCACCTTTTTAGATGGGAAATGGGATTGAGGAAGCTCACCTGCCTTCCTCTAGCTGGCACTTATGAGAAATTGGTTTTTAGAAATATCATCAATCACAGACGGAAAGGACAACTTGTCTGCATTACAGAAAACCATAGAGATAGTCAATTTTGTCTGAAAGGGGAAAAAAAAAAACACTTTCCTTTTCTCACCAGCTGAATCATATGTCTAAAGTGGGGAGTGTGCTCACAAATGCTGAAACAACTGCAGTTTTTACAATGACACTAAATGAGATGAAATCTCATCAAATAAAAAGACTGTGATCAACAATAGATCTACTCATAATCTTAAATTATTATTATTACGCTCTGATTCAGCCTATTCAACTCGCAGCCCGTGGACTACATCCGGCCCAGAAGCAACATCCGAGTGGCCCAGCATACATAAATCTGATATATGACAAAGTAAGTAAACTACATATATAGTGTGTGGAAGTAGCCAATGAGTGCTTCCTTCTCATCTCTGTTGAGAGTTCCACATGCACAGTACCGATCGGGCAGGATGTTTACAGATGTAAACAGCGGCAATCATATCTTTCACAAATCAACGTTTTCTCATGTGAGTTCCCGACCACGCTTAGTAGCTTTTCAAAACATCTGGCTATTGACAGTCACATGTAGGAAGTGCTCTACTGAAAATATGTCTCTGTCAGCCCTGAAACGTAAAACTGGCAATGAAAACCGTCAGTTTAACCCTGCCCGGACTGGCAAGTACTTGTTTATTTTACCGCCATCTCCAAACGCCTGCTATTTTTTATTTCATTCACTTGCATTTATTTAAAATTTGTCAGTACCAAAAGCTAAAGAAAGGTTTTCAATAGGCTGCTGAAAATGTCTGGCCCATTTCCTGGTTTTAAAACCAGGAAAGAGACACTTACACAATGCAGGAGTGACACACCAACTGCCTGATGAAAGATCAAAACCCCTCACCCAGTACTGTATGACAGTAGACTAAATATAAACACAACTACACATACAGTTCTCAGGAATGCAGTGTTCACCCAACACTGTTGTAATATAATATGTACAGTCTCAGGACTGTCTTTGTCTGATTTCTGTTACCCGTGGGCTTTTTCACTTTTCCTCCCTAAAGCTTTTCGGTCTCATCTTTCCTGTCCACCAAAAAGGATTTCTTCTGAAAATTCAACAAGATACCTTCCAAAGCAGATAAAAGATTAAAGTAGGTTTTCGTGGCCTTTGTTACAACTTCATTTGTATGCAAGATGGAAGCTTATTTCAGACACATTGATGGACAAAACGTAAAAACAATGTCGAATTTTAAGGGCTTCGAGGGCTTGTTTGAAACCTGCAGAATACAAATTAATGTCTTAAAGACTGGCAAGGAGGTTTTGTTTTCTCTGTATCAGGGTAGTCTAGTGGTTAAAGAGGCTGACCTTCAACTGAGCAACTTGGGTTTTATTCCCTGCTCACAAGATTCTACCCTGCTAAGGTGTCCTTGAGCGAAATACTGGAGCTGGTGGTGGCGGGGTATTTTCAACAAGTAATTAATTTCATGTGTGGGAACCTGAATTAAATCCAACAGAACTGACTTCAATAGGCCCAAGTTCATTCTGTACAGTTTATTAGTGCTGAAAAGACTAGTTGATTAGTTGAACAGAAAATCTATTATGATTCTGATTCATCATATTAGTTAACTGTCAGGTGAAAATAGTAAACACAGGTTCAAAAATACTGAGATTAGGTTGCTTTTCTTTTCTTTTTATGCCATTAGGTAATAAATGCTTTGGGGTTTCTTACCCATTTTATAACTGAAATAATGTAATGTATTTGAAGACAATACTGATAAAAGCACCAAGACTAGAACTGGGAAATGTTTAAATTGCAAATCACAAAGCAGCCCACCCTGTGCTAAAGGTGGAGCATGAGGAAATGATCTCTTCCACCCTCTATAATCTGCAACACACTGCTCCACTTTGTTTGCATGATTAACAAGAGACTGAGCCGAGGAGAAGATCAATAAGTAGCGGCCCTTTATGGGACTGAGTCTAACGTTGTAACTCTACCTTTGTGCCCTTCCTATTCCACAGCCAATTATGTGATATGATCAATACACATCAGTAATTGGATATCGGGGCTTCTTGTGGCAATTCTGTGCCAAAGGCCTGAAAAATCCATAGCTAGTGCAACACATAAACACTCCTCCTATACTTAGCTGCTACCAGGCAGTGCGTCACAGGGTTTCATATTATCTGTTTCATTTGGCAAAGAGATACAGAAAATATAAAGCTGTTTATCTTTCCCCCAGAAAGAGGCTGCTAATGTATTAGAGTGTGTGTTTGTGTATGTGTGTACAGCTGGGGTTGGAGGTGTCGGTGGGGGGGGGTTGTTGTGCCTCTCTCCAGAGCAAAATCCAGATCCTAATCTGTTCTCTACCCCAGGAAACAGCCACAATCAGTATCAGTCTACCACCACAACAACTTCAATTTGACTCCCGGCAACAGCTCAACATGTAACAGGCTGAGTGTCATAGTTGACAGTCGTGGATGAAGACAGATGCCAGTCAAGGCCTGGAAAGGAAAACTGACTACTGATTAACAACTAAAGAGTCAAAATCAATTAAAAAAGAAGGAAAAAAAAAAGATTGTTTGCGGTCTGGTTTGGGAAGAACTGCAGGGGGAGAGATTCGGCCATCTGGCTCGGCGCTACAGAGATGGGCCATGGCCGTGGCCTCCTCTTTCACATTTCTCTGTGGAGTGATGGCGCCCAGCAGAGCATAGCTGGCTCTGGAAAGATTCAGGCGCCATTCCAATGCATGCCCATGCTAATCACCCCCAACAACCACTATGCAGATGGAGTCTCTTTAGGAATCAGATGGTGTCCATAAGGCTCCATGATCTCTTTGTCCATCTCTAGTGGAATGGCAAAACTGGCAGCATGTTGTCATGGTGGATCGGTTTCCTCAAGGTGTAATGTGTCCCCAGAGGTTAGTTAGGTAAGATAATTATGATAGGATACTAACAGAATGATCCTAATCTCCACTGGATGTTTTCACATATGCAAGATTGTAAGGTAATTCTCCTGTCAGTTATAAAAACGCTCTCCACTCTTGACATTGAAATGCTCTTTACCAGTTTTGCTGTAAGCTGCCTTTACATGACATTAAATTCTCCCTCTCATTCTGAAAGATTAGGTCAACTCGGAGTTCCCCGCATAAACACTGTGCTAGCATTTCAGACTAAAAGCATTCCCTGGGGAATGCAGAGAAGAGAAAGAAGGAAGAGGCAGATGAATGTTGGTGGGTGGGTTGTTTTAAATACACATGATAAACTGCAGGGGCTCTGGTTGTCTGTACAGACTGGCTGAGTCATGTTCAAGCCACTGTAAAAAACCAAATGAAAAAGGGGGTGAGATGATACGTAATAATATGATGTATTGCAATGTGGTTTAAAAACTTGCATCATAGGCCAGAAGTACTTTATCACTTTAGCTGCTATGGCTGTAATTACTCTGTATTAGCCTTCTGATTGCACTGCTACCAAAGTTAGTTTGCATTTTAAATGTTAAATAATTCAAAACTCATCACTAGCCAGTAACACGTGTAACAGTGAAATGTTCTTTCCATCTTGCCTGGCCCCAAATTAATTCCTTTCCCTCCCATGCTGGTGCAGTAAATTTTGTCATTTTTACCAAATCCAGTCCTGTTTCAATTATATAGACTGATATAGGGTTTTTGAGGCCGCTACCGATATAGATATTTTAGAGTTTATAAAATCTGATGATATATTGCGCAATTTTAATTTCCTTTTTTTTTTACACAACCCATAACATAAATAAACATTTTATATAACGTTCCCTTAACTTAGTTTTTTTTTTTTTTTTTTTACAATTGTGATGAAGATACGTTCTGAGCAGGACATTTTACAGTTGAAAAATAAACTTGTCACTACTCTGGTGGACAAAATACAGAATGGTGACACGGTTTCAAAACATATCTGAGCAAAGCATTTCTGTATTTCAATTTCTTGTCATTTATCGGCTTACATATAAGCCAATCCCAATACATCTGCAATGAGCTAATATCGGCCAATATATTGGCCTGGGCAATTTATCGGTCAGGCTCTAGTTTCAATGACAGCAGACAGACACAAAATCATCCATTCTTTTGAAGTAGCTAGCGAGTTAGCTAGCGAGCTAACCTACCCAGTGAGCAAGCTAATTAGCAAGCAATTTTGAGCCTCTCAGTGCAAGAATCTTTCTTTTCGCCAGGTGTGTGTGGTTCATGATGTTCACAAACTCTGGTAGGACCATACACCACAGATTTGTTAAAAGAAAGAAGGTAAGAGATGAGCGATTATTCATGACTGTGGAGGCTTTGCTTTTGGTGCACTCTAGGATGGGCTTAAAAGGCAGAAAGCAAACAAAATGATTTCAAAATGTCCGTGTCAACCTCTGCCATTATCTACCATGTAAAGTAGAACAGAGCTAATAACAAGCTAGGCAACTATTTTATATATTAAAGTGATAAAGCAAAAAAATGTACCCCCAAAAAAAAAGTTATAAAACTAACAAACTCGTGAAATCAAATCGAGCTGTGAGATTAACACATGGTCACATCCCTACAATACATGCACTCTGGTGATTTTAGAACTTTTAAAATCAAAATGCTCAACCCTCGATTGTTCTGCAGCAGCCTTTCCAACCAAACTGTCACATCACAGCCCACATGACCCACATTCAAATTGAGTGCTCCCTGCTTGCATTTGGATGTAGACCATTTGGACTCTTATGGCTTGGGTGGAAAGAGTTAAGCTGTGCACCAATCAAGGGTAGGGCTTTAAAACTGGATTCAAAAGTCACCAGTTAAGCTGTAAGAACTATATTAATTAGCATTTAATCATTATTATTCCATGATTATTGAATCATTTATTGTATTTAGTGATTAATAATGCATGCTCAAATCTGAGCAATTTCTTTCTTTAAATATTGGGTTATTCACAATGCAAACATTTCATGTTTCTTCATCCCACTGCACAAGCAGCAGGCCTACAGATTTGCAGTAGTGTATGTGTGACCATTCATTTGCACTTAATGAATATCGACCTCAACTACTATGTGATTCATTCAACTGCTGCATTATACGAGTACTTAACTGTTTTCCTATTTACATCTGTGCTATGCATTCTTCGTCTCGCACAACACCACAAGCTGCACTGCATGCCTTTACCGCCTCATATTTATTTATTGCATGAGCCTATGGCAGACTGTGAGGTATGATCCCACTAATGAATGTGTAGAAAAGCTGAAACCTTACGTTCTGCTGCATTTAGAGGCAAACCTTTTCATCTGACAGGAAGATTTCTCTCTTACAGTCACTGCTCTTTTAGCTTCTTGCTCAATTTGAAACTAATAATAACATAGGGTGCATTGTATGGCAATGGAAATAAAAAAGTTGTGTTTTTTTGTGAAAAAAATGTATTGGCATGTGGAAATAAAACATAGCCATGTTTGTTTTCACTTCTCACTATTGAATAATGACTATATAGCAGGTTGTTGTTGGTGGTGGGGTCGAGATGTTAACTACTACTTGATTACATATTAAAAGCATAAAGTGCTTGAGAAAAGAAATAATAAAAAGCAATGGAGTGTTAAGTCACGTCTTCAGTGGGAGGAACTAGGATTCAAGGAAGAGATGCAAGTGAGGGAAACGTGGATGTGGTTATGGGAATTGGCATGTACCCACGGATAAAATGTATTTAAAGAGGATAAATTCTTATTCGGCTTACAAGAAAATGTTACAACTTGAATGGAAGTAGCTGGGCAGAAGCATCTAAAGCGCTTGGTTTTTTTAGTCTGTCTTACTTTTGTTTCTAAGGGAATATTTATTTTTAGGCCAAGTGGATACCAAGACTGTCCTTCAGCTTGAAAAAGGTCAAGCTCCTTCCTGCTGCAAGGCATCCACCCTAATGGAGTGACCTTGGAAAGGACACTGAATTCCTACCAGCTCCGGGAAAACTGCTCTGTACTCAGCTATGCAGTCGTACCTCAGTGTGAAAAGAGGTATGATCCCCAATGGAGATCAATGCATTGCTATTCCCTCCGATATATCCCCGATATATGGGATTAAAGGAATATTATTTATTTATTTGTTTTTTACTTATTTTCATAGCGTTGGCCATCATTCCTATTGGTTATGCTATCATATTGCTCAACAGGTTCATTACTGATCATCTACAGATGGGGCAACATCACTGGAAAAACAGGGTCATATGGCCCCACAGGTTTTCAACAAACCTCCTGTTTAGTTATATTATCTAAACCACAGATTTGGAGGTGAAGAGTAACAGTAAGGAAAAACTACAGTAAGTACAGCAGGTCAATTTTGAACCAAGAACGTGGTCCGAATGATTGGGTGTTCATTTCAACATTTACCTTAATTTTCTTATCTAAATGAGTTTGGCAAGTTAAATGTTACTGGTAATGAGCAGGAATCATGGCCAAAGTTACGCCCGTAAATTAGACAGACTAAATTCATGTACTGTACAGTATATAACTTCTTCAATTTGAAATTGTTATATAGTTAGTTAAAGTTAAATACGCCTTAACTGTCCCTGAACTATAAGTCACTGTAGACAGTGACACTGGAAGGTTGAGACAAAGGCTATTTCCATCCCCTCATTAAATGACACACTGTTTATAGGCCATTTGTGTCAACACTTAAGCCACACGAATATCAAAACTTACAGGTAAAATGATTTTCATGACCTTAGGAGTAGGATTAGCTCACACAAAATGTTAGAAACCCCCAGCCTAGACCCATTCCCTCCTTGTCAATCCCATTAGCTTCCAGTGGCACAGTCCCAGCTGTGCAACCCAGGACGTGTCCGTAACGAGCTCCATTAGCAATATTACCTGCATCCGGCGGGCGGTGGGGTCACGGGATCAACAGTCGACCAAACGCTGAGATTAAATTACCCCTGTGGGAGGCCTGGGTCGAGTTGTCTACAGTAGTCACCCCCCTCCCCATACTGGTCACAAACAGAGATTTCAGAATAGTAGGCTGGCATTTACCATGTCGTTTTCCGGTTCATACACTCTCTGTGATCTTATTTCCAACCTTGCAGAGCTCTTTAACACGGGGCTCTTAGTGTTATAAGCAGGGGCCGTTCTAGAGTCAGTGGAGGGCTTAGCCCTGAAATCTTTGAATGAGTCTTGGGCCACACTGTGATCGATAAATATTGCAATATCAATAAGCGCTATGTAAAAAAAAAAATATTATTATGATTTTTATTATTAATATTACTTCAAACACACAGTTAACTGTCAAAAACAGCCCTTGCCTCCTTTAACATACGGGTGACAAATTAAAGGAAAAACCAACATGAAGGGTCTCAGTGTGGAGTCAGGCCACCACGAGCCTCCAGAACAGCTTTAGTGCTCCTTGCCAAGTCTGTGGAACTTGGAGGGATGAACACCTTTCCTCCACAAGATATTCCCTCATTTATATATACACACACCACATTTATTTAATCAGGCAATATCATTGTGATCAAGATCTCTTTTGCAAGAGAGACCTGAGTACAGCAGATAAAAAAAAACACAGTCAGACATAACAAAAGGACACGTGAATGAACAAATTGAAACATGCTATATTTTAAACAATGTATGAGTAATTCATCCTAGCCTGTAATGTGACTGAATTGCTTTTTTATATCACTTCATTGATTTAAGGTGGCATACCTTATGGAACAATATATTCAAGAAGAAAAATAAGCATAATTAGAAAAGTCACCAAAGCGCACATTAGACTAAGTATAATTAGCAACTCCCAAATTTTATGAAAAAAAAAAAAATGCTCAATCCAGTTTTGAACAAATATTCCAGCAACTCTGTATTTGAAATAAGAGCTAATAAATGAACGGTTATTATCAGCTGCCACTCGTTGTTTGGGATCCGGAGGAGGTGCAAGTCAGGTGGTCTGCAGGTTGGACTATTGTTGCCGGTGACAACTTCACTGCTTCCGTATCATCAATATTATCATTACCAGGGACGACAAGGCGACGTCTGTTACGTCATTCGGCTTTCTGAGACATTGTAATATCCAGGACTTGCTTTCTATGTTTTATAATCAGTCTGCATGTAGACACACAACGGGCGCACACAAAATGGACTGCCATCTGTAATACTATGGTGAAGTTACCAATTTACAAACACTTTTTTTTTTTTCACTCCGACCATTCCGTTTAAAACACACTGGTTTCCACGCAGCTATTATCTGGGTTTAATACCAAAAACGCCCCACATGAAGAGTAAAAGGGGCTTTGCTGAAAACAACTGGGGCTTAAGCTCGGTAAGCTAAACCTTGGCCTATGGTTATAAGCATGACCTACAGAGAACATTGAGTGCATACTGTGAGCACGTGACTGTGATCAAGACCGTATGAAACTGTGATTTGATCAGGGGTCTCAATGCATCCAGGAATTACTGTTAGCCTTGCAGAATCTATGACCGGCGATCAAGCCACTACACTTGTGCAGTTGACTGACAACAGAAACAGAAAAATATGTGAATAAGAACACTTTTGAGTGTATTGAAAGACAAAATAAGTGTTCACAAAGAGTTGGAGCTAGCTAGCTAGTACAGTCTGTCAAAATAATATCCTTTATTTTTTTTTGTCAACCAAAAACAGAGGAAGAAGAAAATATTTAAACCTGCTTTAATGATTACTTTTGACATTAACGTTAAATAAGATGGCTGTGTTATGAGAAAGGGTTTGCATATAGTGCCAAAATAACAGAGGACAGCACCCAACTCCGCAGCTCTAGGGAGCCTTGCAACCTCGTTTAGCTCTTTGTTTTGGTTTTACAGCTCATTTACTGTATGGTTCAGTCTCTCCTGTCCCAATAACACCATGAACGAACACCATTTCAAGCAGAAGAAGACAAGTTGTGTTGCAAACAAGTTGTGGTAAACCCAATGCGTTCTACCTGCCGTGCATCAAGCAGCAAACAGGAAAGATTAGCAGTTAGCTTCTGAAGAAAGCTGAACAGCTAGCAAGCTAAAGAGCCAGAGATTTTTTCTCAAAAGTTGGTTGACACCAAACCAGAACTAAATAGGTGAGTGAATATTTACTTAAATTCGCCAGGTGTCGAGAAACACAACACCAAGAAGATTCTAACGTTGCTTCATGTCTGCTGGTAGGCAACTGTTAGCTAACACGTTAGCCATAACAACTTCATAAGGCTTCATATGTTGGTGGCTGTGCATCGGTCCGTTTTATTTGACGTTTTCTGTCAATTAATGCGTTGACCATTTTTTGTCATATCTATGTGGAATGCTAATGGTTGGAACTTCATTTGACATGTAAACAGCATTTTCCTGATTACCCATGTTTCTGTACAGGCCTGCAAACTCCAGTGGAATGAAAAAGGTGACAGTTCTGAGAATAGGGCCGGACTTTGTTTTGCAACGCACTGCTTTCAGTGTTTCGCCCCTGCCGCTGGGCCAAACAAAGCTAAAGTAGTAGGCTTGTAGTTAAAGAGGAGCTAGACACTAAATTACTTTTTTTTTTCCACTGTACACATAATCACATAGATTTTTGTTGGCATATGATGGAGAGGGGAATTTTCCAACAAAATTCATATTGTGTGTAAAAAGCAGCTTTTTCTGCTCAAAATTAACTTGTGTGTGGATTTGAAAGTTTGGTTCAGCTGAAATTCATGGCCCCTCCCTAACCATGATGAAATAGGCAAGACTTTGACTCTGGTCTATTACATATGTTGATCCCCAACAAGGGTGCCAAATATTTTTCATTAAAGATGGCATATTTTGCTGAAAGGCATCGAATTTGCCCAAGTATGAATAGCAGCATAAAATTAATTATTCAAATCAGCTTCTGTTATTTGCCAGCAGCAGCCAATATTTCGGGTGGGAGCTGGACAAAGAGGAAGAACCTCAAGTGCTGTGAGTGGAAGCGGCAAGCTCTGTGTGAGATCTGGAGCCCTGTGGAGCACCGAGAAGCTCCACGAGAGCTCTGGGCTCAGCCAACAGTGATTCAGTCTGAACACAGGTACTGTAACATCTCACACACACACACACACACACACTTACAGACATACACATTACAAGCAAGTGCGCACACTCACTCACAAAGAAACAAAAGCACAATAGCACACACATACATATCTGCCTGAGTCATCCCAAAGGCATTCACAACTACCTCACTAACAGGAACAAAAAAAAAAAAAAAAAAGAGTGAGAAAGGCCAAGTGAAAAAAAACACTGCAGAACACACAAAAGGCTTAAGAGAGCACAGCTCAGTCTTGTCTTTCAGGCACAGCCTGAGGCACTGGATTCTTGATATGTACACTTTGAGTTGTGAAGCATCTCCAACCACCAGTGCTCATTAAGCATCCATTTACGACCTTGAAGTGAAGAGGAAAGCCTTGCCATCCGTTAAGGATACAATTGTATACAATTGGATTAATTTGACTGCCTAAATGAGGTTCATCTTGATAGCTTCTTTGCAAGAGGTACTTCGCCTCCTCTCCTGCCCACAATAAGGCAGATAAATCTGAACCCACAGTATACATGAGAAAACGCCGTCTCACAATTTTCAAAACATTCATTGTCCACACTGAAACACATAAAAATATGAAGATGGCTAAATCTCCTCTTCTTCTGATTATTCTGATTCTCCCTCATTTGGTTAGCAATTATCTGAGACCCACACCAAGAAACCATCTGTTACTATCTGTTTCCATATTACGACTGAAACTGTTCTTGCACATCACACCCCTACAGTTACTTCAGATGTCAGACACGTTTGGTTTACTGCTTTACATGTATTTACAGTTCAGTGCTTTATAATATAATTCATGAATATCACAATAAACCGTGTGACTTCCTCGCTGTGACCTGGAAGGGTGCTTAAATGAACATTTCCTTTTTGAGCCACCTGAATGCACATTTTCAACCATTATTTATTCAAGTCAGATTCTGCTGGGTGCTGGTTTTGCAGTTGCCTTCCTCATTTTTATACCATTATTATAGACACATTCACACCTGCAAGTCAAGCAGAGACTTCAGAAAGTCACCTTTCAGCTTCGCTCAAGTAGGTGCTAATTTGGTTTGTTTCTTCTTCAAGGGTACGATAGCAGTGCTGTTAGTATTCCACAGGCAGTCCAAGATTTTTCACTTCTTAATAGCAAATGTTGAATATTTATGAATTTGTTTGAATTACTAATTCTGATCATGTGGTGTATCCACAGTTACAGTTATATCCACCCTTCCATGTTCAATCCTGATGAACATCACAGTGGGCTGGATTGATCCCAGTATATAACTAGACAACCACACTCACATTCACACCTATAGGCATTTTATGGGCCACTTCACCTAACCTACATGTCTTTCGCCTGCCGCAGGAAACCCACTAAGGCAAATGATTATTTCCAATTGTTTTGTCTATAAAATGTCGTGAAAACCGTGAAAGGTCATCATAAATTATAAGTTCACGAAGTCCCCAGAGATTAAGCCTTCAAATTTCTTGTTTTGTTATTATTATTGAATGTACAACAGCATAAAAAAAACTGAATAACTGATGTCAGTTATTTTTCTGTTGATCGACTAATTGATTCATTTACTTTGCGTTCCAGCACTAAAACCACTGCAGACGTGCGGAGAACATGTAAACTCAGCACAGAAAGTCCCCTTTTGGCATGGCTGAGTTTGAACCCAGGACCTCCTTGAGCCACTGTGCTGGTACGACAAATCAAACAGACCCTTTACAGTCTCGAAATACTTGCCCAAATGCCCACCCGCAAACCATTAAAATCTCCAATCCTAAAGTTTATAGTAGAAAAACTATTGGTTGGTGGGTGCATTTAACATGTTGGCATTACGATCACAGTTTCAGTGACAGTGTTCACTTTCATCAAAAATGCCTTACAGTGACATACATACAGTATGAGTAGTCATAGCAACTACTTCCCTTTGAGCTCTACAGAATCTAAAACACAATGATGATGCACTGGAGCACAAACTGGGATCAATGCCAAAGTTTAAAGCATTATTGTGATTACAGCCTGTTAATAGCAGCAACTGAATAGAATTATTGAGTCACTTGAAACTCACTCTCTTTCACCAAAAGCCCCCTTCTGATGCCAGTCAAACAGCATCATAACCTTTGTTAACACCTACACCCTGTGTCAAACGTATTTGAGGATACTATGATTGTTTAACAGCGAGGAATATTCGGAGACAAAACTCAATTTCTGAAACTATTAATCTCCGTGCAAGTGGAGCCATTGGGGCTGAAGAGAAATTTCTGTCCTGAGCAAATAATGTAATCACTCGGCTTCACCTCCTCTTCATTTAGCTAAGCCACTGGCTCTGAGTGTTCTGAGTGTTACAGCACATGCGCCCTGACCTTTTCCTTATCATAAATCACATACTACTGTTCTGCTGCCAGGATTTTGTTTAACCCAATTTGTCACTGAGGACACCCCTTCCACCCTTACTGCAGATTCACACGGTGGAACTGGGAGCACGGGATTAGTGGGCGGATCAAAGCATGCCATCCAGACCTCTCTCTCATCTTGTAATCATGGAAGTCAGTAGCTTCTGGAGCTGATAAGTCGAGGCTACTGGTGGTTACTAGGCAAAAAAGAGAGAGAGAGAGAGAGAGAGACTAGAGCTGCAACTAACATTATTTTCAATGATTAATATGCCAATTATTTTTTAAGCATTTAGTCTATGAAAATACCAGTTACCAGTTTTCTCGCCTATAATAAGCAGATTTTTATTTTACTGTTGTGCTTTGTGGAGATATAATCCTGAGGCTTTGTGCTTTGATGTATGATTTGTCAGGGTATGTGTCAGTATTCAACTGGATGCCATCCCAAATAATGTAACAAACCCCCGCTCTCACTCTGTATTCTGCTGCTTGTTCAGGGTTAATCTATTAATCCAAATTGTTGTCGATTAATTTTTCTGTTGACCGACAACTGGATTTATTACTACTTGAAACATAAAGGAAAAGCAAGGAATATTTACTAGAAAGAGGCTACCAACAACCCAGAATGAAAGCCAGCCAGCCAGACAGACGCAATATTATGACAGAAACGGGTCACGGAAGGTGTGCCAAGAACATCAGACAAATGTTCTGTCAGAGGGCAATCGCTCTTGTATGATAGCTGTTTCGGCCTCTGTGGGCATGACAATGAGACTAACCGAACACATCCTGCATGCAGAAAACCATGATCTATTCACAGTGCCAATCCTCAGACTTCTCACCATACAGTAATGGAGGCTCAGTGGTACTTCAGACCAGACTTCAGGGTGAATAAAAGTCAATAGAAATGTTTGCCACAGAGCACATTTACTCCACTGCTGTGGTCATGTAAACTTCCTGTGGCACCCGACACTTCACATTGGCTTTGGAAACATGAATGAGCTGAAGAAGTTTAAATAAACTGAGGCGTGTGACGATCCAAACCTCTAATCGTACCACCATGTAGACTTATGTTTCGTTCGAGTCTAACTATACACCAAGACGGTTATTCCTCTTTGAGTTTCTCCGCAAAGGACTTACAGTAAACTTCAGTTCGTCTTTTCCCTCCTACTCTTCTGCGATACGACGTGGGTAACATTTAAAAGCAAATAATCCTCAGCTTTGGATTTAAAACTGTTACCGCCATACAGGCGGTGTTTACTAAATCACAAAGATTACCAAAGAAGAGAAGAGAACCAACAAACATGATGACTTTCAAGGATTTTTCTTTATTTGTCCAACTCTATATTTAACTGCCACACCCGCCTGCTTCTCCAGCAAGGTCAACAAAAGTAAAAGAAAACCGTTTCAAATGATTTAACCTAGAATTGGTTAAATGTTTTACTTTCTCTTCTTTTAGCAGGTTATTACATTTGGTCCCTTCCACTCAGACCTACACTGACTGGATAATACTAACAAATGTGATGATGTTGTAGTTGTCATTGCAGAGCTACAACTTCATTTCACCCACACATTTCATATTCCAAAAAGTTGCTGAAGTGCACAGAGAACTGAGACGTTCAACAATATTACACTTGTTTGTAGGAAATGAAACAACAAGCCAAGAAAACACAGTTCTAGAGACATGATCAACTTGAGGTCTGGCAGTCTGGCAGTCTGGCAGTAGGAGACGACCCCCCCCCCCTCCCCACCAGCACCTTGTTCCTTCTCATGCAAACCTGAATGGACCCTGCACTTGTTACCTAGCACCTACTGTATGCACCATGAACATCTGCTGTATTATCACAGGTATACTGTTAGTGGATTTGCACTGGGCTGGGGCCAAGAAGTGGGCTTGTTGTGACAGGAAGGTTTCTGGTTCAAATCTGTAGACCAACTTCCCAAACAACCAAGGCAATGCATAGAACATGTCAGTGGCCGGTGGCTGCCCTGCCAGTCCCAGTGTGTGAATGAGAAGCAGAGCAGTGCATATGCAGGAGTGTGTGCACAGTCACAAGACATAGCCTGGAGGTGTAAATCAACCCATCATCTGCTGGTTTGAAGTTTACACCGAGCCCGACTCACCTGTGACATCTGGGGTCTGAAATTGATCTCCTTCAGGTCCACTGATCCCGGCGAGAGGTTGTGCAACATCTGGCACAAGAGCACCCCGTCTCGCAGGGCCTGTGCCAAGTCGAAGACGGCCGCCGAGGGCCACACGACCCGGTGGTTCGGGGGCAGGACCTTGCAGTCTATCAACCACCGCCCGCATTGTCTCCACTCCTCCATATCGGCTCCGAAACCTCTCCTCACAAAGTCACCGAGTCCTCGAACTGGTTCGCAGCGGGCTGAAAGCGGCGGTTCACGGCGCACAAGCAGGCACTACGGTCGGTTCCCTACCTGCGCCGGATGTCTTAATCATTCACGATCGGCTCGATAATCAGGCAATTTCACAACTGTATGTTAATCGCAGTAGGTCACCGCACTATATCCCCATCCCGGGCGCATGTCAGCTCTGCTGTCTCCACCACATGGAAATGATGAAGGCGTGAAAAAGACTAAAATAATAACACCGTTTCAACAGATCCAGTTCAGCAGACGGCGGCGATGTAACCAGAAAACAGAGACGTGCTATGGGAATTTTCTTCTCTTCATTCTTAAAAACTTTTCTTAGCATATCCAATCCAGAAGGCGTGAATGAAGGCTTACAATAGTGACTAATATAACAGCTGGATGCAGCGGTTTGTCATGTATCGACTCCACTAATGTCTCACATTTCAGTGAACCAAACAGCACAGCCTGCTATACAATGTGGAAAAAACAGCGTTTCAAGTCTGTTTAGTTGATGAAACAAAGCCGCCTACCACCTAGAGTCACCTACCGCATTTGCATGTTACGTTTCCTCAGAAGTTAAGCGTCAAAAACAAGAACTTTCCGTAATTTCCAAAGCAAACAATAAAGAAAAAGAGATAACACACAGAGCAGTCTTTCTACAGCGCCAGGATCACCCTCTTCCCACAACACAGTCTAAACAACGCTCTCCGGCAGCGGAAACATGTCCAGGGGAAAAATATATATCAGTGTTTACATTTAACCGGTTAACGTTACTTTGTTTGGCGCCTTTACGCACGCCTAAAATAGCGTTACGCGTGTATACAGCTTTGCTTTTCAGTGATTTCTAACTCCCTTCCGTTCGTGTCGGCTCTCTCACGTCTCCCTCTCCTCGTTTCCCTTTCGGACGGAGATGTTTAGCGGTCCCTACTCCCGGCCCGAGCTGCACAAATCCTGGGGAGAAAGCGTCCAGGCTTCTCGCTCGGTGTTGACCCAGGAGGTTGAACGAGCTCGCACGTGCTGATTATCTCGTGCACAAGATAAGAGTTAAAGAGTGTGTTCACACTTTGTTAAAGTGGCTCGATGCTCCAAGAATGTGACTTTCAGGGAATATTTTTGAACTGGGGGTTGTGGATGCGCCCTCTGACGGATGAAGCGTGCACTGCACGGGCTACTGAAACAAGATGATGATTAAAGGGACTATTCACAAAAAAAAAAAAAAAAACACAATTGAATTAATTTTCTGCCGTAACTGCAGTGTGATCTGTTCATAATGACAGTTTTCATGTGGTTATATGAGGTTAGGACATATTGCATAAATAAATGGGAGCTTAATGCAGAGACAGCATGATACAATAAGTAAAAACATGAAGCTACATATTGCTCTGCACAGCCACATTTTTAACAGAAAGGCAGCATTACAAACTGGGGGCACAGAGTCTGAAAGACATTTAGCAGGAAAGAGTGTATAACTAAAAGACACTATCGAGTTGCATTATGGGAAATATGCCTTGATTTTTACCTTTTATTTTAAATATTATCTCTTGCAAGTCCCAACATTATGTGCAATACGAAATTGCTGGAGTGCCCCTTTAATGTATTTATGAACCCCACCACCACACCCACACACACCCTCAGATACAAACCACTCAGAATACAGTTACTCATGGGCCATGCCTGAATGATTAACATAAAATTCTGATATTTGGACTTGATGTGTATTAATAGGACAACTGCCATGTTTATGGCTACCACTGAGAGAGGTGAGCTAAACTGTTAACAAAATTAGACTAAACATGTATTTAACCTTTATTTAAAGGGTAGGTGGGCCGAGCATACATGGTCTTTTACAGCAACATCATGTTAGCAGTTACAATAATATGACAGAAATGAAATAGTGCCAGACGGATTCGTTAAAAAGAGTATAGGCTCGGTGAAAGCAGCCGCTGGCAGGTAGAGGACGATTATTAAGAACAGGCTTGAAATGACCGAGCGGTATAGGTGTTTTGATTTTTAGGTGAACTGTACTAACAGTAAAAGCGATATTTTCTAGGTCAGTTGTTCTCATATATATCACAAACTATATAAGATAATTGTTCAATGTATTCTCAAGGGGAGAGCCCTGTGGTCTTCACAATAATACACATTTTATTTGAATCAACTAACAATGTGAAAACCTATTTATTCATAAGGTAAATATATTATGTTTAGTTTTTTGGGGGGGGGATTAAAGTAAGATTCAGGTTCAGTTAAATTGTGATATATTAATCTGTGTGGCAGAGTATCATAAAAACACACCACACAAACCACTACATTTACCACGGTTGGAAATGCCCTCCATACTCGTCTACTGAAAAAAGCAATTGGCTTGTCTTGACTTGTTCCATCATACCTGTTTTTTTGGTGATGAAGTGGCATATTTCATACCTTGTTTGTATTTTCACCAATAGGAATTTTTTCACACAAGACATTTTATCATGTCACAGTAGGAAAAGCACAGGTGTAAGTAGTAAAATGAATGATGGCTGAATTTCATTTAGCAGCTTAGTTTCAGCGTTCTGGTATTGTGCATGCTGGCTCAGTGTCACCCCATCATGGTTTATTGGGGAAACTTGAATAGAATGGAGCCATCGTTAATGTTATTAGTAACACTTGTGCTTTTCCTACAACGATGGAAGTGGAGTGGAAATGTCCTCTGTGAAAAAGGCCTATGACAGTTTGCTGGCTGATGTAGGCTATTTTCTAAGTTTTACAAAGACTGATTTAAGTCAACAACATGGCTTCACACAACCTTAAAGGGACAGCTCACCCCAAAATCAAAACTACATATTTTTCCTCTTACCTGTAGTGCTATTTATCCATCTAAATTGTTTTGGTGTGAGTTGCCGAGTTTTGGAAATTTTGGCCGTAGAGATGTCTGCCTTTTTTGAATATAATGGAACTATATTGCACAGACCTTGTTGTGAGCAGTTTCATGTAGGAACTATTTTCTTTCTACCGATAGTTCCTACATGAAACTGCTCACAACAAATCTGTGGATTATCTTGAGTAACCGGGTCATGATTTCTGGAAAGAGACATTGCTGTTGAGTTTTTCAAATGTATTTTTTTGGTGCTTTGAGCACCACAAGCCGAGTGCCACATAGTACCATTATATTAAAAAAATGCAGACATCTCTACGGCCGATATCTCCAAAACTCGGCAACTTACACCAAAACAATCTGGATAGATAAATAGCACTACAGGTAAGAGGAAAAATATGTATTTTTTATTTTGGGGTGAACTGTCCCTTTAACCTCTCTGTAAAGTGAGATAAATTGCATTAAAGCTGCTATCATCAATATTTGTATGTTAACAATGGATCAAATGACTACGACTGTGCAACTCCTTTCATGTAGTGACACAGAATTATCACCAACTGTGCAGTTCCCTTCAGCTCTACAGAGCATTTCAGCATCTTTCAGCTAATTGTTTTTGTTTCACTGCCAGCAACTTTACTTGGTTGACTCTCACCGCTCTCATCAGCATCATTTTCAGACACAGGAGGCAGCTGTTTTTAGCAAAAAAGCTGGGGAAAAAAACACTAACTGCCCAGCACCAAATGGCAGACAGAGTTAGCAACTATAGCTGCTAAACATTGTGGGGCATTTAGCATCTAAAGAGCCATATATTTCCCAGAGGAGTTGGTGGCGGGTAAAACAGAGCTAAAAGGAAAGTGAATATTGGACTTAGATTCATCAGATGGCTAGAAACACAACTTAAAATGAATGCTAATGTTGCTTCATTTGTGCTTGATTTGTAAAGCAACCGTTTTCTAACAAGTTTGCCATATCAACCTAAAAGGTTATTTCAGTGTTGAGTTCACGGCTTGTTTCTGATGCTCCCAAGTGGCCGAAAAATGTATTAATGCAAGTTTAAGCTAACATTTCAGCTTTAAGCTAACAGGTCAAGGCTTCATTTACTTTAATGGAAAAAAAATCTCTTTTACCCCTCTTTGTTCTCTCATTCTCGCTAGATGCAATCATCTACGCACCTTGATCCCTGATGCCCTCTATAACTTGTCCATGTTGTCTGTGAATATTGATCCAATCCCTGGCCACTATCACTCATAACAGCTTTTTGTTATTCCTTTTTCTGATTGTCTTCTGCTGTTTGGATACTTTGGGTTTTATTTTATTCACTTCTTTAATTTTGCACTTCCCTTGTTCCTTTCCCAATCTCTCTCCTCTTTCTTAGACTTCCCAATGTAAGTCCTTATTAATAAAATAATCACACTTCATTGAATCACTTCATTGTCATTAACATCAATATGCCACCTGTTTCTTGTTAAACCCTCTTTGTCATGTCTCATTACTTTCTCAACTCAGTCATCATTGTTCCTTCCCAAATTCAAATTTCCACAGGGACGTAATACAATTGGCTAATTTATCTCCAGGTATAAAATAGAGCAGCACGGCAAAGTCTGGTGTTCTGCTCTTCTTTTGTATCTGAAAGAGGGTGTTTTTAAGATTGCAAAGCTGGATTTATACATAAAGACCGTATAGCCTACAAGTGGACACACTGAAATCATCAATATATTGTACTGGCGTTATGGCTTAAGGAAAGATTCAAATGGCAACTTGCAACTCTTTACTTATTTATGTCTTTACTGCTCGGTTTGGGACTGGCCAGTAAAAAATGGCCTCTCACCCAAATGTCACAACTCCATTGGATGTCAAGAGGGCGTAGAGATACAACACACAAGATGTTTAAGGAATGATGTAACAGAACTACAGTAGTGGAACCAAAAGGTTTAAAATCTTTTCACTCTGCAATTATCCAAAATATGAGCCCCTCAAGAGAAGGCCCTCCAGGTGGACAATCAATTGCTTAGCTGACATGGACTAGGTTTTCACTGACATTAAGCAGATCAACTCAGCTTCTCTGGCGCACCCACTCTCTGATGCACCTGTTGCCCTTACAACACCTCTGACTGCAGAGTAGGGGTTTTGTCTCTATAACTCTACAACAACAGCAGCAACTGTTCCCATGATGGCTGCCGGCCATCATTTCTGACCCAGATGTACAAGCCTGCAGTTCAATAATCACAAGCGTACAACTAATTGATGTCCTTTTTGACACAGAGTGTTTCATTCAGGGTCAAACAATTCAGGGTCTCTCACACCCAGGCAGGAAAGCCTTACCCATTGGTTGCAGAGTTTGCAGGGATATGGAAAGACATACAAGACTGGACCATGACCCAAATAGAGAGCCTGTAAGCAACATTCCAGATGGACTTCAAACCTCAGTTAGAATCATTCAAGATCAGGGGTTTGAGCATTTTGATTTAGTTCAGACTTAGTGGGACTCCTTCCCATCTCCTGCAGTTTCACACATATACTCACTGTGTTGGACAGGACCGCCAGGAATCCCGAGGCGGTTTTGTGCTGGCTGTTTGTCCCCCAATTCACCTCACGCTTCTGGGCCCCAATTTTAATCATGTCACCTCCCAGCAGACCAAAAGTCATCATGGCACCACCCGCAGATCAGTATCCACAGGTGCTGTTGGACATCAGGATAAGGCCCCAAAAAATATACAATCCTTATCTACAGAGCATATACATGCAGTCTTTTGGCATTTGGCATTTTATTCCTTGTAGTTTTCCTTGTCTTAAAACCAGTTCTGGGTGGCGTTCCTATAATTCCATTGGTCCCAACCCTCAAGAAGCGTGTAGTAAGCAGACAATTACAAGACTGGCTGTAATTGTGAGTGGAAGCTATATTTTTTAATGCACCATTTCTTTAAGATTATACCAGTTCTGGACTCTTAATGGTTAACTAAAACCTTATCTAACTCTGACAAAGCTCTGTAATTTTGCAGCATATAAAAATGGGGGAGCTGGGTGAATGGCTGTTGATAATGTCCTTTGCACAATGCATTCAGTGATGTGCAAATGGTCTTTGAGTTTGGCCGATGGAGCCATGAGATCACTTAACCTTTAAAGACCTTTTGAACGGCCCCATCAGCCTAAAATATGGCTTATAAATCTTTTGGAGAAAGCTGTTGCTTATTCCTATCCTCAGATCTGGAGATGGAGAGAAAGGATCTTAACCCTTGACAGTTTTAGAGGAACTTTGCAATTGCCAACTGGACCAGATTATGATTTTACTGATTAGCGTTGTGACAATATGTGAAGCTGTATACAATTTGAAAACCTGTGTTGTTAAAAGAGGAGAGCATGTGCACTCTGTAAATCCTGTCTAGACAGATAACGGAAGGTCAAAACATTTCAACAAGATGCTGCTGGAACATCCTGTTATGGTTTTTTCTTTAAAGTCAGTATACAGTAATTCCACCATGCACTTTCCTGAACACCAACAGATAACTTTCAAGAAAAACACACAGCATATGAACACGCGGAACTGGGCGACATCTGTAACCTAAATGGTAAAGTAACAGGCAGCAGTGGCCTAGGTTGCCCTAGCTCAGTGGTTCGCAAACTGGGGGGCGTAGCGCCACTGCGGGGGGGGCTCCGATGTTGAGTACAAATACAAACAAGGCATGAATATGATTCATGTGGTTACATAAACAAAGTGCTCTGATGTTAGCAAGGTTATTTTGCGAACCTGAATCTTTTATTTTAATCACCGGTATTGTTAATGATTGATGAAAATGAATTCCACTTTTCCTGGGGTGGGGCGGCATGAACTTTTTTCGGCTTCTGAAGGGGGACGTGACAGAAAAAGTTTGAGAACCACTGCCCTAACTGATCCAGTGATACTGCTGAGTATAAGGAATGGTCCTGGGCAGCTCCCATACTGTATGTATACTGTAAGTGAATGTGCAGTGCTGCAATTTCTCTTCTTGGATAAGTAATGGTTTTAAAATAGATTAATAAGAACTATGTATTCTGTGACAAATTGAGCATATAAAAAAACTTTATCACTTTATCGAGAACAGTACCAGCTAATTTGCAATTAAGATTCTTGATATATGTCACATTAGCATAAATCGTTTACTGAACAAAAGTGCATACATGTGCAGTCCATCCTACATACCTTGATTCAAATTGACATCGTGAGGCCACATTCATTGAGTCTCTATGTTTTCCTGAATGTTCTTCTACAAGGTGGTGAAAAGAAAATGAAAGCCAGAGATCCATTAATCAAAGCAAACACGGTCTTATGCGATGTGTGTCTGGAGAGTTGCATGTGTGTGGCCTTTTTAACATTGGCTTCATGCGTTGTGAGCGATGGCCAGAAGTGGCAGAAATGACTAGTTGTCATTGAAGTTGTGGCATTGATCAATCATGCCCCAAGGTTGTTGGGGTGGGTGTGTGTGTGTGTGGGTGTGTGTGTGCGTGTGTGCAGAGTGGCATGTTGCATGTGGCTGACCCCCAGTGTGCATGCAGGTGGAGCTTCACCTTTTTTCCCCCCAGTGCCCATGTTGGAGCACTTATGTATCCTTTTTACATTGTTTCATAAAAAGAGCCATTAGTATGCTTGGGGACTTATATTTCTTTAAAATTTTCTCTCAATAAAAATTGCTTTAAGCTGCATTTCTGTTATGAGGTGATAGACTAATGTGCATTTATAAATAATAATAATAAAAAAGAACTGCATATAGGCTGTTTAACCCATTACAACTGCAGCATTTTCTTAAATACAAGTGAAACCATGAAAAATAATCTTAATAAAGCTAAGGACAGTGCATGATGGCCATCTCCTGTTTGATTACTGAACTGCAAACAGTGTTGAGCCACAGATAACCAGCGTGTGCATTCTTATCTTCTCTCTGCCAATAGTCCTTTAGTACCACAGTCCTCTCATACAAACGACCCTTACTACACATCTCCAGTGCTTCAAGGCCATGTTGAAAGAAGTTAAGCACTGAGATCCGATGGAGCGTAAGCTGGTGGAGGCTCCAGCTGTTAGAACTGGTCAGCTTTGGGTGTGTGCCACTTTCTGCAGAGCAGTTGGCAGGCCAGCTGAAAGTGGAGTAAATGTTTCAGGCAAGAGGGCCTTCTGTCACCGTGGTGCATGCTGTTTGCTAAAGAGCACAATATTAAGGGTATTTTACACCTGCTCTGTTATCTAAACACAAGGGCCCCCTTTCTGCTTTTACTTTTATTAATAAAAAATAAACCTAACATACTGTATGAGCCTCACCCCAGGTTAGCTTATCACAAGTAAGAGGCTTAAAAACATGACTTCTTGTGATAAATACGGAGTATGGTATAAAGTTAAACTACCATGCCTGTGGAAAAAAGTACAAATATTTTCTTATAAGGAGCATATTCTTGGAAACAAAGCCTCAACAAGGAAAGTTGACTTTTACACATACAAGTTGCCAGTTATTCTCACTGAGAAAAAAATGGCTGCATGGGTGGTGCACTTGATGAAGATAAATACTAACATTTTGCTAAAACAACTTTTAAAACAGAGTTATTTTATATTAACAGCAACCAAATAGTTAAACATTGTTGAAAAAACAAAACAAAATGTATATAACTCAAGGGGCTGTGCTGTGGTTCATTTACTGGACATGATTTTCCAGGCCCCAGTTTGTTGTTTTCATGTTCATACTGAATAAAAAATTGCTGAGACTGGAAACATGTCCAAGTTACATTTTTGTTGTATGGTAACATGGTTATAACAGTCTGATCTGCGTTACCATGCAACAATACTGCGGGCGACATAAATAACAGCGGACGTGATGTTCACTTTGATGAATCATTGAATTTTCAAGTCTCTGCAAGTTGTGACAGTGTTAAGAAACCTGGATGGAGGGAACAACATTATTAAATATTCACTACAAGTCATTTATAGTGAATGGACTACAATATGCAAAACACTGGTGTGGCCCTTTCCAAAGGTCATTCAGCAGGACTGTTAAACCGTTTATTTACTGTTCTGCTTGGAACAATAATCACGGAAAACAGAGGTCAAGCAATTAACATAACAAAACAACACTTTATATGTAAAACTAAACAGTTGAAGTTGAATTGTTTCAAGCAGTAAGTGCTAAACAGAACAGATTTACAGCTTATCATTTTCATGACGGAGCATGTTAGACCTGCAAAGAGTTACAACGGTTTACTGGCTTAGTGAATTTTACATCTACAGTGGTGTGAAAAGGTGTTTGCCCCCTTCCTGATTTCTTTTTTGCACGTTTGTCACACTTAAATGTTTCAGATCATTAAACAAATTTAAATATTAGTCAAAGATAACACAAGTAAACACAAAATGCAGTTTTTAAATGAAGGTTGTTATTATTAAGGGAAAACAAAATCCAAACCTACATGGCCCTGTGTGAAAAAGTGATTGCCCCCTAAACCTAATAACTGGTTGGGCCACCCTTAGCAGCAACAACTGCAATCAAGCGTTTGCGATAACTTGCAATGAGTCTTTTACAGCGCTGTCGAGGAATTTTGGCCCACTCATCTTTGCAGAATTGTTGTAATTCAGCCACATTGGTGGGTTTTCGAGCATGAACTGCCTTTTTAAGGTCATGCCACAGCATCTCAATAGGATTCAGGTCAGGACTTCGACTAGGCCACTCCAAAGTCTTCATTTTGTTCTTCTTCAGCCATTCAGAGGTGGACTTGCTGGTGTGTTTTGGATCATTGTCCTGCTGCAGAACCCAAGTTAGCTTCAGCTTGAGGTCACGAACAGATGGCCAGACATTCTCCTTCAGTTTTTGGTAGACAGCAGAATTCATGGTTCCATTTATCACAGCAAGTCTTCCAGGTCCTGAAGCAGCAAAACAGCACCAGACCATCACACTACCACCACCATATTTTACTGTTGGTATGATGTCCTTTTTCTGAAATGCATTGTTATTTTTACGCCAGATGTAATGGGACACACACCTTGCACAAAGTTCAACTTTTGTCTCGTCAGTCTTTTCTCGAAAGTCTTGGGGATCATCAAGATGTTTTCTGGCAAAAATGAGACAAATGTTCTTTTTGCTCAGTAGTGGTTTTCATCTTGGAACTCTGCCATGCAGGCCATTTTTGCCCAGTCTCTTTCTTATGGTGGAGTCATGAACACTGACCTTAACTGAGGGCAGTGTGGCCTGCAGTTCTTTGGATGTTGTTGTGGGATCTCTGAATGGCTGAAGAACAAAATGAAGACTTTGGAGTGGCCTAGTCAAAGTCCTGACCTGAATCCTATTGAGATGCTGTGGTATGACCAAACATGCAAAAAAGGAAAATGTACCTTAGACTGCCTAATATCTTGTCTCTGTAAAATTATGGGGAAAAAAAACAAAAACAAAACCCCAGTAACAAACCTGCAACAAACATTTTAGTAATAGCAAACCTATTGCATAGACTGTACAGACATTTGTCCTATATACTGCAGATCACATTAACGACTGCAATATGAAAGCTGCCACACCAAAGGCACGGTGTCGTACTATTTCTGATTTTGTTTTGGACTGAAATGACTAAAAATGGTTCACTGACAGTATTTAAATAGCTAGTGCATGTATGAAACAGGCAACATTACCGGCCCACTGAGGAAAGATTGGGTAACATTTTATTTATAAGTTGTCGACAACTACTTCAATAAACACTTAAAAAGACTGTATATCTGCTTACAACTACAGTATAGTGTTAAAAACTATTTATCAAACGTTTCTATACTGCTTATAAATGCTAAATGGAAGGTAGGGGGTTAAAATAAAACTTGCACTTTTTCTGATATTGGGAAAAAAACAATTATAGAATCCAAACACCATAAATCCATTCTGAGTCAATGAACATGATTTAGTAGGTTGATTTATGTTTTGAGCCATTACAGCCTAGATACACAGAAGGAGAAGGTAGAATGAAGGCCGGCCAACTAAAACAGGTTTTCAGAGCTGGCCCTACCGGGTTCTGTACCTCACTGCGTGTGTGTCCATATTTGACCAACCAGCTCTGAAAAGCTTCAACAAAATATCCAGTTAATTTATGCACGAGCAATGACTCACCAGAGCATGTTCTTTGCCATTAGTGTGATGGATGTGTGGAGCTGTGTGCCTTTGCATACCTGGAACCAATTCTCTGGTTACTCATTCTACCCAGCCTCTCTCTACTTTCTTATTTTTATAATAAAAAATAATAAAAAAGGTATATTACCCACCACTAAGGTGACAATCCTTATCACAGTCCCAAATAGCAGCCCTATAATCATGTGCTAGTGTTGTGTTATCTTTTTCATAATTAAATCATCTACTGCTAAATGCCCTACTCACAATATAAACAGATGCTATTGAGAGCTGTCTAGTGCAATTGGATGTTTAAAAGAATATGACTGCATTTCTGTGGCGTATTTGAAAAAGTCCTATGCTATTATTAAACAGTACAGACAAAATGAATGACAGGGACAGGATATTGGATGAAACTCATTTGGTATCAAATGTGCCCTAGCCCTGGTAGCATGCCATCCAGCTATATCTTGAACAATTTAGTGTCTGATAAGGAACACCAGTGACGGATATTGCAATTTATAAAGAAAGAGTGAAAAAAGCCACAGTGAATACAAAGACGGTGTGAAGGAAGTTTAATTTTCAGATCTTAAGCACATAACAAATACAAAAATAAGCATGTTTAACAGTTTTGAAGAACTATCTTTTGGTAACAAAAGAAGAAATAAATAAAAACATTACAGTTGTCACGAGTCACTGTTTTCCGAGCTGGAGTCACTGGAGCTGCTGGTGGCAGAATCTGAAGAACTGCTGCAGCTGACGTGATGAGACGCAGCTTGACTGCTTTTCTCTGCATGAAGGGAAGTAAAGGAAGCACCATCACCAATTAAATGCTACAGGTGCTGATGGCATTTTAACGTTTTGGTTAATTAGCACCTTAATATCAAATAATTCAAAGGAAGATGGCAGGAAGGCTTCATACTTACTTTGAAATTTCTTAAACTTCTTATGCAGACAAGACTTCACGTATTGCTCCAGCTCCCGCAGAGTGGACGGCTTCAGTATCTCAAAGTCAATCTCAATCTCCTCTGGGTTGGTGTCACACATCGAGGGCTCTCGAGTCTGAATGATGTGCACCACGCGGCCCAGCTTTATGCCAGGTAACCGGTTAATGTCCAGGCTCAGCTGGTGCTTCTCGTCGTACGTCATCGGCAGAGATTCATCATCCGAATCCCAGTCTTTGCTTCTCTTCCACGACTGCCTGAAATCCAAGACAAAGCAGTCAAGAGTCTCGATATGGAAGCGAAACACTACGAAAATAGTTCTTCAGTTACGTAAAACGTCCTACCTGGAGCTGGAATTTGCACTGCTTTTATTTTGCCAGCTGTCCTCTTTCTTGTCCTTTTCTTTTTTCTTCTTTGGTTTAATCACAGGGACTTCAGAGAGTGCAGCGAGCTGTTCATGAACCGCTTTAAGCTGGGTAGAGAGTCAACAGAAATGGGCTATTGTGGCATTAAAATAATAAGTGCCAAGATAGCAGCACTAAGAAAACAAAGAGTAAGTGGGAGCCAGAGTGTAGTTGCTAGCAACTTGGAGGCTCAGCAGCATATGATTTAATCAGTCAAACAATATCTTCTCCAAACAATGGAGAGGAGTCAGAGAAGATAAAAAAAACCTCAAGTCATCTGATCATCATACTTTATGCATCTATTTCTCCCTGCTGTATATTTGAGATCCAGAAAATAAGGTGACAGGAATATTTTTGTAAATGTTGTCATAAAAGTCCTGGCAGAGCACAGGTCAAATCATTGTTGTGGTAGCAGTTTAAACCTCTCACATGTAAGCTATGCTCACATTTGTAAGGAAAGGCAAAACTTTTATTGATCATTAAACAGGAGGTCAATGAATTCATCAGGAGAAACAGGTTTGGAGTAGCAGACAATAATGACAAAACAGAGTTAGCGATTTGTGTAGAAACCCACCTGTTCTGCACCCACCTGTTCTTGCAACTCAGCAAGGCGGGTGGCACGCTCCTCTGCTAAGTCTGATTTGTCCAAGTTGGAGGAACTGTTGGCACTTATCGCACTAAAATCTGCGCTCTTAGTGGACATGGCACTCATTAGTGAAATCAGCTCCACTGGCTCGTCTGGCATCTTCGCAAACCTCTTCTCGAACACACCCTGAAGCAAACGCATGCCCAATGATGAAAGAAGAATCAAGTGAAACTGAAAAAAACTGAGCCTAAAGAGCCAGTCAAACTATTTTAAAATTCTGTAACTATTCAATGTAATCATTCAAAAACACACCTGAAGTTTTCTGGCCTTAGTGACAACATCATGATGTGGAGGGTTGTATTTGTAGCAATTGGAAAAAATCAACCTAACATCTGCAGCGAAGCCTTGTGCGTCCTGGTACTCTCCTCCATCTATCTTTTTCTGGAAAACAAAAAAAAGGTAGTTAGCAAATACAACAGCCATCATGAAAATTACAGAGATTCGTATATGTAAATATACAGTTTATACTTCAACAGTGCTGAGATCCATGGGGTATTTGATGATGTCATGGTAATCGTGTAGCTGCAGAGCTTCAGCGTCGACGGGCTTGTAGAAAGGCCAGGCGTAGGCTGCGTGCTTCTTAGACAGCATTTCCTTCAGTATATCGTTGCAGTACTTGAGCTGTTCGCTCAGTCTGCCCTGCTCACTTTCTCGGCCTGCGCTTCCACGTCTCCTCTTGCTTTCTGACAAATCATTCAAACTGGAGGCGTCGTCCTTCCGCTTCATCCCTTTCTTCTTCATTGGCACAAAAAAAAAACAAAAAAACAAAAAAAAACAACCCACCACAATAAGGGAAAATTCTCGGCATGCTCTGTGATTTAAAAATAATATGAAATAAGAGTGAGGGTCAGAGACACAAATGGTGACTCACTTTTGTGATGTTCTGTGATGATTGTTTGGGCATTGAGGACGAGCTGGAGGGCGTGTAGCTGAGACTTGGCTGAGATGTGGGTGTTGTAGCTGAAGAACATGTGGTCACAGTTCCATTCTGCCCACCTGTATACATGTATTAACACAAATGTAAGGAAAAGAGAAAAAGCACAAAAATACATATTTTGGACTAAGTAGTAATATTATTATTTCAATTTTGTATGCAAGGTGCATTTCGATTTTGTCTTGTAACATTATTTGTTTTTTCTGGCTTTTCTGTTTGTGTGTAATCTACAATAAATAAATAACACATCTCCCTATGTTGCTCTGTGCAGATATTTCCTCCCTCTGATTTATAAAAAGCACACACACAGAGCTGTTTTTCTGAGTTGCAGTGATTTGGTGCAAATGTTCACTCAAACATGTACACATAAAGATTAGAGAAACAGCCACAATTACCACGTTAACAGCCGTATACATTTCCAAGTGCATTATAATTTAATTGGAATGAGAAAAAACACGCTTAAGAAGAAACCCAATTTCAGTGACTGCAAAATGAAACCTTACTAGAGGACCCACAGGGAAGACACTATATAGTAACTGAGCTCTGAGCACTGAGTGTCATTTTAAACGGAAAGAAACAGAGGGGTGGCAGAAGGTTACTGATGCAGTTAATCACTGCTGCTGGCTGAAGTGTCAGAGACACTGAGGATGACACTGATGCCAATGCAGCCTGAAACATGCATCTTTTACTCACACAATAAAGCATGCTAAGATAAATGACTACAATGAGACTCACGATGCTTTGCACATGTGTAGAGTGCTAAATGCTAAATTAAGGAAATGCATATATTTTAAAGGAGATTTTGGTGTAACCTTTAGATTCTTATTTAATAGAATATAGGCTCAGGCCGCATTCAAACTTGGATTCATTCATTCATTCAAGCTATTAACTAAAAAAAATAAAGAATTTTATACACAGGAAAAAAAACACATTAAAGGATTATTAACAGAACCAAATGCCTAATTTGATTGATCATATCTTTCAACTTAATTTGATTAAAATAGTTTTATATTACATGCCACAAATCCGACTCATCCCGTTGTCCCTGACCAACCATTTACACCTACATGAGTACGCTATGTGCAGTTTATTGAACTCATGAGACCTGATTTCTGAGATTCAAATTCCTCAGTTACAATTGGAATTAAGAACATGCGAAGCAGCCTGAAATAATGTTCATACAAGTAAGTTAAATACCTGGAGTGCTACTTTTTTTGCTCTTCCCTTTGGCTGCATGAGGAAAAATCTCGTCTTCCCTCTGTGGCATCTGGGCAACTTTTTGCAAGAAAATCTTTTCCAAGGCGAGGGCCATCAGCACTATGTCATCTGTAGGCTAGAGGACAGAGGGAAATCTATGAGTGCTTAGTTTCTGTCAGGCTAACCAGCGTGGTGCATTTCTACCAATGAAGCTCCTCACCTTATTATATATGTAGCAGTTGGTGAACATGGAGTTGAAGTCTTGCATACATTCACTTGCACTCCAATAGTAGTTGTTCTCTAGCCGTTTCTTGATGGTTCCCAAGTCCATGGGAGATGTTATTATCGTATGATAATCCTGATGAAGAAAAAGAGTCAACGTGTCAGATGAATGTAGTCTTGCTTTTTGTTTCTGTCCGACATCTTCATAAATTAAAGCACAATTCCTGCATTTCGACACTTAAAAAGGTTTCTCACTCCCAGGATCATTCCAGTACAATACACACAATTAGGATCTTATTTTGACAGTTTTGTTAATAATTCCCATCGGTTTTAAAAATATGATATTTACCAAGTTAATATGCTGAGGTCTGGGAACACGGCGACATTGTTAAGATGAAGTCACACGGGGGCAAGAAACCCAAGCACTTAAACAGGTTAGCCAAACTTATTTGGTTATTAAGTGTTACCAAACTGTCTGTGTGCTCTAGATGTCTGTGCAAACAGGTTTCTGTGCAATGAGGGATTATAACAATCATTCAAAGTGTTTTTTAGAGAAAATGTTGGCTTGTTTACAACCTGTCTGATCGTCTGACCGCTCGTGTTTCTTACCCCGTCTGACTTTGTTGTAGCGATGTCACAATGTTCCCAGATCTCAGCAATTACTTCAGTGAGTACGATGTTACCATAACCGATACAAATGATAGCCAAAACTATGTAAATAACATCCAAATTGTAATAAACTGGAATTATTCTTTGACAAGGCATCTAGCCATGCAGATAGTTTTGGTTTCATTTGCCCAGGTAATGAGATATCTATCTCAGAAATTTCTACATCCACCCCGGCAGAGGTGAAAGGAATTTCATCTCAAATTCTACTTCAATTCAACATCTCATTCCAAAACAGTGTCTCAGTAACTCTGGATAATCCACCGTTTTAACTGGGACTAATTAAAAACTACAGCTGGGACTACTTAAGAAATAGTCCCTATTTAATTAGTTAATCAAATTAGTTACATTCCAGAATTAAAGCACCTACTTCAAATGATTAAGTCATTAATTAAGTACTGAGTAGCATGTATAGACAAAAAAAAAAAAAAAAACGCAGTAATATAGAATCAAGGTTATTTCAGCAAATTTTAGGGTTATTTGTTATGATTAATGTAAGGGTATAAGCTGTAAATACTGGATGAGATTGAGACTGAGTGTATTGCCACAATCAAATGTCTCTATACTCACTGTTGTCTAAGTGAGGTGTGCATGAGGATTAGGAGGCAACCACAACCAAGGGAGAAACAAAAAACAGTGATGAACCAAACTTAGACAACAACATCAAAAGCTGCCGTGAAAGAATGACAAAAACAGAGGAAATTTAAGGATTTAGAAGAAGTTTTACTTCATTGAAAGAAAAGACAAAAGCAGACCCTTTCCCACAAGGCAAGACAAACACATATATGATATTTTAGACTGATCACACAGTGATCACACAGTGGGGGTCGGTGTATGAAAAAAAAAAACAAACCAAAAAATAAAAACAGGTCAGGCGTCAAAAGCTTATACGCCACTTTAATTTGTAAATAGCATCTCTTTGTACATCAGAACCTGAAAAAAAAAGTATTTGGTAGCACTGCCTTTAACAGGGATATTTATTTCAGTTAGTAAAATACCATATTACCAAGAGTAGATTTACAACTTTCCAAAGCCACTATGGATGCAGCAGATGTGTATTTATTTCAGGATTTATTTCATGATGTGTTTTTGACTTCAGGGCAGGTGGTTAGCTACATTGGAAATTGCTAACGAGTACTTGACGTTCGCAATCTGCCCACTTTTCATTAAATTAACTTAAAAAAAAAACCATTTATTTATTTGTTTTTGTGTACATAAATAGATATTTTTGTTTAAATTAAATAATTAAAAAAAATATATATATTGTTAAATGCTGAATTGGACACATCATCAAAAGTTTTAAGAACATTTACAACAATTGCAAACTACTCACTGATAGTCCAAGAGCGACTGCATCAACAGGCTGGTAAAAAGGCCAGGCGAACTGGTGCCGCCACAGGGATTTGATCACTACATTCTGCATGTACTGCAGCTGGTTGGTCCTCCGGCCTGGCTTGTTGGGATTGGTCACCTCAGGAGGCGGAGGATTCACAAGCTGGGGAGGGTTCGCGTCTGCTGACATGATGATGGCAGCTGGAAGCGACTGGTCTTCAACAGATGAACACAACCTCTGTTGGTTTCTGTTATCTTCCGTAGCTTTCGTCTGTCAGCTCAACTAAGGCTCTGAGGGAACACCAGCCCACTTCATTCATAGTTTTCATACCAGACAATGTGATCTGAAGACAAAAAAAAAACAGAGTTATGAGAGTGTGATAGGTCAGAGATTATTCCTATAGTGCAGAAATCAAAGATTTACAAACTAAACAGCCTCTACTGATGATGTAGCCTAATGCAACTATGAGTGATTTCATTTCAAATTTGGATGCAACACCGGGTTGGTGGGATTAGATCCTTTAAAAAAAGGTCACAGCAGAATACACTAGCTTGCAAACAAATGTATTCTAGATTTGGACGAGAACAAAAAACCAAAAACAACCCACAACACATTCCATACTAACATAAAACATAATTTATGTTGAAAATATGTTCATGAACAGCTCACATGAATGAATGTGTCTGGCAGTTCTACATTTACAGCTATATGATAGTGAGCTGTGCGTCCATGTTGGCATGATTGATTCAGGTGTTTTTGTTTTCTCTGGATAAACCAAGGAGTGCCTGTATCAGTGGGCATTGCAATGTTTGTTCTATTTGCTTATTGTTATTTTAATGACACAGTGTAATTGTAAATTGTAGCTTTCACTATCTTAGGGAAATTCTCTGGTTGATGAATACTGATTTTAATTTGTCTCATTATACACACATAACGTTAGCTAGTGGAATAGAAAGCTAAGCTAACATTAGAATGACATGTAATTCTGGGGTGTGTCACTTTGTAAGAGAAATAAGAAAAAAAGTGGCCAAAGGCCATCAAGCTAGACAGACAAACTGTGTAACGTTAGCTTCACTGGTAACTTGACCTACAGTAAGTTTACAGCAATACATAAACCTACTGGCTTTAATCTTATGACATCACCACTTTACTGGCGACACGTGAAGTTACCATACAAGATAACTTAACGCTGGGCAAATAGCAAATAATTAGCTTATGAGGTTTTTAAAGACTACAATAAATATCCCACCATATCAGCTAACGTTATGGTGTGGGAAGCTACAATTAACGGTGGTGTGTTGTTAGCTTTAACGTTACTTAGCTTACAAAAAAAAGCAATCATCGTTAGCATAACGACGTTTCATACTGCCTACTGTTTTTGCATACAATGGTCAAATCCAAGAGTCCTACTTTGTTTTGAGGTCAAATTTTAGCACAGAGCCTTAGCGGAGCTACCTCACAGCTAACATAGCTGTTATCTTCACATAACTGCAACGTAAATATGTTCTTGTTTCGCAGGGAATGACGGGAGAGTCGCGGGTAAAAAAAAAAAAAAAACACATACAGGAAAAGCTACCGAAGTTTTTACTAACTCGCTTTCTTATGAAGGCACGTTGGGGTGAGAGTTCAAGGGCTTCAGAAGAGGCTACACGCCGCACAGAAGCCCAACTAGAAAGCCCAGTTAACTCCAGAGTGCACAGTTAACCTAGTCCAACTTTGAAACTGAAAACTTTCTTACTGAAACAAACCTGCTGCATGGAAGCTCTCCTTCCTCTTTAGCTTCATTGGCGGGTTGTAAACCACGGTGGACACCGCCACCTACTGTGCTGGAGTGTGTAGAGTATATGCCAATATATATAGTTTGTTTTCCCAAAAAGGGAACATGTCTTCACTTCGACATGCAATTCAGGCTGTATCTTTAGACAGTACCATATCCTTGACCGTTTTATTGAACTGTCTACAGCATGTTCGTTTGCTTTTTTGTACCCTTATCTAACTGCCCTGGGGTGGTCAAATTTGGATATAATGACAGACATAATAATTGAACCCAACCATTAATCAAACGAAAAACAACATGTCTACAGGGCAAACAGCCCATAAACCTAAATTTATCACTGTCGATGGTAGGATTTTCGTATTGATAGTGATTTATCAGTGACAGTGCACATTAATCACCATTAAATTGATTTTAGAAATATGCCACCGTTTGCCAAGATTAACTAATTTACATCTGCAGACTCTTACCAGAATGTTAAAATTGACCAACCTGATGAAAAATAAGTCTCTCAGATATAGTGCATTTAAAGTACACATAACAAATTGGCATTATAAATCAGATTAAAAAGTATTTTTTTCCCGCAGGGTAAGCCGGAGAACCAATAGTAAAACCACATTGAGCCAAAGTGACAAAATAAGTATATTTGCCTTTGACACTTATTGTCCCTCATTAGCTTCCGTTACTTCTGAGGTTAACGCGCGTGCGCAAAGAAGCACCACCACACCACATTCCCCGCTTCTCCTCCTCGCAGAGAAGCATCCAGGAGCAAGCCTAATGATTTATGCGTTCTCCATGATTGTGTGAATAAATATACGTGTATTTCTCTTTCCAGTCTTTACGAGGAGTACACATCTGACCGCGAAGCTGCTTTAAATCCCCGTGAGTATCGGCGTGTGACTGTTTGCTCATTGTTTGAATGGAGGGCCCCTCCGTGGCAGCTCAGCCAATTTGTCAACAGCATCAATGCTTTTAAAGCAGACGGGCTAGCTACATGATCAGGCTGCCATTAGCTCTCGTATAAAACCAGTGTATTCAAAATGAAGTTGTTAACTCTTTTCTGTCGTGCTTCAAATCCAAAAAATGTTGAAATAAATAGCCACAGGATGATTCTGTCAGAGTTGAACTTGTCAGCGAAGGCCCCCTTTGTTTGATATTTCCTCTTTTTAGATTTATTACGTTTAAACGTCACCATATTTGGAATTAATACCAACTAGTCTTATAATCTTAGCTGGCTGTATAAAATGCTTCTATTTAGTGCTTTTAACCTTAACAAGGCCAGTTAACGTTAGCTAGCTTATAGCTAGCTGAATTAGCTACATTTATAGATGAAGGAGAAGGCAGCCACACAGTCCATGGCTTTTTAACAAATAAACACTGGGGGAGAAAACGGCATCCAGTGCCAGTATATTTAATCACAGCGTTTACTGAGAATCTACAGTATCATTCCCAGTGGTTGCATAGCTGAGAATTGTCTCTTCTATATGAAATAGCTGCCAGAGCTTACATGACGAGCTCAAATGTCATTTTGATCAGTTTGCCAATTAAATCAGGCATATATTATATAGTATAATCAAAAATCACTTGAATTATATGATGTATGTATCCCTTGGAAAAATCAGTGTTACAGTTTTAATCATCATGCAAACCAACCAATGCAAATGATTGTAATCACTGGTTTACACATTTTGCACATACACTAATGTATCACATTGTGTTGTCTTGAGCCACTGGGGCAAAGCTGTCTCCTCACATTTGAATAACGGTCGACATTTAAACCCTGCACGTTATGTTGCTGTGTCTTTTAAAATAATCAACCTGTATGCAGTTTGTTATACGCTGTGTCTGTGAATATAACAGCACATACTAACTTATATAAAGAATTGAATTCTTAACTTGTTTCAATATCTGTTTCTTCTCCGTGTCTCCAGGGTCGTGCTCAATAGATGCTCATTTCCTCACCATGGCAACAGAAGATAAGAAACCAGAGACTGACACAAAACCTCCAGTTGTACCATCAGCTTCTGCCAGTCAAAGCAAGGTTTGGATTCCTTAAATATTCTTAGTGTTTTCCTGCAGCTTCCCGTTCTATTGTAACTGCAGCGCTTTGCTTTAGGCAGGGTGGGGAAACGTCCAGAGGTGGGATTCGGGAAAATGTATGTTTTTGTTTTTCTTTGATGTCGTTTTTGATAGATAAATGTTTGCCCATGTGTCACACATCAGGAGGGCATTTTTAAATGCCGTGTTTTGTTTTCATCTACAGTCTGCACCTGCCAAGCCAAACTATAGCCTGAAATTCACATTAGCGGGCCACACTAAAGCTGTCTCCTCCGTCAAATTCAGTCCGAGCGGAGAATGGCTCGCCAGCTCATGTGAGTCCTTTCTTAATTTCATGTTTATGTTAAAGTCATTTTTTCCTTTAAACCACATATGGGTGAGTTCGGGCTGCAACTAATGATTATTTTCATCATCGATGAATCTGCCAATTATTTTCTTGATTAGTAATCTTTTAGTCCTCAAAATGTTAAAAAGTAGTGGGGAAAAAATGGCCTTCATAATTCTAAAATATGCTTGTTTTGTCTGACTGACGGTCCTTAAGATATTTATTTAACTGTCAAATGCGACAAAGAAAATCAGCAAATCATCACATTTGAGAAGCTGGACGTAGAGAATGTTTGGCATTTTTGCTTGAAACATGACTGAAACGATCCAGTGAAAGCAATTATCAAAAATAGTTGGCAATTCATTTTCTGTCGATCAACGAATCGATTAATCGACTAATCGTCGCAGCTCCACTGTAAGTTATATTACAGTAGTGTAACCTAGATCTACGGAGGCTGTAGCAACACTGAATGCATATTTATTTTGTCTTCACAGCTGCTGATAAACTCATCAAAATCTGGGGAGCTTATGACGGCAAGTTTGAGAAAACCATATCGGGACACAAACTTGTGAGTTTAACAGACCCTTACTGCAGCAGTCTTTCTGCTTCTTGGTTATGCTTTGAAAGATGGGATTGTATTTGTCATAGGTTTTTACCCGTGTGGAGTAGTCGTAGCATCCTTTAGGGAGATAATAAAAAAAAAAAAGGCTATTGAAAACGACCAGCACTATCAGCATTATCAAGCATTATCCTTGCTGTCCTAATCAGAGCCTTGAGCGCTATGTTCCTAATTATTGCCCATCGATCTGCAGGGTATATCAGACGTGGCCTGGTCCTCTGACTCCAACCTCCTGGTGTCTGCATCTGATGACAAAACCCTGAAGATCTGGGACGTCAGCTCGGTAAGAGAGCAGATGAACTCAAAGGGTTCCACTACTGTCAAGTTTGTGTCCCGGCTGAAGTCGAAGAGCTTGTGAGACTTTAAAGGGTCTGGTCATCCGAATTATAAAAAAAAAAAAAAAACCAACAACATTTTCTCACTATTGCATTGACTATGTTACTTAATTGATTTGAGTTATTGAATTACTGGCAGTAGATGATTATGCTTTAATCCCATGCTGCCTTTCAGCGGGCTTCACAATATTGCCGAAATGAACATGCTCTACTATAAACAAAGGGTAGCGTGTGATTGGTGAGACCCCGTCTACACAACTGCTGCAGGCGCGGCGGACGCAGTGTCTTGTAGCGTCATACGTTCATGAAGTATGAAAATGAAATCCACGCACACTCTCAGGACTCATGTCTGTGCTTTCTGTTGTTGTTGTTGTTGTTGTTACATTTTTTTATCATCACCGTTAAAGCTGCAGTCGCTTCCAGAGTTAACTAGCTGAAGCTGCTGAAGGTAGCCTAACACTGCTTTTGTGCTTTGAAGTAATGTTTCATTTTTGTTACTGGCGAGACTGTGTGACATTTCAACGCCTTTTTTTTTTTTTCTTTCTTTTTAATCTAGGGCAAATGCTTAAAAACTCTAAAAGGTCACAGCAACTACGTCTTCTGCTGCAACTTCAACCCCCAGTCCAATCTTATCGTGTCGGGATCGGTGAGTACGAAGCTTTTGGCATAAGACGAGCGAGTAAATGGAAAACAGATGTTAGACCTTCGCTAAAGCACTCACTTTTCTAAACATTATAAGCATGTCTCTGTGTGGCTTTGGGGAAAGTAAAAAGTGATGAATGTTTTTTTTTTTTTTTTTTTTTTTTTGCTTCCAGTTTGATGAGAGCGTAAGGATATGGGATGTGAAGACCGGGAAATGTTTGAAAACATTGCCAGCTCATTCTGACCCAGTCTCGGCTGTAAGTGCATTTAATTTATTTATTTTTAAATTCTTAACATTAGAGGAACTTTCTAGACTGAAGACGAACATGGTGCCAGTAATGTGATGACCTGTCTCGGCTCGCAGGTTCATTTCAACAGAGACGGCTCCCTGATCGTGTCCAGTAGCTATGACGGCCTTTGGTGAGAACAAACTGTATTATTACACACACACACACACACCCCCCCAGGTTATTACTTTCAGTTTAAGACCTAAAGGCTCTTTTTACCTCATTTGTCACAGTGCTACACCATTTAGTTTTTTTTCCGGTTTCAGAAGTGCAGTTTTATTTAAAAGAGAAAATTACTTGACGCCTCACAGCTGCTTGAATAAAAATGCGTAGGATGGGTGTTCATTTAATAACCCATATTCTCATCATATTGTTACATTTATCTGCAGAAATGCTAATTAGCACTGTTAGCACACTTTTCTCCAATGACTATGCTGTGCTTGCTGTGCTTATCGTATTTCGAGAGTGTCTCTGCTAACTGTGGGCCGGCTTGTGTGTTACACATGCGGCATCCGTGATTGGCTGTTGTTGGCTGAGTTGCCATTGACCAGTAGGGGCAGATGTTTGTGTCAATGGTGGCTGTATTCCAGTGAGCTGAAGAGGCCTAGAGCAGCCAGACATCCGCCTTGCCAAAACTGAAACAACAGTTGTGTTCATTTCCATGTGTTGTCACGTACAGTATTTCGCTTAAAGCATCTAAGCACTACATGAAAACAAACTGTTAACTTCATTAAAATTGTAATAGAAAATGAATAAGCCTGCTGCTGTCTGCGGCTCTGACAGCTGTTGTGACTCTCCAGATACAGTTCAGTTATCACGAGCGCTGTTAAAAACAAAAAACAAGCTTCTCTGGTTCGCCTGACAACAGTACATGTTTGTTTTGTTGTGCTCGATCCACGGGAAGTGTTTCTTCCACGAAGGAATAAATGTTCCGCTTCACGTTTCTCAACGCTTTCTTTCACTGCTGCCACTTTGTAAAATCTGTGGCAGTCACCAGAATATGTTTTAATTAGACCGTTTTTATATACGTGTTTTGAGACTAAACATGAACTCCTCCCATGTGGAAGTCAAACTCCAACACCTGTTGTGACAGTACCTTTTTTTTTTTTTTTAAACGATGATGATGTGGATGACCAGCATCTCTACCGATACATTCTGTGTCCAGTTCTGTTCACATGCTTGTTGTTTAGTCATTGTGTTAAGTAATAACACCTAACTAAGTAACAATTTTTGTTGTTGTTGTTTTTTTTTGTTTTTTTTTACATTCCCAGCCGAATCTGGGACACAGCATCGGGGCAGTGTTTAAAGACGCTCATAGGTAAGTTTACCCACATGTGTAGTGCTTTCAGGCGAATCCCCGTGACATGGTTTATTACAGAAAAAATGGCGTAATTGTTTGTGTGTCGATTAGTGACAGAAAACTCTGATTTTGATTCTGAATTTGAGGCATCATAAAATGTGTGAAGAAGTCGCTGTGCGCTGACGGTGCTCCTGTTGTTGTCGTCCTGTTAGATGATGACAACCCTCCTGTTTCATTTGTGAAGTTTTCCCCCAACGGGAAATACATCCTGGCTGCTACACTGGATAAGTGAGTATTACGTGTCTGCAGCAGAGCGAAGTCAGTGCTCCTCTTTATTTTAGTAATTGGTCAATATGTTTGTCTGAGATTCAACTTGCCAACGATCTACCACAGTGTATTATCACCATGGTCAAGCCAATCATATGCTAATCAGGTACTGAACAGTGATGAGGGAGGTGCAGCCAGAAAACAATAGGCCTGATTACTGGGCCATCATGGAAACAAAAGAAGGTCAGTTTCAGGTGAAACTAGGCAGGGTAAACAGCAGACACTCAGGAAGACTCCTCCCTGAGGGCAGGGCCTAAGCAACACAGATTAGCTTAAATTTCTGAGTTCTCAGACCATTTTCACAATTGAGAATGACTTCCGGATGGGAGCCGAAACGTCTTGATTATGAAAACAGTGTCCAGATGACTACGACTGAAACCTTTTCTACGAAGGAACACTCCTGGACGAATGAGGGACTACACCGTCTGGTCAATATGTTGTTTATCTGCTTTTTTTTTAAACACAGTTTTCACCAGCAGAGGGCAGTGTAACACCATCAGAAGCTTTCCTCAGCTGCAGTTTTCTATAAAGAGAATGTACATGAAATGACCATGATTACAAGATTATTGGTTTTGATGTTAGTTGTTTAACAGACGCACTGCTGTATTTGTGTTTACTTTTCAGCACGCTGAAGCTGTGGGACTACAGCAAAGGAAAGGTAAGCTCCTTTGGCAACTGTTTGAATTATATGTTATCTTTTTATTGCAAAATACAAAATTCATCTTTTGCTTCCATTTATCAGTGTTTTAGATTGGAGGGGTGTGAACTAGTCTCATGTTCAAGCTGCATTAGGGGATGACAAAATGATACTTGTTTACTAGTAAATACTTGAATACATCTGCTGCTGATGGTTACATTTTTGACCGTGTCATACAGATAATTCACTTTTCGTTGTTCTTCCAACGTTTCAGTGCTTGAAAACGTACACCGGCCATAAAAATGAGAAGTACTGCATATTTGCAAATTTCTCTGTCACCGGTGGAAAGGTAAGAACTCTCGTTTCTACGAGCATGTGAGTGTTAACAGTTGATCTTCAATGTAACACGCGGGATATCTACGGCCTTTTTATTCCTTTGGGTTTTCATTGTTTTTAATAAACCTCCTCCTGGTATTTAATGCCTCACCTGTTTGTATATTTACGCTTCTGAAATAACTGACGCGTGCAGCTAAATGTAACTCCCAGCTGAAGCTCTGTGGCTGCTCTCTTGCAGTGGATTGTGTCGGGCTCCGAGGACAACATGGTTTATATCTGGAACCTGCAGACGAAGGAGATTGTGCAGAAGCTCCAGGGCCACACAGGTACAGCAGACACACTGTATCTTACTTTTGGTTTTGAAAGCACAGATTTGAAGTCTTAACGGGCTTTAAATCTGTCACTTTGCCCAAATGCAATGTCAGCTGTCTTTCAGTAAGCACGGGTTCATCTATGCAACTCTAAAGGAGACGAGACACACTCATTTTAAAGACAGACATTTGTGGCTGTGTGTAAATAAACTGTATTCTGGGTGTCATGTTTATAAAAGCACCCTTTCAATTCTCCTTCTCGTCTCCTCTTTTCAGACGTCGTCATTTCGACTGCCTGCCACCCGACAGAGAACATCATCGCATCTGCGGCTTTAGAAAACGACAAAACCATCAAGCTATGGAAAAGCGACTGCTAAGCCCTTTAAGATCTTTTGGGCCATTCATATTTTTTTTTTTTTTTTTTCTCCCCTACATTTTGTTGTAAGAAAAGAGGACTTGTTTTCTAACAGAGAGCTCCTGCGGGACGCAGAGGGCTTTCAGGAAATGAAATTCAGCAAGGAGAACCAAATGAGACCCATCAGCCACACCCAGTATCAGCCGAAAACTGCGCCAGCTCTGCAGTGGACGTGTTCCCTCTTCTCACATCTGAGATATTCCACCTGTCTGTTAACGTGCCAGACTTTGTCATCTCCACAGGGGAGTTGGTGACTTTTGTTATACTTTGTTGATACTCAGTTCTGGTGCTTCAGTATTTTTGACACTGCATTAACCCTGTCACTGCTTCATACCAACTCCCACACATGCATTTCTGGTCTTGTACAATAAATGTAATGGTTATTTGGCCTTTCTATGATTTTTCTTTTGCCTTTTTAATTTGTCTGTATAATTGTGTAGTACCGTCTAAATGACTTCAAGGTGGAGAGGTGACTGACATCTTACAAAAAAAAAAGATATCTAAGGATCCATTTGCCTGTTGGTTTTTCAAGTGGCACCACTATTAGTGTTTTTTTTCCCCTTAATATCAAATGCCAGATCTCATGTAAGTGCTGTGTGCCATAACAAGATATATTTTCCAATTTTGTAAGTTCTGTGCAGATTATTAGGGCAACAAACCAGTATTTGAAGTTAGTGTCGGGAAGTAAAAACATGAACAAAGTAAAAAATGCCTCAAGAAAATGTGATGCATGATGTCACAGATAATAGTCTGACAGTTACAAAAAATCTAACTGAAATTTATTTTAGTCCTATTGGAGTACTGAATTAAGTCCCCCGCCTGTTTAAAAAATGTCTAATTTTAACATTTTACAGTTTGATAGTTACCAAATACAGTTCTGTGTTCTCGGATTTGTACATATTACATTGACCTGTATTGTGATTTGATTATTTTAACTCTGTTTTTTATGTTCTCTGCTTGATTAGCATCTGTTCTCTGTAGTTGACCTGGATTTTGTGGAATGTTTGCATTCGACAACTATAACCTGCGACTCAATAAAACCAGTTTTTGTATGTTTCATGTTACTGAGTCGTGAGTGAACATAATGTTGAGTGTTTTTATGCTTTTTAATGTGACACAGAATCAACTGGCATCAGTCAAGCTCACTTTCAGTTTTTTTTAATAACCTTTTTTCTGTCCATGAAAGATAGAACATCAGAGAACAACCCATAGAGAACAGATGACAAAATTCCATCTCTTTTAAAAATGGACAAAAATATAATCAAAGAAGACATTCCCATCTTGCAGCGACAGGTTGAAAATGGCGAAGTAAAGGCGACATAGTTACCAAGGCGCCAAAGCCAACTACTCCTCTCACCTTAAATTTTCAATCTGAAAATTGTCTCTTGCCTCGTTGAATAAGCTTTTCCACAATGTATACAACAGCCCACGGAAGAAAGGGGGAAAGAACAGAGTACACAAGCAAGGGATAAAATTACCTTTGTACAAAAATAGATCTTTTTCCAAGTGTTTTTTTGTCTTTTTTTTTCTTCACTTGAACATTTTACTGTCTATGCAACAAAGAAAGCAGTGATTGTGTCACAAGCTCAGCTTTTCCTGATTACACTTTTTAAACATACAATTGCCAAGCAACACATACATTTCGGAGGGTTTAAAGTCTTAACTATGTGTTTTTCTCTTTCATGTTTTTTTTTTTTGAGGTCCCATAAACTGCTGAGAAGCTGGTTCTTTTGACTTTAGAGCTGCTGCGATTCTGCTGGTTGATCAGGATTGATTTTTATAAAGTCTAGGTCCTAATGCAAATATCCTCAGATATTTGTGGAAAAAAAAAAAAAAAACACCATAAAACTCTGAGTTGAACACCTGGTGTGGAACGGTTTGGTTTGAAAGACTTATCTCCCTCTTTCAATGTTGGAAATACTCAAGGAACAGATCTGTCTGATATATATTTATAAATATATACACATATACATATTAACAAAATATAGCTTTATGTTATAAAGCATTCGTGTAGGTAATCATTCTATGTGGGTGATCCTTTATCTAGTCAAGAAGATCCTTGTCAGTTCATTTCCTGCAGGGGAGTGAGCTCGCACATCATCCACTTTATGGCTTAAAATACCTGTGGTCACCAGTCACAGTAAACTAAGACGTCAGACTTAAGGGAAAAGGGGATATTCATTTTAAATTTGGGTCACCCAGTCGAAAAACAAACGTATAATTGCCTAATATCTGCTTTTCTTGATTAAAATCGGCAACATTCCTCTAAAAAAAAAAAAAAGAAATCAGTAAATCTAACCCAGAAAATAATCTTAACAAGAGTAAAGTTTCTCTTTGTCGTAACGCTTGCGTTGAAAACTTATGAACAAATAAAAAATATTTTGTTTTAACAGACAAGTAAAATTTTTTTCCAGAATATAAATACTGTAAACTGAGCTCAAACTGGCAGTCAATACTGTCACCTGGATAGTTCGTAGTAATACAGGCCACCGCAATGAAACTGTTGAGTGATAATAAAACAAGCCAATAGGTCATAATGAAGTTATTGCTACTTTTTTTTTTCAGTTTTAACAAGCACAGACACTGAGGGTTTGTCTGATCAAGAAGATAATTACACTGTGAGAAAGTGCCATCTTTTTTTTTTGTCTGATTAAATACTTGTAGAAAAATTCAAGTAATGTTGCGGCGCTGCTTCTCTTCCACTAGAGGGAGCTCACAGCTCTTAAACGGCCGCCACATCCCTCCCTCACAAACTGCTCTCTTACTGAAAGTAAATGTTGTAGTCCTGCTTGAAGTGTACAGTATGTGACATTTCAGAGCTGAACATCTGAACCAACTCTTTGCTTTTTCTTCATAAGGGAAGAGATCATTGGGGCGTCTGGGGATCAGTTTCACAGAGGTGGATTAACGTCTGCAGTTAACCCCGAGTGGAGCCCGTCTGTGAAACTGGACCCAAATCATGATGAAAAATTGACACATTGTCATTGTATCATCGGTGTCTTGGTTGGAGTCAGCATTATTATGGAGTCCTGATGGTGCCACCAGAATAATTAGAGACTTTCTCAGACTTAATTATTCTCAATCGTCAATGCTGACAAATTCAAAAAAGCAATAACAAAATGAGCTCTGAGGGCGGATCAGAAGTCAACAGCTGGCCAATAAAAGCTCCCGTTGCTGCTCTGTGGGCAAGCCTTCATTTCATTTTTAAGTGACGCTTTAAATGCTTCAAATGAAAGCAATCACAGAATGGAAACTGTAAATGTTTAAGCAGGAGACCAATTCATTTTGAGATAGAATATGTTAGAATATTGTAGGCACATGGAATACCAAAATAATAAAATCAAAAGCCTTTTTAAAATCTGTATAATGATTCCATTTTAAAATTTTATTAATAATCAATCATTTAAAAAGAATAAGGATGATCTTATTTTGTATTTGTTTTTTTTTTTGTTGTTCAAGCATAATTGAAATTCAAATCTAATTCATATTTTGTTATTAAAATTTATGAGTTGATTCTATTTAAACACTGAAAAATGATTATTGTAGTGGCACACTCATGACTCCATACGCCTCAGACCATTATCCAGCTCAGTTTATCAAAGGATAATGAAAACACAGTGCTCAGGTTTGGTTTTTTTGTTTTTTGCTTTTCTTTAAGGTCCAGATAATGTCAAGGTGCTTATGAAAGAGTGGTGAGTATGCATATACAGGGAGAAAATCCTTGATTTCATTCTCTTTTCTTTTTTCTCTGTCTGTTATTTAAACTCTTAAAGTTACTTAAACTCCGCTATGCTCCACTGTTCCATTAAACACTTCCAAATGGGGGCTGACAGCTGTTTGTTTTCTGTGCATCAGTCAAGGGTTAATAAACCAGTACAGAATGACTATCAAATATCTGAATAGTGGGGAAAATAACCAAAAAAAGATATTTACTCCAGTCCGGAAAAATATTACAGCAGCCAACACCTCACAAACACTTGTTTTAAAAGGTATCCGACCTGTTTAACGTGCCCCCACTCGGTGGACAATCTTTGGAAATGCACTCGATGCATAGTTTTGCAGCAGCTGCAGCATTTAGAGAAAAAGACAGGAGAAAAAAAAAAAAAGCAGAATATGGGCACAAAGCATATTTATACACAGCAAGAGATATTTAACATTTCAGTCTGACTTGAATGACACTTGGTTGTCCAGAGAAGTGCAGAGAGAGCAAGTGTGTGTGTCCCTCTGAGGAGGAAAACAATTGGGGCATTCCTGATTGGGCCTGGGCCAAATTCCACCTCAGAGGTCAAAGACATTGACATCAGCTCTCCGTTTAGGAACCCGACTCCGCTGTCATGAGGTTAAGTGCCAAGTAACAAACAAACAAACAAACAAACAAACAAATAATGGCTCTGCTGCTACGACAAGCACTTCTCCCGCATACTGTCAATGGTTAGATGAGTGTTAAGAACTGAAGGTCGGAGGGATGGAAACAGAGGTAATTGTGCATTGCTGCTGTTAAAATCAAAACTGAAAATAACGTCAATACTGTATATGGTTGTAACCTTCTCCAAAGGTAGATATGAGGTGTTTTGAAAAGCTAATACCCACTGCGTTGAGCAGAGGGATTTGAGTGTGGAGGTGTAAATGGTGTGCTGAAATTCACATGAAATTAGAAGTGGAGAGGTTGGAGAAGGGACGAAAAAAGAAGCTCAGAGGCCGGCGAAATGACGATATTTCCCCACAAATGAGACCGTGTGCTCACTTTCCAGCCATCCAAGCTTGTTGTGATCACCTGTGGGGTTGCAACAAAGGCCAAATGTTTGAAATTGGACGACAAAAGTTGCTCCTGCGTCTGCTGGTAGCCTCTCAGAGCATCATGTAGCAAAAAGCTAACGTGTGGCTAATTTACAACAGCCTGCGTCTTCCTGTGTGCAGACGGGCCGCACAGATTGTACATAACAAGCTCTCCCAACTCTTGTTCAATCAATTAACATTAAGTGAAGGGCCGATTAGTGTGTCGTCCTCCCCGATGTTGCACAGTGCTAACAGAGTAAGACATGGTTGTATTTGTTGGAATTGGGCAGAGACCTGAGGTTTTTGAGCACTTGCAGTCTTGTTAACCCACCTCTGAGTTCTACTCCAGAAAGCTCACACTTCAAAAACAGCTAGTGCAAGACCTGACGCGTTCGGGCGAGTCAGGCAGGAACAGACGAGTTCCTTTAAAAACAGACGTGCTGTCCCCCGCTGTCCCTCCCCGAAGTAAGTTCAGTCCTGAAAGAGAGAGAGAGGGCTCAGGTCCAAGTCTAGACAGCTCTCCGAGCCCACGATTGTCCCGATCACAACGCTGAGTGTCCAAATATGACATCACCGCCGTTTTTTTTAATATACCTGCAAGCGTAACTGTGGGTGTTAAAACCTGATCATCTCTGCTTTTTCTTGTCAAAGTGCAGGAAAAGCAAGGATGAAAACGATGGCTCAATACGTTTCTTTTGTCCTCTGTCCGACCTCCTTTCAGTCCAATGTTGTCACTTGTGTTGTCGCGTGATTTTCATATATATATATATATATATATATATATTTCTTATTTATATATTTTTACAAGGTATAAAACAGACCCATAAACATGATGAATTCATTGTTTTGAAACACATCAAAAGGGAGCTGAGGAGAGAAGGGGTGGAGGGAGGGAGGGAGAGGTCCATTCAAAGTCGTCGCGTGATCTGTCCGTTGTTGGAGACGGGATTTTAAAAAGGACCCTGCTCCCGATCCAGGGCCGATGGGAGATGTGGGGGAGGAGGAGAGCTCAACCTTCTCTGCTATTATGTCATTTGATGTGGGGCTTCTAGCATTTCCATGAGGAAGGTGTCGATGGGCGTGTCGCCGATGAGCTTGAAGAAGAACAAATGCTCCAGACACTTGAGGCCGATGGAGCGCAGTGCTGGTAACCGCAGCAACAGCTTGGCAAACCTGTCACAACACAAGAACTAAATTAGACACGAGACCAAAATAGCATTAGACATCTGACTGGAAGAGGGAGGGATGGGGAGATGATCCTGAAGAAAGACTATCTCAGAACAAACTACACCGCTGATACCACACATACGTACAGTGCCTTCAATATAATGTGCAGCTGCCACATATCGGGCCTCATGCGTGAGCCACTCGTATGGACACATTTATTCTCAAGTGGCACGTACAAGTGATTTCAGAGAAATTGTCGTATTCACCAGTTTTCTCGTACATAGAATTTTCTCTCAGCTACAAACAAATTCACCAGCGGTCCAGACCTGTCGTATTCGTCTGCCTCTCTCTACAGAGGGTAAACACGGACGTGACTTATAAAGAATTGCAATGTCTTAATCTAAACGAATTTGGAATTTAAATAGGAAAGCAAAATCAACTAAAATGAAATACATGACAAAAATATACGATATTCCGTTCCCCATACCATCGTCATGGCCTGCCAGCTTAATGAAAGGTTTAAGTTTTTATTTTTTTATTTTATTGGCATATTTTGACAGGTTACAGTTCAGTAGTTGTTAGGCTGCAATCAGAGACTTTATGCAGGTCGCTGTCCAGGTCAACATACGGATCAGTTACTGCTGACAGTGTAACGTCACCTACTGTATAATATTCTCTTGCCCATCTCAAAGACTGGCCCATGTCCACCATCTGAGTAATGGCCGCTTTGCTTTTTAACAACGTTTTTTAGCATCGAACTATATTTCTGTACAGCGCTGCTCCGATGACACATTGTTGAAGTTCTTTAGTTCAATCTTGGGTAACATTTTTGTGAATGAAATTTGCCCCCAAATTGAATGGAATACGTAGCCTTATATTTAGGGAATTTAGGAGTGTCGATTATGCAAATGATCAGCTGCTCATGAACAGCTGCCATTCACCAGGCGGAAACGATCGCTTTACGACACGTTTGTGCAGTTTGGTGAATACAACTTGGAACACACAAAAAGGAAGACATTCTTTAGAATAAGAATACAAAAAATGTTCTTGCATGAGGCCCTTTAAAAAAATAATAATAATAATTTTGAGGCCTTTTTAACTTATTTTCAGACCTTTTCTGGCATAAGAAACAGCTAACTGGCTGGAGAGCATGGTGAGGTACAAACAGATGGAAAATGAATGAAAATATATTGAAAAATGTATGAAGAGAGCGCATATAAGGAAGAGTAGGACTCAAAACTCACACGTTTAATTACTTTAAAAGTGATTTTGATCCACACAACCATCTTTGTCAAGTAAAAAAAACATTGAGGCATCTGATAACAGGGTAAACCCAAAGCTACTGTATTGATGAACATGATTGTTTATGTGGATACTGTATGTAGTAGCTGTAATTTTTACCTTATGAAGCCATACTATTATTTCTCTATCTGTGGACTGCACAGTTTATCTCAGCACCAGCATCAGTCTGTGTTGGTATTCATACCTGCCAGGCTGCTCGGGGTACTTCTGTTTGCAGTAGGCCTCTAAAGATGCATACACTTTCTCTCTCAGAGCTTCTACCTCGCCGGGGTTGGACAGACCTTTAGAGTCTGTGGAGACACACACAAAAATAATATTAAAAAAATGAATAATAACAGCAACCCTAACCATGCATAGTTGAGGTTGTGCTGCTATTATTTCTATACAATTAGACAGGAAAGGTGTTTCATGAGCATGTATACGCCCCCCATTACATTCTTCTTCTTCTTCACATTCTTACAGTTTGCAAAATGCTGTCACTTTTGGCTACTGAAAGCACAACCAGTGTAGATTATAGCTGAGTGTCTAGCTCAAGGGCCCCTTGCAGTAGTTGGAGTAGTGATGGAGAGCAGAGCCTTACTAACTTACAAGTTGAGTTTTAACCCTGCAGGTTCATTGTGGACGTGTGTCACCACATTCTGGGTTAGTCCAATTAGGGCTTTAATTTTCAAGCTGCGCTAATTTAAGCTTCACTGGAGTGAAGCTTCCACTCATCTTTGATTACCAACACAAACACGTCACTGATTAACATTTCTGATGAACAAAGCGTTACACAATTGATCAACAATGAATGAACATTTGTTGTTAATGGCTGGACTCAATCACACAGTGTGGGAAAGGAAGGACTGAGGGCCCCGTCCCCTCCTCCACCGCCCCCCACCCTTTGCTTTCTCAGTCAGACCAGTCTAGTGAACCCCTAATTAACAAGGAATCAGGCCGAGAAGTGAACCGGGGCCAGTCGGCCTGGATGTGGCCTGAACAAAATGTGGAACACAGAGGATCTAGTGTGTCTGGGGTGAACAGATCCACAGTGGCCCCTGAGGGACGGATGGAGGCTGACTGAGTCATTAATAACCTGGGTCACATTCATGGGTTGGTTTAGTATACGTCTGTGCCATGGGGATGAGCTTTAAATACAGAACAGCACACAGACAGCAGGAGTGACACATGCCTAGGCAAGACATGGGCCTCAATTAAAGAAACCTCGCTTTTATTGGCCCGATTTTTGCAGGACAATGCCATAAAAAAGATTTTTAATAAAAAAACAAACAAAAAACAAATCACACGAGGATGTCATGTTATAAAATAAACAAGATTTCATTGATTTAGCACATTCATCAGTCAAATATGCACTGTATCAGCTTTTATTTTGTGCTTTCTACCTCAGCGCTGTGCAGAGGTGGAAGCCAAGTCCAAAGTCAAGTTCAAAGAAAACAAAGGCAGGTCAAAAGCCAGTTCCCAATTCTCATGTTACATTAACAAGATCGAGCTGTGTCCAAAACCTAAAGTGATGGTCCACCCAAAATCTAAGAGCATCAAAACTCTTCGGTTGGCTTGAAAGATCAATGAAACGTAAGTAGTTCCCTCACTCCTGAGATCACCTTGGATTCAGTCATTTACAAAAGGATCCTATGTTTAATTTATCCATTTATTTCTCTGCTGCATAATCCTTTTCTCCATCTGTATGCTCAGTCCATCCCAAACATATGGCTAAACCCACTGCTTCTGTGCTCCGTTATCGTCCTGTTTGAAGTTATGAAGCTCCACCTGAAGTGGTGTATTTACCCACACTTTGGTGAAAATATGAATGTTTGCAAAATACTGATGGAGAAGTGGATTATGCTGCAGGAGTGGTTTGAGAAGTTTGTATGGATGTTCTGGTACTTTCCTTCCCGCTGTGAAAACTTGTTGCCACTGGAATCGATTGCAACCAAATTCAGGCTGCGTCAATAAAGAAACTGAAAACCTTTTACAAGCCATCTGTCAAGCATACTGGAGGAAAGAGTTTGATACTCAAATATAAATTCTAGGTGGAGTGTGACTAAGCTTCAAGTCCTTAATGAGTCATATTCTATTCTAGCAATATTAAGGTCAGTTGAATGTTGTTTTCCTTGGTTAAAGCTCGAAACAGTAGCACATTAAGATCTTTGAATTTTAATAAAAGCTCCTCTGCACTGTAATACATTGATGTTCAACAAACAGAGCTGCTCAACAGTACAGTATTGCTCTGAGAGAGCAATCACACATTGGAAATATGTCAACAGTGTTGTTTTTTGTATAGCATCTCAAAACTCAAATCATAGCCAGATGTTAGTTTTCACTCTACAACAGCTTTCAGACATTTCCCTGATGTGCTGTGTTCTGATTGTCAGCTGACTGCTTTGGTGAAAAAGTCAAATAGAAAAAGATGGTGTTCGACAGTACATGCTCTTTTAAAACCACACATCTTTGAAACACCTAATTCACAGCTTCCTTCAACTGCCACGGCAAATGGCAGCTTACATGTAGCGATAGTTACCTGGGTTGAAAAGGACTATAGCTCGAAGGCACCCCAGTTCTGTCTTATCCATCTGCATGTCCCTCATCTTTGACACCAGTTCTGTGAGCACTCTGCACAAAAGAGACAAAAAATAAATAAATAAACAAAAGTCAGAGATGTGGCTCATTCAAAACCAGGCGTAGTTGAGTTTGTTTAATCCTTCTTGGCTATTAGACTATTTTTGCGTTATGTCACACAGCCTAACAACTGCCAGAAAAGTTAAGATCACAAGAGACCATTTGAATCTAAATGGTACATTTTTGTAAATGACACACTACGCTACATGTGAATTATCCAGATCCAGACTGCAACATTAAAATTATGTTTTAACTACTATCCAGCTCAAATCTATTTAAAAACAAATACACACAAGCATACTCTCAGCCCACATAGGCACGGTTAAATCAGTGGAAAAGTTTACAACCCTGCGAAGTAATTATATTTAGTACATGGTTTTCATAAAAGGAAAGCCACAGAGTAAACATAAGCTGTAATCTAACACCAGCACTCCCACTGTCTGTATGTGACATCACTGGTGGGAGTGTCGGTGCGTGGAGTCGCTCGAACTCCTCACCCCTTCTTGACTGGGTCACGCCCTCTCCTCAGCCGCTCTTTATTTTCCCTCTCACTCCGTTTCTTTCTCCCCCTCTCACTCGGATAGCAAAGTCAATTGCGGCTCTTAACTCATTCTAATTCAATTTGCTCCGAGGAGGAACAACAGGGCTAGAAAAGAGGACCAAAAAAAAAAAAAAAATAGGGAAAAAGAAAATACTCAAGTGTTTAAGTTAATCAGTCTCTTCATTTGTATGGTTGAAGAGAGAGAGGAGTAGATAAAGAAACATTATCAGTTCTCTGTATCTTAATGCTTGCCACAGTTAATGGGCCAAAGATGGAATATGTCCCGTGGCTGTGAACGGCGATGACTGAGCACAGAGGCTGGTGATCAGAGTGGCAGAGACACAAAAAAAAGAGAAGACGACGAGATGGCACCTGCAACTGCCACCTCTGTCTGATCGCCGGTTCTTCAGAGGCATGTGCACTACAACTGCAATTTTCATTTAAAAATAAATCATCTAATTGATGGCCAGAATTGTTGACGAATAATACTGATCAATAAAAACCTAAAATACTAAATATAGTATATTTAGCTTGTATCTTATATTCCAAATTGTGTATATCAGTTCAGCTCAAGGTGTGATGCGGCTGAACAGACACCGCAGACTCATGTGAGACTTCAGTCTGTCAGACAGCTGGAATGTCAATAGCAGTCACCTGGGTGGTTCCTGCACACACCCGGCTTCACAGTGAGTGACTTGTGCAGAGATTTTGTTGGTTATTTTTGCCATTTTCTGGGCAGTTCAGTGTTTCTGTGTGACCCCTGATGCATACAAGTGGACAGATTTAATATACTGGAGTCAATCGTGAAGCACACTTGTGACTGCCAGTCTAGGTATAATATTTCAGTGGAAGAAACCTAAATTAAACTAATAACTAACTAATGTTTTATTAAGATGAGATCATACTTTATTGATCCCCCAGTGGGGCAGAGCATTAGTACTAAATACATGATTTACTAATGCTTTATAATCAGTAATAAGGCATTAATAACGTTAGTTAGTTACATTAGTTACAATTTATAAACCACTATGACCACAATACTGATGTTTTATTAGAAAACCTTAAATATTATTAAAAGTGGTAGCTGCAGGTTGCATTTACATTAGTTTAAACACGAGTACAAGAAAGTTTAGCAATATGGTAATAATGACCTGTCAAAGATGGCTCCCACTCCGGCACTATGGGCGCTGTTTCGGTGGACGTGCAGCCCGGTCGCCAACAGAATCCCGTCTTTAATCGCTATTGAACGGTGCGAAAATGATGCAATCAGGAGTTCATTCCAACCTGCGGCAGAGATGGGAAGAGGGATCGAGGAAAAGTATGAGGGGTAAAAAAAAAAAAAAAAAAAAACAAGCAAATCCCTGTACAAAAGTTCACACAGCATTCAAGCAAAATGAAACTGACAACAAAGGGGGAATTCCAATGAATCAATTAAGCTGCTCGGTAAAAGTGTGCAGCTTTCTCAAGCACAGGCATCAGGTTATTACTAAGACATTTGAATCATGCTTTCTGAAGAGACAAGCGTTTAAAAGGGATGAACTGCGCCTGCCATCACAATAAAGACAACGGGCTTGACGTGCCAAAGCAGGGGCTTGACACAGAGAGCACTGAAGACACAAGACGCCGCCTTCTGAGTGACAGGGCTCCTTTAACTGTTCTGCCTGGCAACACTCGCCTCTTCTCCCCAGAGTTGAGTTGGGTATGAGAGGCGCTGGGATGCTTTTATCTGTGATACAGCAGAACTAAAGCGGTTATTTATAGAAAACCTGAGAGACGAGCTCTCCAGAATAATGTCTCTCTCTGCTTGCTGAAGTCTCTCCATCATTGTATGTGCGAAGGATAAAGAACGATGGGAGGATTTTCAGGGTTTGGGATGGGTGTGTAATAGCATTTTTTTCCTCAAGGTGGATTGAGAATATAATGGTGTAATTTGGAGCGACAGGCAGGCAACAAGGGCACTGAGTTGGGAGAACCCAAAAGACCTTCCTGCATGTGATGTTAGTGAATGTAAGAGAAGTGACAGATGATTCACTCTGTGTTTTTACGTTGCTGCTTCTGTGGTCCTGAGCGGTTAGCTTGCTTTTCCACATACAGCAGATCCACACAATGAGCTGTTTTGACCTTGGTGGGTCTGACTTTATTCATGGTTATGGCCAGATTAGCTTATTCAAGTTCTGTTTTTTTTCCTAGATACAGATAGACAGCTAGTGCTAGCATCTGTAATTCAGTGTGTTTTCTCACAGAGGATTTCTTTCAACAGCTAAAACATGTTTCTGGGGTTTTCTGTCTATATTCTTACATCAGTGGGTATCTACTGTTGTACAGGATCATAAAAATTAACCACCTAACCAAGATAAAACACTGGTTATTTAGCTAGGACTCAAAACAACATAAGATTCTGGGTTATTTTAGCAGGCCGTCAAAGTCTCATGGAAGTGCTTACAAAATAACAGTTGTTTTATCATTGTTTTTTATACCTCTTCTCACAACTGTGCTTGATGGACATTTCCTTCACTCACTTACAGTACACCTTACACCTTTTTCTTGTACAGTAGCTCCACCAAACTACCTCATCAGTGGTCTAATCAATCATAATAACTGACGACATCTGTGTGGGTGTGCAGGGTCTGTGCAAAAACTGCTCAGTATCAACAATATCAAACTAATCTAGCTATGTTTGTTCAAATAACAATGGCTAGATTCAAGTAGTCATGAAGCATTTGCCAGAGTTTTTGTACAGTATTTGAGCTCTACTCCTTGGTGCCAGGTGTATCTCTTCATTTACTTTGTTTTCTTTTTTCATATGTGACTGTATCCATATACCTCGTGGAGGGGTCATTATGGAATAAAATAATCATCATCGTCAGTCATTGTCATTGTGTGTTGGTTTGTACACTTTTTTATGAACTTGTTTAAGCCCTTTTTGACATACCTGCTCGTAGAAGGATGACCTGGTCGTCCAGTGGCAGCTCAGAGAAGTGGGGGATCCTCTTGGCCCACTCCACCAGGGTAAAAAGCTGTTTATCAGCTGCCTGACAGATATTTGTCACTGGGTCATTGGGCTGCAGAGAGACAGAGACACAAATCTCGAAGTTAGAAATTCACATAACACATGAAATGAAAAGGAGTCATATTTTTGTTTTAGTCTGTGTGTCTCTTTTGGCCGAGAGCCTGGTGTCAGGTTGAGCCACCTATCATCACACACATTCACGCTTACATGAGTGCTATGCTATGAATAATATCCTCTAAAGAGGAGCTAGTAGGAAGACAAAACAAACAGTGATTCTGTCCCAGCTCATGGAGGACATACCTGCAGAGAGCTGCAGGCGGACTTTCACCAAGCGGACTCTTTCTCTGGGGACCTTTTAGCCGACACACAAATCAGCAGCTAGTGGAGCTCAACGGGCCCCTCCTGACACTCTACTGACACTTGACAACATAAAAAGTGCTTAGAAGCTCAAATAGGACTTTATAACCAGACTGAGCAGGTCTTTGTAAAACTGTGCAAATGATTGTGTATAGTAATTATTCATATTTACTCACAGTAAAACTTGTAAAACTGTGATTGTGTGACTTCTGACGGAAGTCCACTAACAAGAACTCTTAGTTTCATTATCTATCAAAAGCTAATATAAATTAGCCAGGTATAGTGTACCTTTTTTTTTCTTTCTTTCTTTTTTTTTTTTTTTTTTTTTTTTAGCCTTTTACACAGTTCAGCTCCCCTGGAATCGAGTAAACCAATGAAAACATTATGGTCTAAAAGCTGTTTTCTAAAAATAGTTTTGGACACCTGGAATTAAATTCTGGCTCTGTAAAATTGTTGAATTATTGTATTTATTTATTTAGTGTTTCTTTAATTTTTCTTGTACTGAAAAATATCAGTTTGAAAGATAATTAGTCTACAAAATACTGGTGTAATCCTAGGCTATTTGTAAATTGTGAGACATAAACTCCAGTTCACCGGGCCAGAATCTCCACATTCCCAGAAAAAAAAATGCCAAGGGGTATATATCTGTCCTTAAGCTGCATTGCTGAACATGAGTTTTCCTGTTAAAATGATAATTTCTGTGCAATTTAAGCTCCAAAGAAAAGGACTGCTTGTCCTTAACTGTCCTGATGCATCAGATCGGGAGGCATTGTTCTTTGACCAACAGGGAGGTTATGAGCAGTGGTGGAACACTAATGCCACACACATACAGTAATGACTAAAATGTAAATCCATCTGGGCAGGGGGAAAAAATCCCAAACAATACTGTCAATCTCTGACAAGTAATTTACCATCATCCCAGAAGTACATACCCTTGATATGTATGTGTGTAAACAAAGCCTTTGTGCACACGCTGTTGTGCATAATTTAAAATCAAGTAAACATCCTTAAATTCTAAGTATCCCTGTGTGAACTCGCACTCCGACAAAAAACGTCAGCAACTTCTCCCCAACTTTCTTCTCTAAATCCCACCGATCGATGTTAAAAGCTCAGAGGATCCCGACATCAGCTGCAGCTCTCAAGAGAAGATTAGTTCAAGATGAATGAGAAAACATCTTTCCACTCACATTCTCCTCTTATAATACGCAGGCCAAAGACTATCCCCTCCTCCACGTTCCCTCCCTACGGTGTGAAACTCACACTGACTGCAGAGTATCACAAATCTGAAAAACTTAAACCAGACACAAAGCCCACACTGTTTTGAAAACTGAAAGTCTTCCTTTTTTTTTTCCTCTTCAGGGGAAGAAAGAAAGCAGGCATCTTATGAATATTTCAGCATCTGATCTCCGTGGGAGACGTGGACGGCGCAGCTCAGCGCGACAGTTTTTCGTGAGCTGCACTTCCTCTCAAAAACACAAACAGATTGAGCTAATTCATTCCAAAGGGCAGCCCAGCCAAAACAAAGAAAAACAAAACGGGGCTTCAGTGCGCGCCACGGTCGAGCCACCCCTCCTCATAAGAATACAAGTCCCAGGGTTCTCGTTAAACATGGCAAGCCTCATGAATGTTGTATGGCTATCTTAGCCGTGTTTACACTGACCTGGTTTCTTTGCCTCTGTCTGTGGAGATGACGGGAGAGGAGCTTACACTTTCCTGCGACAATCCTCAGGCATCACATTACTGTACTTACTGTTCAAATCACAGAACAGCATTTAGGATGTTATCGGGCCACAATGGAGGAGCCCACTATGACCTGTGAGGGAATAACATTACCCTCCATGTACGAAAGTACAAAAGCCCACCTAGGAATATCTCACAGCTCAACTGTAAGAGCTACTTCCTCTTCTACTACTGTGAAGATCACAGCTGAAAACAGGAAGCAAATAAGCAGGAGGAAGCTTGGACAACAACTGAAACTTGAGACATAAAGTAAGAGGAGAAATTTGAAGTTACTGGAGTTTGGCTCCTTTAGCAGATTTTTTAAATGCCTGCCATAAACAACACTGTCTTCATTCCCAGCAAATCAAAGGGTTTATAGCCACGCACGCTCCACCGCCATGGTCCAGCATCCAGGCAACTTAGAGAAATGCCAGGCTTGCATGCTGTCCCATGAAATTTTCATCACTAGAGGAGAGGAGACGAAAGATTTGCCTTTCAATTTTTCATTATTCTACTTGAACCAGACTATACTAGCGTGACAACCAAGAGAAAATTGGGTACTCATACAGATCAGTATGAAAATGAATTACTCAAGTGTCCCACTTTTTTTAGACTGAAAAAAGAAACTGTCTCCTCATATATTGGAGTGGGGATGAATCATCCGCTAATTATCATCTAAATAACAGCAACGCTTCCTGCCTTGAAATGGGGAAAAGATAGGGAACTAAACTTTCATAGAAATTAACACATAGATGTTCCAGAAATAATATAAAGACAGAAAGATATAGTAGAGCCATACATAGAACAGAAGTAAAGAAGGATTAGTGAACGATAGCATCTTCTCCCCCCCACCTTTTTAAGAGAAGTCATCTCCTTGTGTGACTGAAGGCACATTACTAACGCCTGTTTAACTCCTGTTCTAGGTTACCATGAGATAAACACACTTTATTCAGCTTAGCCAGACCCTGACCATTAGACAGTGGTGTGGCCTATTCATGATGTACAATCATGGCCTGGGCCCTGTGATCAATTATAGGACGGGGCAGCGGCTCTCAATGGAGACCTCAGAGGGATGGGACTCAGAGGAAAGGGGAGTCCTTGTGGTCAGGGCAGCCTGCATGCCAATATTCTGTCAACATCCTGGGCTCCAGTTTGGCTAAAGGGTAAGTTGAAAGTAATGTTTTCTTGCTTACTCCCAGTGGCATCCAGCAATGCAGCAGATACTTTCAGGTTTTAGAAGTCTTAACTAATTTCTTTATTTTTTTCCAATTAATTTACTCTTTTATTCAGTTTTCTCCATTTGGAATGCCCAATCCCCTATGCACTGCTGTCCTTTTCACGGCTAACTCTGTAGTTGGACTGTGCTAGTGCAGCGACAAGTACAACAACCCTTCCTGGCTTCCCAACATGGCCACATGTGCTTGTTGGAACACCTACTTAACAATATCTGGTGGACAGAAACTTTACCCCTGCGCCACCAGTGCACCTCTTGAGTATCTTGAGATCTCTGCCACTCCATTGGAGGTCAACAGAGGTTTGTTTGTGTTGCTCAAAGCACTCAAAAATGACATTTGAAAAACTCAAACCTTAATTCCTTTCAGCTCTATAGTATTGGGGTGGCAGCTAAAGTTTCAGAGGCAAAATCTTAAAACCTCAGCACATAAAACCCCAACTATCTGCACTGCTACATACTGCACCTTTAGCCATAAGTAAGAAAATACTTTGGTATACTGACCCTTTAAATATACAAAAACAAAAGCCTTGACAGCAATTACGGGTATAAAGCCTGGCACATAACTTTTATTTATTTATATCTAAGAGACATATAGAAATGATGATGCATCAAGATGTCATTACCAAAAGATTGGTGAGCCACAAAACTGACATACCGAATTAGGGCAGGGTTGATATGGTCGAAATCAACAATACAATATTAATAGGAATAGTTTCTTATACAAATATATATCACGATATGGCAAATATGTGCAAAATTGCATACAAATTGCATAATCAAACTGATCCAATCCAAACCATGTTCTACTGTTTTGCATCACATTAGACCAAACGTTTCATACTGTATGTGTAAAACATAAATAATTTTGCAAATTAAGTTATATTTCTACTGTAATTACAATTTGCACGGAGTCAGGAATTTGGACAGTTGACAATTGTAGGTTGATAACATATGATCTCGATATGATTCCGCTTTAAGTTGATAAACAATACAAATCTCAGGCCTGTACATCCGTACATCAGTGCTGTTTCCATCTCTTCTGTAGCTCTTTAGAAAACCTCTTCTTCCAGGCAGCGGGCATCGAGGGAACCACCATGGCTGAGCCCAAACACACTCAGTGCATTAGCGTGTCTGAGCTGCCAGCCGCTCCCCTGTGACTCCCACTCCTTCTCCCTCTCCCTAATGTCAACGCTCATCTCCTGCGTTTCCATCTGGCCCCCCAAAATAGCTCCCATTTACTCACATAACAGCCTTCACATTTCTACCTTTACTTCACAGGACATCTCTCCCCCTCTCCCCCTCCCTCCTTCAGTCTCACCCTCCGTCCCTCCTTCCCCCCTGCCTCCTTTGGTAGGCTGCTGCACAGCTCCACTGTTTCTCATGTTCCAGCTGAATTCTTGAGGAAGCTGAGGCTTTGTGGGATGCTCAACAGTCTGCCTGTTGCATTATTCATCACTCTTAGTCTCCACTGTGTCAAAGACAGCCCACAGTACCCAGCTGATACTGAGGGGACAGATGAGGAATCTCACAGCTGAGTGTAGTAGCTGATATAAGGTGAACAGGTAAACCAGCACTCTACAAAGCAGTCACCTCCAACGGGACTAAAAAAGGGAGGACAAACAGTAACCAAATCCCAAATTAATCATCTTTACTAGCAGACAGTGGGGTGTTGATAAACTTTCTGACTGTCAGCCTTAGACTCCACAACAACCTAAAGCTTTATTACTGGAAACAGAGAAAATAAAGTGCTTTTCAAACAGCATGTCCTAATTTCAATATACATGACAATTCTAACTGGACTATATTTACACTGAGTACTATATTTACACTGAAAGTACGTATAAGCTAAGACGTCAGTATGAAGACAAATTTGCGGTGCTGTTTCTAGACACTGCAAGTCAATGTAAAATTTGATATAGGAGCTACTTATAGCTGGAAAAAATTGAAAATAATAAGATAATGCATTAAGTTCTTCCGTACTACAGTAACAGTAAAAACACTATACTACTGTATATGGACACATTTTAAGACTACTTGTAATGTGCAGGTAATTAAACATTGTATCTGTCCCCATTACCTAAATGACACATTTCAGAGCCTTTAACACATAGGAAAACTGTTAAAATTCCCACATCTATGATAAAATGGTAGAAGAGAGAAAGAAAGTAAAGTATGTCCTGTTCTGTAGTATTTCACTTCATGTCTGTTGTTTTCATCAAAATGTTTTCCACCATGTCAGCTGCAATACACAATGAGGTGTTCTGATATATGAAAATATATATGTGGTAAAACTGAGTTTTCTCTTTCAGGGCACCTCAGAGTGTTTTATTGTGTCTATACAATGGCCAGTTATCACAGTCAAAAAGAGAAGCTGAGTTCAAACTGTCATCCATGGAGAATAGTAACCATTTAGTTAAATGCCCTAATAACCCTAATAAATGTACGAGTAAATATGAGAGAAAACATGCTCCTTACCAGCCCCTAGGGTAAATCTAAACGAATCACCCACTGTGTGTATGCATGTTTAAATGTGTGTGCCCATGGGCATGAACATGTACACAAAGATCACTTGTTGCAGAATGACAGAGTATGCAAGTGTTTGCCAAATAATGTATAAAAATACCAACTCACCGAGTTGGACGGCACACCAAGGTTGGTCTCAATGTAGGTCTCGGTTTTGGGTTCCACTGCCTGCTCGGCTTCCAGGATCTTCTCCACGGGCATGTCCTCGTTGGCACAGCTGGTGGACTCCACCTCGTTCTCATTTCTCTCCTTGGCTCGCTGGCGCTCCTCCTGAACGGCTGCATGTAACAAAACTGGTTCCGGTCACTACTGCTGTTTTTTGTTTTGTTTTTTTTACAATGTCAACATGTGTCACAATTTCAACACATACTAGAGTGACTAAAAGAAAGACTCAGGAGTGCAAGCGTACATGATTTTGATTGATAAGCAAGATTTTAGTTAAGGTTCAAAAGCTTGTTTTTTTCTACAAAACTGACTCTATACTGTACAAGTCAAGTACTTATAACATATTAAAGCTGCATTACTCACTGGTTTTTATGTTGTTGTTTTATGTTTAGTTTTTATGAATCAAATGACTACTGGTAATGTGAAAGGTCACACACAAACTCACAGATAATTATTTTTTGCCTCTTTTAGCTAATTGTTTTGGTTTTACAGCACATTTACTGTTTCATCATTAGCCTCAAGTTCTGATAGACCAAATGTGTGCTACCAGCCCAGCTACAAATGACAGACAAAGTCAGTGACTAGCTGATGAGGAAAGTGGAACATGTAGAAGCTAAAGAGCCAGGTGTTTTTCTCAGGTGTTGGTAGAGACCAAACAACAGCTAAAAGAAGAGTGAATATTGGACACAAACATAACTCCAAATGAATGCTAATATTGCTCTGTGTCTACTGATATATAAGTAGATAACTGTTTGCTAACATGTTAACAATAACTTTGGATACTATGTCACCGCTGTGTGTTTTTAAACTTGTTTTTAAATCACTTCTACCCCCTAGAGGCCAAACATTCATTAATGCAGCTTTAATTCAGCAACCTTTAATGAAAGTTCTTTTAAACAGCTTTAGTAAGAATTCTTAGCCACTGCAATGGACTGCAAAATCTTGATTTTAGTGAGTCATTTTGTCTATTATTTGTAAAAAGATAAAAATATATCTGTATGCCTCTGTACGCCTGTTCTTGTTTCTACAATCTGCCTTACCTAAGCCTCGTTCAAGATACTGAACATGACTAATTTCTGGAAACATTATCAAACAAAGGGAACCACACTGGTAGATTATTTTTTCTACTCTGAATAAAAATAAATTATGCCGGATGAATTTGAGATGAAATTACTTGATAAGGCAGATGTCTTTTTTCCCCCTTTTGAATAGCTTTCAACACTGAGTGTTCCCTTTGATTAAATGCTTGAATTCTTGCTGATTTTGAGAAAACAAATTGTCCATACTCTGGTACACATCAGTAGAAAACTGAATACATAGTTGGCCATTGTTTGTATCTACACACAAGTACAATATGTGTGTGCGTGCCTGAGTGTGTGTTCGCTTACCCATGTCAAGTGTCTGCATGTGTGAGTACCTGCTTCCGTCAGTGTGTCTATGTAAGCCAGTGAATAGTGCATGACTCTGTATGTATTATGCCAGTAAACATATCCAAGACAGTTCAATCATCAATAATTGCTTTGACAGTGTGGATGTAATATATTTAGGACCTTAGACAGACATTATGCACAATGCAGCAGTGTGGAAATGTTTAAGGACTTCTCTCAGCTTCCTTATCAAAGAGATATGTTTTTCATGCAGCGCTCAATGACAAACAGTTGGCTCCTTTTACACACAAATCATTTATAGACATATACATAATGTATGGCCTGTCACTCCTTCTTTACACCGTGCATGGTCACCAGAACAGCTTAAATAAAAAACCCTGAACACAAATCAATGAAGACTTTGTCTCGTACATTTTTTCCCCCATGTCATGTATAAAAACTGGTTGAAGCAGACCGTGTTGGTTCTGTCATCTGATTGGTTTGGCGAGGAGACACAGGAAATGGTTTGTGTGCTGAGCAGACACCGAGACTCACTGTGGCCGAGGCAAGAGAAACCGCACCTCCACCCTCAAGTGAGGATGGAAAAGATGCATGTGTGTGTGTGTGTGGGTTTTGTCTTTTCAAAAGGTTATAATTCACTTAATTCAAGACACCACAGAAAAAAAGTACTGCGGCTTTTTATAAGTTTGTCCTCCACACATGGATTAATAAAAGGTTTTGGACGTAATGTGTTGAATGATGAAGGGCTTTTGGAAATTCAATGTCAGCATGCAAGCTTACATACACACCTGGACACCCGTACAGCCTCACACACAAACACACACACACACACACACACACACATTGCACACACTGGGTTTGCAGGATGATCTGTCTTCTTACGTTTCCCCTACTCTGGTTTCTATTCCAAGTCCTGAATCAGAGAGGCCGTGGTCTTGTTGTGGGGGGAAAGGGAAGCAGAGGTTATTAGAGGAGGAGAGGGAAAGGGGCCCCATTTTAGAGAAACTGCTGTCTGGTGGTGGAGGTCAGCCCAAGGGTAGAATACTTGTGTTGGAGTCAGGGAGAGGTGAGGAGGGCTGAAATCATGTTAGCTTTATTTCCCCCTCCTCTCCTCTCCTGACTGGGAGAGCATAAATTCATTTAATCCTGTTTTTCTGTGGATTCGCTTAGCCTTTTGGGCTACTGCTGCCTTGTTCTCTAACCACAGCCCTCAGGGTGCAGGGGGGAGGCTTAGGCAGCACTGTCAGTGAGGCGAACGGCAGTAAATGATAATATCCTTGAAAGGAGTTAAGAGCCCAACAATGATATAAATAAAAGTAAGAGGGAGGAGAGGGGAGGCCAAGTAAAGGTCAAGACAAATTGGCCTTGGATAGAATAGCCTCCAAAATGCATTTATCCAAAAAACATGTATTATTCTTGTTTACTCAGCTTTAAACAGTGATGCTACATCCAACACTCATGCACCTGCACACACACACCTGGTTAACACCTGCTACCATCTTTGCTCTTCAGCTCCCCTGGCTATACTGTACATTGCTCAGTATAATCTATGCACTCTATATCTGTATTCTGTAACCGTGGTGACCATTGTGGTGAGAGGCAGTGATTGATTTGTTCAATGTGTGAAAGAATACTTAACAGCACTGCTGAGTGCTAATATTTTTAACACTCTCATGGAGTGTTAAAATTCACGCCTGACTGCCTGATTTTTTTCCCCCCTCACACAACCCAACTCTTCCTGGTCTTCCTTGGCTCTGTAATCTTTCCTCGAAGGTGCTTTACTGTACTGCCCCACAATCACAGATGGTATTTGCCAACTCAGGGTCACTCTCAAAGACTGGAGAGCGAAAAGTGCAGCATCAAACAATAACAATTACAATCTTTTTCAACAATGCCGACACTCAAGAGCCAGTCCCACTTACAGAGAGAATATAAAGAGGATGCATATCTGTGTGAAACTGCTTCAGTCTTTATTTATACATTGTGCTCTGTTTCTTTGATGATACATGGCTAAAGCCTTTATGAGCACTTGAACATTTATTTTTCTATGCCTGTTTTAGTGTTAGGGATTTGCTCTGCTCAATTCAGGTTCAAACGTAAAAATGGGCGATCCTAAACCTCACCCATTCCTCTCAACACTCCAATCGCAGATGAGAAAGAAGAACTTAAGTCAACCTCAGACAACTTTCCTGGAGTGCGTACAAACCTAAATGCCTCAACAGATGAGCAAGACCTTGCATATCGTTAACAGGTGTGTCTGATGGACGTGTGATAATGTCACGCTTTACCTCGATCATGTGAGCTGTGTGTTTATCTCAGCACACTAAAAAATATTTAATGAAATGTCAAGAGTAGAGGTGGAAATTACGAATCAGTTAAAAATCAATAAGATTCGTAGTCAGTGACTATGTAGTTCATTCACTTTTTTTCCTGACTTATCACTGTTCAAATGCACTTCAGTATATACTGTATATTAAGCGAATGCATCACTGTTTATAACTCCACGACATTTGTCACTGATTCAGTCGGTTGCTGGTTTGTTCAGTTCAGCACAAAGTTCAGTTGAAAGGTTATGTGTTAAAGATGTGTTCGTACATGTACTGAAGAGTGGATTCAACTGTGCAGCACAAGTCAGTGCTAGCTCAAGATCAACACAGTCGCAAAAGGTTCGAAGGTAACACTATCTACAAATATATTTTTTGTCATTAAATGAATATTTAAGTGACATTTATTACAGTCTGCTTCTGGGTAGCATGCTAACTATGCTAAGCAAGGGCAAGCTAATTAAAGTGTGCAGAAATGTTAGCTAATCCCATCAAAAAGTATTCATCAGCTGGCCTCCACTGGTGTTCTCTGACTAACTGATATAGGAACTTCACATGTAAGAGTCTTTCGTCAACACAAAATGCTGACTCCACTAAAAGTAGCGTCACTGTGGAAGCAAAAAAGTAATATTTCAGCATGACATTCATGGTAGTTAACCCATAACCATGTAAATGTTACAGTGGATAGTCTATAATCCCCACTCTCTACTGAGGTTGGAGGAGCGGTGATTTAAGTTTGCAGGAAATGTTTGATTGTTGCATCTTGAATAAATCCTTTAATGGTGAAATGCAGCCCTTCCTGTCCACATCGGGATGATTTATTAACTGACTCTTAAAACTGTAGATTGTTAAACATGCAATGTTTGCTGTCAAGAAGCCGTCCAAAGTATCATCAGTAAAAAACAATGAGCTTGTAAATGGTCAGTCATGTTCTTTGTTAATTTTATGGCTTTAGTTGCCAGAGTAGGTTCACTAAAACAAACCCTAAACAAATGACATAAAGCCTTATTATGTTTATGTTATAGATGCCTGATTCCCTTTGAACTGAATTCTTTAACCACACATGGACACTGACAATATGATTTCGAAGTGACAGTTTGATTAATGGTCTGTCCTTCATAACTACATGTTCTGCATCTGTGGCCTCACCATGCAACTGATAAAATCTCTTGAAAAGGCCAGGAGCAGTATGTGCTTTCCATCAGCAGCCTCTAATTTGAGGAATGTGGTGCACATTTTCACTGTGCCAGGCAATTACAAGACATTATCCAATTTGAGTACTTTGATTACATTTTGTGCATTGAGTATCTCGCAAAATAAGCACACACAAAATCACTGTGTTTGCGAAAACAAGCTGGTTCACAATAACTAGGTACTGTCCCACACAACTTCCAAGTTTATACAAATAATTAGGAGCACAGCAGCACGAATGGTGACATCCAGAGGATGCAAAGGAAGCAGAAGTTCACACAGCTCCATTGTTATGTTTATATTTCTCCAGTCTACATCAGTGAACTCCCCGAGGACTGCCTGTTCTCACAAATCCATCACTCTGTTTCCACATCCAGCAATACTGGGTTCCTGGGTCTGCAACAGCTGAATGCATTATTTCCCCAAAAGTAGTGCTTGAAGCAGAATTTTTTTAAATGCAGTAGAGCCTATGGCTGTGATGAACAGCTTGGTGTAGCAGTGTACAAGTGCTTCTGTAAAATTGGATAGAGACAGGATGGGAAGTCGCTTTACTTATAGGAAGCAAGCAAAAAGGGACGTCTTCTATCCGTCATATCTCAGGTGCTGTACATTTGCACTTTGCAACTCTGCATCAGTTTCCCCATGTCCACTACTTCACTTAAAATCAAACAAAATATAATTAATTTTCTCTGAAAAGGCAAAGCGATGGGTTTGCAACCAAAAGGAAGGAACCAATTTTGCTCTGATTACTAAAGTTATGAGTTGTGTGTACTTCTACTGTATCTTGCAAGCTTTCGTATCTGGTGTGGACGCCATTAAATGAATGAACCTGTAGTCAAAGTGAATATACTGGCACCTACTCGGAGTGTCATTCAACAACAGTTTGAGACCAAAATCAGATTAGTTCGAAGTATACTGCCAAATGAAGGCAGCCTGGATTCTCCTGTCCTTTATACAATGCTCAGTACACAATGGCGGAAAGTGCACTGATTTAAAAGGGATGATCTGATAATACAGTCTTCCTAAACTGATGCCATTTCCATATATTATATGGGTATTCTGTGTGTTTCTGGTCACAAAAATACCAAATATTTTCATCATATATACTACACTGCACCTTCATTTCCTAAAATGATCCCTTATCTATGTCTAAATGTGTGTCTATGTGCATTAGTACAGATTTGAGGGAATGGGTAGGTGGGACTTTATCCTCAACGGTATGTGCTGTACCTTCTCTCTTCATGCCCATGGCTAAACACTTCTGGTAGCGGCAGTACTGGCAGCGGTTCCTCTGGCGCTTATCAATGACACAGTCCTTGTTGTCACGACAGGTGTAGGTTAGGTCTTTGCGCACCGTCCTTTTGAAAAAACCTTTGCAGCCCTCACAGCTGTACACTCCATAGTGTTTACCTGAGGAGAGAGGGACACAGAGATGGTTTGTCTAATGCATATAGAGTATAAAATATTTCCTGAGTCATATTTTCCCTTTTGTCTCAGTGTCTAATTATTGTCTAATTCACACATGAGGTTGTCAGTTTGGTGACAGCGACACAGCAAGTCAGTCGCTCGTCTCGTCCATTGTTCTGTGTAGTAACTTGTCTGCAACCCAGTGACCACCAGAACAGCAACATAATGGAGCACACTGCAACTTTAATAGCAGGTCTCAGACAAGAGACCTTAGAACAAAAACCTTCACAGTCTGAGATAACATGCAACCACAAAAACTGCATACAGGAACCAGCTTCTGAGGTAGCAAAAGAGAGATCATGATCAAAGACCTATTAAAGTATGTGTTTAAGGGTTATGCTGAGGCAGCTGGGGAAGAAAAGGGGGCCTACTGAAGGCAAGCTGCAGGGGGCCTCATTGATTTGCATTACGGTACTGTTCTCACGTCATGTTGTGATACAGAACGAATCGTCTCTTTCCACTCTTCCTAACAGCTCTTTTTTGTTATTTATGATGGATGAAGTCCATTTTGATTCTCCAGTGTTGCTCAAACTGTTTCTTTCTTCCTCTTTGCTGGTCAGACCACCAGAGAAGATAAACAGAGCCTCCGAGCACAGTTAAATGAAGCATGACTTGCTATTAAACATTGTTTTGATTTTCCCCCCTGGGTCCATGTAACACCGATGACGCAGGATGGCACTAAGACTGTCCAATGAATTAGATATCCAGCTTCATCCCAGGGCTGAAAACTTTTCATGGTTATCCCCAGAAAAACATTTGAACACAGCGTTATTTGTTGACTGTGTGAAACAAAAAAAAAAGAGTTTGACCTTTTTTCAAAAAGGACTGCTGTGTGAGTGATTAGCCTTGGGCTAACAATTAGCCATGGGTTAAATGTTCTTGTGGTTAGGTTAGCTCTTGACCATATGATAGCCAATGATTAAGAGAACCCCGGAGTGAGCATGTGCTGTGTGAAAGGCCAAAAAATGGCCAACAATTAAAACTGAAAACGGGATTTTTTTCTGCAAATTTGAACTTTGGTCACACAAATCTGTGTAGACGTAGACAAAAAGGACTCACTTGAAAGTGGAAATGAGGACATTTCAGCACGTTTTAAGTCTGGTATGAGGCAACATTTTGGAACAAAGACAACAACGTGACAACCAACAACATAAATACTAACATGCACAGCCATATCTACATGGAAGTAGCGTCCGCAGTGCAGATCTAGCAGCTTTTATGGATTTATTTTCTAGTAAGACATTGCAAGTAAGACAAGTCATAGCTTGCTGATTTTTAATCGTTTGCATCTCTCATATGGCTCCTTTGAACATGAAAGTGGCTGAAATTTGAACTGAAAAAAGGTATCAATATGTTTAAAATGTAATTTGTCTTGTGATTCATATATTTCTCAGTTCTCACAAAAACATTGACAAGCAACCCTGTTATCATGTATCAAGACAAACCCTTACGTACTGCAGAATGTATCTTTACAGCCCTATCTGAAGGCATTCCAGTAAGGATGTGGCAATATTCCTACTTGCACTGTTTTGAAACTCACTGTCAAACTCTGTCATTCTGAAACAGGTTCCTCTCAAAATCTGCCTGTATTTGCCTGCAGTATTCTTTTTCTACAAGCAGTCCCCACTGCCCCATGGCGTCACCATGCTTCATGGTAGGGATGCTTTGAGATGAGTGATGGGTTGTGCCTGGTTTCCCTCAAAGACAGCGCTTCTCTATTTCAGTCGAAGCTGAATTGAGGTTTGGTTCCTTCAGACCGTACAATCTTTTGCCTCATGATTTCACTTTCTTTCATGCGCCTTTATGGTGCTGCCCTCACATGCATTTTCTCAGGAGTGGCTTCTCTCTGGCCTCCTTGCTATTTAGCCCAGATTTGTGAAGAATTCCACTGACTGTTGTCTTTCCAGGAAGGTCTCCCACTGCAAGAAGCTGCAGTGTGTAGTTCTGCCAGAGAGCGGTCCGTGGGGCTGTTCTCTGACCAAAGTTCATCTTTGGATCTTCTTTAGAGGTTTCTCAGTGTGGTCAGAACACCAGCTTTAGTAAGATGCTGGGTAGTCCCACTTTCTTTTCATTTGGTAATAATGGAGTCTTGTGTAATCCCAGCTGTTGAGAAATTATATTTTTATACTTTTTCCCACAATTCTTCCCTAAATTATACATAAAATTCCCTGGGCTTCTTGGTTAGGCTTTGACTCATGTGCACTTTTAAATAGTCATCTCCAATCAATTTAAGTTTAGTCATTTCATATTTAGAATTTTAAACTTGGACTTCATAGGTCATTTTGTACAGATGAGTCACAAAAAATCCTGTTTTACGATTTTTTTGTGACTCATCTGTACAAAATGACCTATTTTTACATGATGCTGTAACACCACAGTGTAAAAAGGTAAGCATGTTGAAAAATTCCTGAAGGTACTGTGCACTGGTAACTCATTCTTTTCCTATATGTAACAGTTTCAAAAAATGATCTAGCGTAACCTTCACATTATTTGATTTGAATTATTTAAATTCAATGATTTTGACTTCAGTAATATGTTTAGTGCAATGCTTCCTGTGCAGGCAGTTCATATGGTCATTCAGTGGGTGCTCATCACAGCCTGATGCCACTCACCTGAGGAGCGGTCACCGCAGATGGCGCAGATGTGTTTGGTGAGTGACAGGACCGTGCCTGAGGGCTGGGCGGGCACCTTCATCACGCCGTTGAGGCCCAGCGGGGGCTTAATGTCCTCCGTGCTGCTGACCGAGTTCATCGGAGAGTTCAGCTGGAACATCAACACACACAAACACACACGCCCACAGGTCACAAAGCAGCCCCCCTGAACTCAAAACCGGCAACATCATACACCCCACTACACAAGCTCATCACATAGCTGAGCTGTGCGGCATAGTTAGCTGATGACATTAACTATTGAACGAGGGCCAAGTCTGCTAAGGAGAGAGAAGGTTTGGTTACACATACAAACAGGGAAAATTAATCTGGGCTTATGTCATGCAGATTGTCCTGAACAATTTGCTAAATGCAGAAAGTGAAAAGGATGTTATGACTTCTGATACTCAATACAGATGGTCAACAGTCCTAGCAGCAGCTCTTTGCCCTCTTTCACTGCTCCCTCTGTCTCTCTCCTCCCTCCTGTTTCAGATCTAAATCTGGCGCAGCAGGATCCTGCACCACTCCGCCCCAGGAACTCTTTTATTCATGCTCTCAACAAGCCCCGCTGGCTCCCAAATGTTCAGCACTGCAAAATTTAACAGTACAGCGGAATAAAGAGACAGCATTTGTTTTAGCAGCAGTGCAACTGCAGCCTTAAGTCTTACTTCAATTGCTGCCTCCCTCCCTCTACGAAAAAGAGCTTTGATAAAATTCATCTCAAAGTGACCTCTCTTTGCCTCTTGCTAAAAGTGGAGAGCAAGGGGAGACTAATTACTATAATTAGCACCATGCTGTTTCCAATGGAGATAAACATTAGGGTGCAGGATATAAATTATCCTAAAACACAAAATGTACTGAAAATGAAACAGAGGCTAGCTAACCATTAACACCATCTCCTGAAAAAAATGGAGAAGCAAAAGCACCAGTCTGCTTGACTAAGATAATGCTAAAATGACATTATGACAGTGGGGGAAGAAGTGGATCCCCGACAAACACACCCACAACAGAGGGGTAAGAGAGCAGCCACGTGGGCTCATACAGCCAGACGTGTTTTCATTAAGTTACCACATATGAGACATGTCTGATAGCACAAACACTTCTTGGCTCTATATTTAGCTCATAATGTAGCAGAGGAACCCTGTCTCTGTCTGCAGGGACCCAGCAAGACAGAAGAACCATTTTGTTTGTATAATGACGAGATATACATGACAATTCTAAGTGAGTTTGTTGTCCTCAACTGCCTTTACAGTGATCTGACAGAGTACATTAGCAACGAGCTGGAAGAACACAGAAATGTATACACCACAGCAAACATGTGGCTCCAAAACTCTACATAGAGCATCCATCCATCCATCCATTTTCTACCGCTTGGTCCCCGTTAGGGGGTCGCGGGTGACTGGAGCCTATCCCAGTGACTTCGGGCCTTAGGCAGGGCACACCCTGGACAGTGGCCAACTCGTCGCAGGGCGAACACAGACACAGACAAGGACAGACAACCATTCACTCACACATTCATTCAATACGGGCAATTTAGAGTTATCTACATAGAGCATATTTATGATTTTTTTGTTTTTATAATTGAGTATTCTACAGATTATTTATATGATTTCTCAAATAATAAGATGAGAATACTTTAAAAGATGACTTTGTTTTTTTGGTGTAAATGACATAACACAAAAGATGACATAACAGCTAACAAACAGACAAAACAAAACAATTACAGTGCTGCAATATGTCTGAGGAGACCAAACAAGAGTTGGATTTGGTATACACACACTGGTGTGTAGTTGTGCATGTAAAAGGGAGTAGTGCTGAAACAACTCTATTAGTCGATGGAAAAAACGAATTAATCGTGATTTATCAAGCAAAAACAACTTGGGCCCTGGGGAATTATGATGGGTATTTTCAACTAAATTCTGACTTTCTATACTAAATGATGGGTCAAGCACCCAACAATCCTGGATCCTACATTTCCCATAATGCAACTCAATAGCATCTTTCGTTAGATCATCCCTGCCTCGTAGACATGACAAAGCTCCCCCAGAGCCACAGAGGACATATACCACTGGTTTCACAGGCTGACCGGTAAAGTGACTTCAACATGTAAAATCGTTGGAGTGCCCATTTATATATGGCACTTCTCTGAAACGTCTGCGCTAGCCATTATCTTATAGCTCTGCTTCTTTCAAGCTGAAATGTGCTCAAGACCATTATAGTTTTGTGTGTGTGTGTGTGTGTGTGTGTGTGTGTGTGTGTGTGTGTGTGTGGGGTTTATACACAGCACATCTCTTCCTTGCACTCTGCCCATTTCTCTTTCTTCAACTTTTTACTTGTGTGGTCAACAGAGATTAATGTCCAATGCATTGTCCAAACCAATGCATCACTTGAGCAAAGTATTCATCAACGCCATCATCACTACAACATGTAAGGTAAGATGCACGAGTTCTCTGAAACTGCCCAGAAACACAAGAGTATTAAACTTTAACATCTTTTATGATGCCATGAGGATGAAGCAGCTGCTCTGACACACACAAAAGCATTTATATGCAGTACATACACATACACATACATGCACATACAAGTTCTCCAAAATAGAAGCTTGCACATACATAGACGCAGATATACCACATGAACGTGTGTATGACATATATTACACACAGTCATGCACATAGACGAGTACACACCTAGCTGCTGTGGCTCCTGGCATCTCATTTCACATGCTTATATTTGATTCCTCTTAAATAGCTTAAAAGTTTGAAAAATGTCAGCAATGCCATACGTTTTTGCTTGAAGCTACAGTGTATCGTGCTCACACTGAGTGAAATATTCCAAACCATGGTGCTTTACCATCACATTAAATAGAAAATTCTAGATGTCTTCTGCATCATTTTATACACATTTTCACATAATTCAGCATGACATATCTGGTGTCATGGGAACATGACTTGGGAAGCTGACTAAAATTTCAAATATATAGCATATGTGGGTTTGAATGTTTGGCTGCATTTGAATGATGGATCCACTGGTGGGTTCAGTGGGTTGAAAAGGTTAAAGCTCTCCACCACATGAAAATGTTCAATTCACACCCATCCCTGGCCTGTTCTTCACACCCTGTTTACACAAATACACACTGAATGCAACACACACACACACAAAGCTTAAGGTGGAAAAAAGATTATTTTTAGGTTATTATCCTGCAGAGCTTTCCATGTAGCATTTTATACATTATTTCATTATTAATACAAAGGGAAAAAAGGAAATCTTTTGCAGATTATCAACCAAGTGGCCATAGTATATATTGAAGTGATACTAAATGTGTCATTTAAACTAACAAAAGTATCATTTGCACTATTTAAATTAAATTTATGTTGGCAAAATGCTGCCTTGTGCTGGAAAAGCCTTTTTGCACGGAATAAGAACATTTTTGAAAGCGTCTCCAAGACACAAAGGCACCAACACAGCTGCATCATTTGCTTGGAACCAGCTTCGCCGGCATGCGCACACACCCACATCTTCGCACATGCAAACACACACAACATGAGGTCTTACCTCAGTTAAACGCCTAGTTAGTGCAGTGCTAACAGAACTGTCTCCTTTGCTGATATCGTCTCTATCAAACCCTCTGTCTGCCTGACAGAAAAGACTCTTCCACTCACAATCTATTTTCAGTAAACTTGCAACTTAATCTCAGCAACACTGCTCCCCACGGTGGGGTGGGCAGACTGGGGGGGCCTTTCTTTCTCTTCTGCCCATGGCAATGGAGGCAAGGCGGGGGGATTAAAGTGGCTCAGGACTGGTTCTGGAAATAGAATACACGTGCCCTCCCCTACAACACATATATGCGACTCCCTTCACAGGGAGGTATGCCAGCTGTGTGTACAGCCGTATCATCTTGGGAAACCCCTTGACAATCCTCTCCTTACATGCTATTTGTCCAGCTTTTTTTTCCTTTTTTTTTTTGAGGAGTAGAAGGCTTGGCTTCAAACTTTTACAGACTGAGGGAGAGAAACAAACGAGGGGCATTTAACATCAAGGACGGGAAATGTAGGACATAAGATTCCCTGCAGTACAATGTACAACACGAGCGCCTGAAATGCTCCAGTTGAATAACACTATTTCATGTGCTGCAGGTGTTACATAACATGTTGTGGCGGACATTCGATTGGTACTTCCAGTACAGTGGGGTCTCTGTTTGCTTGTGGGTGTCAGATTCTGCACAGAATTGTTATATGTGATTATATGTCCTGTGCCACCCACTGGCTTCAGCATAATGCTGTAATGTTTAAACATGTAAAAGGGGATGAATTAATACTTCTACTTTTCAAACGAGGTATTACATGAATGTTTCACGTTTGAAAATCTGAAATTTTACAAAAAAATGTATACATTAAAAAAAAAAAATGATTATACGCAAATTGTGACCTCTGTGCACTAAGACATTAAAGAAGTGGTGTTCTGGTTTCATAAAAACACACAGTACAATAAACCACAACCACCATGACTTGTGTAAGCTGGGGCTGCAACTGATGATTTTTGTCCTTATAGATCTATCCATTATTTATCTATTCATCTTTTAATCCAGAAAAAAAATGCCCAAATCACAATTACAAGTTCCAAAGTCCCTTGCTTTGTGTGAGGCACAATTGCTGTCTTTTAATTTTCTGTCCATCAACTAACTGCTCAATCTTTTCACCACTACTTTATACTATACCCACAGGCTACAACAACCACTACAAAAGAGGTATTTTAGTCAAATACATTAATACATACAGACCAATCAGAAAATCTCATAATAAATAAAATACTATGAGATTAAGTGCAACAGCAATCAGTGTGTGTCTTATTGTAACGATACACAACTAAAAATTTGATATAAAGTATAAAATTATTATTGTGAGTCAGCTTGGCTTAGGTGTGTTATTCAGTCCTGATTCATTTTAATAGAAAGAATAATCTTGGGCAGCGAAGCAGGCCCCCTAAACTATTAGTATGCTAAGACAACACACATGGTGGTGAAATAAAAAGAAAGGATTCGTCCCTCGAGGAAACAGAGGAGAAAAGGAAAGAAGAGCGGAGACAGCGGAGGCCTTTGCTTAAGACAGGCTTAGCTCGATTCAGCGAGTCAGAGCACAGACTTTGCTCATAAAGACACTTCAAAAGGAGACATCAAATCCTAGCGCACCACTCCTCAATGCACAACCCTCATGTGGAACTTCAGTTGCTTTCCAGTTCAAGGGCACCTTTTCTTTTTTCTTTTTTAACACCGAGAAAGTTATCTTCACAGTTTTCTTTCAAACCGCCCTTACAGAATTCCATCATAAGGCTTTCCATTATGCAGTGGCACAACAACAGGAATAGAATGCACTGCTTTACAATCCACTGTTATAGATCTCTTTCCCCTAAACTGTATCACTCCCTGAACCACAATTCATTTTTGCAACTTTAATTCACTTCTGCTTCAAGGCAAGACACTAAAAATGTCCAAAGCTAGAATGTGAAGAGAAAGCAAAGAGGTGTGAGTGGACAGGTTACAAATCTTGTGTTGACAGGAGACAACACCTAACCAGCTGCCTCCTGAGAGGTGTGGACAGGGATCAGGTCATGATGTAACCTAATGATAACCCTGTGTCACCTTTCACCTCTGACACCTTGTGACCATCACTTCCTTCTAAAAGCAAAACTTATCTCAGCGGTCCCGCAAAAGTAGGAACTTTCTTCTCATCCCCGTGCTGTGAGTGTGTGAGTCTTATCTGGACATGTATCAGCAGAGATGGGGGATTGGGTTTCAGACAGGGGGTGGTTTAATGGGTCCGCTGTTCTGTGGCCCTCGGGGTATATTCACAGTAAGACACCCTTTGGGATCAATTATGGCACTGTTACGAGTTTGAAAGACACCTGCTTGAACACACATAGTTCACAAACAAGCACAAATCATCAGACACGTGGGTGTGAGCGTGCACAGAATACACAGAATAGTTCAGACTGCAGTTCAGTTATTTGCGGATGAACTCTGTAGGTCTGTCATGTCACTATAAATTTAAAGTTACCCTTGGGAAAGGAAAGAAGGATTTTAGTCATTGAAACATGTGTTAACATGTGACTTAAACGCCTTGTGTATCCTTGAGCTCTAACAAATGTGTTGAATGCATTTTGGAATGCATCTTCCTCATAAAACATTTGCAAAGCCGATTTTTAAAGTATTTTAATTCCAGCATTGTTTACATCCATGTTTACCAGCATTGCAGTCTTCTTCGACTGTGTTTGCTGGCGCATTGTTGCACATCTTGGCGTGTTACCGCCCCCTGTTGATCAGCGGAATAGTTTGAAACCACTGGCAGGAATGTGTATCGCATAACCCGCATGCGTGTGTGCATGTGCGCCCTCTGAGATAAACAAAACGGGGACCCACTCATAGAAACACAGCTCCATAGCACTGCTACGGGTCTAAAACTCCACAGGGAACCGTGAACAATCCACATCTCTACACCGTGGAATTACTGTCCAAAATAACTATTTCTTAGCCCTAATATTTATTAAAAAGTTTCAATGTATTCTCCTACTGCTTTGCTATTGGAGTACGGCCTTTTCAGCACAGACTCAATGACTTATATTTTACTTATCCTGATATCATTTTAATTGTACCATTTCTTAAATACACTTGTGTTCATTGTTGTCCTCAACATCAGCGTTAATCATGGCCATAAATAAACTATGTTTGGTCTTGATGTTTTACATCTTTCTGGATGAATTCAAGATTGTTGGCTGAGGATATAATGAAAAGAAAGGGATCCTTCACTTGCATATGGGCTCACAACCCAATGAATGCATTTTAATGGTTTAATAATGATCTGTAAGTGAAAACATAAATTATTTGTTAACCATTAATAAAGTCTTTAGTGACAACATAGAAATCCTTCTAAAGTCTGCCTTATTGTAAAACAGCTCCATGATTATTGTCACTCAGCTCTAATAAAGTATTCTCTACTACTTTCTCTACTCTCTCCCAGTGGATAGAATTTAGTAGAAGCAGACAGCTCGGAGGTTTCCAACACTCACCCCATGCTGTGCCACAACAGATAAAATGAATCATCGCAAGCACCGCTGGCGCTTATGTGTGTGTGTGTGTTTTGACAGAAACTTTTGTTACAGTGAAAAAAGGATAGTAAGACTATCAGTGGCATGAAAGGCAGTGAGCCTTGCAGGAGTGAAGTGGGAATATGCAGAGTGACTTTCAGCTGTTGCCTCACCTCAGTGTGGCAGTATCTGTGCGTGCCTTTGTCTTTGTAAATGTTTTTGGCATCCATGGGAGTGTGTGTGCACAAAGCGGTGGGGTCCGCGGCATGCATACGTGTATTTTAAATTTTTGCGTCAGGTTTGTGTGTGTGTGTGTGTGCCTGCATGCATGTGTGTCTGGATTTCATGTGTACATGCATGAGTGTATGTTTTCTCTGCATGCACGTGTGTAACTGTGTCCTTGGCTTTGTGTGTGGGTGGATGAGCATAAGGGCTGTTTTTATAGGGAACAGTGGTGCTCCTGTAGGGACTGCACTGCCTACCACTGACATAGCAGACCTTACAGCCCTGGAGTCACTCTCCTTTCACACCAGTCTTCTCCAAAGTTTCTGTCTTTTTTTTCCTCCTCACTATATAATAATTCTTCGACTGTTTGAATTGTAACATGTATGTTTGTTTGTGTGAAAGCAAAACAGACCAACGGCAGGATTTTATGATAGCAGATATGCCATTTTAGCATACATTCAATAGCTAAACTACTTAAATCCGTCTTCTGGCCGTGAACTGCCAGGAAAGTGATCTTCCCATCTGTGTAAGTGAATTTATGCTCATCATTTAGTAACTTAACATTTATGAGCGCCACAGCGCGAGGTAGATTTTCCCTTATCAATCAGAAAGTGAAAAAAACAGAACTAAAACATACAGTACACATATACGTGCACATTGTCTTATTACACAATAATATAGTGTCTGATGATCATCACCATTCAATTTGGCTCTTATAACAATTTGTATGCTTAACTGCACATTATCATTTTGGCAACATACATGATCAATGACTACTAGAATTTTCAGCATAAACCATCTAATCAAGGTATAATCCACAATAAGTCATGCACTTAGAAAATAGATACTGCATAAAGTGCATACATTCTTTTTTTTAAAATAAGTTTGTGGCCCAGACTGGAATATCTTGCTTATACCACTGCCATGTCTTGATTAAGTGTTAAGTTATTCCACTTACAGAACACTTACAGATTTTATTTTACTGTGTAGAAGACAGCCATGTGGGAAAACCAGGTTCATACGTCCAAAATCACAGTTAAAAAATTGTATTATTATTATTTAGTCTGTATATGGGTGTGGTCATGCTCATCTATGTCATTCAGTGATTAATAAACAAGCATTTCCATTGTCTATCAGTAAGTCCCCCAGCAATTAACTGACCATCCAATTCCTTTCTCAAATAAGCAATTCATATTTCCATTTTTTAACTGTAAATCAACCTGTGAGTATTCCACTAGTGTTTCCACTGTCCACTGGTATGTCCTCCAGCAAATTATGAAAAGAATTGTTGATTGTGAAACATATCACTTAGTAAGGGATCAAGAGTCAAGACAAGAGCCATCCAGTGATTAATTCTCTAGTATGTCCATGCTCATCGAGTCATTCATCATGGTTTTCTAAGTGTCCTCTAGTATGCTATGTGTGTGTGAGTGGTATTTCCTTTATCAAATAGTACACCATCCAGCAGTAATTCAAGTGTCAAACCACCACTGAATTTAGCAGTGTTTAGATTGATTACATCCTGCTAGTCATTCACTAGTATTTCCATTGTCCACCATCCAGCAGATAATGGACTGATAAATCCGCTAGCAAGTCGGCTAGCTTTTAATAGACTACTTGATCATTAGCATGTCACACAGGCACTGGCCACTAACAAGTAACCTGCTAGTTTATTGATTAATGTTTTCATCAGTGTAATCCAGTGAGCAATTGATTAGGTCAAGAAGTGGGGGCTGATTAACACCAATTCTGGCAGAATGTAGTTTGATGGTCAATTTTAACTTTAACTTGATCATACTAATCTATTTTTATGTTCCTTTTATTGAAAAGGTCAGTCAGTGTATCTATTACTGATCAGCAATGTTTTTATTTTATTTAAATGATACATGGAAATAAAACTATGGAGATCTTTTAATTGTGGCACAAATTACTGATACAAATAGTCATTATAATAGGTGATCATGTTGTAAGATGAAACACCTTTTGTTCGTTGTTCTCGTCATACCACATTTGTACAGTATTTCATGCATTTTTATTTGTGTGTGAGGACATTTCACTGTCAAAAGTCAGTAGTTTAGGACTGATGTGCCACACTGCAACAATATTTAAAAATGCTGTCTGACCCATGTTTGCCTCTCATGTCTTTACAGAACTTACACTTTTGGTTGTGGTTTTTGTTTTTACTGCATGACACATTGTGTTGAGAGAGAACTACTACAGGTTTTACGGGTGTGTTAGCAGTGAAAAAATTAGAATTAGTCATACAGTAAGTGTCATTACACTTCACACACATGCCACAATGTACATGTCTGTCCACAGACGGTGTTGAGTTGCTGTAAGATCACACCACCAGATGCAATTAAAGCCCTAAAGGGATTATTTGAAGCTTTAAAATAAATGTGTGCCCTGAGGCATTTAAACCGCAATATCTAGAGCCTGCATTAGTTGGCTGCTCTCTGAAATGTAAACCTAATGTTACTGTTTCTATCCCTTATAGCTGCCACCTCCTAAATGGCTCGTCTCCTGTGTGGCCCTACACAAGTCAGAACACACACACACACTGGCCCCAGCGCTATACATACTGTCTTAAAATCATGGCCTAGGGTCTGTTAGAAAAAAAATAGCATTCCCAAGTAAATGCAATTGGAAAAAAAATTAAATCACCAGTACCTGTACTATGAGAGCTACATGGTAAATTCTTCACAATTTGCATTTCCACTCCAAAGGAAATATTATGATGTTCTTTAGCTATTAGATTTGCTCCTAATAAAGTCACAGTAAAGCCACTTCAGTGTACGGTGGTTAATTTTACTTAACCTAACTTAAACTAACTTATTCACTGACTCACTTCTATGGTCTGTGCTTTCATGATTTTCAGCTTCTTTTAACAAAATAACACTTCCTGCATATGTTTCTGAATAAAAAGGAAGGAAAGGTAATTTGCTAAAATATAATAGTTCACTTGTGTAACAGGAAAAGTAATGTGATGTTTTTCTCTACAAGAAACTAAGAACTAAAGAACTGTGTACTAAACTTCTATGGAGCACGACTAAATTAATTCTACACATTAGTTACAGTTCCTTGAACTACCAGTGCTGGGGGAAAAAAGTGGTCTCTAAAACTGTTTCTAATTGCTACCTGGAGACAGCTTTGTTTAAAAAAATGCTTTCCCCCCATCCATTTGAGGGTTGATTGACGTTAGAGAGCCTTAACTGTTCTCCTGGGACCCTACACACAGCCCCTTTGTGCGGCCATTAGAGCCACGCAACCATGATGTCATGCAGAGTAACTACAGTGAGGTCCATCAAAGACCAGAGCAGCGGAATGGACCTTTATTACTCCCACACAGGAAGGGGCTGAGGTCCACTACGCTCACCCCCCCTCTTTCTCTCTCTCAAGTGTGTTGTGCTTCAGTCTCCTAGCAACCCTCGCCTAAACACGACGTACCCAAAACCAGCGCATGACATCACCGCCGCCGCTCATTTATAACTTATTAAGCACGTGTTCCATTACTTGTAAAACATTTACACCTTTTTCACATCAGTGTTCCTACTGCGTTGGACTCCAGAAACACTCAAGCTTTATATGTATTTTTAAAGGCGTATTGAGAGACACTAGAGGCCTGTTGTTGGTTTAGGATTCTCAGGAAGGTTTCAGTGGGGGAGCGTGGAAGCCAGAGGGGTACAGACTAAGCCACAAAATGGAAAATGGGAGTCGGCTGTGGTCAGATGATAAAGAAACCCCTTTTTTCCCCGCAAAAAAGAGCCAGACAACTCTCGCCATTGTCATTGGAAGTGTAAAATGTGTTCCAACCCTGCATATAATCCCTTCCAGCTGCTTGGAGACTTGTGGTGTCTGTGATCGAGAGATGTTCTGTATTGTCAGTGAGTTCAAGCCCACAGACACCGGCCAATGATGGGTCTGATCCTAACGGGCATGCCTGGAACCGCTTCCTGACCAGATACCCAGGGAGATGTCTCGCCATCTCTCCCCTCATACAGCTCTAGAAAAACAAGAGACGACAAGCCTCATAATGGCAAAAGCACTTAACGAAAGACAAAGTATGCATTTTGCATTTGCAGACGAAGTCTTCGTGTCAAGATATGTTTGTTGACAGTGTGTGGGCCCTCCTCAGAACAATGCAGATGCTTTTCTGATAATTAACATTATACACAGCAGATCACGAACAAACGCGACAAACTAAAAAGTTTCTCACAAAAAAAAAATAAATCCCACAGTATGTCAGTATGTCTGGATTTTCGGGCAGAGCTCAAGGGGAAGTACTGTTGTTTGAGATGTAAGAATTGGCTGATGATAAAGGACTGTCTCTCTCTTCACATGTGGTTTGGCTTTTGGGGGATGCAAGATTCCAGTAAGAATGGGAGTTTTGTTCATCCCGTCCTCGGCTTTCATCAAGTTGTCATTTACGTCTTTGATGTAGACGATAGTTAAGGCTCACTGTTTTTGGTTTTTACCAATTTTCATTGAAAATTACACAGGTTTTAAAAAGAACCAGACTGGTATAATCAGATCTCCACCTGGATTTTATATTTCCATGCATGTAGAAGTTGGGTTTCCTGCTAAAAGAAGACACTGATGATTGTAGTTCATGGTAAACAAGGACTTTTTGTAATGAGGACAGCTTAGAAAGACAGTAAGTAGGAAAGGAAGAAAAACTCTGGTTTCTTTCTTTTATACTGTACATACTATATGTGCATGTAAGATCTTTAGGACGGATACAACTTAAAGTGCATGCAAAATTTGTTTGGTCACAAGTATGTGAGTTTATAGTGAGTGTGTGTGTCCATGCCTGTGTGCTTAGGTGTGTGTGTGTGTGGTTAGCATAGGAGGGGGTCTTGTGCTGGCCTCTGGGTGGTTAAGTAGGGAAGAGGCTGAGCTGTGACCTTGTTCCAGTCAACTGCTCATGAAAACAGCAAGTCAGCCGAGTGTTAAGAGCAAGTGGCATACGCCGTCTGACTCAAATCACGTCTCATCAGAAGTGCCGCGCCTCACGACCACAGGGCCCTGCCACCATCTTTAACCTCTGAGCCGCACTCTAAAATCAAACTGCCATTCTCCACCCTCCCTGAGCAACAGTCAGCAGGCTCTTCAAACTCAGTTATGCAAATGTTCACGGTTAACAGCACAAACCTGCAAACATGAGTACCTGTCAGATTTAGGGCTGGGTACCATACTTGGAGTTATAAAAACAGGTTTTTCAACAAGATTGTTTTTTTTCTTTGATAAATTAATTAATTTAATTTATAAATTGATTTATTTTAAGTCTCCCTATTTCGCATTCATGAGCAGTATATAAACATTTAATAAGTGGTTTATAACACACTATAATGTAGGTGTACGCAGAGACAGTATAAGTGTTAATAATGTATTTTTCAACAGCTATAACTCCTGTGGGCACCTGTAAGTGGAAGCAGGTGTATAAACAGGTAATGAATGATAATATAGTAAACCACATTTGTATTAATATCTTCATAGGAGAAGTTATAATTCTTGCCAAATACTGAACATTAATAAACACTTAAAAATGTCCTTATAGCTGTGTACAACTACATTACCATTTATTAAATGTTTGTATCTGCTTACTGCTGTACATAAATGCTAAATAGGGGGAGTTAAAGTAGTGTAACCGATAAAATAAAGTCAGCCAAACTACTCCATTGCATCAGTTTTTAATGTTGTTTTAACACAAGCAGTAAAACAAAAGCGTCTAAAAAATTCTATAAAATATATGATGAATAATTTAGCAAAGAGTAAGTAGACCATATTCAAATTCTGACCAAGCAATGCCAACTTTCAGTACTTGACAGTTTGCAATACTTGCTGCTATAGACACAATTCAGTTGTTACCGAAAAACGATTGAGGTTCAAGGTAAATGTGGAATCAATGTGAGGGAGGTTAACTGTTTCTTATGCCCTCAGTCTGAAAAAAACATGTTTATATTTCTCAAAGGAACATACTGTGTCAGTACTGATACTGAAATTCAGGTATCGTATCGGAACTAGTATATTTTTCGATACCCAGCCCTAACTGAAGTTCATAGTCTGCCATTAACCGTCAACAGTAACTCATGACTCACATCCATGTGTCTTTATTTGACATCTCAAAGAATAAAATGTGAACAGAAAAAAAAAAAAAAAAGAGTGGTGGTAATGGTCATTTTTGGAGACATTTACCTTGGTACCAGCTGTTTCAGCAAATCCAAAACAATGCAGCGCTTTAACAGACTGGAAACCATCAATGGCCCATAACACAAGTATATATACATATTTACATTATAAATGTGTATACTCAAAAAGTTATATAATCACTAAAGCTCCTGTTATAGATTGATTCAAATGAGACAGACTGAGACAGATCAACTGTAACGTTTGCTACCTAAACATCCAACCTGCATACAGAGTATGCCGCTCTGGGACAGAAACTGCAGCACAGAAGAAAGTGTTGGAATTAAAAAGTAGAAGGAGAAGGGTGGGGAGGGGGAAGGGGGCTTTCTAGCAATGAAATATTCTGGCCGCTTTCTGAAAGAGCCTCTAATCCACACTTAACTCTATTACATGTGGGACACTTCGGCGATAAGCCCAACAATAGCGAGGAGAGCCCATTCCAAATAGCATCACATTGCAGACACACTTCAACACAATTATTAACAAACACAAAAAAGGGCAGTCACTGAATTTTTGGGGGAAACAATTTTAATTTTAGATATGGCTGTAGACGGAAACTGGGCCACTGCAGGCTTTGATGTCTTAATTGTGTGTGTTTTTTTTGAATACCAAAGAAACTGAGGCTTATTGATGGAACAAAAAACGACAGAGACAGAGAAGAAGAGAGAGGAAATGGAGATGGTGTGAAAGAGACAAGGAATAAAAAAACAAGAAAGGAAAAAAAGAGGAAAGAGGATAGCAAGAAAGAAAAAGAATGAAGAAGAGAATGAAAAATTTGCCACAGATATAGAAGAAAGAGTGACAGAGCTGAAGTACTGTGGAATCCCAGTTGAATAGGCCTTGATTAACTGTGGCAAGAGGTCAAAGCAGGGCCTCTGTCTGATGGGGCCTGGCTTAGGAAAATTATGTGTGTGTTTGTGCGCATGTGTGTGTATGTAGGCGACTGTAATTTGCACTTCTGAGACATGTGAACACACTTTGTAAGACATGATACACAACCGTTTGTCTGGTTAGTTTATAGGGCAGCTGTATTTTTGTGTGGAGACTGAATACACGGCAAAACCTCATGAAAACACGGCAGAGGCTGCTAAACATGAAACTTTCTGATTTCTGAATGTGATAAATCAGCTGCTACGCGTGTAGCTTGGCCATAAAAACCCTATAGTTGTTTCCTTGTCTATTTAAAGGAATAGTTATCATTTTGGGCTATATGCTTATTCACTTTCTGGCAGAGAGTTAAATGAGAAGATCAATACCACCCTTGTTAGCTTAGCTTAGCATAAAGAGTGGGAGCAGAGGGAAAAAGCTAGCCTGGCTCTGTCCAAAGGTAAAAAAAATAAATAAATAAAGACAAGAAAACAAATATCAGCTACTACCACCTCTAAAGCTGTCAGATTAACAAGGTGTGTAGTGTTTGCTTAACCAGTGTAACAACAAGTCATGGTTTTAGAAGGAGTTATGTACATAAGTGAGTGGTATCTCATCTGAGTTTTGGCAAGAAAGCTAATAAGCGTGTTTCCAATTGTCAAACTGTTTTTTAAAAAAGGGACAATCCAGGTTTTCACTACTGCATAAGAAAAAAATGCAACAAAACTAATGTATATTAGGCATTTAGTTGAAGCTACTTTGTAGAATTCAGGGTAATTCAGAGACTATATTTACTTACTAGCTGAAATTCAAACAAATCAGACATCAACAACTCAACAGAACTGGAGAAATAAATATTGTTGATGGTTTGATACCATAAAGAACTCTGGAACCCTGGAATAAAACCCCTCAGTGTTATTCGCTATGTTCTATACACTACACAAATATACTTTAAAAAGTGTGTGTGTGTGTGTGCGCATCTTCATATTTGTGAGTCTGTCACGGGCCTCACCTGGGGGCTGACACTTGGGCCGTATCCCATGCCGGGCGAGTTCATGGAGTGGGGGCCCATGGGCGAGCTGATGACGGAAAAGGGTGAAGCCAGGCCGTTCATGGGTGAACTCAGCGTGCTGATGGGAGAGTGAAGAGAGCCGGAGGGCCCCATGGATGTTGGGCTGAGCAGAGACGGATGCATTCCCCGGTGCGATGTGGGTGAGCCCAGGGGCGAGGAGGTCACCTGGCCCGACGAGTCTGGTTGAGAAAATAAAAAAAAGAGGGAAATTAGAATTAAATCTTCATTGGCTGTTGCTATAACTTTATTATTTTCACTGCTATCATTTCTAACGCTAACATCTTTATGAAGATTGTCAGCATAACGTGGTTTTTGATTTTTAAGAAAAAACCCATCCACTGAAACTCAACTAGCTTTTAGAACCTGATGCACATTAAGACTTCGTCATTTCAACATAATACTTTTGAAATCCATGTTGTTCACATACACCTTTAAAGGGACGATTAAAAGGATTAAAAGGACGTTTTCACACTTGAGCTAATTTCAGTTTTTTAATTTCAGCACATCTGGTGAAGTGTGAAAGCAGTTGTTGAATCTGAGCACAGTCCAGGAAAATGGACAAATCAGCAAAAACACTATCAAATGAGAGCTCTTGTAAAAAAAAGAACAAAATCTAACATGTGAGTCAATGGTGGAGACTATGATGTCTACACAGGAGTTCTCTTGCTCTCTCATACACTGGTTCTGTCCCTCAATGAGGAGTTTACCTCTTCACAAGTGTTTCCCTCAGGGATCTATGAGGACAGGATGTATATCTATAATGTATGTGGTTGGTGAGTGGAGTAGTGGGCCCAGGAGAATGAAATATACAACCTTGTACCAGAGCTGAGGGGAAATCTGCAGTGAGATGAGAGGGAGAGATAAGGATGAGGTCATGTGTATGCTCTTTCTGTCTTTCCTATCCCTCCTAGATTTAGCACTACTCTTTACCTTGACTGAGCGGGTCATCTTCCCATCAGCTGTCAACACAGAAGATATGGGACAGGCAGGAGTGCGAAAGAAGGAGGGTACTGTGGTATGTCACTGAGAATTTGGCGACAGGGCTGTACAGTATGTGCACTGATAACAGCTCCCTTCCTCCTGGCTCATTTTTCAACACTGCCTGCACATCATGGAAGAGGGCGCCCTCCTGTTTTGTACTTCCATTTTTTCCCCTTATGAGTGGCTAATGGAGGGTGTTACAAGCTATTCAGATTGATAAGCCCTCTGAGACAAACTGATTTTGGGCTATATGCAAAGAAACATTTCAGCTTTTTGAGCATTCATTTATTCACTACAATTGTTTTTAGCTGCAACAAGTAGTCGATCGGCAGAATATTAATTTACTATTTTGATAATTTAAGTTATTTTTCAAACTAAATGACAAACACTTGATGGTTTTAGCCTCTCAAACGTGACGTTTTTGCTGCTTTTCCTTATTTGACATTATATTAAATTGAATATCTTTGGGTTTTAGACTGTTGGTTGGACAAAACACAAAAGACATCTGAAGACGTCATTTTGGTCTCTGAGATTAATCAATGAATCTTGAAAATAATCAGCAGATTTATCAATAATGAAAATAATCGTTAGTTGCAGCCCTAAATTATTTTTCTACCTTACATTAGCAGCTGACTTGTGTTGGACGATATATACCATGAGATGTCAGATAATTACGAGCAGAATCGTAAAGCTTTACAGGAATTGTGCATCAAATGTCTGCATCAACAGCCATTCCCACCTGATCATTTTAGTATACCAATAAAACCATAAAATTATATATACACTATACTAGAACAATTTATCCAAATCGCCCACCCCTACAGCTAACATAAGACAGCTCAGGTTCACCTCTGATGAGTACTTTGTCCTAACATGCCCTCCTCTGATACCCTGTCCTATTTTGACACTACAACTTTGCTCTCTCTGCAGCGGGGACATGGACTAGTTATGTAATAAGTGGGAGTGTGGCTTGTCTATCACACTCCCCCATTTCATAAGTGACCAGGTTCCTCTGTGTCCGCGCAGTGGAATAAAACTGATGGATGGTTCAATTAGTTGACAGCCGAGAGTCCAGTTCACAGCAATTTTCCTGAAGTGCTTCGTCCCTGTCCCAGCTGACTTTACAGGATTTTTTTTTGGAGTATGTGTGTGTTCTTTGTGGTGTGTTTCTGTTGAAAAATGTCTTGTGAATGCAGGAAAGAAGAGGGGGAATCTTTGCATCTTAGTCCCCTGCATCAGCAATCCTCAGAGCAACAACCTAGCTGGCAGGTCGGCCAAGCCAAACAGTGCTTGCCTCACAAGCATCAGCAATCCTCATCCTTTGAAAACAAACACACATCCTTCTTAATAAAAGGCTAACAACAGCTCTGCATCTAGCTGTATTAGTTCAATGTTTAATCTTCTGACTGATACCCCTCAAGCTTCTATCCCTCTGATTACATTTTTTTCCCTAAAATGCGCCTACACACATAATTCCTGAAAAATAAAATAAATAAATAAAAAGCTCTCCCTGAGCCAGCAATTCCCATAACCCTTCGCCAATTGGGTTTAATTCAGGCAGATAAAGTGAGCTGTGGTATTAGGGTTGCCAATCTGCCATTGTAGTTCTCAGCAAGGGGGAGCTCAGCTGACAGAGTCCCAGCAAGGCCCCACCTCGAGGGGGGTGACAGAGACGGGCTGGGAGGTAGATCAGACTGTTTATGTCTCTTTCTCTCCCATTCATTCCTTATGTCTCTCTCTCTTCCACCTTTTTTTGGACGAAATAACCAGAGCAGAAAATTAACTGAAAAATCTCCAAACATCCTCTCTCATGCTCTTTTTCCAGATGAACATGAAGCAAACTATGTAGCTATGTGGTCAGATTATATGTGAACAAATAGATATCTCAATGCAAAATGTGTGTGTGTTTGCATGTGTGTGTTTATTCTTGTTGGAGTTGGGTTGCCAGTATAGGATTACAGCAGGATGAAAAGGACTCTGTCCTAATCCTCCCCGGAGAGGAGAGGAGAGGAGAGGAGAGGAGAGGAGAGGAAAACAAAGGGAAAGAAATGACAACACAAAACAGCCTGGAATGTTAAGGAGAGGACAAGCAAGACAATGTAAGAAAAAGATACAAGAGAGGGGAGGGACTAGAGTTTTTTTCCATAGAGTAAAATTGTCACAATGACACTCCTGCCTGTATTTCTTCATATACCCTTTCATCTCAACCGGTTTAACTGGAAAATGAAACATGTTTTACCAGAAAACACAGCAAGCTTTATGTAAAAAGCATAAAACAAACATGCTCGCAAGATTAGATAAGAGTGTGTATACAGCAACTCAGTGAGCGAGGGCAGGCCAGGGGGGGAGAGGGGAATAAAAATCATCGAAACATCCCAGAAATGACTTGCGGTTGTCAGGGTTCCATGCGTGCCAATATACAAAAAGATTGACTCATGTTTAGATAGCGGTTGAAAAGTGCTTCAGAGCGTTGTCGTTTGCAGCCTCTGCCTGTCAATTGGCCTGGATCGCTGGGCACACAAAAGCACAACTGACAGCTACAAATAAGCAAATTAGGGCCCATCTTACTGGCAGGCGCAGACAGAGTTCTCCACTTATCACTTCTGTACTCTGTTCATACAAGCATCTCCTATTTCTAAACAATGCTACCCTCCCTCGCTCTCGCCTTTCTCGCTCTTTTGTTCTGCCGTTGGGTGTGATTACACAGAGGAAATTTGCCAATTTGTGTTCTGGCTGTTGCTGGCTTGTGCATTTAGAATATGATAAATGGATGATTGAGATGTGAATGGATGACAAGATGAAAGGGGACGGTCCTCAACAGAAAAACAACAGTGTATGGCGTTTCTTCATTTGAAACAAACTACCTATGTTTGCATTTTTCTGACAGGTGATTTTCTGACAGGTTTGCAGTTGTGATTAATGACCATCCTTTCCAGCAAAAATGACACAATTTGTTCAGCAGCAAAGGTGGAAATACCATTAAGTTGTTACGGTTTGTTCAGAATGAAAGCGAAAGGAATTTTAGAGGCGTCATGATTGAAGATTGGGTGCAGGTTTGGTCTAGGCGGAACGGTTTGCAGCAAACAAGATGAAAATGTTTTAACGAAGAAAGAAAGGCTAAAATCCACTTCAAGCTTAGTTTAAACGCACATTATTTGCCACCACAAAAATATTTATGTGGATGGTTGGGCATACAAAGCATGTGACACGCATTCCGGAGGCTACAGTTCACGTGCAGTCGTCTTCTTACTGTCAATGTTGTTTTCTTTTATCCATGAAGGTGACCATACCCTAACTTTTACAGATCAGAAAACGCTCATATGAATAATTTTTGGAACAGGTATACGAGTCGTTTTGGGAGGCACTGACAAGCAACCTATTTTGCCACTTAGGTATAAGGTCTTGTTAAATGAAAAGCTGGTTGAGTGGAAGAGGAGGATGTTCTGTGGTCTCTATAGTTACACTGAGTCACTGATACTCTAATTGTTGGCAAAAGTGAGCATATCCTGAAGCAACAGAGCAGAGGTTGCACTATTTGTCAGCTAGACAGACCCCGTGGTGAAAGGTGGCAGGCTGAAAGGCCTCTGTAACAGAAACCTAGCTGACTTTTCAGCTCTCCTTAATTCTTTTTGTCTGTCATTTACGACGACGATGTGTGAGTTGAGTGAGGCACAAGGCTTTATCACAAGGCTGATAAAAGGGGACACAATTGCTGGATCAATGTAGATGTGTTACATTGAAACAGCCACTCTGATTTGGTTTCTAGTTCCTCCCATCGTAGTGGTCCCCGATTTGCGGTCAAGACCCCCTAAAGGAGCCTCGAGATAAAAAATGACGGTACGTCAATGCTTAATGTGACAGAGAAGAAAGATGCGTACTTCTGCTCCACAAAATGATATTTATTTTGGACTTTTTAAAAGTTTTTAAAAAAGATGTATTCTGAAATGTAGCCCATGCTTTCTATGGTTTCTGTGTGTGTTTTATGTATTTGTGTACATATGAGGTACAGAAGCCTATCTGTAGGGCACTTGGATACAAACTTGCTTTGTTTTTAAAGCACTACATAATTCAATGTGACCTTTTCTTGCGATATGCTGGATCAATTTACCTCTTCAGAACTGAAATGAAGAAATCTAGAAGGGAAAATCACTCTTGTTTTGGAGTGTAATAGCTCACACACACATGCAACATGTGATGAGGGGTTACAACCCAAAAAGGTTAGGAACCAGAGCCTCCACACAGCTTTTATAAAGACTAGAAATGACTCAGGTGGCTGCAGAGCTAATACCAATGGTTGCATTCCCTAACTAGCCCATGAGCTCCTGTTGCCTCTGCCACCAGCAAGGGACGATGCATTATAGATGGAAAGTGCACCCCTACACCCCCCACGATAGTCTGAACCATCCTGAGAGCAGATGAAACCTTGATGAAGTCTTTTTCTTTTTTTGGTCTGTTTTCTCACAAGTGACTTCTGTAGCTTAATATGGTTTCCCTATTGATGTCTCTTTCACCTTACTTCTGGACACCAGTCTGTTTTATCTTCCCTTTTTAAAACCCATACACAATCATAAGCATGTGCCTATGCACAGGCAGACAGATGCTCATTTTTCACTCTCCTCTTCTATTATTTATCTACTAGTGCCACAGTGGAGATTTAGTGGAACACGAGGGCGTGGGATGCAGCAAAAACAGAAAGGGAGAGCTCATAAATCTTAGTAAATCACATACTTTATGTCTAGTTGCCATTTTGCCTTTAAATCTCTTCACTCACGATGAGTGGAATTGACTGTCAATAGGCAAAAATCATGATGCTTTGGATAGTCTGCACTCACAAAAGGAAGCACAGAGCAGTGCCAGTTTTAGGTTAATACCCCTATAGCTTCTGTCCAATCCCACATTCTCCTGAGACTTTGTTAGATCTTTCACTACAGCACAAACACACACAAGCAAAAAAATATTCAGACTAGCTTCATGCAGATTCATGCACAGAGAATGGGTTTTCTATACCACCATGCTGGCAATAGGTCAGCCGAGGGATGATGCTATTGGTGAGACAGCAGCCAGGAAAAAAATGATCATTTCATGGATTGACTTTGGCGTAAATGAAGTCATGAGTCACTTGCACCTACACCGCAGTGCATTAGCAAACTGCGGTTCCTCAGAAAGAGAAAACTGGATGAAACTGCGGCCTGTTAACAATAACGCAGCCCTGTTTTTTTGTTGTTTTGTTTCTTTTGTTGATTTGAGGCGACAAGCAGATTTTTTATTATTCACAGGGACGTTTTAGGAGAGGCAGGTGAGTCAGTTTTTGAAGTGCACGGAGCGCCAGAGCACAGTCAGGATGAAACGCTAGTCATTAGCATTTCTCCGGATGTGTTCAGAGGAAGAAGAGAGAAGAGGGGAAAAAGATTCAACAAAAACCCCAGAGATTCAGTCGATTGCGTAAAAACCCAGAGCCCAAAATAACACAGGAGTCGGTATAACAGCTTCATTTTCAGAGTTTTTACCACTGATGTCTTTCTCACCATGACGACAGCAGGCTGATATTTTACTCAATCACGTTTCTACGTGTTTCAACAATTAGACTATTATTCATCAGCCTTTTGTTTTCAGCATCACACTATTTGTGATTTAAATACCAATGTCAAAATGTTTTGAGTGACGCATATATGTGTGTGAGTATATGCATGTGGGAATGTCTGTCTACTCTTTTTCCACTATATAAACAGACTAATCTGGTCCCCACAGTTAAGGTCCAAAGAGTAAATATCCCAGTCTGATGTGTTTACTCTGTGGATAGGGGAGAGGTAGTGGGAGTGTGTGTGGGGGAGTGTATGTGTGTTTAGGTTGGCAGGGAGCTGGTGTAGGGGCGGGGCCATAACTGGCTGATGAAATATCAATCAGTGATGTAAAACATAATGAGCACTGGCTAAGGTTACTTTTGCACTGCACTTTTTAAACATAGTCAAAATATTTCATTTGTTTTTCAGCTGCTTGATTTGTCTGACCACAAGTATAAATACAAAGTTTTTCAATTTGCAATATAAAACAGAGAAAAGTGACAAATCTTCACATTTTAAAAGCTGTAACTAGTGAATGTTTGGTATTTTTGCTTGATAAATGACTTAAAAGATTAATGGATTATCAGAATTGGTGGCAAAATTTTCTTAATAGTTTCGGAACTAGTAAATGAGTATTCTATTATCCTCAGAGGCAATCCCCGTTTAAAGGTTTTTTTTTTTTTTTTACTGTCCAAGTTTTTCCTCTGGAGTGCCTAGTGAACCATAATGCCTAAAGACATCCATTCAAATCACACAAATACTTTTCTTAGTTGTGAACAACATCTACTACAGGCCCCCTCCAGTGTCATTCTTTGTCATAGAAAAGGTTTCAGTCGTAGTCATCTGGTTTTCAGAATCAAGACGTTTCGGCTCCCATCCGGAAGTCATTCTCAATTGTGAAGAAATGGGACGGGAATTTTCTTCACAATTGAGCATGACTTCCGGATGGGAGCCGAAACGTCTTGATTCTGAAAACAGTGTCCAGATGACTACGACTGAAACCTTTTCTACGATAGAACACTCCTGGACGAATGAGGGACTACACCGTCTTCTTTGCTTTCTGGTTTCACTATGGGCATATAGTGCTTCAGTGGGTAGGGATGATGCAATCAGTGAATAAGTAAGTAAAAACAACACCTGTTCTCTTCCTGTTTATTTCTCATGCAGCTTACTTGAAAGCTATTTTTGTCACTGACAGTCTGGCCGCAGTGAACGCAGGTTGGACACTTTTGAAGCCTTGATGTCTTACTTCTGGTGCAAATTATGGTCAGAGGTGACTTGATGGTTCTTTCTTTTCGTATCTTGTTTTGTCAGAATATCTAATTTATTTCTATATTTCAGCAAGATGGGAAGTGCACTTCTTAAAATGAATGTGTAAACCTGGGACTGATCAGAAACTTGATGCAAAACTATGCACAAAACATCCAACGAGATACGAATAATTGCAGATAGTATTTGATCAGCACCTCTAAGACTTAAGCAAAGGACATCACAGCTTTACTTATTGCACAAAAGATGCTTGACAAAACAGGGTTTTGTTCTTAGTTCCATGCACAATTAAAGATACACTACAGGAGAAAATGATACACTGTGTTTTCCCCCACACTCATTACTTTTAATCCTACATTCTCATTACAGTAAATGAGGCTTGAGGAAGGTGCGCAAAGCCACATTGTGATAAGGGTGTTTGCTTTAACAGCTATTTCTGTCAAGATGAGATATGATCAGACGAAGCAGCTGCAACTATGGCTGCACCTTTGTGACAGCTCAAATCAAAACTATCTAAGCCCTTTTTTTTTTACTGTCTGTTAAAGCCCCTATCTGCTGGCATTCACGAACCAACTAAAAGAGAGAATGTAAGAGCAAAAGAAAAAGGCCTTAATGTGGGATAAGTGGCAGAAAAGACCCAAAACAGGCCACCCATAATTTCACAGTAGGTGGGCCGTTAACAATCATCATTTGATACAGTGTTGATATAACCTGATTCTTCTTGCCTGCTGAAACAACTTCCCCCATTAAAGACTTAATTCTTTCCCTCCATCCTCCCTTTTACTCTTTTTTTGTCTCTTGCAGGCACCCTTTATTCCTCCCATTTTAATTCATTGCACTGATAGCATGTGGATGAAAGCGCCAGCTCCTGGGGCATGCCGGTGCCCTCAGTGACTCTTAAGTGTCTGAAGAGGCCATGGAGCTGCGGCTGGCCGTGGCTAGGTGCCAGCTAAGCCACAGATTACTGGCGCTATTGGTAACTGCCCCGACTGCCAACACTCTGATCTGCTGATATGGCCTAATTGTTCCCTTTAGCTCAGAGGTGATATACCATCTCTCTCTGGGAGCTCAGAGGCTCAGAGCCAGAGCACCAGCCAGCTTGCGAGGCTGAGCAAATGCTGCTGTAGGTAGCAGCCTGGAAATACTTCAGTATAAATATCTGACATACTACTTGTACTCATGTTCTAGCCTAACTTATAGATTAAACTGATCTAAAGGAATGTGGAGAGAGGACAAATGCAGTGCAAGGGAGCCTTTTATATGTTTATTTCATCCATTTCTTTATCATGATATCTATAATTGCAGCCTGTGTAAAGGTCTGTTTTGGAAAACTAGTGCTATCGCCCTCTTCGATGCTTGAAAGCTCTGACAGAAGTAGTGTATTTAACCATGTTTTGACAAAACTATGAGGGTGTGCAACGTACTGACCATTCAGATGGACAGTAGACAAGTTCCTGATGTTTGCAGGAGAGGTTGAGAAGTTTCTATGAACGTTTTAATCCTGTTTTTCTCCCTGCAATGAAAGATTATCACCATTGGAATCCTATGGTTTGTTCTTATAGAATGAATGGATGATTCTGTTGTAATTTTGCAGCAGTATTACGACAGTCAGTGGTTGCAAAACAACGCTAATATGATTTGGCTGTGAAGTATAATTTGGCTATGCATAGTTGAGCCAAACTTAAAAGTATCACCTAATCTGCTTAGTTTGAACAACGAATATGCACATTTCCCTCACGACATCTATTGCTACGTCTGAAATCCGTCTGAAAAAGAGCAACAAGTGGAGAGACAGACACAAGACACAAAGAGAGTAAAAAAGACTACTGAGAAGGAGATGTAACATGATGAATGACAGCCAGCATGGTGAATGCATCACACTGGCTGTCCTTTGGTCGGCATCTTATATCAGGAGCAGCAACTGACAATAGCATGTTGATCAAATACATGGCATGGAGCGATAATTACCACTGCAGCCTGTGGAGCTGGCTTCAAGACAGGAAGATTACATTCGCAACTGATGCTCTTCAGCTCTTTTTGAGGACTCATTACCTTTTCAGCAACACTGCGAGTAGCAAGGGATCACTAAGGTAATAAACTCCAACATGTTAAAGAACCAGATGAAGTAGAGATTGATTTTTGAAGTCTGCAGACTGACGATTATGTGAGAGCTTCAACTTTGCTCATCCTCTTATCCTTGTGGAAACCCTGCCATTAAGCAAATGGGTTGGCTTTTTTTCTGTATTATACATTCGGCTAAAATAAAATCTGATATTTGCGCTGTTAAGGCCCTCTGAGCTGTCATGTCGGAGACTGTTGTGTGAATCCAAGTAACCGGGGGAAATGCAAGTCAGCCAGGAAGCCACGATTCATAGAGCTTCCTATTTTGCTGAGATGAAAATCACAACACAGGCCCTTATCTGTCTCGCTCACTGCCAAAACACACTTGAGGGCACATGGCCGAGCATATACATATACACACAAACACAGAGAGATAATAACCTAACTACAAAACACAAGATTGATTGTAATTTAACAATAGCAGCTACTGTATGAGGAATCTGATAACTGCCTTTTATTATTTTCACATTTTTGTCATCCGTTATCACAAGTTTGACAAAATTTAACCAGGCATGATGACACATAACCTATCTCAAGCAAGTGTCAAGTTTCTGCAAGGTTACCTTTCTGTACTGAAATGAAAGCTTGGGAAAGGCACGTTCAAAAACACTAATGTGTGCTTTGGAAAACGTAAAGTATACATAAATGGCGTAAGACACAACATCTTTAGCAGATGTAAGCATGGAAAGATCCACTGACAAATTGGTCAGTCTAGGAACACCAAAGAAACGCAAATAGGAATTGATCGCGCACAGCTAAAATATTGTAACCTCTTGTCACTGTTACAGTTTCTGCTACTATTTAGCTAATACAACAAAAGATCTTCATCTGCCACATGTCATGAAATGGGAAACCGCTCAAACTGAACTAAGCACTGAGGTCAGTGAGGTCAAATTTTGTAGAAATAATAAAAACAAGTTTCCCATTTTACATTAAAAAATGTTATTACATATATTATTATTAAGGAAAACATGATAATTTATCGTGGTATAGCTTTTTGGTCATATTATCCAGGCAAACAAAGTTCTTCTTCTTAAACCAAAAAGGTTAGTTTTGGTTCTATTTGAAAATGAAACAATTACACTTCCATGTCAGTGAGGAAGAGGGAAACAGCCACTGATGTGGAGGAGTGGAAGTGTAATTACTCTACAAGGTGGTTCCGCTCGCTTTCTAAGCATCTTGTTATGACTCAGCAGTCACAGAACCATCAGTCTGCGGAGAATAATTATGCCAATTACTAAGGAGGAAAAAAACAAGTGTCCCTTCCCTCTGGTGACATCAGGATGAGGAATTTGCCACTTGATGACTTGTTCAGAGGCAGCAGGTGGTGGACGATTTCCATTTGTATTGAGGAAGCACTGAAACACATCAAAAGTTGAGTACTGTGTTTGATCCTGTGCAACACCTGGACTGGGCCCAAGGCAGATGTTGGTGACCCCCCAACCACCACCACCACCACCACCACACACACACAGTTTGGAGAGGCAGTATCATGGCCCATAAAAATGTTTACTGTTCTCTTACACAAAGCTGGACATGTTTACATGTGATTTAGGATAACAGATCTTTTTCAATTAGTGTCGACCAATACAAAAGAAGCTGGTTCACATTTAGGTTTTGGGACACAGAAATAACATCAGAGCCTTTTTTCAGCAGAAAGCTTGAATTTATTGACTATATTACAAGCCTTTGAGACATCCCCCTCCTATTTCTTTCATTTTTTCCCTCTGATTATTATTCTTCTGTGACGTGCTGGTCTGTTTGTAATGAAATCCAAATGGAGAAGGTTCTGGCTTCTGGCCCTGAGCCGTAACTGCCCACCCCCCTCCTTCTCTTTCTCCCTCTGGGGAACAAGCCTGAGATAACGGGAAAAGGGGAGGATGGGCAGAGATAGACTGATCAATAGATGGACAAGTAGAAAGAGAGATAGAGAGATTCATAGATAGATAAGAGAAATCCAAACAGAGAGCAGGAGGAAGAGAAAGCGCGAGAAAGTCTCAGAGAAAGCTCGAGACCCTGGGGGCCAGTCGGAGGGGATAAGATGGGGGGTGTGGGTGGCGGCGATGGGAAACTATGTGTGTACGTGCTGCAGGAAGAGGCCTTGTGAGCCGGGGGGAACACACGCGCCTCAATGGGGGGGGGGGGTGTATGTCCAGACCAGTGTGTGTATGTGTGTGTTCTGTGTGTGATTGTCACTGGAGGAGTGTACTTTGGATCGGTACATCGACTCACAGCAAACAAATAACACAAAATCCTGCAGGGCGGAGGATCGGAGGGACGCCGTATCCAAGGTAAATAAACAAAATCATGAAAATATAGTTGCATTGACTGATGAGACCCGACCTTAATACCCTGAACCCCATGCGACTGCACACAGACAGTCTGTCCAGTACACACAAAATCAATTCACTTTTGGCCCATTATCAACAAAATAAGTCACATGGACAACTAAAACAGTTTATGTCAACAGTGTAACCTCATTCCACTGAATGCTCTGTTTCAAACGCGTATTTTATTCAGCTGGCAAGTTTCAAATGAGCAACAAGCAACAAGTTTTAGTCTGTTATTGAGTCCTAAAAGTCCTGTTTTCTTAAACCAAGTAAAACAATCTAAATATGTATCTATCTTGAATTTCCAAGAAGAGAGTGCCTCTATTTTGAATCAAGAGTGAATAATGCATAGCACTGCACAAGAATTTAAAAATTACACGTCTTGAAAGTAGTTGATTTGGGGCTGCAGTTGACAATTTTTTTATTTTTTTATTAATCAATTGTTGAGTCTCAAATTAGGGAAAATGCCATCATGCCAAGTTCCCGGAGCCCAATGTGACATCTTCAATTTGCTTGTTTGTCCAACCAATGGTCCAAAACTCAAAGATATTCAATCTACGATATGAAAAGCAGCCAATCCTCACACTTCAAAAGCTGAAATTTGACTATTCTGTCACTCGAATAAACGTCTCCTTGTTTCAGCACTGTTTCCACTGCAAATCAAGAATTATCTAGAAGTGTCAGTATATTGAAATAAGACAGAATAGGGCAGATGGCTGCACTAGAATAAAGAAAAATGACACTTGATTCCAGAAAATTCTTGAAACACATTGATTGTACTTGGTAAAATGGAGATTTTTGCAGTGCAGAGCTTTGTTACCTGCATCTGCTGCACTAATCTTTTCTGTCAGAGAGGAACTGATTCAAATTGTCAGAGCCCGCAGAGATGATTTTCAGGATGGAGACAGATCAAACAAGGAAATAACTCTGGTGAATTACCAGCACGGGCCAATCTTCAGGGGGTTGGAGGCACGTTTTGAAGAAAGAAAAAAAAAAAACACAAAGATGGTCAGCGTTGTGAGCATCAGTAGGGCCCCAAGTGGAGTTGGTATCCATGTGGATGAGAGCCTATGGATGTATGTCTCTTTATCTCTCCCTGGTGCTCGTGCGCTCACATTTAATTTTTCCCACCTCTGTCCCTGTCCTTCAATTTCTCTCCACATCTTTCCTTCTGCCTTCTCTGCTCATCAGAGGGACTCCTCAGAGGTGGAGGATAATCCCAGTTCGGAGCAGTGAGTCTTTCATGTCCTGAGAAGACACGCTGCCGAGAGTGCTGCCAGCTCCCTTTCCTCTCTACAGATACCTGGATCAGCTTCCCGGCCTTGCTGTCTCTCTCTCTTTTCTATCTTTTCTATCTCCCTCCCCTCTCTTTTACTTACTGTGCTTGTCTTTTCACCCATGTTTATGTTCTCTTTCATTACGGAGACCATCGGTTCTGCCGGGGATGAGACTAATGCTACTAGCTTGTGTTTAGACAGCACAAGCACAACACAAACACCTGGGAGTCGATCCGTCTCCAGGTGTTGGCGTTAAACAGCAGCACTGACTGCTGCTCTGGTCTTTGGCATTCTCTGGATACTTCTGGAGAGCCCCGGGAAGAAGGCTGCTTCAGAGAAGCATACTGCGGATCCCCGAAACAAAAGTTAAAACTGTGGCCAAAATGTTTTGACTCAAGAGTGCTCGTAAAGGAAATTTTTATTTTTCAAAAGAAGTCCATGTAATGAAGCATAGCAGCTTGCACCTGTGCCACGATGATCCAACCTCTTACCCGCAATTATTTCTAAATCAATTGCAGACCTGACCCGTGGCCCGACTTCTACCCCTAATCAAATACATTAGTATTAAGTTTAAAGTAGCCTTAACTAGACTAACTAGGGGCCTTCTTTTAATCAGACCACAACCGAATACATCATAAGACTGTTCAGCGGGGTTATACCATTGCTCACTCACTCATGCCCAAGCACATGCACAAATGTTAGCAGGTGCTGAAATGCTAAACTGTTTTCATAACTTTTGTAGGTCAGCTAAATAAATAAAGTTTACGTGTCTTCTTTCCAAGTGTATAATAATGTCATCATTTAATACATTATCTTCCAATAAACTGGAGGCTAAGTCACATAAAGAAACACACCATCAGAAGCGTATCAGAGAATTTCATGGATTCCGGTGGTCTTAGAAAAAGAGGAAAACACTAAATTAAGTTATCATATAAAAGCAGACATTGCATAAACTCATATGACTCCTGATATCCTGTATTATCCTTAAAGGAAAAGTCAAATCACTGCTTAAATTTCCATTTCAACAAGCTATTTGGCCACGTACTGTATTTCAGTGTTTTAAATAAGTTCATTTGTTAGCTTGTTGCCAAAGCCAAGAAAACACGAGATTTCTGGACACAGCTGACATCATTGTGACACATGAGACATTGACAGATTGTATCTAACAAGAAAACACTATTAAAAGACTACATCTCCTATATGATATAAGGATATACTGTATATATGGAAGAAAAACATATACAATCATGTCCACAATCCAAGCTGCACATACAAACCCAGGCAAAGCTTTCACACTTTTAAAAAGGCAACAAAATGAGTCATTTTTCCACAGTCTCACCACTGAACAATGATCCCTCAGTCCTATCAAAAGGTTGCTTTACTGCAAGATACTTTTTTCCAATGATGCAATGATGCAACACACATTTGCTGTGACATTTGTGCTGGGAAAGTCATTTTCTGGAAGGTCCGTTCCCCAGCGAAAAAATTCATGTTTCTCTCATGGCCTGGATGCCCGGGAATTACGTGTTGGGATTGGCTTCACGACAGAGGCCAAATAAAGTGGGTGTTATGATTGGCATGGACAGCCACGCTTGAGAGAAACAGGTGTCGTTCATTGGCTCACACCGATGTGCCCATAGCAGCGGAGGCTTGCGATTGGTGGAGGGAAGACACCATCGCTCTGGGAAGAAGCTGCTGATGCCGGGCATGTTTGTGGGCACGGGATGGAAGAGGCAGAAAAGGGGAGGGTGAAGGGGGGAGAGGGCGCCGCAGAGAACAGACCACCTGGATCACGGGCCTCAAAGGCTGGCCTGACAGAGTCAATCTGAACAACAGTGAACAGAAGACAGCCAGTCTGCTGACTTCCCCTCTCTTGCATTTTCACTGGCAGCTTTCCAACAAACACACGCTGTCCAGTAAGACTTTCAAAAGGAGCTTCAGCTCGGGTTTTTCCACAAAGTTAAGGGGGATTTTTTTTTTTTTTTTTTTACTCCATTGAAAAGAGAAAGTAGGCTTAAAAACACCTAAAACAGTCAAGAACCATTAAATCTAAAAAGGATAGTGGTGTGATCAAACGGTAAGTATTAGGATGCACTCAAGAAACAAACATTGCTCTTGAAGAAAACAGGGTTGCAAAAAATAAATGAATACAAAACCAAACCAGGCACTCGTGTGCAGTAGCAATGTTGAAGTTATGATAAAAAGCCATTAGCAGTTACATGGCTTATTCATGAAACATTTAAAAAACAACTGGTTTTGACCTTTGTTGGTCTTCATCTGGGTTCAAAGTAGAAGAACATACATAATTTTGACTTTTGAAAATTGGGGTTGTGTCTTGATTGGATAATGGACAACAGATGGATGATGATGAGTGTCACCCGAACCTCCAGAAGACTTTCAAAAGAAGCTTAATTTTGGGTTTTTCAAATAAACTAAGGTCCTTTTTTCTTGCTTTGCTCAGTGCAAAGAGAAAATACATTAAAAGGCTCAAAACACCAAGAATGGAAACATTTTTGGTCTTAGAGGACTCTATCATGTTCATTTGTTACTGTGCTGCATTATTATTAGAGCAGCTGGGGTTACAAACCTTCAAAACATCTTACGGAGTCATTTCTGTTTATAACTGAGTCCTAAAAATCCTAAGTGGCCAGTGCCAGTTTAAATTACTTGATAAGGAGCTTTTTGCAGAGTAGACAAACAAAAACTTGCAGGACAATACAGAGTTTGTGTTTCTAAAAGCACATAAAGTGGCAGTGTGAAAGAGTTCACAGTGTATTCATGCTGTTTATGTTCCACGTGGGCTGTCACACATTCATCAACCCTTAGCTTCTGTCATCCCCTGGCCTCCCGACTGAGCCTTTTACATTACGAAGCGAGGCTGACCTGGGCTGACCCAGACACTCGGCCTCAGTCAAGTCTAGGCAAGGGCTTCAGATGTGGTGCAGCAGGAGTTATTTCTTCACTTAAGACTCACTTTTTTCTTCCTTTCCCTTCTACTCTTCACCCTCTTTTTCTTGACATTTCTGTCTTGCTGTGTTTTGACATAACTTAATTTTTCTGCCCTCATGACCCTGCATCCTCCTCTATGAGGTCATTCTGCCATGACTAACAGGGGTCCTCAGGGTAAAGAGGGTGTGGGATCCCTCCTCTTTCCCTTATTGCCTTCAAGGGCACTGCGCGGTGTCGGGGGGGGAGGGATAAGAGAAAACATCCAAACATCAACAGAGGAGAAAGGCTCAGCCAAGTCAGCGAACTAATGGGAGGAGGCCACTGACAAATATCTCGCACACAAAGACACAGCTCCTCATTACCACACACATGCTGAAGTGTTTTATTTGGACTCAACCCCCGTGTGATAGGCTGAGTGTCCTGGCTGCCTGTCTCTCCTCAGCTGAGAGAAACTCCGTCTCTCGCCATGGGAGTGTCAGAGCAGGATGGTGAGGAGGACAGGACTCCCGCGGTCATGCATTGCTTTTGGAGATAAGTCATGGATCTTTCACAAACACACACACACACACACACACACACACACACACACTAATATCCCACCCACAGAGACATGATTAACATGCCAATTAGACCAGGAAGCAGCAGGCCTCAAGGCCTCCCTTTTTTAAAGCCATAAATAGAATTCATACACACATGCAAACAAATCGAACATATACTACGTGATGCATGACAGCACACTGCGCACAGGCATGAATGCATAAACATGCAGATACCATGAAATGATTAACTCTTCATTCCAGTACGCACTTCCATCCACCCACACACAATATACATATTTAGACTTAAATAATAAGCATGATTTGCCTCTCACATGCTTCCTATAATAAGTATCTGAAACATATTGCCATGAAGGATGCTGACGGAATAGTGCTGAAACAATTAGTCAATTGACAGAAAAGTAATCAATAACAAGTCTAATAATCAATTTATTGTTCTTTAAATCGTATTATATTGTCAGAAAATAGTAAAAAGAAAAGCATTTTGAACTCCCAGAGCACAAGGGGATGTCTTCAAACTGCTGGTTTTGTCTGAACAAAAGTACAAAGCCCAAAGATATTCATTCTGCAACAGAGAAAGCAGCAAATTCTCACATTTGAGGAGCCGAACCCAATGAATGTTTGTTATTTTTGCATAATAATTACTTCTATTCATCAATGATCAAAATCAAGAACTGAACAATTGTCAACACTATTATAACTGAACCCTTTGGGTTTTTTAACTGTTCAGACATGAAAAATAAAAAAAAAACTGGAAGGTAAAGCCTCAGGTTCTGGAAAATTACGATGGGGATTTGTTCTTATTTTCTGGAATTTTACAGATTAAATAAAAAATATTCAATAGACTCACTTATTATATTATATTATAACATATTTTTACGTCTCCACTATAAAATTTGGTACAGTGCGACGTGCAGCAGCGTCATGTGAGGGACAGGCACCAATCTGAGCTCTGAAAGCAGCTCTGAAAGCAGTGCTGTGCGGCTCGGCCTGACGCTGACTGATAGCTGGCTGTGGATCCTGAGGGGCATCGGGAGTTTAATCACCCATAACCGCAATTACAGACGTACACGTCAGACTCATAAAGCACTGAAACAAGATGAGCGCCTCCCTCCTCTCCTCCCCTCGGCGCACATCAGCCAAATTCCACTAAAGCTCAAGGAGGAGCGAGGGAGCTGAAGGCATAAGCTCAGAGAGAGAGAGAGAGACATCCCTACCTAGTGCACTGCATTAGAGGGAGAATTGCGGTGCATTAATTAGTGCTTTTAATACACTTATGAGCCATAAAACAAGTTGTTATGCACTCACTGTGTAGTAGCGTTGCCTTGTTGTCAAAGTGAAGAGGTGTGTTGTGTTTCTACTGAAGATATTTGAAAATCTCTAAGAGCCTTGAAACACAAGATTCAAAGGACTGAACTACTGCATCAGTGATTGCACAAAAAGAAAACATTAACATATCAAATACGCAAACCCACGTACACACACTCATACCTAAAGTGTGCACGTGGACGTGCATGCGTGCACACACTCTTAATGATCACATAAAAGCTCATAGTACACCGTAAGACAGGCCTTAGGATGGATTAAGATGCAAGGCTTTATCAGTGGGTTCCCACAATCCCCTGTAGAATATCTCAGCTCTCTTTCTCTTTTTTTTTGCTCCACTCCCTCTTTCCATTTCCCCCATACCTCAGGGATAGTGGTGGGAGAAGAAGAAGAAAAAAAAAGAGAAAGAGAATGATGAAGGATGGTAGAAAAGAAGGACAACATAGTTGAACAAGTATGCTAATGGACAGGCCAAAGGCAGGAGGTCAACTCCTTTCACAACTCTGCTGCTTGACAGCAAAGCAGCAAGCAAACAAAATTCAAAGTCGTCCTTGTGGTCATAATAAGTCAAGCACAAAAGCGCATTGTGGAGGGTAAGATTAGCAGTAGTAGCAAAACGGGACAGGCTGCCAGGCGTCACCAGGTCAAATGGTTGACTGAATAGAGAGATCGCATAAAAAAGAGATTAACTCTCAACTCTGTTTCTACACTGGCCGTGCAGTGAAAGCAGCGTGTTAGCAGATCTCTTCGGCCACGGTAACTGTTGGGCGCTCCGAGATGTTTTGACAGCACCCATAGTCCAATACACAACCACATATGTGCTTAAGTGAGGGGGGGGGGGGGTTTACAACTGCAGCTTACAACTGCAACTAACAGTGATTTTCAGTGATTACTTATTTAGACTATAAAACTGTGTAAAATGCCTATCACAGGTTTCCAGAGCCCTAGGTGATATAGGTGAATGAAACAAACAAACAAAAAAAAAAAAAAACAGATAAAAATAGCAAATCCTCACATGTGAAAAGCTGGAACCAGAAAATGTCGAATCACAACACGACAAATTGATTCAGCATTTTAACACCGCAGTAAGTAAAGGGACGAGACAGCTGGAAATTAATCCAGAGTATCAAATTAGATTCGCAAAGCAAAATACTGCAGAAAACATGATCCCTACTACTGCCGACAGAGGGCCAATTTACACCTTTCCTCTATGATGTTGAAGTGCAGATTAGTGACAAGCTTCAGAGACAACCTTTGAACTCCAGAGTTGATCAGGGGGGAGTGGCGGGTCACAAGATCACCGGAGCAGGTGATTCATGAGACGGTGGCTGCACAACGCCTCCTCTGTCTCCCACACACGGCTCCTTCAATAAATAAGCCCTCCGCCAAGGGTGATGAAACTATATGGACGTGAACATCAGAGGAAAACATCCCCACCTCACACAGTGTTTTTCTCGGCTATAGTCAGCGAAACCTTCCCACATGATCGGCTCCAAATGAGTCTTCAGAGCACAATGACGCGAGATAAAGAGAGTGGGCTGCTGTGTGTGTGAAAGGTCAATGCCTCCTTTGGGCACAGGCCAGCGCACACTGTAAACAAGACAGGCAGAAGGATCAATCACGTAGACCGTATTTATTGGCTTAGTTGGCCAAGAAGTACATTCGCTGGAACTTGATTCGGGACTAATCGCATGGAGAAAAAGAGGAAGAGAGACAGAGGAAGGAGAAGAAAACAGAGACGGGGAGAAAAAGTCAAAGAGTGAGAGGGAAAGAAAAAGGAAGGGAAAGGGAGGATGGGGAGGAGAGTTGATACTCCGATGCATCATTAGAAGCAGTACGGCCTCATGGTTACACTGACAAATTGCTCTGCAATTCACAGTGTAATGAGGGAAAACCAGTAAGGAATATCAAACACATTTGGAGATGTGAAAACATTATGATATGCTCCATCAAGGGTATGAAAGAAGATAAATAAAACACTGTCTTTGAGCATTTTGTGTAAATATGTTTCTTGTCATGTTATGTATGATTGGAGGTTTGTACGTTCATGCTGACTGTGCGTGATTCTAATTTCCCCTCATTTCTCAGGCATGTCTTCCCCTCAACTTCCTGGCAGCACACAAACAGGAAGGCAGGGCCCTTTGTCTTCCTGGTTTGTTGCACTAAGGGACTATAGGAATATAGAACATGGAAGTAAACATGCAGAGGAACTCAGGCTTGCACTGTCTTATCCTGTACACAGGTACAGGTTTCATCCTGGATTACGTAACCCACATGTATAGCCATTACGTCTGAATGATGGAAGCAGCAGCAAATGTGAAACAACAGTACATCCGTCAAACAAATATTATTTAAAATTAGATAAATATTGTGTTTAACTCTGGCTAAACTTATTCAGAATGACAAGGAAAATTGTCAATGAGACTCAACTAACTTAAAAAATTAAATTAAATTAAAAAAGGAGTCAACAACAGAATATAGATCCTGTAAGTGCATGTAAATCATGAAATGAAACACTGAAACGCTTGTATTAAGACACACACAACACTTCCTCGGATAACAAAGTGGCATCAACATTAATTAATGAGACTAGACAGAAGTCACCCACACGTTCCTACTCTTCAGACAGAGCTGAAAGGGAGGAAGCTGTTTGCATCATTCAGACTATAAGTGCAGTCTGATGTACAGTATGAAGTGGCGGGTAAAACATCTTGAAGGATTTATTAGTGTCAGCGTACGCCTCTGGTCAAAAGAACACTCACTTTCATGTAGATCTTCTCCACCTGAAGCTACTGCTCCACATTTATTGCATCTTACAAGAATATTTTGACAAAGATCCTAAATAAAAGGAGAACCTCTTGCTACACCACAAACAGCTCCATAAACCGATTCTCTGGTGCTGAGTTGAAAACAGCTCTCTCGTCCATGCTGGGACTTGGTTTTCCCTGTTTATTCAGCTAAATCTGTTCTGCCAGGAATCCGGACATTGCTCTGCCTCCCTGCATGCTCTTGTATGTGAATTTTTCCTGGACTCTTTTATATTTATTGATATGGCACAGTCTATGAAAACTCCCCTGCTGTTGTTAATGTCATCCAGACCTGGAGTCCATTCGGACATTCTGTACGTTTCTTGGTGTACAGAGATGTTTCAGGCCCTGCTTTTATGTCACTCACTTCATTGACAGGTCATTGCAAAAGAACTTTGAGGATAGACAATCAGGTAGACATTATGTGGTCCTGCTTGTCCTGATACATTACTACTGCTGTGTCTGTCCTAGCATCTGTCAAATTCTGTTTTTGGATGTTTGATGGCCAATGGGAGTATGTTTCAGATCTGATAGCCATGTTACTGTTCTGAGAAATGTGCAATACTGTTTTGATGGAGCTGACTTTTTTTTCCTGTGGGGACTAGGGGACCTCAGCTGAGCAGATAAAGAGCACAAATCTAGACAGCCATCGTAGGAGGCTGTATCAGTAGAATTCCATTTTCAGACTCATAACTACACATTTTTAATTCAAGTGTTTTTTGCTTTCATTTCAACAGCATGTCACAGGCAGATTGAGATGGAAGAGATCAAATGGGAGATGATCACTGGGGCCAAGTGTCCAGATCATCATCCTGTCAAACATTTAGTACATCACTCAGTCATCATTCTTTGTTTACAAGTTTTAATGTCCAAAGGGGCCTTTAGAAGTGTCAAGACTTTATATTAATATAACTCTTCGAGACTACAAAGTACTCCAGTCATATAAACAAGTGAATTCAAGCCACCAAAAGACTAAGTGGCAACTTTTGAGGATGATCACATTACTCCTGTACAGACGGGACATGGCTAGACATGGGGCCCCCACTGACCACTTGGAAGCAAAATCAGCCCTCAATTCGATCTCCCCTGTGCCAATCAAAATATATTTTTACAACTGAAAAGAAAAAAGACACTTCAGGTTCAGATGTTTAAAAAATGTATGTAGCCAAAACTGCGTGATTTTCCAATCTTGTACTTGCAAGATTTCTTTATGTTTACTGTTGTTAATTAAAGGGGCATTTTATGCTTGGCAACTGCGCTTGGCAATTGTAACAATTACTTCCTAGGTTGCGTGCGCGAGTGCACACACACACACACACACACACACACACACACACACACACACATATGCACGGAAATGACAGCTAATCTTTTTCTATCTTACAACTAAGGCAACACCAGACACAATCTGTTGAAGCGACAAAGGTAATTTTAGCACGTCTGATATGTGTTGAAATGTTGCTACCGCTAACCTGGGATGCATGGACTGAAATTACCTAGTTTTTTCACATCTGAATACCGAGAGACACTGACATGGAAAATCCAAGTTTTAGATAACTGTGGAGCTGTGGGAGGGGGCTATACTACCTTAGTTTAAAACTGCAGCTAATAACACCTCAGCAAACAGCCCGGTACTGCAACTCTGGGACTGATATGTGAAACAAGATACTGAACAACGTTAACAACAAGCTTAACTGGATTGAAGCCATCTTGGGTTGTGGTGCAAATCAACAGTAAAGGCACACAGCTTGTTGATTTAAGGTGGCTACAACCGAAACCCTAAACACTGCACAAACACACAAACCCTGCACCAGTCATCCCATTGTAGACATAAAATTCAGTTCACTTGTGACACGGGGTACTACTACTACATACTAGAGGTGTGGGGTTTAAAAGTAGGGTTCATTTAGGAGGCAGAGGGGGCCTCATGAAAGACACTATCTTGTTGCATTGTGGGGATTGTAGGATCCAGTGTTTTCTGAGTTTGACCGTTACTAGAGACTAAAAGTCAGGATGGTTTCTTGTGAGTCCCCCAACTTTATGGAGGTGCAATACTAAATCGCTGGAGAACCCCTTTAAGGAAATGTAAGCACTGAATAGATCTGTAGCATATTTCATAGCATTTTCTTCTAGACAAATCTATAAAGGATATATATTCATTCTATATGTAAAACTTGTTACACACAAGTATGAGACACAATATATCTTGCTATTAAAAACTACCATACAATGTTGAAATTTGTGTTTACAGAGATGCAAGAGATGTAAGATATCTTGTTTTGAACATAACCGTCATTAAAAATGAGTACATTTCCACAGAAGATTTTATGTTAATCTATATCTCAGTTTTGAATTCTGCTGACATTGCTTCTGCACTGCTTGCAGATGATGTGGTTAGACATCAGGTAACGTTCTGAGAGATAAAAGATCAATCAGACATTTTCCCAGCAATTAGAGCAGGCCAAAGTCAACTTCTGGTCTCTCTCCTTCAGATAGTATCAACATCTCAAGTGATAACTCACGCAGTCAGATAACAAAGAGCTGTAAACCTGTGTTATAAATAATGTTTTTAGCACACTGCTCAGAGAATAGGGTACTTTTCAGGTTATGATCATTATGTAACCTACAGCGCTTCTGTGCTTGAGTATTAATTTTTGCACTCCCACATACTAAATGTGTTGGGTTCACATATAATGATTATGCGGGCAGGTAGTGAGAGGCAACATCAACAATGCTTAATTATCACATAACACCAAGGTACCATCAGTGATAATAGACTTGTTTGTTTTTCCATAAGCTCTAAATGCTCTTTTAACCCCTATGACCTTTGGCAGGCAGATGGAAGGCAGACAAACACAGCGATCTCATTGTATTAAGAATACTCAACAGACACTGTCCTCATGTTAATCACATCTCTTTAAGTGCTGTGTGTACATCTGTACGCACATCAACAACAAATATGACTGTATATGGATCATTTTTGTGTCTCTCTCTGTTTATACATATGTATTTGACACTTGATACTGTCTGTCTGCTTGTCTCGTTTCAATTTGCGCACCCTGCCACTGAGCAAAGTCTGAATAATGGAACTGGCGGCGCGTTGGTGTCGGGTGAGACGCTGCCACCACAAAACTAGCCCGGCTGTTGTGTAATCATCAGGCTCATACACACGTGCCCTGCCTGTGTATCACAATACATGGAACAGATGGCAGGGAGGGTGTTAAATAAACACAAATACATGCTCATAATCAGCTTGGGTTACAGGCAGCTGCTGCTGCTCGTTTTGCCTTTGACATAGACGCTCTATAAAATCACACCTTAACGAACTCTTTACAAAGGAGGGTGGAAAACAAATCACAGCACAGATGCCAAACAAGTCATTTTCAGGGGATTGAACAATGCAGTGGCTCAGCACTTCCTAATCACTCACCTGGGTGGTATATGCTAAATCTAAAACACTATCAAGTACAGCTGGCAGGACAGAGATGAAGAGCACCCAGCTTTTTAAATACAGTACATATACGTACACAGATGCGGAGATCTTTACTTGACAAGCATTAACAGTTAGGGCTATAGAAGGTTTCATAATATTTAGTGAGAGTGTTAGGGGGTACAACACATCAATGACATAGATAAAATGTCAGAAAACAGTCAAAAATGTCTGTCACTATTTCACAGAGCTCAAGCTCAAGAGCTTGTCTAGTTTTGACCTCCAAACCCCAAACTAACAATGATACAGTGAGAAAAGCTGCAAATCCTTACATTTGAGAAACGAGAACTAGCACATATTTGGCATTTTTGCTCAATAAATGACTTTTGATCCATTATCAAAATCAGTGATTTTCTGTTAATCAGCTAGTCGATTGATCATTTCAGCAATCCTCTAAATGAAACACCTGTCAGCACATGGTACTGGGTCCTGCTGTGTTCGGCTTTTTATGTTTAAAGTACTAGTTTTTATGTTTATATTTCACATCGTGCTGCCCCTCTAGTCACCTCAAAAGGTTTGTGAACCAGGAAATCTCATCAGTATGATTCATAAAGGTCTGACTAACTGAACCACACAGCCAAAACTGTCTGATAAATAACAACCAGAGATATGTCAATGTTGAGCCAGACCCCCACCACCACATATGCACAACCACATTAGTCAATTAGCTCAATGTCGGTGACTGTAATGGACTTGTGGACATGATTCCCCTGTGGCGTTTGGTGCGCTCTTTCACACAGGCTCTACTCCATCACACAGTCCCATTGACTGAGCCGCCTGCATGAGCAGACACTAAAGGTCAACTTTCTGCAACAGTTTCCTCGCCAATGCCCCAGGTCTCCCTGCGTCCAGAGCCCATGGAGGGTTGGCAAGAGTATGGCTGGGTTAAAGGATAATTCCAATTTGTTACAACCTCTGTCTTACTTTCATAGATTTATGTTGGTAATCACTACACTGTACTCACCAAGTCACTTGTTGAGCTGTCAGATGATCAGGTTTTTAAACAAGGTTAGCCAAACTTATTTGGAAGAGAAAATGAAGGCAAATTATTACCCAAACTGTCCGTCACAGTTTACAGTTCACAGTACTTGCCATAATGCGCGCACACACTTTTCTTGTGCAATCAGGGATTATTACTGAAATTTTGGGTGTGCTCACATTCCGTTTCACCTCGAAATAAAGTGACTTGGATAATCTGGCTAAACTGTTGGTCTATTTACAACCTGCATGAGATTGTCATCTCAGCAATTACTCTGGTGAGTACAATGTTATCATAACTGCTAGAAATGATGACCAAAACAATGACAATAGGACCAAAATTAGTAATAAACTAATTTTGCTCCTACCCAAAACAACCACTATGGTCCTCACTTAGACTTTGAGACTGCCTGCTTCTCAACTGTTGTCCTGTTTGTTTGGTAAAACAGGGACTAAAGCTTTAGTGTCGCCACAGCGGCCACAGTCTGCTCCTCCAGGGCCGCCAGCTTCTCAGACCAACACCGAGTCCCGACAAGATATTTCCATTAGCCACTGCATTACCATCGCTCCCCCACTCTTTCTCCCTGCACCTCAAGAAGTTGCTCTCTGAGGAGAAAGCACATGGGAGTTGCAAACACTTCTCCCCCACTTCCACCTCTCACATCTCAGCATGTACTGGTCTGCATTAGCACACTCGGGTGGGCCTGTCGCTGTGCAGCAGAGACATGTGACATTGGTAGACCAGGGCTGTTCCACCCTGCCTCCCCCCACCATCGCCATGCACACATCTTCCGCAGACCTCTTTGACCCTTCGTCCTCTACTCTGCACCCCTCAGTTCCTGGTTTGCCCTTTGCGGGAGTGCAAGAGCAGAGCCTGTGCGAGCTGGGGTGGCAGGTGCTACGTTTCTGACCTTCCACTTCATGAGATCGGCTTCGGCGACATTCGGATCAAATGCTCTGTTGCGCTACCTCTCCCTCCCCCCATCACCAGGCTGGCTATAATGCCAAGTGTGTCGAATCACTTTAGCGTCAAAAAACCGTCAGCCCCCCTTTCCTCTCTCCTCTGCTAACTCCTCACCCCACTCTCTCTCCCTTTCCCCAACATCCCTGATTGTCTGGCTCTCTCTCTCTCTCTCTCCCCTGCTTCTTCTCCTCCGGGGGTGGGGGGACGCACACGTCTGATGTGCTGTAGCTGCCGCTGCCCTTCAAATTCCCATCGACGAGGACAGAGGCAACTGACCATAGTGAGAAGAGGAACAGCCAGAACCGACGCTGACAGCATCAAGCTCCCAGTCCACTCTAAAAGGACACCTGAGCTCCCTTACCACCTACATAACACACAGGCCAATGAACAAACAAGAAGTGGACTGAGATGGATATGTTGAAACTCTGTTGTATGCTGTCCACATTATGGCGAATCTCATTACGGTTTAGAGGGAGATAACATAATAAAGGAAAATAAGGTCTAATGCCATGTCATCAAACATTGCGATCCGATATCCAAACAGCAAAAGTGACATTACAAGTTACTAAGGCCAAGAAAAATGTTCCTGCATTCTTGTCTTGTTGTTGTACATAGTGACCAAAGCAGCGTCAGATGTTGCAAGCAAAGCTAACAACCAGGAAACGCATAGCTCCGAGAGAAAATAAGACTTGATAAATAAATCACAGAAATTGGCCTCTTCCTTTGATCTGGCCTTGTCCAAATATCTGGCCCTGCTGCTGTTAGCTGATCCAGATGTTCAACTTTTTGGACTCCACATCATTTTAATGAAAAGAGGAAAAACAAAAGAGGCACCATAACTGATGGCATTTCTCAAAATCACATCTTACTTTGCACTCTTGTTCTTCATCAAGTTCATCTATCACAACACATGGAAGTTTTTTTATTGAAAGCCAATAATTTTTTTCTCCATTTTTTTTTCATGGTTTATCTCTGCCTGCGGTGTATTTTTCTGGACACAAAGAACACATTTCCCACCGTTTGTTAGCACAGTAGAGTGCAGTGTGTCATGAGCCAGCCTAACTGTTCTTTTGCAAATGTGACACACATGCAATTCTTTCATATCCCAAACCTCCAAGGTTTATGTGCAGTTAGAGGAGGCCAGTACCACTCAACACTTAGCCAGCCTCCGTGATATAAACAGGATCAGGCATAAGCAGTCAAAGCCAGAGCGACACTGCAGTCTCTGATGTGTCTATCAGCTGGCCATAGCAGAGACTGAATCAGGACTGAGATATCTGGGTTAAGTACATATTCATTTGTATTCATGGCATTCATTAATTTGCCCATATATTGCAACGTGCTTTACTGTGATTAACATACTGTTCTGTGTTAGGCAACATGAGGCCTGAAGAATGAGAACTTGCTTATTCATGTTTAATTGATGTTAATAAAAAATGCAGGGTTTTTTGTTGTTTTTTCCCTTTCCAGTTGCAATGCCTCACACACACTGTATTGTAAACCTCACTCATCGGGTCAGGATCAACTCCGAGGAGAGATGGAATCTGTGGCAGAGAAAAATTTCACCTCATCTGCATAAACTGCCTCTGAGAGAATACATTATCAACAACCTTTATTATAGCTAAGGATGTGACAGAAAATGAATTTAAAACAAAAACGACTGTTTTCTGCTTGAAATAATACAAAGACCTCTTTCTGATTTGAAAAGGAAAAGGAACAATGGATACATTTGTATTCAGCTCAAAAATTCATTAAGCATTAAATTATGCTGTCCTCCTGATAATTCAAATTTAAATGTTGTTTCCTTTGCACTACCATGATTCAAATTTAAACTCAAAATGATAGCCCTTGAGAATTGGAGCTCAGTTAAAAATTCAAGTTTAACTCTCAACCCTCAACTCTACCATAATCAATTACAGTGTGGAGATGACAATGACTGCATGATAGCAGAGATACAACCACTTCCTGTCAGTCCCCTGTGTCCCTGGCTGCCTGCTCGCCTTGCTCTCCACTGATTTTGAGCTGTAACAATGAGATAGCATTTCACTCTGATGATGCTGCTGGGGGATTATAGGCTCAGAGAGTTATCAAAGGCTTAGTCTCTCTGATTTCTAAAGACCAGCCGTGGATGGCTGCCGTCACTCTGTGCCAGCATGGAGACCTCCATCTCTGCAGATGCATCCTAGCTGCTGCTGCCATGGCAGCTGGCCGCCTGGGGCCATGTCACTTGGGGGAATCCCACTGGCAGACATGATGGACGGGTATTATGGGTATTCAGTGAATCCCCATTAGATAAAAAGACCAGCATAGTAGTGCTCAGACAGCAATACAAAGAGACACAAAAATAACGTAATTGTGAAGACACAGTAAAGCTCCCTATTGTTAGACAAAGAAAAAAATACTGCCAACCTTTAAAGTCTATCAAAGTTCTTAAAGCTGCACTAATCAATATTTTCATAATAACAGTGGATCAATTGACTATGTTTAATATTAAAGGTGTCTCTCATAGTGACAAACCCACAGATAATTTTCACCAGTATCTGCAGTTCCCTAGCTCTTCTGGGCATTTTAGCATCTTTCAGTTCTTTGTTTTGGTTTTACGGCTGCAACTTGTTGTGGTTCAATCTTACCACTCTCATGAACCTTGTTTCCAGACTCACCAGAAGGCAGTTTTCAGCAGAAGAGTTCTGCTAAGCCCACTGTACCTTCCCAGCACCAAACAGCCGACAGTCAAAGTTAGCGACTAGCTGGTTAACATCACAGTAGAGCATCTAGCAGCTATAGAGACAGATATTGCCCTCCCTTTTGGAGTCCAAAAACAGAGCTAAAAGTAGAGTAAATATGGGACTTACATTCGTCATGTGGAGAAAACACAAACTCAACTCCAAATGAACGCTAATGTTGTTCTTGTCTGCTGGATGTGTAAACAAGTAATTTTTGTTTGCAGTAATCTGTTTGCAGAATGTAGGCAAGGGTTAAGATTTTGGTATCGGAAGCGTTTTGGTTTCCGTTTGTAGTCTGAGTACTAGTATTAACCAATCACATTTGAGGGGATTTTGGTCGCATGCAGGTAAACAGTCACACAGACTGGAGAGCAAAAGAGGCACAACACATTGGCCGAAATGAAATCTCAAAACCCATCAGCAATCGTCTGACGACGATTTAGCTTTTTGTCTATCTTGGAACCCTAGAGATTATCTTTTTATTAGCTTTTTAAAAATGTATCTGCATTCAAATCATTGTCAGACGATAGCCGACTGGTTCCAAGATTGCTAATCGGACTGTAAACAATGACCGGTGCACGGAAGAGGAAGTCTTGGCCTGGATATTCGTTATTCAGATATCCGTTGACTACACTGGAAGCCCCGAAACATTGGCCGTTGCCCCCAGAGGCTAATCGTTGTCAGACTGGTAAACAAGCAACTGTTTGCTAACAAGTTTGCCATATCAACTTTACAATGTATTAATATGTCAGATGTTGTGTTTACAGCTGATGTGCTGCCCAAAAGTGGCCAAAAAAAAAGAAAAATCAATTAATGCAGGCTTAATTTTAACATTTTATTATACTTGGGCTTTTGCAATAGCACACTGGTTCTGCAATATACTAACTAAAAATAAAGTAAAATATATAGAGAGCTTGTAGTTTACATTAAATTAAAATATTTTCACATGTGAGAAATGGTCAAAAAACATATTTGCCATCTGACACCAAGTGAGAACAGCTGTGAAGTTTTATAAATAACCTGCAACAAAGTTGTTTTCAATTAGGTGACAGATTTCTCAACAAGCAGCCTGTTCTGTTAAATCACAGAATAGGGAGAGATACTAATCAGACTTCAGCACGCTATCATTGTTCTCATGTTTACGTATAAGGGACCAGGACTGGCATTAATATCTCCTCCTGATAATATCATTTCATTGGATTACATTCCTGCTTCCCACCCAGTTTCATTTTTACAACAAATGTATAAATGTCAGGGACTTCAAAATCCTTTTTGTTTTATAAGAGCTGCATGAGGAGTTTGTATATCTTGGGAACCAGAGCCAATATATCTCACAGTATCTGATAAGTTCAATATAAATTAAAATAGCCAATTAACTGAACAGTTTGGCAGTTCTTATCCCAGTTATGACAAACCCCAGTCCTCTGGCCTCAAGTAAACCCTCTACCATTAAAAAAAATGCAGAGATTAGCTGGTTGCTGCTTAAGATGAGTCTGAATAGTTGGAGTTTGTGTATTAAAAATAACCTGTACTGTCCTGAATGAATGGGGGCCAGGGCCCATAATCAGCAGCTTGGCGTCCTCCGGCCCCTCTGGCTCCTGACCTAACAGGAAGCAGCCAGGAAGAGCACTGACTCCGGCCAACCAATTAGAGTGCAGGCAGCACGGAGCACACTGAGGCTAACGAGCTCCCTCTCGGTGACCCTCCTCACCTCTGCAGGACCCCGCGATGGGAAATATGAGGAGCCGGGAGCCACTTTAACTCCACGCCACCCCCAACCTCTCTTTTTAGCCTCCTTCGTCTCCCCACCCCGACCTCTAGTCTCAAACCCTGCTGTGTGACCACAAGGTCTACAAACACATGCTGCCTCTCTCCAGAGGCCCACCACATGGCTCTTTACTGCACTGATGCTAAAAAGCACCTCACAGAAAAACAATGAGCACGTAAACACACATTCCTTGCATGGAGCTGGAGCTGTGTCACTTCCATTTCGCTGTAGTTTACTCTGGCCCGGTTCTAGGTGGAGGGGCAATGGAGCCTCTTTCCAAGTACTCTGAATAGTAAATGGGTTCCAAATTAATTGGCAGGATTTGTGAGGCAGTGAGATATTTCTGAGGCACTGTAATGAAGTGGGACTGCCGTGAACACTAATGTGCTTTGGCTTTGGGCATGATTGCTAGTTATTTGAACAAAACACCATCAATAAAGAGTCAGAATCAAAAGCTAACAGTACACCTGGTAGGTAAATCTCAGCAGGCAGTGACAAACTAAGGGACCAGATCATGTTGGTGTGTTTCCGGCACACCACTCAGCCACATCCAAAGCTAATGAAATAAAAAAAGAGGGGGAGCCAGTAATAATCATCTACGTCCAACACTCCCACCCCCTTTTCTCTCCAGGCAGAATTGGTCCTGCCATTTGGACCCTCCAAACACGGACCATATGTGGGTTCAGCCCTGGCAATCAGACTGCATTGTGGAGCAGGCGGCTGAGTTCATCAGGAAAAAATTAGCCCGCCGCTCTGCAGGCCTCGCTCCCATTGGCCAGTCACGCGGCCCGCTCCGTTTGAGGGCACCCCAGACATTCCTGCGGATAATCTTTTCCATTCCTCTGCTCAGCTCGGTGAGGACAGACCAAATCACAGCACAAGGCCTGCATTGTGAGGGCCTTTTCAAAAAGCCCTGTTTTCAATGCCGTCTCTCTTTTATGCTTTCCCTCTCTCTCACCTCACACACCACAATTCCAAAAAAGAAAAAAAGTTTTTCCCATCATGACTATTTCTCATAAAAAAAACCAAAATGATTGCTTTTCTGAAATGATCCTACGGAAAAGCGAGGTCCCGAACACTACGTTTCTCACAGTCCCTTTCTCACAGTGCCTTTCCAGTAAGAGTTTGTTTTTGAAAAGCCCAAACAATGTAAAACCGCTGAAACCGGAGCCCGGCCACATCAGTGTGCAGCCTGGAGTTCAGCAGATCACTGCTGAATACGGCTCCCCGGGCGAGGCTCGCAAGCCTTCCCAGAAACCTCCTGCTTGGTCACCGCTTCATGCCTCGCACCTCCCATAGCAGCTTGTCATTGTGGCCGTAGTCGGGCGGCTGGAACGTCTAGATTGGAGGACAATCACACGATCTGGTGGATTTATAGTAACACGTTCCATAATTAGACCCATGATTATTACAGGGTCTATAAACTTTAGACTCCAGAGCGGCTGTCCAACCTCTGCTGCTATGACTTAACAGTTACTTCACTTTTTCTAGAAGTACACTCTGCTCTTGGCTGCTCAAGAAACATTTAACACGCCACTGAATTGGTTTAACATCCTGTAGTGAAACAGCAACATGAAAAAATAGTAAAAGCCACCTTTTTCAACACTTTCCCTCCTCCTCTCCTCTCCATTTGCCCCTGAATCTGAGGTAGACAAAATAATCTAATGTGACTTGTATCCTAGTGTGCTACAGGTCTTAAAATAGCCACAACACAAAGAAGGAACCTTTGACATACTTCAACAAGACTACACTTCTAATCCAGATGCTCCTAATTGTTCAGGAAACACGTCCACCCTTACTGCAGGCTGTGACAGTAAAAAATGTTGCAATCAATCAAGATAGCTCTGTAAAGTACACAAAGATGGGGGTGAGGTTAGTGGAAAAACTGTGCACCTCACTGATCATGCTGAAACTTGTCCATGAAAAAGTATTTTCCTGTGAAAGAGAGGGTAGTGGGTTCTCATCTTGCCTTCACTCAGACAAAAAAATTAAAATCCTTGATCTTCCGAAGAGAAAAATAAGATATCTGGATTTACGTTGTCTATTTGCTTTTAAGAGGATGAAAAATACAGTAAGACAGAACTGTTTCTTTATGAACGTTAGACAGACATATAAGTTGTTGTTTCTCTAGAGATGTCGGACCACTTGGGCAGATGGGAATTATGTCCCTGCGGCAGGTTCAGGGTCAGTGTCCTGTTCTTAACTTTCACTTTCCAGTTAAAAAATGGTTCACGGAACAACCAGGCAACGTTAACCAAAACTGCTTACACGGTCTGGGTATCAGATATGATATTACCAGCATACTATCCATTCACATTTTCATTTCTTTTTTAAAGAACTACCTCTTTCAAGGTTATTAAGGAAGACTGTGTTTCTGATTCTTGAGGGCAAAACTTTCACTACAATAATAAAAATATAAAAAAAGACAAGGAAAGGTGTGCATTAGTGGATTTTGATCAGTGTAATTATATTAGTAAATTTGATTGTATCTTTTTTTCTTATGCATATATACATACAGAACTTTTTGGTTGTGTTAGCAGTCCTAAAGAAGAGCAGCACATCATCAAGTGTTTTCATGCCTTTTCTTGAAAATTTACGCTCTTGTCCCTAATTTGTCCTGGTTTGGAAAACAGGTTGCAAAATTTCATGAAAGACTGATTTAACAGAACATTTAATAAAATTGACTTGTACCTTTTTAAATCCAGTGAACCACTTAATCCAGAAAATTCCACTAACACAGGTAAGTGCACTTCAAGTAGGGTAGAAATGAAATAAATCAAGCAAACCAGAAAGGAGTCTGATTAATTTGTAGCGCTGCGCAAAATGGAATGAAGAGACTAAACCCTGAACTATTACAAAACAAGGCAAAGCACTTGATTTCTTTTAAGAAATGTTTGTATTCTCCAACAATAAATGGCAGAAACAAAACAGGCTTAAGAAGATATTGTATATTTATATGTAAAGCTTTGCACAAAGACATCTTTTCAGAACACTGAACATTAGAATAAGCCTGAACGTATTTCTACTTCTCACATGTACTGAGAGGTTCTAGTTCAAGGACAGAAATTCAAAAGCTGCTCTCGAGGAGCTGTTTATATGTTTATGTGACTTTGTCTTACCAAACGAGTCATGCTCTCCTCACATGACAGCACTGACACTGAAGAAGGAGCGAGCCTTGGGGATGGAGTGATAAATGTATCAGCATTAACCACATCTTCTGCACAGCTCTGTCCCCTATTCATTGGCCACATACCAGACAGTTCAGTTCAGAATATCCTCTGATGTCAGACCCTGCATGCCCGTGAAGTAGGCGGGGCTCGCCCCCAGCCACAGCGCTGACCGGAGGCGGGGATGTGTGCATGTGTGTTTGTGCGGCAGAAACAAGCAATACTTCCCAACGGATGACAAATCCAGTTAAAACTAATTATTGTAGAAACGTAAATCAGATCTTAACAAAAGCCTTTCTCTGTGTTTAGAAAGGGTTTTTCAATAAAGATAATATTGTTCATTTTGTTAAACACAACACACGCAAAAATACAGTTAAGACATATAGTTACCTCCGCCAAGGAGGTTATGTTTTCGGTGCCGTTTGTTTGTCTATCAGCCGGATTACGGAAAAACTACTAGCCCGATTTTCATGAAACTTGGTGGAAGGGTGTAGCATGGGCCAAGGAAGAACCCATTACATTTTGGAGTGGATCTGAATCAAAGGGCGGATACACTAATTATTTTTCACTTTCTCTATGGCAAAATGAACTGAACTCATCGAGCACGTACCCGTCGTAATTCAAGTGAATGGTGTACAGTGACTAAACATACAACAAAGCAACAGCCACCCCAAACATCACTGTAGAAACAAATGCAGCAGGTATGTAAGAAATAAGCAATCTGGGATGTGATTTTTCTGGATTAATCCAGAATTCCAGATTTGCATATCATAAAACTTGCCCTTCTAGTTTCAGTTTTATTAGGTTCAATTGAGATAATTATTATAACTACATACTGGTCTCTGAAAAGTATCATTTTGATCTGCCTTTGATGTCTTGAACCAGATTAAATTAAATTAGATGAGATGCTATTTTGGATGATTAGACAGTCTCAATGTGCATCAGGTCATGAGGCGCACTTTAAAAATAACAGGATCCTCATGACTCATTTTTCTAAAAAATAAAAAATGCTGTTGCTAACCTGCAACTGATGATCCATTCCTGAATGTATTCACTCGCTACTTTGATAAGAGGACACAATAATACCAGTTGTATTAGCAACAGGATCATTTACACAGTCAGTGTTACCTGTGGACAGGCGACGCTGATGGAGGGGACACATGCCACTGAAACAGGAACAAGCCTCTACTGAGCGACCTCGCTGCATGGGAGGAGCCAACGAGCACTGGGGCTTCAGGAACCCTGTAATGAAAGAGATGAAGAAAAATATGAGGCAGAAAGAAAGGATACAGAAGAAATAGAATAAAAAGAAAATGTGGCTTCTAGTAGATGATAAACAGGACTGTTCTGAGCATACAACAATGTTATAACGAAGGCCGAGTCCAGCTGAAAAAGGCAAATGCCAAAATTGAGAATTTGCCTTTAGGGGCTCTTTGTTTGAGGCTAATGGGGTGAAGACTGAACGAGTTAAAAAAATATATTCCGGCCAGCACCGCGCCACCATCAGACCCAGCCAACCTCTCACATTTACAGCACTGTGGCTGGGTGGCCCTCTCCCTAACCTCCTCACCGGTGGCACCACACCAGCTCATGTCAGCTCTGTGACTGTACCCAGGGCGAGGGCTCCAGAAAGTAGACAGAGCCTGCAGAATACTGGGTAAGGCCAGCCTGGAGGAAAGCAAAAAGCATTTGGGCACAGGACCGAGGTTAGCAGCTCTGTGTAAGCAAAATGCCAGATAAGGCCAAGGTGCCTCGAGGGGCTGGACGAGGCCGTCTTACTGTCTGTCTCTGGGGTCAAGGAGGTCACTTTCAATAGGGAAGTCATTATCCGGCACAATGAAGCAACTGAGTAGGCTGCACCCCCTCCGGACCGGCATTCACCCGTCACCGACATTATCCAGCAAAGAGGAAGAGCAACAAAAAAACCTACAGTACATTGCCAAAAATAGAAATGTTTTGCGGAAATATTTCTTGAATTACAGCACTCTAATATTCAAAACTGGAGGAGAATGTAAAAAATAAGTAGATACAAGAGAAAGTTGGAACCAAAAGCACCAAACTCTGACGCTGTAGCACTAACCCTAACACTAATGATCTTTTGAAATTCCTGAAAATCCTTTAAATACTGTAGACTTTAAGTGGCATATGAGTGGCATTTCACGATTGACACTGCAGCCTCTAGTCAAAGTGGAAACTTCTGTGTGAACTTTTCATAGTCGAAGGAGGATTCGCTTAGACTTTATCGACTGGCTAGCCCATGTCTCATTGGCGACGGCAGATATCTGCAAATCCAAACTTTATTCCTTCCTCATGAGGACCTTTAGATTTCCAGCGAGCATCAAGAGCAGCAGCCAGATGAGACCCCCGTCACTGTGTTCCGAGCCCAATAAAGCGCCTTTATTGCCACCATGAAAAACATGTCACTCTGGATGAGCTCAGAGAATGACATTTAAAACAGGCAAAGGGATATTGAATTTGTTCCCCATGATAAGCTGTCTGGGATGCTGATACTTTCTGCTTATAAGGGTGTGCAAGTGTGAGTGTGTGCTGTGTGCCATGTGCATGCGTGTGTGCAGTTTTGAGGCTGTGTGAGGGAGGGGGGGGTTTCACGTCCGATGCATTCTTCAAAGCTTTGATTGGTATTACGGATCAAGCAGGGACTGACAAGGCAAAGCAAGTCTGGACCAGCAAGAGCAAACACAGACAGGCTGAGATCATCCTGCGTATCATGAATTAGATAAAACAGATGAGGAGGGCATTTTGGGCATGTTTACTTCTCATTAAACTAGAAGTAAACATGTTTCTCCTCATACGCTTTATCTTATTGTTTGCTGAGCACAATAATGCTATTGTTGCTATCAGATGTTGGAAAATGTCTGAAAACAAGAGCAGTGACTGCTCAGTTTCATGGGCATCATTAAGAGTAAAGGCATGTTGGAAGGGCATGAGTTGAATGTGATGAATTAATGTTGGTGATTCTACATAATAAGAGCTTAAGAGACGACTGGGATCTGACGGGATCAGTTCACCCCAAAATACAAGCAGACATGTTTTCCTCTTAGCTTGGGTGCAATCTATCAATTAAGATAATTTCAGTATGATTTGCCAAAATTTTGAGATATCTGTCTATCATCACCCCAATACAAGAACTCATGTTGAGGATGGTGATGATGAAGCTGTTAAATATTATGTCATGCATACAAATTATATATAATCCAGATCCATAATGTAGTGCAAACATTTCAAATTATACTACAAAAAGCACAAAAATAAAGATAAAAAATTCACATAATTGACCTTCATGTCTACAACAAAAGTTTATAAATTACAGATCAAGCATATGTAATTGTAAATATAATACTAAATATTCTGTCTTGCCTACTTTTAAGCTTCTGAGACAAAATGAGCTAACAAAAGGACATCAAAATCAAGCATTCCATGTATGTAGGATTTAGTGGCATGTAGCATTGAAATTGCAGTTTGCAACCATTTGAATACCACTCGGATCACCCTCCCGTTCCAAGCATGTAGGAAAAACTATTGTGGCCGTGAAACTCATGAAAAACGCAAAAGACCCTATCTAGAGCTAGTGTTTGGTTTGTCCGTTCTGGGCTACTGTACAAACATGGTGGTGCAACATGGCGACCTCTGTGGAAGGGGATCCGCTTCCTCTGTAGATATAAATGGCTTATTCTAAGGTAATGAAAACACAACGAAAACAGAACGTGATTATACACTAATGGAAACATACTTATAAATATTATAAACCATTTCTGCCAATAGCTCCTCCTAAATGTTACACACTGGACCTTTAAGGGTGCTTTGTTATCCTCAAAGCACTGAGAATTTACACACAAAAAAAAACCCTCAATAGCAAAAGAGGGTTTGTGTGTGAACTACTTTCTACCAGTACTCCTCCTACTTGAGTATCTCAATGCAGAAGGAACTTTTTCAGTACTCATGGATAAGGTGCATGCATTCTGGAAGAATCAATTAAAAAAAGTCTTGCTCCATCTAATACAATCAGTCACAATTTCCCTTTGCCAAATGAATGAATTCTCCAGGAACACAGCACATTCCTGGTTGTACAAAGGGGTTCAAGGGCAAACAATGACACATGGTATAGAGCTCTGAGCAATGTCACTGAACATTAAGGCATCAACATATAAGCCCAGGCTCCCAGTCAAGTTGGACTTTTCCAAAATCAGGAGTAAACTAAGCCGACAGCCCCCCCCACCCCAAAAAAGAGCCTAACACTGCAAGCCATCCACTAGACCACTAGAATAATGTTCCCACGGGACAGAGTAATGCTAAAGTATGGTGTTCAAACAACACTAGAAAATGGAACAAATTAGTTTGACCCTGAACATGATCTCAGAAAAAGAAACATTATCCATTAGAAATACACAGATCTATAAGTTACATAAAACTTAGGTCATTTTCAGAGAAATCAAATAACAAAAAAATGAATCATCAAACATTCAGTTACTTGACAGTTGTAAAAATATTTGAAAAACTATGGATTTGTGAGGCATGTACGTGTCTTTTTCCTGTTGGCATCATAAATCATTTTCAGTGAAGGGCTTTACTTTTTAAGCCCTGAAGTGAATGATGAAAATGCGGCAGTAGCTCAGACGTGCATGTGCAGGTTCAGGATCTGCTGTCATGAGTGCTAAGGTTGGTGCATGTCTTATCATTAAATCTTCTCTATCACACTGCATCAATATGTCTTGGCCTGTATACTTTAGCAGGACCTTGATTACAGAAATGTTTGATCTTGCGCTTCACTTCAGCAGCGAGGATCTCATTGGGTTTAATAACTGTATATGATCCAATCTTGTTCATTTCATATGGGACAAGCTCAGACGTTCCCCCCACTAGCAGCCAATCAGCATTATCCTTACCGGCGATCATGGGAGATCAGAGCAATGTAAACACGCTGGGGGTTTCCTCATTAAAGATACGCTGCTAATGAAATCGCATCCAGCATTTACAACCTTGTGCTAATGAAGGCAAGCCTTTGAGATGTTCTGCTAATGAAAGAAGGGTTTTTATTTATATAAGGCTAATAAAAGAAAGGCTTAATGACAAGGTTCTAATGAAACAAAGGTGTGTAAATTTGCCATTACAACAAAACTCACTGATAAGAGCACAGCTGAAGTATTTTCATTAACGGACAATTCTCATTTATCACAGATACATCAGTGGAAGTGGTTCCAGACTTTACAAGATCCCACAAACTCAAGTCTTTTGAATGAAATACATTCAAGCATTTATGAGAGTTTAAGGCATTGCAGCCGAGCTCTCTTAAAGCGCAACGATTGTTTGTGTCCCTTGTTGCCAGGGTGATCAAGCCCAAGGACAAAGTTCATTGGGCCCTTAACGCATCTCCCAGGTGCAATAAAAAAAAAAGCCTTTCCCACGTGGGACTCCAGACGATAAGGTCCCGTAGAGCGTGCAGAAGGACGGAGCAGCAGAGGAGCCACGGTTACTGTCGTGAATACCATTCACCTTCAGCGGTATTCTACAGCCTGACTCAAAGCTCCACATGACGAAAAGAAAACCTGTGTAAGACAGACCAAGTTCTACAGTGGATCTCCTCTTCCCGCCTATCCTCTGCAGGAATTAAGTGAGCTCATGAAATGTTTAGACTGTATAAAAGAAGTGGATGAAGCCTCTGGGTCTCAAAAGTGAAGCCAATGCGGAAGTGCCTTAAACCTGTATTCTTTCTAATAGCCAGCAGGGGGAAACTCCACTGGTTGCAAAAAGAAGTCCAATTGTATAGAAGTCTAAGAAAATGACCCTACTTCTCACTTGATTTATTACGTCAGTAAACATTTTCCTAAGGAAATTATGGTCTCAATTGCTAGTTTCAAGTCTTCTTCAACACAGCATGATGTTCATTTGGTAAATTATGGTCCCATTTAGAGGAAAAGAGACGATAAAGCAGGGTATACTTTATGGTGGGGCTCCCTTGTGATTGACAAGTCGCTACCACGGCGACCTGTCAATCAGAATAGAGGCGTAGCAATGAGTATCCCTCCCCAGCTCCACCCTCTCGTCAAAATATGGTCACTTCTAGCTCCAAAAAAACAAGATCGCAACGGCCAAAATGGCTAACTCGAGGCTTCAAAACGGTAGTCCACAAACCAATGGGTGACGTCACTGTGGCTACGTCCACTTCTTTTATACTTTTATGTCATAGTGCGTCAAGCATGTGCTTATATCACTGGACTGAATATTTTGGGAGTGACTATTGGTCAGACAAAACAAGCAATTTGAAGACCTCACCTTGAGTTCTAGGAACTGGTGATGGGTATTTTTCTGTATTTTCTAACATTTTTTGACTAAATGATTAAATGCAAAAATCATTGAGAAATTAGTCAAGAAGAAGTCAAGAAAATTATTGTTAGTTGCAGCCGTAATCACAACAAAGTCAATGCATTTTGCAAGTGAGTCCAACACATTCTGTGTTTGTGTTTCATGCTGTTTTCCTATAAATGAAAGGCATCAAGTACGACACTTAATGATCGTCTGATGTTCGATTTTCCCTAAAGAGAGCTAATCCCATGCAGCACCGTCTCATTAAACCAACAATTACCACTCTGACGAAGTCTATGTGATGAAACTCTACCTTTTCTTCACTTCAGTGAGCGCTCTGTGAGGAGCTACAAGACACTTCAGGGCCCATCAGCTGATAATCAAACACTTCTCATCTGAGCGCTGCATCCCTCTCTGATCCCAATCATCAGCATGGAAAGCATCCAACCTGCTCCTGAGCATATCTGTTCCATCAGCAAACTGTCTTCCCTCCCCCTAGATGATATCCATTTTGAAGGAAAAAAAGCCACATTTAAAGATTCCTTTGAGCTCTTATTTATCTCAACCAGAACAAAGCTCTATCAGGACAACAAAGCAAACCTCATAAAGATTACTAGAGGCAATACATTGATGCTGATCATACTAATATACTTGATAAAAAAAATAGCTTTGACGTATTTTATGCACATGTAAACACTACCCTTGGGTTGAAATTCCACCCTAAGTTAGACCCCATTAATGAGACTTTGAGGGTCCCTGAGCAGCCAAACCAGATACAGGACAGGTCAATGGGAGCAGGTGAACTCTGTCTGAGGACATAAGGTGATCCCTCAGATGAACAAGGGCGTTAGCTTTGAAAGGACTTACAGGCTTCTGCAGTATGTTGCATATTTTATATGGCGTATTGTGTCAAACCTACAACAGGATGCCCCTTGTATCAAAGTGGCTTGTATGTAAGGAAACTGAATGCTAACCTGCTTTTCACTGTAGCTACAGATTCTTTAGAGCGATAACTTGCTCAGCCTTGGATGAATCAGGGCAACATCAGTCACCTCAGGGCTTCTTTTAGCCCTAATGGACGGTTAGACAAAATTTCCAGAAACAGACACCCATGAAGACCTTGGCTGGAAGACATAATTCTAAGTTTCAGCCACAACAAACCAAATCACTTGCAGCGAAACTTCCTTTAACAAAATGACTAGGAGGTTGATGCTATGAGAAGTCCTCACTTAACTGGAATACAAAAATGACTAAAATCTGCAACTTGCATTTGTTTCTTGAGTTGTGAGTCACAAAACCAACAGCTGTTGAGGTCTGGACCGGCAATAAAAAGTTAACTGGACAGCTTTATTGAATGACTTATTAAGCCACTGTGTTTTGCGAGACCTAAACTGAGGCGCTTCTGAAATGAACAAGAGCACCTTTCTGTAACGGCGCTTTAAAAAAAAAAACACAAAAAAACCCATGCCTTCCTACTTTGTCTGAAACAGTCTGCACTTTCACACAGTCTCAGGATAATGAAAGTGGCAGTTGCTCTGGTGTGGCATTTGAAGCTGCAAGGCATCTGTAGAAAAGGTAGAACTGACAAAGATGACCTTTGTAAAACCATAACTTTAGGACTGATTATTGAGCAGCACATGTCTATCCACAAACCATAGGCTTTTCCTTTGGGCAGTTTTCAAAACTCTTTTTTTAGACTTCTAAGGAATACGGATATGAATATATATGAATAATCCCTAACTTAATAATTTAAGCTTATAATTACAATGTGATTCCACTCATTTAAATATAATTGAAATACTAATTAAAATAAAATGGTAAATTCTATTGATTTAATCAGTTTTTTTTTACTTTTTGAAAATGCATGCTGAATTTTTATCAACTGTGAGCGACAAGGTTAGCAAAACAGCATGTGGAAGGTAGCATAATTACAAACAGAGACAAAACTGCATTGAAATATTGTTCCACACACCATCAACTCAACACAATTTTGTCCCTATTCAATACAGCTTTGTGTAACCTTGACCTATGTGTTTCTCAGTTTAAAGAAATGTATCAACAGTCATTGCTAAATAGTGCTGCTGCTCCACTGCCCTTGTTGACACCAGGGTTATGACTACTCTCCCCGAGCCAGATATAATTCACTTTGTGAAGAGAGCACACGTCTGGAGACAGCTAGTTGAAAGTGTGGTTGTGGTTGTGGCAAAATCTGCCACTGACAAAGCTCCGCCCACAGGCTTCCTTCCAATTCTGTTGCAATTTCTGGTGTGAATCACCAACCCCACCACCTCCACAAGTCACTGGATTGGTTGGTGTAGAAATTTTTAATCTTGGTTGATTTTCATTTTTTCTCCACACACACTTTTATGCCAAAACCAAACTCGACTGCTTCCAGACGTACAGTACACCTGCATTCATAACGGCTGTAGAGTTCTGAAAAAAGTACTGTAGGACTATTCAACACTGAATGACAGATGGATGTATTTTGACTGTGACTCCATTTCTCCCAGTCTCTCAGGTTCACCTTTCCCACGGAGATGTACTGCCTTCTCTCGAAGCACTGTATAAAACATTACACAGTGCCGGGGGTTAAGCTTAGACGACACCAAAGCAGCGGTTCTTGATAATTTATAACAGTCATTTGTCTCACTTGCTGTGATGTGATGAAGCCAAAGGCAGGCCATTGGTGAGCAGCCACAGACAGACAGGGAGGGTAGGGGGAGAAACTAAAAGAGTGTGGTAAATGAGGTTAGAGGGGAAGAAAAGAAGGAGCCGGTTCAAAGACTGCTTGTGCACGTCAGAACTTTTCTCCGGGGCAAATAGGGGAACAAGGGCCTCACTGCAGCCCAGCAGCCAGAGCAGCTCCTTAGGCAAACGACTCTAATCAAATTTGTGTGATTGGAGTCAGAAAAAGCTGCGGGGGTAAAAGAGGCTCCTTTCACTCAGGAACGGACACAAGGAAGCATTTAAAAATCTACTATCCCTCTGCTGATCTTTACAGTAGCCGTTCACATGACGGACTATCGGCCCACGCCAATAGACCTTGGCACAGCGCACACTGGCCCTTTCTCAGCTGTGAAATATCAGCACCAGAAAGGCAGAGATAAAACTTAGGTTTATGTGCTTGCTCTAATGGAGCTCGGTTGAAAATTCATCCAATATTTTGTAGGATTCACCCGGGATCGCACTGCTTCAATCTAGCATCAAAACTGCTATTTTAGCCTTGAGTAATGGTTGCAACTGGATACGGTTCTGGCCTTAGTTCATGGCCTCCATTTTCCTTGATCGTAGTTGACATTTTGGAGTGATCAAAGAGAATTACCTCCAGCAACTGATGTTAAAATAAAGCTTGGCTTCACAGTATGAAAGGGGGGGGGGGGCAGAAAGTGAGGTGTGGTACAGCGTAGCGACCTGTGTCCCACTCACTGCCTGAGTCCTGGTTGAAGGTCCCAGAGCACGCTTCCTGTTAGCCTGCTTAATTGACTCCACACACCCACGCTCTCATCTATACAGGAGCACAGAGTCTCCCATTAACCTCCTCCTGTCGCCTCAGCCTAGTACATCTTGAATCCACGTACTGAGGATGTAAACATGTACAAACACCCAAGGACAAAACAGAAGGAAGGACTTGTGTTGCCACCCACGTCCTCTGTTGTTCTCCGACGAACAATTTGTTCTATAACTCTGACCCAGATTCACCAATCAAGGTCGACGCTTGCTAAAGTCAAGACTCGCATTAACATTTGCTCATTCTGCCTTTGTTGGTGTAAGGCACCCAGTGTCTCGCTCAACCCAGCACTGCACATGTACAAACGCCCAAATTCAGACCCACTCAACTACACTCAATCTAGTCTCTCTAAGTCTTGTGTTAACATTTAAGCTTTCTTTCCTCTTATGGAAGAAATGCAGGGATTTTACCTTCACTTTTGAAATGTTTGGTAATATATTAAATGTATGATACATAGCATTTTTTTCATTTTCAGAAAATATGGATAATGCCAATCAACAATCCAAAATTTTCAATTTATAGTGATATAAAACAGAGAGAAACAGCAAATCCCCACATTTGAGAAGGTGGAACTAGTAAATTCTCAGTATTGATTATGAAAAATGTTGTTATGAAAAGCAATTCCTGTATGTTTTTAGACACTGATTAATGATCTCCCAAAATGGAAATACAGCTGCATTTTAAAAGCTTGATTAAAAGATAGCCACATATACCTGTCATGGGAAACTGTGTCTTTGAGCCTGCTATGTGAAACATATTAATATGAAGTGGTGCATAATTCAAAACCTGAAACAAAAACATCTGGAGCCACAGCTGCTCTGCATGGGTGTGCACTCAAAACCAGAACAACAATAAAAACTCTGAAAGTCATAATACAGTAGACTAAGAATTACACAAGACAGACCACTTGCAGGACAGTTTTAAAAACAAGGATTAAGTGCACTCTGGCAAAAATGGCTCTTTAATTTGGAGGCATTAAATATGAATGGGGGATTTTAAAACCAGTAATGTTGAATCCAGCCTGTTGACTGTAAAGCTCCATTAGGGAGTAGACTCCAGAAGGGAAAAATATTGAAATAATCCTGTCCAGGATTTCAAATCTACAGTAAATTGGTTGTAAAGTGCACACCTCTGATTCAGTATGAGTATATGACATTGAGCCATGCTGGACTGAGAAAGACTTGGACAGGAAAATGGTGCTTACAAAGCAAAGTTAAGTTTTGGAATAAAGAGTTTGGGCCAAGATAATGAATCGAGACAACAGGGCTCGCTAACCGAGTAAAAAAAAAAAAAAAAGAAAAAAAAACACATTTCAGGTCCCATATTAATGACACGGCTTAAGACTGCTGTGCCTTGGGAGGGAGCTGTTTTTCATACTTACTCTCTCTTGATTCTTAAAAATAAACATACTTTGACCCGGCATCTCCAAGCAAGCCATTTCTGGAGGAAATTCAACAAGGCAAGACATTACTTTGTGCGAGACTGAAGATAGAACACATTTTGTTCTTTGCCGTAAACATTTTTTTTTTTTTTTTATCATGCACTCTATTTATTTGGTCAGTGTGTTAAAGGCTGAAGCAAGGTTTTTAAAATACAAAATATGTGAGCACTGAGGAAATCCAGTTTAGACTGTTACATACATTTCTATCCATAAACATTTTTTAAAAATAACCTAGAGGATGACAATGATTTTTCCCAAACTTAACATCTTAATCTTAAGGTCTTCAGCAAAGACTTGAGAAGGTCCAGGCTCTGGCTAAGGATCTTAATTTGCTCCATGGCTCGTTATGCATGTTATGTAAAAAATATGAAATACAGCGAGGAGCCGGAACTTGCTGAGCCTTAAAACCAGCAGTAAAATAATTACTCTTAAATGGGCCAATCCTGCAAAAAGGTTCATGATAAAAGACTTTCAATACTTTTTTTGAGTCTTACCTTAAAAAAACTCTACAGGAGTGATTATACAAGAATAATCATTCTTGTATAATCATTTTTTTACCCCTAGAATACCATTCAAGGGGAAAAAATAATTCCTTCTCAATGATAATGTAGCTGTCCAGCTGTGAATATAATACCTTGCATATAGTACCACTGTACGTGATTCATGATGTGTTCTGTGCTTCGGATCTGGTGCCACAGTTCAGTATTCTGGATTTAGAGAAGAAGAAAAAAATAAAAAAAGTGACATTTTCAATGTAATTTGTTCAGAAATAGCAACTGCACACTGAACAAAATCAAAGGGTTCTTTTCCACAAAGCCTTGACATTGAAAGACCCCGGCTACATTATGAATTCATGTTTGCATTAAGACAATAGCCTGTAAACCACTTGTTATAACACAGACAATAGCTTGTATGGATACAAATATAAAATGTGTAAAATCACCGACATGTAGAGTGTACAGTGCTCACTGGGAGAGTGAGACAGCTGTGGCTGAGGCCTGTTATGGGTTACAGTATTATTCCAAACCCTGAGTGATCTCTTCTGCTCTTCAGGAATGGATACATGCCACGCATTCCAAGAGGCGACCAAATCGTTACACTTGAGACTGTGCCAAGCAGGCTGAAGCTGCTCTTACAGTGACGTCCATCTAGCTATTTACCATCTATCCTCTTCTCAAATCCAAAGGCATATTTTGCAAAGCACAGTAATGCATACATACATATTTACATACATATTTAGCCCCCTTTCTTTCTCTTTATATGCATATGTGACAGCAATATTTAGCTGGAGATAATTTGCCTGGCTCGTCTGATCTTTCTGCAAGGTATATCAAACTGCAGGTGGCTATAGCAAGTGGCATCATGAGTCCCAAACACACAAAAGGTGAGGAAGTACTCTTAAATGTAAACACATATTAAATATTTAACCTGCAGACTGGCTGGACTGGAAGATTTCTTCCTTTCCTCTGACTCAAGAAAAGAACATTCCTTTAAAGTGCCAGGAATATAATCATGTATTAAAAGAAGGAATTTGTTGTCAAAGTCAAATGTCTACATTTTTGAAAGAGGTGACAGCTTTTCAGATTAGAGCACTTTTTTGAGGATGACTATGCAACTGAAGTCTTTGGATGAACACACTATATTACCGTTTGAGCACTGATTAGCACTGTTTTATTTGTTGGTGGGTTATTCACATGTATAGCATTCCCACTCCTCAAACAACGTAAAATAAAGGGAATAATAAGAAGTTGGTGTATGCCATCAAACACCAGAGCAAAATTAGACCCAAATGTCACAGTAAATTGTGAAATGTGCACTTAATTGAATAATATTTTATCTTCATTTATAACATGCGTATTCTATTTACTACTGCAAGTCACAATAAGTTTCAAGACAAGAACACCACAACAAAAAGTGTACTGGCACTGAACCGAATCATACTAATTTGGGTAGACTCATACTCATAAAATATAATCTAAATTTCAAAAATTGAAAGTATCTTTAACTGCTATCATAAGACTCATATTATTGACTCTGCAGAGGTGAGATTCTAATCGCAAGAAGCAATAGTAAAAAATTACAAATTAAAAAAGACACTGTGTACTGTGTCTCTTACAACACCAACAAATCAATTAACAGACTGAAATGCGTTGGCCCATAAGTCAGGGCCACTGTAAGGACACCAAACACAGCCGAGAAGAAAAGAAAACCCAAAGACGAAAATCTCTATGATTCCTCATAATACTGCTTAATGAAAACAGAAATAAAAAGGTACTTCCAAAAGTAAAATCTGACCTGCTCAATATTCAACCGTTCGACCGTTTCACTTATGCAGAAATGAATCTGCATAACTGTCTTGTGGGTAAAAATCTTGAGGAAGTCAAGGATGACGAGATGACTCCTGACTTCAATAATAACCCATATTTTGCTGTCACACCGGCAGTCATTCTGTAAGTGATTGTCACTGCCTTCATTTGATATCTTTGTTTATGAAATTGGTTTGTATTCAATACATAATCAAGGACAGAGTTATTGGCCACATAGTTACAGATATTAACACATCAGGAGGAAAAGACAAATCCTTGGATCAGTCATACAAAAGGAACAGAAATACAGACAGCAGCCAGCATGGGGGCGAACAAAAGGGAGAAGAATGGAGAGGCAAAGAAGAGGGAGAAATGAGAGTGAAAGAGGGATAGAGGAAGAACAGGAGAGCAAAGCAACGCTTAGAGACTGTGGGAGAAAGAGAGAGTGAGAAAAAGAATGAAAAGACAGAAAAAGAGAAGAGACAGGCAGAGGGAGGCAGAAAAAACTAGGTCAAGTCACATGACTGGGATCAACTGCAGGCAGGATTAAATATCCTACAGCATGTGGTCATTTACACAACAAATGTAGTTTTATAAATTATTTCTCCTCCATTGGGGATGAGGCTCGGTATAGCGAGTGTGATGCTACACTGTATTCTGCTTGGAAGCGAGGCTTTTCAGTGAGCACAAAAAACAGAGCATTAAAGACTCGAGCGAGCCGTTCCCTCTGAGACAGGAAACAAAGCGAGAGTCTGAGATAGCATGAAAATGATCATAACAGAAGGGAACACGGTTCCAGTATGAGATAGCTCCATTGTGACAGGCTAATGGCTGTATCATACGCTGTCCATTATCCTGAGTAAAAGCAAAGGACAGTGAATTGTTAAAAAACAAAGATGTCACATATTCCAACTTCTTACAAAGTGACAGCAAAAGTATGCCGTAATGTCTGAACAGTTGGGCTGTTATTGATATCATGATATGTCAAATGCAAAACATGCAAAGTATTTTTTCGTTTAAGTTTAAAGCTCTATGTGAAAATCTAGTGCCACCCAGGATAGAAGGTCAGGATGCGCACAGCAGTCTGTTGCACATTTGATACATACATACATACATTTGCTGCCTTGCGTTTGCAAATTACAGTAGATCAAGAAGCACATGCAGAAAGGTCACACCATTGCTTCAATCATTTTTAAACACTTTTTTGTGCAGTAATACAATTTTGCACCAGTATACTGTCCCGTACACCACAGATATGAATATTGTGAGGAGTCTAACGTTTAGCTAAATGCTTAGTGACATCCTGTAGAGGAGTCAACTACAACACTGGTCAACATTAAATGTTAATATTTTACTATAAAAAAATCATCAGTTTTAAATAGGCTTTCAATCGTAAAAACTGGCTCACAATGATGGTCACGGTTCAATGATGGTCACGGTTCAATGGTGACAATGACTGATGCACTCTTGTTGTGACTCAAAGCCCGAGTGGAATATCAAATGAATGACTGAGATGCACGTGTACAGTATAATGCACAATGACATGTCGTGAGATGCAAAATGCCACTGGTACCCCATCGCCCCCTCCTCCTGCCACCCACTCTGTTCCACTGAAAGAGGAAACTGCCAATCAAGCAGAGGACTACAGGCTAAACTGGTCATAAACTCATGCCCCCGGAGCCCAGCCTGTGGAATAGCAATCATTCATTCACATGTAGTCAGCTGAGACAGGGAGACACACACAGAAAATGTATGTGTGTGTGCCTGTCTATGTGGGTGATGGTGAGAGAGAGAGAGAGAGAGAGAGAGAGAGAGAGAGAGAGAGAGAGCTGGGCACAGGACTGAAATATGTCGCTAGCTACTCATAATTTCAGTAAATGAGCCCTAACTGGAGATTCCCCACCGGATCTGAGCCAATCGATGTGATGTAATGACAATGACGACCCAGACCAACTCGTGGCTCTTCTCTCCAATCAGTTTGACCCCCAGGCTTTCAGGATCACGGGGCCCAACACAGTGCATTTAGATCACTGTGTTTTAGAGTGCAGATAAACCAGGCAGCTACTACAATGAAGATCAGATCTACAGAGTTGTACAACACGATGAACATATGGCCTTAATAGGACATAAAAATCCCTCGGCATTTTATGTAGGCTATAGTATGTGCTTACATGAGTGGACTGATGGCACCTTAATGATGCTTTTTTTTTTAAGTCTACATGTGAACTGTATTAAGTTTCATTACTTATTAAGTATCATATATCAAAGTCTTATGAATGTCTGTTGGATTTTTAAATGCCTCAATTTTAAGATGTAATCCTTCCAGGTTACAAAAAAAAAGTTATTTTAAAAACATTTAATAGTATTGACCGTACAAATTTTATCAAGAGAATATATTTTAGCTGCCAACAGCATGTTTCACTAGTTGTGATGATGATTGTTTCTTTAAATTAGTGATAATCAAGTAGAATTGATGTTGATGTTGAATGTTTATTTTCTTAAACTTTTGCAGCTACATTCACCAGGGTTGTAGGTCAGATACTGATTTAAATATAATTCAGTAATATAACTAGAGCTGTTCACCTGATTTTTTAGGGAATTTAATAGACTGACATTGCTTATGTTTCCACAGGTCTGCATCTTGCTGTCTGTACAGTCAATGAATTTAAGATTTATGACCATTTTCTTGCCTCAAATGTAAACAATTGTTTGACTTGCTATTTATTAGAGGCATTTATGAGGTAAAATATGAAATTCTTTGGTTAACCTTAAGTTTTACTGTGTAGACCAGGAGCGAGAGCACAAGCCCTCGGTTGCATAAAAATCTAATAACTACAGTAATAAGAATCAGGTTTATTTTGATACTGTGGCGAGGTCCAGGTCAAGAGGTGAGGCCCCTTTTGAGGGCTCGCAGCTCCTTCTACTGAAATGTCATCGATGACAACACTGCACGTCTACCTGCAGACGCCGCAAGATGCAATGAGCCAGCGAAGCATAAGGCTGCTCCAAAAATACTAAATCTGCCTTCCAGGGTAAAAACTTTTATCTCAAATAACAATTACTGACCAAGAGAGACAGACCGTCAGATCGGCTTAGAGCTGAGCAATGGTGCACCCCCTTCAAAAAATAGGGTCCAAAACAGCAAATTTAATTTGGATCAAGAGACAGGCAAGTGGACAAGCCAGAGCAAGGTCATTCTGCAGGGCCGCACAGAGATGTCTGCATACACAATAACCTAACGGCACAGGGAAAATGCTTCCCAGTGCAGCCCGGTGTAGAGGTTGTGTGTATTACATGGCCCTCGGGCCCTCAGATTCACATTTTAAAAAGGAAGCAAGACCCACACTGTCATAACCTGAATTTAGGGCAAAGCCTCGCAGTGCGATTCCTCTTTCTAAGAATGCTAATATCAATAGTCCTGCATGCATTCGTATCGAACTGAGCCCGTGTACATTCATTTATGTGTCGGTATGTGTATCTAATAGGGCTGAAGCAACGAATCGATGAGTTGAAAGAAAATTAATCATCAGCAATTTTAATAATCAAATAATCGTTTGAGTAATTTAGCAAGAAACATTTCTAAATATTTCCTGGTACCAGCTGGTATGTAAGAATATTTCTGTTCTTTTCTGTTGTCTATCATGTAAACTGAATATCTTTGGGTTTTGGACTGTTGGTTGGACAAAACAAGACATTTGAAGACATCTCTGATAAACTATAATGGCCATTTTTTTTTTACTATTTTCTAACAACCAATTAATCAAAAAAGTATAGTATCTACTGTAGTAGAGTATCTTAAGTATGTTGTGTTTTAGTTTAAATGTTTCTGAAATTCATGTGAAAATCATTTTCAGTTTTTTCTCTGAAAAGGAAAATTACTTTTTAAAAAGGAGCAGATGTGGTTTATACTATTTTTCACCAGAATTTTGTTTTCACTCATCCAAAAATTGGTGTGCTCCCTCCTGCAAGAAGACACTTACCACCATAATCTACAGTAGTAAATCAGCACAATAAAAGAGAAAGATTTATCTAATTTTCACGTTTTTTGAAAAATCTGAAATAATGACCCCTTGTTACATGCCAGCGCATATAGACTCAATTCTCCTGCACAAATACCAGCACACATCCTCATACAGATAAACAGCCTAACATTGCTCTGTATAAATAATCTGACATCACAGGCACATACAGTAGGCTGTATCATCAACATCAGCATTCCTAGAAAGGAGTGCAACTTGTCAATTCAGTCAGGCAGAAAGCTGTAGGCCAACTGCAGAGCAACATGGAGGGGAAAAAATAAATCAGCTCAGTGTATTCATACAAAGCGAGATGACTGACCAACTGAAATGGCATGTTTGCTGCCTACTCAGATAACCAGATAATGAAGGAAACTAGATTGGAAACTTGTGAATGTTTGGCATTTTTGTTTGACAAATAATTTCAATGTTCAATCGATTAAAATATTTTGTTGATTTATTTCCTTATCGATTCAGTACTAACCCCATTATATTCCTTGGATTTCTTTCATCATCTTTTCCTGTTTCTCTTGTTCACTGTCATCTATCCCCTTCTATGAAAGTATGCCTTTCTTCCGCCCCTCCTCCCATCTCTCTCAACCCGTCCTCCTTTCTTTCACACACTCCCCTCTCTTTCTCCCTCTGATCACTGCCCTACTCCTGCCTGTGCGTACTGTAGCTCTCAAGGGGGCCCGGCATCAGAAAGCCCATCAGACGGAGACCGTGATGCATCTCTTTTGATCAGCACAGTCGCCACATTAGCATGCGCCTCTGCGCTCTCCTGCTCTCTCCTCTGCTCTGAGTAAGCTACCTGCCTGTCAGCACTGCCGACCCACAAGGAGACTCGCCCAGGTAAGACAGAAGGTGCTCGGACCTTGTCTGAATCGTAATCGCTAATGAACACAGGCTCGCTTTGCCACTGATGAGAGGACAGAGAGCCACGCTGTGATCTCACTGCAGAGACGGACAAAAGCCTTGCTGCGCATCTGTAATGTACTGTAAGGAGCCCATAGCTGAAGGCACCACCATGCACTCTGTGAAAGCTGAGTGATACAAATTGACTGAAGGTGTTGTTTCAATACTGAGAACTTCTTGTCCCTCTAGGGACTTTCTTCAAAGGGAGGCTCATGAACACGCTCTTTGTACGTCCTTTTCAATGACAACAAAGTAATACATGAAAAAGTTACATTTGTTTTTGAAATAACACAGAGTTAGTTTAAATCATAATATAAAGTAGCGCTTTCATGCTATACCAGAAAGGTCTGTGTTAGTTCTGGTGAAAACAAAACAAAGAGGTTATTTTTCATGCTAAGATTTAAGGTTTACTGTCTGTGGAAAGTAGAGGAAATCTTTTTCTTTCTTTCTTTTGTTGCTGTTTTTACGAGGGGTTATGTTTGGCCCAGGACTGGCCCAGGTCTGGGTCCACAGCCGGGTGCCCTCTCACGTCTGTGCCACATAATTAGCCCGGCCCTGCATGTGGAGGAGTTGGTCACATGGGCTCAATTTGGCCTGCTATAAAGTCTGCAAGGGCTTGACAGGCATTACTACAGGAGTATTTACGTGCCTGCCGCACCAGGGTAAGAGACTTTGAAGATGCAGAAAACAGGACGGAGAAGAAGAAGTGAAAAGAAGGGGGAAAAAAATTACTGAAATGAAAGGAGGGGACCCTTAAATTCCAGGGAATTTTTCCAGATGTTGCACAAATATTCTGCTGAGGCAATCCAGATGTGCTCACTCTGTTTATTCCCTCCTGCTCGCTGTTCCAAGGACTTCTCTTTCTTCCCTTTTTTCTCTTTCACTCTCTCTTTCTACAACCCCTCTACCCCTCCCTCCTTCATGCTGCCCACATCAGTGTTCCCTGATAGTGCCTTTTAAGTGAGGGCTTTAATAGCCCCCAGGGCACCTTAGCATCCACTAGGATCCTGTAATAAACATCCACTCTCATTCTCTAAAGCACATGTTTGTGTTTGTGTGTGTGTGTGTGTGTGTGTGTGTGTGTCAGAGAGAGGGAGATTAGGTGCCTTGTTTTATCGCTATTTGGATCAATTAACAATTAACTCTGTTACTAACAATAGCAGCACTGATGTGATGAGAAAAAAAATAAAAAGCCATGCATTGAGTGAAGCAAGACCTAAAAAAAACAACATGCTTCCTGCTTCCTTCAGCAAGCCGCCACACTAATCCGGTTTTGTTTTCCCCCTTTCCATCACTTCTCGCTTCTCCTCACCTCCACACAAACGCTGTCATGTCTGCCGACGCCGCTCCTCTCCCACAGAGCGTGACCCAGCCACAACCCCTGACCCTCCCTCTCCCAGACAGAACACTGATTCTCAGCTGCTCAACTCTACGCTGCTCCAGATACACCAGTTCATGGATCAGTGTGTCGGGGACTATCCACCACCACCACCGGTTCAGAACATACATGCTGTACCATCACATAATCACGCACATGGCACATAAAAGCATACAGGTGCAGCCTTGTACACTGACACATATACATGTCCAAGCATACACACTTACCCCTTTGAACTCAAATACATGCAAATGTGCCTGTTAGTGCTGAAATGATTAGTCGATAAATCATTCAGTTGATCGGCAGAATATTAAACAACATTAATTTAATTGATAATCGGATAAGTGTTTTTGCCATTTATCAAGCAAAAATGCCAAACTCTGGTTCAAGCTTCTTAAATGTGGGATTTGCTGCTTTTGTGACATTGTAAACCAAATATCACACAAAGCAACCAATCTGAAGACGTCACCCTTTTCAATATTTTCTGACTTTTAATAGGCTACATGATTGACTAATTAAAAAAAAAAACAGGAGAAAAAAAAAACATATGAATAAATAATGAAAGTGACTGTTAGCTGCAGCCCTGATGTATGCCTACACAGACAGACACACACACACACACACACACACATACACATACACATACACATACACATACACATACATAAATCTACACAGCTGCACACAGTCCTGCCAATAATGGTCCTGTTCCGCCAACAACTCAACGCTCAGATCTGCCCTGTCTAATCTGCAGCCTTCTCCTCTTTCCCATTCTGGGCTGAAACAGAAGAAAGCATCCTAAATGTGACATTTGAACTTGTCAGAGCCGTTTGTGCAGGCAACTGTCAGCACTTTGGTATGCAGAACAATGATGACAAAGAAATGGCCAGCGCGCCTGCCTGTCTCTGTATGTCAAGTTTACCTGGTTGCTCAACTCTCTTCTCCTAAATAACACAGACAACCGATTTATATAGAAGGTAGGGTTACATCTGCACTGAATTCTAAATTCATTATGTTAGAGAGTCAAGAAAAAAAAATACACACCGTCATGGAACAGTGATACAAAGCCATGCACATAATCCATTTACATGACTCTGAGAACATTTTCCTTGGTGGCACAATGCGAGGGTTTTCTCAGTCTAATAAGCAGGTTAACACATTCTATAGCCACTATGAAAGCATTCAACTCAGTCACCACTTAATGTGCTTTCTGCATTCATTCAGTCTTCTTAATTTCAGTGACTAAGTAGTGGTGCTCAGTTAAAAAAAAAAAAAAAAAAAGGTGCTCTGCATTTTGGTCTTACCGTGGGCAAGATGGGTTTATATTGGAGCAATTTATTATGTGTTTCATTGCTGTCTTATATTATGTGGCCTCGCTGTATTGTATTACATGGCTCTACTGTGGGATTTTACTGCAAACCCTGTCTGCAAAGCAAATTTCCCTTTTGGCGCAATAAAATGTTGAACTCAAATAGACTGAATGTTGTGGGCAAAGGAAGGGAGGGAACGGCCATCTAAGCGCCTTCAACTAAACGTCACTCAGCTACAAACGACAGGAGTAGAAAATAAAGTTTTCATTTTAGTTATTTACAGGTGCTCTTCAAGGTGGAATGACAGGTACGGAGTGTTCTGTCAATATCAAGTGTAAGAAGTTGTGTGTTGCCGATGTTGTTTTTCCAGATAGACAGCCCCTCCCCCTCCATCCTTAACACCCTTCCACCTTCCTGCCGTTGAGAACATTCCTAAAACCAGACGGCCGCAGCAAGGTGTCTAACGATAGGTGACAAAGCCCTCCAGACTTCTGTACAGACTTTCTGTGCGCATGTATGTGTGCGCGCGCATGCATACAGGTGTGTGTGTTGAGGAGCCAACATCTGGGTAGATGTTTGAACATGCTAGACCTGCAGGCATCAACAAAGAGTTAATCACTCTTTCTTTACTGCAGGCAGAGGAAAAACCCACAGAGGAACCCTGTTATCTCACATATCTTTTTTCTCTAGTCTCTCCCATGCATGGTAATTTGTGAGAATAATGTGAAAGTTACAACTCGTTAAAGCACGTACGTATTTATGCTTAGTATCCATTTCTGGGACGGCCTGTGTCATTACTTCTGTATATGCTAATGTCCCTCGGTATCAGTAATCCAGACTGTTTGGTAGCTCCTGTAATGGATCATCTGTTTATCATAATTGCAGTCACAGCCTCCAATTTTACGGACTAGTTTAAAAGGGCAACTTCGCCGAAGTTTAACCTGAATCCTGTCGTTGATATTGTGAAGGACAAACTTTCTAATGCACTGTGTCTTGAGAGCTTGCTCTTATAGGATCTGGAAATACTCTAGTTGATAACGACAGCTTCAGCTGTCCTCAGTCCCTGCAGGGCTGACTCAGAGGGAGGGAAAAGCGAAAGGGGAAGAACCTCTAAAATAAGGCACCGAACTGAATACAACAGTCACTACAGAAACAGGAACAAGATGGAAGGTCGGTCTATATAAGTGTTATTATCAGCAATGTAACAATGTAAGCTATGGTTGCTATAAATGGCTCGCATATTAATTGGTTAGCACAGCTAATATGGGGACAGTCATTGCTTCAACTGATCGCTTCTAACCCCACAAAAAGTAGCCATTATTACATACAATATTACATTTGCCAGGTAAACAGAAACACTTGCTCCGATCCAACTGACATGTTAGCTCATTTGTTGTTAAGAAACAAGTGTAGCAATGACGCAAGTTGATGTGCTGCATCGTGGTTGAGGTGAGGAGCAGTATTTACTTTGATTGGTCCTAGTGGTGAAATGCTAAGAAAGTCGTAGAGTTTTTGTCTTACAATTTTCCCGTAAATTTAAGATTAAATCCTACTAAAGGAAATTCACAAGACATCTTAGTCAGAGCTCCTAAGGTGAAGAACTGTTTAAAGTGGGGAGAAGGACTTTCGTGGAGCTTAGGAGTTTCTTAAGCGGGGGAGAAAATAGCTGCAGGAAGTCGATGAAGAGGGAAAGTTTTACAAATGATGAAAAAGATTTGATGATATTTGTAGCTGAACATGATCTCAGAGCTGTGATTGCAGTACTCATTCAATGAATCAACACTATTACGTTATTAATGCTATTTTACAGCCTCAGACTTTTTAAACTCCCTCCAGAAATACACACCCTGCCTTGCATTAGCATGTCAAGCTAATGGATGAAATGGACAAATAAATAAAGCAAAGGTTTGTTAAAAGGAAACGTTTGAAAACGCTCAAAGATTCACAGAAGTTATGTTCATTTTGGGAACAGGTTCATCTCGCCATTACTGGGAAAAGGCACATCTGCAGGTTGCCTGAAAATGTGTGTAGTATAAAAACATAACCTTAGAGAACTGAGTCAGTGGCTATTATAAGCTACTTGTGTTTTGTGCCCACGGGCCACTGTGCCTTATTCTGTGTAAGTCTAATCTAAATTATGGCTGTTCCCAAATAACTCATTTCTCTAGGGATGAAAGCCTTTCTGTGTGTTCAAAGCAAGCATATTTCTTGCTATCTGAAGAAAAAATAACTAAATTTCAGCTCTCAAAATTGGCAGTGTGAGGCAGGCTCACTGGGGTCAGACCTCAGTGCAAACCCCTACCTGACTGGGGAAAGATAAATGGGGGATATCCTTAGCCAGTTTGAGGTGTATTTTGGCAAACTGCTTTGCTTCTGAAATCTTCTTTCTTCTATAAATATAAAAACATTCAAGATTTACTTAACATTCACAATGATGATAACGACAAACCTTCCATAAAACATAGTGTGTAAGCCACAGAATTAGGAGAAACACTCTTTATCTTGCTCTCTCCAAACTGCTTTCTTTTAATATTAAAAACGCTGTGATGCGTCCCTGTACGGAGCCCCTAAAGGTCACAGCGAGAATTTTTTGAGGACTACTTTTGCATTCCCTCACAATATGTTTTGCGTTACCTCGCAATATATTTTGCATTCTCTCGCAATACTTTTGCATTACTTCGCAATACTTTTCTTCTTCCATTCCTTCTGAGCCGTATGTCTATTTATAATGAAAGGTAATGTGGAGATTCTCAAGTTACGGCATTAAGCATTGTTTATGGACACCTCACCTTATATGATGACCATTGCAAAGAAGTTATCAGAAAGAACATTATCAAACTTCTGGGTAGGAGCTGTATGTATTAGGAACATCAATTATTGCTCCACACTTACAGCAACAGGCCTTCTACCAAAACCTGTTTCAGCATTAAAGGTTACTTTAATTTGTGCAAAGAACAGAGGACCCTGTGCAAAAACGCAAAATGATTTCCAACTTGCGTTGGTCTGCATTCCTGATCTCTGCAAGTGGTTCAATGCTGTCTGCTCTTTCTGTGACAGAACCACAGACTCTGTTTGCAGCATTTCAGTCACCTTCCGTTTTGTATCAGTCAAAAAAAGCAACACATACAGCACATTAGCTTTATGAGAGAGATTATCTCGCCTCTGGAGACGTCCCGTTGTCCTCAGTGAAACCCCTCTGGTGTACAGTACAGAGTACAGTAACTGTTCACGAAAAAAACCCGACAGCATACTGCAGATTGCCGTAGGCCTACGGCTTTCTTCTGGAGAGACCTCTTGATCTACTAGTTTGTTTAATTTTACTTTCACTAATTACATAACCATGCATGCCTATTGAGCAGTAGTACTGTCAGCATACTTAATGCCCAGCTCAAAGTAAGTGCTATTGCGTTGCGCTGGCAGCAGCTGAGCGGAAATAGACATACGGCTCTGAGGGGAATGGAAGAAGAAAAGTATTGCGAGAGAACGCAAAACATATTGTGAGGGAATGCAAAAGTAGTCCTCAACAAATTCTCGCCGTGACCTTTAGGGGGCTTCGTAGTCCCTATAACATACAGGGACACATAATACAGCATGGGTATTAAAAAATAGTAGCTATCAATTAATCTGATATGTGAAAATATGTATATTGGCGCTATTTGATAGCAGTCAAGATGTGCATTCGTTGGCATGCAGGTGTAAATGTACATAAACTTCACCCTTTCCTCTCAAAACTGCTGCTCTCTGCTTACACCCAAACACCCACCCACTCATACACAGTCACACATGCACACACACAGAACATAACCGAGGTGTTTGGCATGCTGTGGGATTGCCGTGGCCCTGTGCCCAGCAGTGCGTGGAAGCCCCACCCCCCTGGCATCTGGCAAGGTGACAGACAAACATAACGGCGGCGGTGGCGGTGGGGAGGGAGGAAGGCGTGAGGCACACTGGGACACCTCCTCTTGCTCCCTGTGACCTCAAAAAAGAAACTGTGATGGAGCAGCAGGAGACACGGTCTTAATTACCTAGCTCTGTTTCTGCTGCGGCGGCGAGTGTTTACATGTACATGCACACAGACACACACGGGGTGTCTTGAGTATGTGCGTGAAAAAGACAGGGAGAGTACTGTGTATACACCTGAATATACAGTTTTATGAAAACAACCTCACAGTTGGGAGCCCATAATCTAATTCTTTTTCTTTCTCTGAGGAGCGCAGGAACATCAAACACATCATCCCAGCTTTTGATCATGATACACACTGATGACATCGCAACCAGTGTAACAGATACATTATTATTAACATGTAAAGAAATGATCCACTGTAGTTTAATCTTACTTCTGTGCAAAAATAAAACTAATATATATATATATATATATATATATATATATATATATATATAAATAATATTCTCATTGGGGCCAATTATAATTGTGGAATTAAGTGTGGAAGGAATGTGGACATAAGGAAATATAATGACATGAAGGAGAATAATATATCTTGGATTCACTCGATTCGTTATCCCTCTCCAGCGAATACCCATCAAAGCCTATGTGCTCATAACTTGATTACAAAACACATCATCACCGACCAAACAGATGTTTTCATGCATTACTGCCATCACAGATCAGTAGACAGTTGTTATTATTATTGAAAACATGCCAACCAGAAGTGGAGAGGGAAGTTAGCCTCTGACAGCTATTGTTTTTTGTTTCTTGGCAGGGTTTTAATATCACAACACGTACAATATGCTGTGTTCTTTCTTTCCATTTCTTTCTTACTTATATTGTTTCTTTCTATCTCAGTGTCACTCGCTTTTCACAGTCTTTATATTGTGCGATGATGCACACAGGACACAGAGAAGAGAGTTCTGGCTATAGTAGGGCAAACTGACCTTCCTCTCAATGCGAATTATGAGTGTGATTTGGTCAAATCCCCACAGAGACTACGTTTCCACTTCAAAAGAGTGGCCCTACGCACCCTGAATACTGCCATCCCGCAGAAAAGCCATTCAGACACTCCTAGGACCTGCAATAAACCCTGGGACTAATGGTGCTCAGATGATTCCAACACTGAGAAGTGGAAGTGTTCACAGCAACAACCAAGCTTCTGGAAATCCAAACTGTGAGTGCAAATTACTGCTGAAAAGATTGCTTGATTATCATTTAAGGCATCTATCAAGCAAAACTGCCAAACATGCCCTGTTGCTAGCTTTTAAAATGTGAGGATTTGATGCTTTTCTGTGTTTTATATTACTGTAATATATAGTATTATATATATTACTGTTAAATTTTTTTGTGTTTTTGGATCCAATATAACAAGCAACATGAAGACACCACCTTGGGCTCTTGAGAACTTGTGAAGGCCATTTTTCACTGTTTTATAGAGTAATCCTTAGTTGCAGCACCAATGCTAATCACCACAAATCACAAATTGTGAAATCTAGACAAAGAGAGAATGACAAAGGATAGAAAAAAAGTAAAGGAACATAATGATAGAAAGAAAGAAAGAAAAAAGAAATAACTACAAGCTACTGTTTCCCTTTAAACGATATACTGAACGCCAAAGGCAAATTCCTGAGATGATCATGTATAAGAGGAGCAAAGGTCAAGGTTTGAGGTGCAAAGTTCAGTGCGGTCGTCAATAAAGACCTCCTGCGAGCGAGGAGCTCCTTACACAGATAATTAACGAGCCTTTGAGTCATTCTATGATTTGTGCCTTAAAAAGACTTCCAGCAGTTTCTGATTCGCACTATGTTTAGAACATAAAACAAGTGTGGGCTGCAGAGGAGAGAGCATGACAGGCTAAAATATGCACTGTTTTATCTGAAGCCAACTCTTAATGCTTTATACTATAATCAGCAGAGATATTCCATGAAGAAAAGAAAGAAAACACTGGTCTACACTTCACAGCAGTTTATAGTAATTAAAAAAACACACTACATTGGTGTGTTCATAATTGGAGCACAAATCTTTTTTCTCTTGTACAGTTTGGTTTGGATGTTGGCAGGGGTGAAGGGTGGGAAACGGGAGGGTGGGCGCATAGAAGGCAAGCAAATTTTCTTTGATTTGCTTGAGTTAAAGGCCTCGTGGGTGAGATCGAGGGAGAAAAAAAGAGAAAGGAGAGGGAGAGAGACCTGTCACTTTAAGCCATTAAGTCTCGCTATAAAACTCCAATAAAAATGACAGCTGCTGCCCCTTTTCTCAAAAGGGGAGCAAAAGCATCACATCAGGAACACAAAACTGGATGGCCGTAAAAGACAAACTTGGCCAAATGCTTTTGGCAGTGTAATTCCACCAGCCCACTCCCACCACACACACACATACCCCCCCCCCCGGGCAGACACACACCCTCTCCCTGTATTACCTTTGTTCCTGAGTTACTACCAGAAAAGGAATGTCAGTCTCTCCCATACACACATCAGCATGAACCTCACTTTCTCATCAAAGACCATGAACTTCATTGATTTTGGGAGGGAGTGTCTGTGTGTGTGTGTGTGTGTGTGTGTGTGCGCATTTGCCAAGGGTACCTTATGTTCCCCTAGAAAGCAGAAAGCACCACAGAGTTTAGTTCCACCGGATTTAGGAAAAACAACACACACACCTCTTTAGCAAGCGGTAAAACAGGTCTTTGGAGTGAGCAATCAGGCACTTTTCAATAGCGTTAAATGAGTTGTTGTCCATCAAAAGAGGGAGTTTTGTTTCATAATGCTCTGTAAATCATAAAGACTTCAGTCAAGTCTACTTCAACACAGAATTTCTTTAAAAACACGATTTGGTGTGTAAAAGTCTAACCGTTGTATCATTCGCTTAATTCACTCAGTTTTTGTGTTTTTTCATTACACATGTAGTATCTTATTAGGTTTTAGTAGGCTCTCAGTCATTTTAAAGAAAAACTGGTTACTATTTTCTAAAAAGCTGGATTTTGGAACAAAAATCTTTTGAACATAAACTGTTTTCTTCAACAGTAAAAGTAAAATGATGGCTGTACATTACACACAGTAGTCTCATTGTAGTCAAGTCAATTTTATTTGAACAGCCCAAATTTGTCTCTGAGGGTGTTGCAAGCAGAATGACTATACTATACAACACCCTCTATCAGACCCCTGATTTGGATAAGGAAAAACTCAATAAATCAATACAACCAGACATTTGCAACATTCACTAGGTGAAACAGGACTACTTTTAGGTGCTGACATGTTTGCCACTATGTAATCTACCAAACAGAAAATCAACACCGGCAGATCACCTGACCGAAAAAGGCTTTTCACCTCAGCACTGTTCAAAAACTCTCTTTTCACTGCGACATTGTTTAATTTACTGACAGACTGTGACGATCAGCCTCATATTGCTCTGACAAACGGACACATTCTCATTTCAATGTCACCCCTTCAGTCTTCATAGCTTAATGTCAGATATGGAGGGGGTGGTTGATTCAGTATTCATAGCGGATGTCGTCATCACGGCCAACAACCGGTCTATAATTGTGAAATGTACTGGCTGTCATTTCTAACAGTTGCATGTCAGAATTTCTAATGCAGCACGACAGATAATTACACTGAGTAAGCGGCTAATCGATCCATTCAAGGACTTTGCAGATAGCAGCGTCCTTGAAGTGGCCAATTAACAATCAGCGCTCAAGTGGACCTTTGATGGAGCAAGTTGAAATATAAATGGCGATTTAAAGGCCGACAGATTAGGACTATAGGCGATAAAAAAAGATGCTGACCACAGCATGTGCTGTGGCTGGAAGGAAAAGATGAGATCCAACAATGCTGGAAAAGTGTTCCTCCTCCTTTAAACAATTAAGTGTTGAGAACTTACACCAACCACAGAGGCTTTCAGATAAGACTTTGCTGTCTGTATTTGCTGTCAAGTGTCTGTATGGGCTACTCTGGTGTGCTTTTAGGCAGACTGAAACTTGAATCACTTTCAGTGTGGACACACAATACGGTGCACCTGTAATAACAGCCTGTCAGTGTGTGTAACACTGGCGGTTTGGCGTATTTCTGGGAAGCCACATAAAGGGCGTTGTGGCGGCAGTGTCAGCGAGCGGGGCCTGTAACAGAAGAAAGCCGCCCAGTGCCTCAGAAGTCCCCGTGAATCTCCCCGGTGCACCCAGGCAGCTGATGATACGCGTAAAGGTGTAACATGACGCCCTCATGAAAGAGCAGCAGACACAATAAGAGGGCTCGCCTACAGCTCTGTGCTTATCTCTGATACAGGGGACAAGGGTCTGCTCTGTTCACTTTGACAAAGTTGTAGCATTAACGGTTTACAGTGCAGTGCGTCTGTGTGAGACAGCATGCGTTTAAACTGGAAATTAAAAAGGACCCTTAATAAAAACTAGACTTGGCCTGAGATTAATGGTTTCACAACTGAGTAGTTCATGAACAAAATTACTGTTCAATTCAAATTCAAACATGTCCTATGTTATTATTTAATATTATGACAGCTGTGTAAATTCCTTTGGAAAAAGAATGTGAAAGTTGCCACTCTCCCTCTATAACCTTTTACTAAGTGTCCTCCATAGCCTGTGATCTTTGTGTAGATTACATTATCAAAACTCAGAATTGACATCAATGCACAGAGATCCTAGAGCAGTTATCCCACACCTGAGTCACCTGTTTGTAACTGATGTGAAGTTTGCCCTCATCTTTACTTGAGCACAGTTTTAAGAGACAAATCCAGACTGCCCTTGATAAGTCAAGCAGCTTTGTTGGAGCACAGAGCCAAGTTCAATGCATATCTTTAATTTTTTTTATCAGTTACCAGATGACTGTACGAAAACACACACAACCTGCGCACAACACATAGGCTAGCTTAATACAATCAACACGTGCCAAAAAAGTAAAAAAGAAACTGCTCGTTCTAGTTAAAATTCCTCTAACTTAACTGTTTCTGCAACATTGTGTGTTTAGTCCTACTCGTTAACGCGCGTAGAAAACGCTTAAGTACAAAGCTTCATTTCGGTTTGCATTTTTTCTTTGAGAAACTGACATTTAAATTAAAAGTAAAGTTTTAAGCGAAGTTCAAACAAGTACATTTAACTGCAGCGCACGCGAGGTAGGCGCACAGCGTATCCCAAGCGAGATGTCACTCCGTATCTAAGCGAAATGTCATCAGCTCAAATAGCGGCGTAAGATATGCAACACAGTGAGGATGTATCTGGTTTTATCGGAGTAAAAACGATAAGCCAGTGTTAGTCAAATTACAGAAGGCAACGTCCGCTACAGCTCGTCAACAGCTCTAAACATGTTGATGCATTTGGCAACTCGCTGCACGCGCTGTCAAAAGAGAAAAGAGGGAGAAAAACAACACAGCGCGAGGGCACGTTTCACACTGAGCTGCCGATGAAAGTTCTATCAAAACCCTCAAAATTATAACAGAGCAAGGCTTTGTCATTAAACAAACAAACTTACCCAATGACAAGAATGGTTTGGTTTCCATGTCTGTCTGGTAGGTTAGCTCATGCCAGCTGAGACGACCGCGTTTGGGAGTTTTTCACAGGCGGCTGCTCGAGCAGACCAGACCAGACCAGGGCGCTGCTGCTGCTGCTGCTGCTGTGGTCCTCTTCAAGGAGACGGGACTCGGTTCGAAGCGGTAAAAGTGACAGGTCGATGTCTGATAGTCTCGGAAGATAACCTAATGTTTCTACGTCTGTTTGCTCACTCAGCCGCTGTGTGCTCACACTCCTCTCCTCTCCCTCTCGTGCTCGGTGTACAGCAACTCCAACTACTGGATCTGTACTGCAAAAGGGACCTGTGCAGGGGGTACTCCCACCAACGTAGGCCGAGCTGCAGCGACACCACAGATACAAACAGGAGCCCTATCGTGAACTTTGAAATTAACAACACAAAAGACAGAGAGAGAGAGAGAGAAAAAAAAAAGCATGCAGTGCATTTTATGCTAGATATTAAAAGTCTACAGATTTCCTCCAGGTAGAGGTTTTCCAAATCACGTGGAGCTGTTTCAGCTGAGCAGCAGCTACTTATTCTTTTCTCTCCTTATCTCCTGTTATTTTAACCTGGTCACATCTGTTGAACCAGAGCTGTTGGCTCAGTAGATAGATGTTTCAACTGTATTTACAATGAGCCTATTTCTCTCTCTCTAGAAGCTGCTATAACATTAAAAAAAAAATCAAATAAACACACTCACCTATAGGCCTACAGTAGTGTTAGGATTTAATAGTATTGTATCTCGTTTGAATCTGGAAGAATGGATTGGAGAATTATTAAATCATTTAAAACTTTTGACACAGGACTAAGAATCCAAGTCTGACAGTCAAAGAACTAAAACTCTGGCAAAAGTTTTGCCTGCATTATTTAAATGACCTACCAGAATGTTTTGTAGCCTACATTTATATGCAGATGTACTAAAAAGCGATGGAAATTAGTTCTTTTCTAATGAAACATGGGAGGTTAAAAATGCATTAAGAGTGTTTCCTGACACTCAAAGAAATCCAGATATTTGAAACAGTAAAGTAAATCCAGACCAAGAAAGCTGTGCAAGCTCAAGTGTTACACAGTTACTGTACTGTATCAATATTTTCAACTCCCCTCTCTACATCTGCTAATGTTTACTACATTCATACTGTGATCTGCCAACATGGCACAAAAAAGAAAGAAAAATCTATGAATTTATTGCAGATGCATAAAAGTTTGAGGCAGATTCACATAAGCCCCCCTCGGCTAGTTTTACAGCAAGCGGCAGCGTGTGCAATTTGCATAACTCTCACTGCATTAGAGCAATGCTAGATCTAGATCTCTGTCATTGTTCCTGCTGCTATATCTGTTCTGGCCATGACAGTTTATGCCTAAGTCAAGCCACATCCATCGTGTGTGCACCGACTCCCCTTCAACACTCAATCCTGCACACATAGGCGAGGCACATGTTTCAGGAGAGTGAAAAATGTCCCCTTCTTTGCCCCAGATTGAAGGAGAGTACCACAGATGCTGGCTTTACATTTCCCCCATGCTGTAAAAATCCCTTATGCAGTGCATATAGGAGCGATTTAATGTAAACATACGCCTCCTGCAGCCATCCTCTAGGCCCCTGTGATGAGCCTGCTCCTATTAAGCACTTGAAGGTGTTCACCACATTTGTACTGAGGCGAGATACATAATTAATGTAATGCATGGCACATCAAAGATCAAAGGCATGGTTTGTGCAAAAAAAAAAAAAGTTAAGTTAAGTCTGACTGGGCACTGATTCAAGGTGTGTTTGTGTGCATGAGAGAGAATGTATGTGCATTTTATGTGTGTGTGTTCTTGTGTAGGTGTGCAGATGTGTGAGGAGAGAAAAATGAGTCCTGCTGATTATTCCACTCAAGGCCTTGCTTTTGTGTGAATATTTCCTTCATCTACCTTCCAAGAAAACAATTATCACTCATCAGACGGCGTCATGTTTGCAAGATGATGTTAAGTGGCTTAATTGGCTGGGTAAATGCTCATCAGAGGGGGAGGGAGGGAGGGAGGCAAGAGCAGTGATTGGACATCCTATTTGTCCTCGGTTCAGGGGGCTGTTTTGCCTCGGGCCTTCACTCTGTAATAGAAGACAGACACAACACAGCCTTTTTAAACACCTCGATCAGGCCGGGTTCTCTCATCTGCCCACTAGAATGAGCTATTTAATCCTCAACTTGGGCTATGATTAATAGCGGTCTGACCCTTCACCTCCATCCATATAAATTCTCTGGAGGCTGTTTTTTTGGCTATCCTCATCGCCTCGCACCTCTGGTCGCGGAGGTCTCGAGTCTATACTCTTAATTGCGACATCTCTTGGCTCAGTTCTGTCTCTCATTTCTGTCTCTTTTGCCGTGTTTTTCTCCACTTTAAAGCAATGTGTTTGGGCCTCAGGGGACGGAAGACCACCGTTACGATACACCCCTCCATGGCTTTGCCAACCTCCTCCTCTTTCTCCCTCTCTTAAAGTGGGTGATAAATGGGACAAGGGCCTTTTGGTCTCCTTTGTACTTTGACCATTCACAACAAGCTCATCCGTAAAAGCGATTATGGCCTCTTTCAGTGGCAATGACAATGGTTTCCACTCCTGAGGAATGTACGGATAAATGTACACTGCAATTTTGATGAATTGTTTAATCAATACAATGTCTAAGATGATGTCTGCAAATAGCTTGTTATGTCCAACCAATGGTCCAAAACCCAAAGGTATTCAATTTACAATGATATGAAACAGGAAAACAGCACATTTTCTAATCTGAGAAATGTGACTTTTTCGCTTGATAAATGACTCACACAATTAATTGATTATCAAAAATGCTGTATATTAATCGACTAATCGTATTTGCACCACTGGAATCCATTTATAAAAAATATTCAAATCAAGCCACGCCTCTTAACGAAATACAGGAAACTACTTAGAGCAAGTATTCAGACACATAGTTCATTTGGTTTTTATTAGGAGGAAATGATTTTGTTTTATTCCCCTTAAATGTGGCCATGATTGAGGGCTGAGGAAAAAGGTGTGCTATGAGGGACACAAAAGCATGTGAGATCATTAGGGCGTTTGCTGAAGTGTTCAGCATTGTCTGACCCGAGGGAAGGTCTTGATCGTCACAGCCCCGGGTTTGCATTCCTTAACCCCAGGGTCAGGGCTTTGTCTGAGGATAGCACTGAGGCAACTTCCCCTGCGGAAATCAACAAGAGCTGGCACACTGAACGCTGGAGACACACACAGAGGCAGGAAGATGGACAACCACACACACAGAAGCGCATACATGGTCGTAAACATGGCAATTTTGTCTAAAAACCGAGACAACTGTTAACGCACCATACCATTGTATGTGTCTGTAGCGCATTAAATACAAATCACATACTCATACAAACTGAGTGCATCAGAAATGACGGTGATAATCTCTCACTGCATAGGAAAACTGTGGGAGCACATGTTTATTTTCTACATCAAAAGACTTCTTTTCAGTGATGTCGCCAAGTTCTCAGCAATTAACTTGGTTAGCACAATGTTACTATCACTGACAGGACTGAGAGAAAATGAGACCCAAGTTGTAAATAACTGAAGTAATTCTTTAAAAATAATGAAACTTTCTGCCAGTTGATTGTGCTGTACCGAATTCCGATCACCGTCTGGAAAGGTAGAAAAAAATACATCAAAATTTCAAAATCATTTGTATTAAATGGGGTAATACATGCAAAACCACTGGTATGGTCCACTAAAACACAATTCAATACAGCAGCTATATTTTAGACTACATCTTTCTTTAGGGCTTCTGACTTTTTTTTATTCCACAAATTTAAAATGAAAACATAAACGTACTAAACAAAGATATCACAAACCTGTTTTCGAATGATACGAAGGCCATTTCACGTCATTATGCACAGCGCCACTTTGCTCTGCTCTGTTTTCACAGACAGAGTTCATTTCATTGGAGGTGATAAGAGCTTTGTGGATATCTGCCCATCAAATCGAACTGATGAATGGCATGGATCCAGGCGCGGGGCCAAGAAATGGTAATTTAAAAAAAAAAAAACGCACAATATTTTCCTAAATGATCAGAACCCATTCCACTCAGGGCTGTTATCAATATTGAACATTACATCAGCTGTATCACTGACTCGCCATGCTGGGTTTTGAATGCTGCCACGGGAGGACAAGACTTCCCTCAGTGAAGTGAAGGCATGCATCATTCTTTAATATCATATTAAAGTGAAATTGGCTACATTTAAACAGACACGGCGATAAATCTAGTCAGCACTTGGCAGAAGCTGGTTTTATCGCGGAGGGGAGAATCACCGTCCCTGCAGAGCATCATCTTCTTACCTGCGATTGAGTCCAGCATTATTGCACGATGATGGAACTACTGTGCTGTTGGAGCCGACAGATTGAGAGGGTGAATTATGGCTGTGCAAAGGGTTGAAGGTGTAGTCAAACATTTTTTTTCCTTTTTGGTCCGGAGTTGAAAGAGGACAGGTGACAAGTAAGTACACGTTGGAAGGTTAAGAATGTAATTCACTTCACATAACTGATTAAATTTTCATTTTCAAGATTGCATGATTTTTCGGTTCCGTTTTCGTTCAGTTTTGATTATTTTACAACAAAATCGGTTGAAAAAAAATGGATTTGTGTTGAAAGAACATGTTAAAAATTTCCCCCTCTGTTACCATCTAAAAAGCATAAGTCAAAGATGTATAAAGTGTCACCTTCAGAATGTCCTTTTTCCATCAGTAATCCATCCAAACCCACACTTATTTTTAGCCAGCCTGCCTCCAGTGTGATTGCTCTGTGCAGAAACTGAGAAGCTAGGTGCCCAATCACAGTTTTTCATTATCAAATTCCTGCAATACCATTACATGTAATCTGTCACTCCAAAGACTGAGTTTATGTAGGTCTACAGCACATTACATAAGATGTGTCTCATCCCAAGCCCCCATTCACACAGCTGTCTAGGTCTGTTTTGAAATGACAGTAGAACTACCAGTTGTTGCACATTTCTGTGCAGACATTTGTGTCCAAAATGGGCTGGAAACCACTTGTCAAAGCGTTAACCGCCACTGACTAGATTCACTTGAGTCACTAATTTACATTTTACAGAAAGCGTTTTTTGGCTTGCAGTTTTGCCTTGGAAAGCTCAGCTGCTTTGCGCCGCATTGTTGTTGATCCTGCTTTGCTTTGCAGCGTCAATCAGAGCACATCTTGTAACAAAACGGTGGTCCCAGTTCAACCCCATAGGCTGAAAGATTTGGAGGCTGGATAAAGTGTCTATTTTTGTATTTGTTACTTATTTGAAACGTGCATGCTTTAACATGCTGCAGCTGCCAATGTGTGCACATAGGGTAACTGAGTGCATTTGGAAACATTACTCATCTAAAAGATTACAACAGCCATTACAGTTAAATAAAGGTAGAAAATGCAAAAATATATAGGTCTAAAACTAGAATTTACCTTTTCAAATGACACATTTAACACAGCTATAAACCTCAGAGAAGCCTGGTCATATCTGATATTGGTCAATAGATGTGTCCTAAGTGACATCGTTTCCAGTCGGTTCAGTACAGCTGGGAGAGAGCGCCACACTGTTGGACTTCAGCTGAGTAAACATTCCCCACCGAGGCCAGAGATCTTGTGTACACACAGGGCACAGCGCACGTTCAGCGAGGGGCCTCACACCCGCCACAAGGATGGATGGTCTAACCAGGCCAGAGTCCATGTGGGCACAGCAGTCAGAATATGACAAGAGACCACCCCATCTGCTGAAACCATTAAGCTCTGACCAACAGATACCAGCTTGGGCTAGGCTGTGGCTGTAGCGCTTCCACACCTCTTGCCTCCTCATATACACACGTGTTTGCAAAAATGCATGCGCGTGATTTATGTGGTCCTCAGTCCGCTTTGTGAAGGAAATAGACTCAATGGTACTTGAAAGGGACAGAGAGAGTCAATTCACTGAGAGGAACAGAGTGAAGTGGAGTAACAGGGCAACCACAGGACTCCTACAGACCAGCAGTGACACACATGCAAGACCATAGCTAATAATAAACCTCTGTCAGTCAGACATGGCGGATGTGATAGAGATAATACATTTTCCTTTGCCAAAATCAAAGTAATTTTTCCTGTATTTGAAAGGAAGCCTGTGGAGATATCAGGGCTAGACATTAGTGAGTGCGAGTCCAAGTTAGCCCAAGGGATGCAGCGAGTAACAGTAATTTGTCTGTATTAAGCCTCCTCACAGGAGCTCATGTTGTTGCTGCCAGTTAGACATCCCACATTTACCATCTCCATCTTTTGGTTACTATTCAGACCTGTTTGTTTGTCTCTTAGTTAGCAGGATATTAAATAATACTTGGTAGATTTCGGTAAAATTTGGTGGAACCTTAGTCCACTGGCCAACGAAAAAGAGATTTGTTTTCGGTGCAGATAGCGCCACAATGTGAGCATTTATTAAGCGCTTTTATTTTGACTCATGACTCCATATATGTGAGGCATAGCTGCAAAATTTCTTTGGTTCAAGGTAATTTCACAGGCCTCGCCTATTTCTGTCAAAACTGATCAGCTGCCACTTTGACTTTTGGCAAAACACACCAATCGGCGCCAGATTTGGTGCATAAAATACTTGGAATGGTGAAAAAACAACATGTCCCCCAAATTTATCTAATCACTGGACTGTTACAAATCACTGTTGAAAAATATTATGATTATGGTTAAGGTTTGGTTAGGTTTAGGCACAACAACAACTTGGTTAGGTTTAGGGAAAGGACATGGTTTGGGTTAAAATGATTACTATGTTAAGGTTAGGGGAAATGCGTTGTCGTGGTTACAGTAATAAACAAGTGGTTATGGGAGGATGAACCCCAACGTTGACTGTCGGTTGGAAACAAATGTTGGTCCAATATTTTGTTGACAACAACGACACCTGACTTCCTCCTTTGCTCCTGTCATAATTATTACAGAAACTAGAGGGCTTTATCACTTGAACGTAAACATGCTGTATGTGGTTTTGGTGCACTTGATGAAATGACTGTCAATGGTTACAGCACATGCCCTATAACTGTATGTCATGCACCTCTCTGTCTCTTCCCCATTTCCTGTCTGAAAAATGTAGAGGACTGTGTGGCCTTGGCAGAGGTAGACACTCTCTAGGTACTTCTTAGTTTTTTATTTTATTTCAATGGGCAACCATGGATTTTTTTTAAAAATCAAAGAATGTGTTTCGAAAGTAGTTTGTAGGATTTGGGGTCATGTAACTTAGTTAACACATTGAAGATCTTTTGAATTTTAAAGTTTCAAAAGTCAAGCACAAAAAAAAAAAAGAAAAACATATTTCCAAACTTTTCATGCAAGAACAGCTCGTATCTTGTCAGCAGACTGCTGGAGAGCCGCCCCTCCTTCACACATTATCTGCCTGTGAACTGTGAGCACAGGGCTGGATGTGTTTGTGTATGTGGGTGTGTGTGTGTCTCAGCCACACTCTCACTGTGATTTACAGCTCCTCTCACACTCTCCCCTTCTGTCTGCTGGTCAACAGCCACGGTGAAGGTGGTTACAATGGCCGGCTACGAACCACCATAAATCTGGACACTTCCTACTACTGTCTCTCACTTCAAGGGGAAGCCTGTCCTGTTGCAAACATGATTAACCCTCTTCCTCTCTGTCCACAACCCCCTGCACACACCCTCCGACCTCCTTCCCCCAACAAGAGGCCATGCTGCAGGGAAAAAACAGGGTCTCCTTCACACCTCAGAGGCAAGGGACCTTCCAGATTTGCCATTCCTTCCCTGCACAGGAAATAACTAATAAAATATAACCTAGACTTTGTATTGGACCTATAAAGACTGTATGTGAACAAAAAATTAAGAACGGTGTAAAAGTAAACAAAATAGTTCATGCAAGGAGTAACAGTATTCCTCCCCCACAATATGCTAAGTATAAAAGCTAACGCTTTTTTCTTTAAGTTTTTATGAAAGTGCCTTTCTTCTCTCAATGACAAAGTAAGAAAAAAGTTTTCAAAAGGCTTTCAAACCACAAAAGACTTGTTCAAGATGAGTGAAGCGATAGTCCCAGCATGCCAATTTGCAGCTTAGTAAGGAAGCTTGCTTGGTGCTGGGAGGTTTAGAGCAGGAATAGAGACGTGTTGTCATTGAGCTGCCTGAATGCATCTATGAAATTTCAGATGAAAAAGTGGGGGGCGTTGGGTGCTGTCAACAGAGAGCTGGTCCTTCAGTGAACTGTGGCAGCAGACGATAACATGCACCTTTAGCTTAAGCCCCAGCCTGTAGTCTGCTCCTGCCCAGAGGAAACACACACACACACACACACACATGAAACACACATGTTTACGCACTCATAATCACCCACGTGCACACGATGTTGTATACCGGTATCTGGCAAAAGCATGCACATTCAAGTGTAAACACACACATGCATGGGCACAAAAAAGCCTGCACACCCACACGCACACGCACACTCATTATTCATGGGGAAACACACACAGATGCTTGATCTCCTTGCTGTCAGTCAGGCTCTTTTTCTGGGTTCCACTTGAGGACACATTTTTTGAAAAACTTTATATGGCCAATCGAGCCAAACCAGACAAAATTCTTTTGAAATGTGGTTGAGTGTTGATGTAGCAAAAAAAAAAGGACATTGACTTTGCATGCCGAGTGCTAAATTATTCCAAGTGGTACAATAAATAAATAATAATGGTAATAATAATGGTAAATAATTTGTTATGTTGTTAGTATAACATGACATATTTTGACCCCTGGTGTGTCAAACGGTTGGTAAATGACTCTAACTAAACATTGCATCAGTGGACTAAACCTGTTGGTTGCCTTAATCATGCACTTCTGTCAACCTGTGTATTACTGCTACTGCAAAACATATTGGCTAAATGGAATACAATGCTTCACTTACTGTAATAGCACTTTAATAGTATGGTTGCTTTAACAAACACAAGCTAATGCAGGAGCTAATGTTAAACTAACATTTAACTAAAGCATAGCGTACAATGCTTACAATGTGTGATAAAGTTTCTAAAAGTACGTTGAAGGCTGAAAATCAGATGTTTTTTAAGGAAAAAGTAAGAAAGGGTTAAGTAAGATGAGGACCATGCCTTAAAGATGTAGGCAATCATTTACTTTGTTTTCATAGCAATAATTTCTCATATTGAAATTAAATAATAAATAAGGTCTGACATTGTAAATAATTTAATTGCGACTTAATTAATAACCCGAAATGTTTGTATGCTTCATTTCATAACAGAGTCTAAATAAATCATTGTTGGTGATGTTTCCTGTATATGTTGACAGTCTGACTTGCTTCCAAGTAAGTTACAGTAATGCACGATGTGGAAGTATACTGAACTAGTGAATTATATATTTCCAACATGAGGATGATTGCAGCAGTGAAGCTGCAGTTTTTATGACAGTTGTGTATTCATGTCTGCTAAATGGTGATGCATCTGCTGTTGGCATCAACATGGGAAATCCTGTATATACTGTGAGATGGCTCAGGGATGTATATAGTAGAAATACAGCACATTACAGTACAATTGGCACAGTAATCCTAAACGTTATATTCTTACAAATAGTTACTATGGCCTAAAAAATTACAATAGAGTTGAAAATAGAAACATTCCAAGCAAGTGGCGTGTAGTAACGCCTTAGCAAAGTCCAAAATTACCACATCAAGGTCTTTTGTTGACAAATCATTCTTGCAAAATATTACAATGTTTTGGTAATATGACTAGATCAGACACATGACAAATCGTCATGTCCTGTTGTCTTTGTAAACAGGTCTCGGTTTTGTGTGTTGTGCTGCTCTTTGATCAGAAATGATAATGGTAAGACTCACTTCCCACCGTCTTTACCACCTTTTCTTCGCTAATAGAAAAACAGCAATGTTATGAGCCCATTAGCCATAGAATGATTTACACTAGAAAGACCTGTGAAGGAGCCGCCACCTGCTCCCATGCTCTTTTTGCCCCCAATTCCCCTCCCTCCATGCCTATGTCTGAAAGCACGATGAGGTCATTATGCCATTATTACAATAATGCCATCAATGAAGTCCCGACCGCGGTAACAACACCTGTTTGATGCACCCTCAGGGACGTACTCAGCAAGCAGTCGGCATCTTTTATTTATTTATTTATTTAAGCTGAGGGGAGAAAATAAATAAATGATGGCGCAACACTGTTTATGCAAATCTCATTTCACATGCGTCTTATACCCTGCCACGGTTACTTGGCTGTGCACAGCTGAGATTTTGGGGCAAGTGACAGCGCAGAGACTTAATATGACTGATTTCCTCTGTAATGATAATGCGATTGAGCACACTGTTTGTGGCGGGCACAAAGGGGCACATGAATAAGAGAAGATTTGGGGTTAAAGTGCGAATGATCAGGAGGACTTTCTGGGCCAGCCTTCTCCCCAGGCTCATACAGTAGATACATTAAAGCATGTTTTACTTCATGGGATGAGTACAGTCTGCTGTGTGTGTGTGTGTGTGTGTGTGGATGGATCACACCATATGGAAGTCTTCAGTGGGTGAAGTCAGCTATTGTACTGCAGTGATGTATGAGTCTCTCTAATGGATTGCTGTCGACATGTGGTATTTGTTGTATATATTGTGTCACTCTGGCTCGCACTCTGCATTGTTTGCTTCACTCTCCTCTCGCTTTTGAACATCTGCCGAGTACTGTGACGTACAAGTTACCCAGCACGCAGGGAGAAGTCTGAACATTTTAAATATTTAGAAAACTTTAAAATGTCATACTAAAGCACAAGATTCAAATATCTTCTTTTTGAGTCACAAACCATCACAACTTCCTATGTATCTGGGACTTCCTGTAGGATTTAACTAATTGTCATTGATTAAATTTTGTCTTACTGTGTCTCCCAAACAACTAATTTAGTATAATTTTTCAATATCAGTGCTAGTACAATACCAGAGTTTCAGTTCTGACTCCAAAACTATACTGTAGTCAGTTGTGGTAACAAATGGCCACCTGATGATACTGTAATTCCAATATTCACTCCTTTAGTTCTGTTTTTAGTCAACACCAACGGTTACACTTTACTTGGATAGTCCGCCTACAGATAGTTTAAAGTGTATTTATAACATTTCCACAGCTTATTAGTTGAGATTCAGCTTGTTTCACAAATAAAGGTTTGGTTAGGTTTAGGCACAAAAAAACATCTTTGTTAGGGTATGTTCGTGAATTGTCACATATATTTTATTGATAATCTGTTAAACATCTACAGACAACAGCTCTATACACTGTTACCCCACCAATTCCTGAGAAAAACACCTGGCTCTTTCACTGCTAAATGCGCCCCTATGTTCACCAGCTAGTTGCTAACTTCGTCTGTCTGCTGTTTGGTGCTGAGAAGATAGCGCCCTGAGTCCAGTCTGTGGTTCGGTTCAGGCAACAAAGCACTTTGGTTAAGGTTAGGGAAAGATCGTTGTTGTCAGTTAAAATTTGAATAAACACGTGTCTCAAGTCACTGTGGACTTTTTCTATATTAAACCAGACCATGATCTTTCCCCGACCTTAACCATATGCTGCCAGTGCCTAAACATAACCATAAAAAAGCCAACAATAAGTAACAATGCTGTAGTCACTACAAGAGGAAATTGTATTGCAAGATCAGATATTTTGTTGGAAAACAAATGAAATACATCAGTGAACATTTTACTGACACGTTCAGTATCAACATTTTTGTGAGTTGCCAGATACTTTAAGTAACAACATTTCCTCATTATGTTAACAGAAAGCGTAATCTGATCAGCATTCAGTTTCCTTCAAAACGTATTGGTTGTTGCAAATTAGTTGTATATGAACGTAACTTTAAGGACACATGGTTGCTGAAATGCTCTTTAGAGCTGAGGGGACCTGCAGAGTCAGGTGATAATTCTCTGTGGAGTCGTCACTGCAAGCAACTCTAAATCAGAAAATATCTGATCATAAAATAATTAATCTAATGCCAAGGTCATGCTACATTAACAGCCCAATGATAATAATAGAGTTTTTTTTTGCTACTTCTGCATACAGATGATAATGTGTTCTCTGTGACACAGAGTCCAGATCCTAGAAGTCTGTCTTTGGCCTCTTCTGCCCAATCACCTTTGCATGTCATGCAGGTTGCGAAAGACTGCACGCTATGATTGGTCAGGGTTCAACCTGTATTCTGACATGTCTTTCAGCTAAGACACAGCAGGAATTTAAGGAGTGAAACCATCTCGAAAGACATAAATGTCATAATCTGCCCAAGCATTCAAAGTTTTTGTTACTTGACAGTTTTCAATATTTAGTTCCAAGGATTTTGATCGGTTCTTTTGATCAGTATTGAGGATTAGGTTTGCTTAGTACTTCTATTCCTTCTATTCTCAAGTGTGCATTGACGTCATAGTGAGCAGCTGTAACGAAAGAGTTTCCCCTCGGGGATCAATAAAGTATTTCTGATTCTGATTCTGATTAACACCCAGCCCTTTCTAAATAATAAAATATTATTTAAGCCAGATTTGCGTCCCAAGCTGAACACTGTTTCACATATATAACAAAACACAGCATTTAACCAAACAAAAAACAAATACTACAAACATATACTGTATTTGTTTTGGTCTTTGGTTAAAAACAAGGCAGGTTTCTGAATATTAAAAGCCTCTGACACAGGTCAGAAAATAAAACGGGCCATGTTATGAATAGGTATTGGTATTGGATTTCTAATTTACAAGTGAGCATCCTCAAATCCACTTCTTTTCAAACGCTGTTGATTCTATCTAATCTAATCAAAGTGTATCTAATTCACTTTCAGTGATTTTGCTTATAAATAGGTGCATTAAATGAATATCAATAAGTGCCTGTGTATCATGTCTCACTAAAGTTCCAGACAGAACCTCAACATCAAAGCGTAATCACCCATCACACGTCCCCATGTTGGACAGATACCTCCACTCTGACAGAGCAGCTGTCATTTACATTGCATAGCAGAGAGACAGAATCAAAAGGCAGAGACATCAAAAAGCTGCCAAGAATTTTTTTCTCGTCATTTCATTTCTGCCTTCCCAACCTCTCCATCCCCCCAACATCTAATCATCAACCAAGCAGATTAGCATGTCACTGCTGGGCATCCCATTCTCCTTCAGAGGGGCCCCAGACTTTTTTTTTTCTCTCTCTCTCTTCTTCTGGAGAATCTGCTATTTCATCAGAGCGTGAAGGAGTCACCAGTCGGCTAACTTCATTGTACAGATGGGGTCAGGGGCAGGTCAACTCCCAGTATTCTCCAGAAAAGAGAGGCCCTGGCCTGGCTATGCCCTGCGGTCTGCACACCCTCATCCCGCTCTTGGCCTGTCCTCATCTTCGGCCTTCAGCTTCCATGCCCCCTCAGGACCAGAGACGCTCTGGAGGTCAGCAGCCTATTTGCGAAGACACTTGGCTCTCCACAGGGGGTGCGATATCCTTTACAAGAGCCCCTGTCATCTGGACAGTGACTAATGAAGCCAGGCTGGTGACAAGTAATGATGAGCAGCCCCAGGCTGGTTTGGGGTCCATTGCTCCTGTGCTAATGACACCAACTGTGGCTCTGACTCTCTGACTCCTGCCTTGGCATGTTTCTAATGCGGGTCTTATCACTTGTAGGTTCTCAGGCCACAAACACGTCAGCTTTTGTTTATTAATAAGGCTCAGGTTCATGCAGTCACCAGCAGCAAGTAGCTGCTGGCTCTTTAGAAACACTGGGTTCCCATGGCCTGATGCCTCATTGGCATCCACACAAAGGAGGGTGATGAATGGGCCTTAAAGGCCTGATAAAACATTAACATGGACAGTTGGTCCGATGGGAGGAGCAGCACAGATTAAAAGAAGACTCAGTTTTTGCGAGGCAAATTTCATCCTCATGATTTCTCAGTACAGGAGGGAAAAAAACTCTTCACAGGGAAAAACAGAGCTTTAAAAAACAAGACATTAATGAAAAACAGCATGCTGTCGTGTTGATGTCTCATTATTTAGTGTTTGTGCTGTGTAACCCATGCGTGCAGGACAAAAAATAAACACATGAATAAAAAAACAAAAAAAACAGAGAAAGACAACCTGTGGCATCAGTGTTTGGTTTGCAGAGATGCAAAGCTGGACACAGAGCGCTGCCGTTCCACCTCTGGCACCACGTCAACTGGGGCAGAAACATTCATTATTCACAAGCTCCATGCATGAATTATGTAATGTGATAGGTCATTCCCAACAGATGCAGAAGTTTTAATAGAAAGCAAATAAGGGCTGCAAGAAGACAAAGTTGTCCACAGTTGGGCCCCTCCACTATATATATATATATATGTGTGTGTGTGTGTGTGTGTGTGTGTAGTGAGCTTCATGCTCTTCTGTCAGTTCTCTTTCTCCAGGAGCTTGTGTTTTTTATCAAAAAGCATGTATTTTTTGTCTCTGACATATTTTCCTGTTGTTGTTCACCTTGCATGGCATTTAAACAGTAACAAAAGAGACAAATGCATTCAAAAACTGAAAATGTCATGATGTGAACTGAATGACTTTTTTTAAAGGACAGAGTAATTTTAGTCCTTATTTGACAAAATACTAAACTTCACAAAACTACGTCCTCAGGGAAATTGGATGATGAACTTTTATAGCAACTTTTTCTAATTGCACTGCTGCATATTCAAGAGTAGCAGGGACATATTTCAAATTTACACTTAGCTCACTCTGTCTCCGTACGTTATTTTATCAGGTCAAACAAAATGCAGACACAGCTCTGTTACAGACCTTATGAAGACATGGCTTTGGTCTGCACTCACTGTTGGCATGGTACCAAATACTACAAATTAACCATATATAAAAAATAATGCTCTAAAATAATAATAAAAGCAAAAAAATAAAAAAAAACAAAATTGTTCAAATGTATTCTTATTTATTTGGCACCTGGCCGCACCTTTGCAGGTAGATCAGGGTGTTTTTATTGAGCTTATCACTACAGCAGTCAACAGCGCATTATCCATTACACACAACTGCATCATGACCGTAAAAGGATTTCAACACTTCACTCTGTAGCAAGGTGATAGAAATGACAAACAGTCTGTCAGAGGCTCTCAGAGAACAAGTTCGAATTTTACGCAGATGGAACAGTTATGGACTAACTGTTATGGACTAACTGTTCCATCTGTGTAAAAGTATCCCTCCCTCGTTTTCGTTCCTTTTACTGTTTTCTCAAAATGTGATTTATCAGGGGTGGGATTTTGGTCTTTAGTGTTTTTTTTTTTTCATCTTCGTGTCTTTAGTGCTGGGGTTTTATTCTTTAATGTGCCTATTTCTAAATATATCTAGTTTCCTAAAGAGGGGAAGAAGAAAAAGCCCCCCCCATCTCTCGCTTCCTCCCCCCTTGCAACCTGAAGCGCTTATAACTCCACACCAAGGATGAGAGAGAATATTTAATTTAAAAGGGATGAAAAAAAAAAATGTGTCAGGGAGGCCACGGCTCGCTGCTGTTTCTCTCGCACTTGCCCGCTGTGCGCACACGGGAGGGAGCCGGACTTATTCTTTTGTTTTCTTTTCGTTTGTCTGGAAACAATGAAATTAGTCAGAGACTGTAGAGATATACTAAGGGGCTGGAGTTCTTTGTAGTCGTTTTTGCTATACCAACAACTATATTTGCTTGCGTAATTTATTCCCATTTTTCTTGTTAGGCTCACTGCGTACTGGAAGTTAATCAACCACCAAGAGGATCATGCACATATGTGCTGCAAAATGTATATGAAGTATTGGATTTATGGAGTTATTTATTGCTTGGAATGATTCCCTACGTTTATTTTCTGTAAATGGATGATGACTCAAACCTTTGGAAGCCTGTGGCTGCCTTTACATCCTCACCTCCACCCATTTCCTCCAACACATACAGTATAGAGTTTGCACATCCTCATTTGTTCCCAGCTAATTGGTTCAGTTGTAAAAATGATCTGGTATTTTGCATCAGATATTAAACTTTCACCTATTTTCTAAATATCTTTCTTCCCATTTCAAAAGACTCCTGTAACACAAAACGTAATGCGCAGAAATACAAAAGCAGCAGTTTTTTATGTCGCACTCACTTTGTTCTTATGTCTTGAAAGAAGGGTGGGAAATGGAAAAAGAAGCTTAGCCATAATACAGAGGAACAATACCATATGCACAAGGCCTTTTGGACAAAAACTAATCATGTTTTCCACAGTAGGATGGAGAGCAGAACCGCATGACAGAATTTTAACCCATTTTCTTTCTCCCGCTCTCCTCTTTCCAAACACTGTGCTTCAGTGTGGGGGTGAACAGAGAACGGACCCTATGGGATTGCTCTATTTAAATTCCTATACAGTTTGCCTTTGTCTGCCACTGCACAGTGTCTGCTCATTGTTCACATGTAACGGACTATAGACTGAGTTAGCAGCCGCGCAGAAATAACTTTCCCGTCCATTTTTCTGCAAACTGACAACACCAAAATCCCACATCGAACATATGGAAAATTCCTCTAAAGTGTGACAGAAGACATATAAATGGCCGGTGAGCCTGCACCGATGAATAGGGCACAGACAAGACAGTGTGTGCAGAGGTGGAGGCCTCATGAAGCAGCGCAGTGTCTCAGTCTTGTAAAAACTGCTTGTCCAGGAGTTTTTAAAGCCTCTTGTCACATACAGTACAGTATACAGAAGGAAGGAGGGTCAGGAAGGGACTATTTTGTGTGCCCCCCCACATGTCCTCATGAAAAAGATTATTTTTCAAGGACAGAGAAAGGAAAATGTCACAGAAGAGGAACAAGGATACATTAAGGGATTGCGTTTCCCAACTGAGTTGTTTTCAAGAAAACACAAAGCTAAGGCAAGCAGGAAGAACCATTTTCTTGTAGGTTTCCTGCTTTTGTGTTACGTGTCTTACATAATAAAATAAAAAGAAATATTGAGAAGATCTTGGATCCATCAGACTTGAAATTTGTTGATTAATTGATTAGTCAATCAACAGCAAATTAATTGTCAACAAAGGTTGCATATTTGCTTGCTCTAGCTCGTCAAATGTGAAGATTTGCTGCTTTTCTTTGTTTTATATCATTGCAGATTAAATATCTTTTGGTTTTGGACTGTTGGGTTGGACAAAACAAGCAATCTGAAGACATCACCTTGGGCTCTTGGAAATTGTGTTGGGCATGTTGTCACAATTTTCTGATATGTTATGTCAGACTAAGCAACTGATCAATTGACGGATTACTGATAACGGAAACAACTGTTAGTTGCAGTCTAACATGAGACATGAAATTCACCCTGTAATAGATATCAGAGGGCAGGTAATTTAAGCTGAGATACATCCATCATATCCATTTTCCACCTCTATTATCTAATTAAAGAATGATCAGTTCATGAGGAGAGGAGGGGGGGAGTTCATGTTGTGTTTGAAAAGAGGTGACCATAACATAACTCCATCTCGCAAGTCCTGCTCCCAGCACAGTAGGAAGCACGACAACAAGAAATGTCAGCGGCTTTGTGCATCATTACGGCCGAGACAGATGGCTTAGTCCTGTCCGCGCCCAACTGCTCCCGTCCATTTTTCTTTCTGATGAACGAGGAGCGAGACAGCACCCTGTCATCTGCTGCGTGGCTACTGGCAGCAACAGTAAATCTCCCGCTCAAAGTCACCCTCGCCTCGACATGGCAAGGGGAGGTGTGTGGTGAGATTGAAAGGGGGAATGTTGTGAACTCCATAGATGCTCCCCACAAACACATTCACACACACACACACACACACACACACACACACACACACACACACACACACACACACACACACACACACACACACACGACCTACGCTGCTGTAGATTCTACCACATGGGAATATATAGCACTGTGGAGTATTTCATGTGAGTGAATAATTGTGATTGTGGTGCAAAACAGGTCTGGGCTCCTATTTATCAAGCATCTCAGAATCTTTCCTAGTTGTGACTGTACTTTGAGTGAATTTTGTCACCAATTTCAGACGCTCTGGGCTGCAAAATAAAATGTATGGCAATGTCTTAAAGTTCTTTTCTCACTAACTGTATTTCTTTGTTTCCCATTAAGTGTAAATTGTAAGATAGACTGTGTTCCACAAAGTGAGCACCGTTCAAGATCAAGTGACAAAATCAGTCACAAGAAGTTTAAATCAAAATCAAATCTGTGAGGTCATATTTTTGGCCTGGGACATCAACACACTCAAGTGACATCTCCTTGTTTTTTTGCATTTCAACATCATTTTTCAGGAGTGAGAGAAGATTAAACAACAGGAAAAGTAACCTCCTTGGGTGCCAACAGTTTAAAAATGTCAGCATACATGACAATTTGTAAACTGCGATATGGAGCATATATGCTTCCACTTACAAAGTCCAAATGGAGCCGTAAATTAAACATTGTACCTTCTATGTTTTATCACCTAATAGGTTACTAGTGCATGTTTGTCCTATCATTAACCTGCTGGAAACAGGTTAGTAAAGCTCTTCAGCTCTTATAAATCCCTGGAGGAGGTACACTGACTCTCCTACAGTGGGTTAAGACAGTTAACCGAAACCTAAAAGTAGCACCACACATGCATTACTCTGACGGTGTGTTCACACTGAATGCGAAGCGAATTTTAGAGGACATGAAGTCAAGGGAGGGACACAAGTGGACACGGAACGGGTGAAGATTCACACAAGGTGGTGCAAAGTGAGGCGAAGGCACGTCCACGAGAATAATTTGTGTTCATCCGGAAGTTGAAGTACTTGTTAAATGAACTTTCAGAGAGACAAGAGGAAAAAGAGGAAAACCAGAAGAAAATAGCAAAGAACTGGAGTTTCTGAATCCGAGCTGTTGGTGCGTATGTCGCAAGCTAGCTACAGCTAACATCTGTACAGTCTGTACATTGGCTGTTTGTGGGAAATAGAGATAACCACGGACAGCGAAAACATTCCTCTGGTCAAATTCACACAAATAAAGTGAGGAAATTGTTTTTATCTGTAGTCTAATTGTCTCTAATCTGAGATGCTTCGTAAACACAGCACTAGTGACTAATTGCACCAATGCATTTCTTGTCACCTACAAGGTCATCCTCTTTGAATCCAGTGTCTCTATGAACTGAGTGATCGAGAAGAGGGAGAAAACCCCAGTCTGACCCAGATCCTGAGCAGGGTCCCCTCACACGGGTCTCACTGAAGGCTTTTTCTCTCTTTGCGCTCTCCCGTTCAATCACTGAGTTATGCCTTTGCTTCCCAACTCCTCTTTGATAGCTGTTTGTTCTGTGTGGCTTTGACTAAGAAAAAAGCTGTGTATGAAGGAGGCAGGACATTAAAGTGTCGAAATGTTTTATGCACTGTATTTCTTTCACTGAGACTTGCTCTGTGTATCTCTGACTGTGACCCAGAGGCACCTCGGATGGCGCGTGGATGCTTTTGTTGTGGAAATCGCAGTGTGAAAAAGGTGGGACGGAGGGTTACCGCGATGGGCCGTGTTTGTGTTTTGTTGTTATTTTGTGGTTTTGTCGCTTTGGGTTGTTCCTTTCCTCCTGTTCAGTTCCCATCCTGGATCCTGCAAACAAAGTCTCCTCACCCACCTCTTTCTCCCCTCTTTTATTTCTTCCTCTGCTTCACTTCTCAGGGAATAACCTTCTATTGCCTTTTCCAGTCCCAGAGGACTGAGAGATAAAAATCCCTCCTCTGTCTGGAGGGTTTTGTGAAGATAGCGTAACAGTTTTCTCTCACAGTCACAGCTCCAGGCTCTGTGAGGAAGCCTCTGCCCATCCTCCTTTCCCTCCATTCCCCCCCCCCCGTTACTGTTTCTAACTTTCGCTTTGCCAGATTATAGCGGTTCTCAGCAAGGTGTGATAGTTTATAAAGAGGTGGGATTTTCAGATGCCAAAATCTCCCTCACGTTTTCATGCTTGCCATCCTGGCTGGTGCCACTGCTGTATGCTGGCTATAATTTCAATTTCTTTTTACAGCAGTTACCACAAAGGAAATTACTCTGGATATTTGCTGCCGTTGCACACAAAAGTGAAAGTAAATTAAACCAAAACATTATCCTTTTCATTTTTAGCCATGCTAGCGGCATGGCTCTAGGGATAGCAATATCCGCCTGTCGGTCGGTCCGTCACCTTGGTCCAGAATGAAAATATCTCAGCATCTATGTGATGGATTTCCATGACGTTTTGTACAGACATTCATTTTTCACCAGAGGATGAAACCTACTGACTTTGCTGATCCCCTGACTTTTCTTCTAGCGCCACCATGAGGTTGACATTTCCGTTTTTTAGTGAAACATCGGAATGAATAATGAATTGCCATAAAACATTTTGTACAGACATTCATGGTTCAGAGAGGATGAATCCTAATGATTTAGTGATCTTCTGACTTTTCCGCTAGCGCCACCAGCAGTTTGACATTTTTGGTTCAGTGACATTTGTCATGAAAATTTGTGCACACATCCATGTTCCCTTCAGGAGGAATTGTAATCACTTTTCGTCTTGCGCCACCATGAGGTCAAAATTTGTGCTGTGGCTGTAGACCGAGATTATTTCAAAAAGAGATTGGCTTAAACCAGGCTTTTTTTGTCCTCATGCAGAAAGCCACCATATCCCCACAGTTTGCATTAAATTGAGTCATAATAAGACGAGCTCAACAGAAAAATAAGCTGCTTTTTATGAACCACAGTCCTAAGTAAGTTTCCAAAAAACACAAGAATTAAACTACAGAGCAGTTGTGTAGCTCATTCACTTAAAAAACAAATATAATGAGTCCTAAACTAAACTAAGATATTCTGCACGTGGGTACTACAGTATTAGCTCCTGTCTGTTTGCCTTTTTCTACACATACAATTTGTATCTGCAGATGTAAACAGAGATACACAGTTACAGTGATGACTATCAGCACTGAAGCTAGTTTATAGAAAGTAGCAGTGAATACGCCCAGTAACACTTGATGGCACATGGTGGCTCAGCACGGACCAGACTTGATGTGTGTACGTGTGTGTAGTATGTGTGTACTGTATGTGAGCTTCAGTAGCTCTGCGGGTTGAAGCGGATAGGCCATGGTGTTTGTTTAACCTTATCAGGGGTTGTCATCCACTCAGGTCGGCGTTGAGTGGATTTCAAAAAGGAAACTCCATTTATTACCTTCATGTGAAGCTCACTTCCCCCAGAAATGAGCCTGGTGCTATGAAAACAACCATTCATATGCAGTGTTATTTGAGCAGAGTTTAAGCCTGCTCCGGTTATGTAATTGTGACTTATCTAAAACTCTGTGTACAGGAGGTTTTTGCTGCACCGTTCGAATGTGCACAAGCCCGGATAAGACATAATGAAAAACAGCTGTATTTAACAAAAGTCTATTTAAAATGTCATTTTTGGGCCGGGGAACTCATTTTTGCAGCTGAAAAATCTCATGGATGTTTGAGAAAAATGCATTTTTTTTCTCTTTTCCTGGAAAGATTTATGGTGCAAGAGAATGATGAAGAGGCAGTGACCTGTTTGTTTGACCCTCATTCATCTTCTTTGCTATTTTAATGATTCAAACTCATTCTGACACGTGGCACTGCTGCCTCTAAAAAAAAAAACAGGAGCCTTGCCAAGAATGCCCTCTTTGGGTGGCGATTAAGGATGCCGAAAAAAGGTCCCACTCGAGAGATAAAGAAAGATAGAAAGTTGACACAACACTGAGCCAACAAAGATTGATTCATGATAAAAAGTATTGTTTGTCATTGAACATCATCATTAGATCTGTTGAGGAGAAAATGTGACATGGAGAGTTGGTCTTTGTCAGCAAACCTGCAATAATGAGATTAGTATGTCATCACAGAATTCCTGGTCATTGGTTTGGTCTAATGCTCTGCTTTGACAAACGAGTTGTACAATTAGAGACCTACATGTACGGCTGGCGTACCAGACTACTCAGGGAAATACTGGAATCTTTCATGATGATGTACTGGCTTTAATGAGGGTAATGATTTGCATGATGTTAAGTGGTATTTTGCAATTAGTTTTATTGGGAGAAAATCTCCTGCAGCACCTGAAATACACCAGTTGATTCAGAATGTAAATGTGAATGGGTTCCATTGCTTGTACAATCTCAACACTTCACAGGAGGTGTGATTTGAGCCCGAGCATTCAAGTGTCATGAAATGACGAACTGCAAACAGGAGCAGCAAATATGGCAAAAAAGCAAACCTTTATAACAGTTTACATCTCTTCTCCTGACGAAGTCATATTGGTTAAATTCCTTTTCTCTCATTGCTCATGTGTAGCTCTTTCTGACCTAATTCTCTACGTGCAATGGAAAATACCTCAATGAAAGCTGGAACTGCAACTGTATCAGAACAAATTACATTCATATGCAACCAATTTGCTTTAGCAATTACATTTTGGGGAAAATGCAATGCCACTCGGACTACATTCACAGCCATGTCTTTCATTTATTCCTTGAAAAAGCATGACTGAGTTTAGGAAACTAAAAGTGTTTGGATAAACTTTGAATTATGGTAGTGAAGTTTATGAACTGCAGAATATAATCTGCTCACCGCAGTCATCAGCACAGGACCGCCACAACACAGCACATACACAACAATGGATGAGGGACCTAAAAAAAGCTGTTTTTATGCAATTATGCATAACTTTACTAGGTGGAAAACATAATTGCTAATGCAAAATAGTATAAGCTTAAATTCCTCCCTCTAAGTGTCAGTCTATATGACCCTAAGTCATTAAACTGGACATTGATCATTAACATCTCTGCAATACTTGACTTCATTGTGCAATATTCTGTGTTAATACTGCTGTGCAATTTACTCTTTTCATTTTAAAATTCCTTTTTTATTAATATTTATTCATACCTCTATTACTGCTGTGCAATATCCTCCGTCTCATTATAATCTTAATAAGCTATACTTAACTTGATAGTACATGCACTACTACCTTATACCATATTATTATCATCAACCGGTAAACCCACTTTGTACTTAACACTTATTTTAATTTTATACTTATATCCACTTGGTACTTAATTTATCTGACCTGTATTATATTTTTTGCTTAGTATTTCTATTCCTGTGTGCACTGACGTGATAGTGAGCTGCTGTAACAAAAGAGTTTCCCCTCGGGGATCAATAAAGTATTTCTGATTCTGATTCTGATTGCAGAAACTGGGTTGGGATCTGAGACATATCCCTACTTTTGAGTAGAATAAGCTACTCTTCTAGCCACTTCTAAATATGAATGAATTAGGGCTGCAGCTAATGATTGTTGCAACTAATGATTAATTGTGGATTAATCTACAGATTATTTAATCAATGAATCTTTTAGTCTATAAAATGTCAGAAAATAGTAAACCAGTTTGCCAGAGTCACATTTTTTGTTTCATCTGACCAACAGTCCAAAACCCAAATCTATTCAGTTTATGTTCACATGAAAATCAGCAAACACTCACAAATGAGAGGCTTGGCATTTTTGCTTGAAAAATGACTGAAACGATTAATCGATCATCAAAATAGTTGCAGATTATTTTCCCGTCGATCGACTAATTGTTTGATCGACAAATCGTTGCAGCTCTAATGTTAATTCTCTGTTGTGGTGATTCTCTTGTTGGTCATTCTTAGCATTCTCTGGATTATAATCACCGATTTAAGGAGTCTGTTATCATTAGTTTATTACGCACAGCATGCACCCAACAAACCAAACCAATGTTTTATCAAACAGTTTTACTGCCAAATCACAGCTTGTTTCTGGTTGTTTTAATGCCTTCAAGGTAGAGAAGCATGTCTCTCTTTTCAAGCATGTTCTAAAGATATATGTCAAAACCACATGCTCATTTCAAGACATTTCCCGAGTGCCTTTCTACTTTTTGTTCTATTCCAAGTCTAATGTCTCTGCTGCAGCAACAACTCTGCAGTACAGACCCCTCATGGACTGTAACATCAGCAACAACAACAACATCCCCCAGACTTTTGGACAGTAGTTGCACTGATTCACGTCACCTACACACTCGAGCAACACATGTTTTCACACATAACAGGCGCCAACTGGGGCTGAGTGAGATTCTTAGACAACAATTCTCTCTGTTCAGTGTTCTTGTGGTTGATTTATGATGATGTTGTATGATTCCAAAACCTGCGGCACAGTCATATCAGCGCTGGTGTCGTCCCACTCATTTCATCTGACAATGCAGGACGCAGGCCAAGCATGCCTTGGCAAACTGCCTGAAAGAAAATCAGTGAGAAGCATGGTAATTGTATTTTCATTGTTTACTGTATAATTCTACTCCTCAGGGGTGGGATCTTAGAGTTTGTTTTCCATTTTTAGTTTTTGTTTATGGAGTATAAATATTATATGATTATCCATAATTACAGGGGACAAATTTGGGCTTGAAGCATAAAACTCAACAAAATGCAAATACAGGATGAACAGATTCCAGCGGGTAGGTGACATGAAAGTATTTATTTTCAAGAGTCAAAAGGGAATTTAAAAAATCTGTTCTGCATGAGCAGATTGTCTACCTAAAAAAAATTAATTAAAGTGAAAACTTTTCTTCCCTCACCAGCCTCAACCTTAACCCTGAATAAAGTTTGCAGACACCTGCAGTGCTTGACAGATTCTACGTCCTATGACGTTGTAGATCTGTACTCTGCGTTCCTCCTCCGCAAGGTACAAATAATGGTTCACTGTGTTAAGCTCATGCAGGCTAGACTGTACAACACAGTCCCAGAGAAAAGGTTATGTTTCCAGATGTGCTCCCATGTCTGTCATTTTAGTTAAAGGACAAGTTCACAATTTTTCAAGTCTGCCTTAAAACAATAGTCAGGTGCCCACATGAACATTGAAACAGGTGTTGCTTGCTGTAATGACTCCTCCTGTTCAGATTGGCTATAAAAATATCCCGCTCTCATGTGCTTTCAATGTAGGTGATGACAAAATCCACAGTCCTGCTTCTGTGCAGAAATGTGTTCAAAAGTTCATCTGAAGCTAATATGTTAAAGTATAGTACGGTTTGGCCTGATGATGGCCCTAGAGACAAAGTCAGGGTATCACCAAAGTTTGTATGTATCAAATTTCACGCCAATCAAGCCAACAGTTGTTGAGGTATTTCAACAAAAACAAAAAAAGTGAATCCCATGGTGGTGCTAGAAACGTCAGGGGATCACCAAAGTCAATAAAATACATTGTCTGGGAGCCATGAATATCTGTACTAAATTTTGTGTCAATCCATCCACTAAATGTTGAGATATTTAATGGAAGTGAACACTGCTGGTGTCGCTAGAGGAAAAGTCAGGGAATCACCAAAATCATTAGAATTGATCCTCAAGGGACCTTGAATAGCTGCTGTAAAATTCATGGCAAGCCATCCAAAATGTATAGAGATCGACGCTTCAGCAAACAGCCTTCTTCAGGATTAGAATGACATCCATACTAACTTTTACTAATTCTTTCTCCAATTTGAATGTAAAAATCTTTTTTTGGGCCTTTGTCCCATTTCTTCCTGGTTTGTGCTTGTTTTCTTGATAGTCTGGACATGTATTAGGCCTTTGATTTGGTCTCAAGTTGATCGCCTTGATTTGTGACACCTGTCCAAACAAGTATAATGGCAGTCAGGTGACTGTTGTTTTAATCCTGAAGAAGGCTGTTTTTGTTGAAACGTCGATCTTTATAAGTTCATATAAATTGTTATGAGTGTGCAGCTTTCCTTTCTCTTTTTGTGATGTCTGCCTGTGAGCCGGCGCCTCACTGCTGTTTGAGTAAACCAGACAAACAGTAAAGAAAGACACTATAGTCAACTACATATTATAGTATACTGTATGTATGTAGTGTATATCCTCAGAATCAAAGAAGGGATTGAACTACACTTTGTGGGTGTTGCTTTTCAGTTTGACCTCCTAACCCCCCCATCCCCCCTTTCATACCCAGGAGTCCACCTAGTCAAGCAGAACAAAATAAACAGCAAACATACACTGTGACCACAGCTTAGAGCAGGGCTATTCAATTACAAATTCAATTGGGCCAGATTTTAAAACCAGGAAATGGACCAGACATTTTCAGCAACCTATTAACAACCTTTCTTTAGCTTTTGGTAATGACAAATCTTAAACAAATGCAAGTGAATGAAGTAAAAAACAGCAGGCGTTTGGAGATGGCGGTAAAATACTTACACAGGGTTAAACTGACGGTTTTCATTGCCAGTTTTACGTTTCAGGGCTGACAGAGACATATTTTCAGTAGAGCACTTCCCTACATGTGACTGTCAATAGCCAGATGTTTTGAAAAGCTACTAAGCGGGGTCGGGAACTCACATGAGAAAACGTTGATTTGTGAAAGATATGATTGGCGGTGTCGCCACATCTGTAAACATCCTGCCCGATCGGTACTGTGCATGTGGAACTCTCAACAGAGATGAGAAGGAAGCGAGATGGCTCACTCGTTGGCAACTTCCATACACTATATATGTAGTTTACTTACTTTGTCATATATCAGATTTATGTATGCTGGGCCACTCGGGTGTTGCTTCTGGGCCGGATGTAGCCCACGGGCCGCCAGTTGAATAGGCCTGGCTTAGAGCCTCAACCATTCACTGCTCCATTCACAGAAAACCACCACTGCTACCTAATTCAAATCCACACTCCCGCCCCCACGGACAGTCAGACACAATCATGCACAATCAACCGCAGACATAAATTTATAATTCCTGCCAGCAGATAACATTGTCTGTAGAACATGATGGAACAGAGACACTTAACACATTTACCGCTCCCCTGAAGACACGTGATATTGCTATATACTATTTTAAGATCATGACAATCATCTCAATGTGACATCAGTCTATAAACGTTTCAGAAAGCAGCACAGGAAGCTCTGTAACTCTTTAGAGCCTAAAGATAAATTGCTGCAAGCAATTTTGTAAAAAACAAAAAACAAAAACAAAAAAAAAAAATTTCCAGAGAGGACACACTGAACACAGACTTGGCAGGAATATGTTAATATCAGTGGATGAAAGATGAACCCTGTAAAAGCAGCCAAAATCTTCTAAAAGAAAAAAAATTTAAATGCAGTTTGTGGATAAATTAAACCTCAAAGATAAGAGAAAGCGACCACACAACAAGAATGAGTCCATAATTGGGGTCTACATTTCAGATAAGAGTAGATAATAGATGCTTTGTGTATATAAGGAAACATAAACACAACTTAAAGAGTCATGTCACCTGAGGTAACATCCTTCAGTGCTCCAGCTATAAGGCACAATGATTTGTTTATGGTTAAATAGCCATTTGTTTACTGAAGACTATGACCTTTCTCTGGACCCTCTCTCTCCGTTAAGCTCTCATGCCTATTATCTGTGTGTGTGTGTGTGTGTGTGTGTTTGCATGTTTGTGGTTTGATTTGTATTATGCTCCTACATAGTCATCAAATTGCCATCCCAGTGTTCTTATGCTCAATAATCGTATATGGCAGCAAAAACACAGCATGTTACTATTAATAAAACTGATTTTGAAGCATGTTTTACTTCCTCTGTTCACAGTTGTTTTTTTTCCTCATAAGCAGTAGTTTTACATTGTAAATGAAACAGGAGTTAAACAGCAGTGTCAGCCTCTCATGGCACACCCCGTGTTCAGGATGTTGAAAGTGTAAAACAACAAGCTGGTAGAGGAAACACAAGTAAATAGGGTGCGTCTGTTGCACAACAGCATGCAGTCATGCAGAGTGCTGGAGACAGCGGTTTCGCTTCAGCTCTCCTCTTTTGGTGGAAATCCAGCCAGACTGGCCAATATTTCATCCCTGTGCTCAGAGACGAAGAGCCTCCTGAATCTTGTTTTTCAACCTTTCTGTCAATATGTTGCATTAAAGGAAAGCTGCCCGTAGTCGTAGTTTTTTCACTGGTCACGCAAACCAGAAATTCGGCTTGTTTGCAGGTTGCCAATTTTCTCTATTTTTACTCGCTCTGAACATGTTGTTTTACTGTGACAGAAGTCACACTTTCCATAGCACTATTTCCGTTTTTGGGTTAAAGTGCAGTGCAGACAAAAGAATGAAACCACTCAGCTGGCTAACTTCCTGTTTTCTCACATGGTGCCTGCTACTTTAGAGTAGAAGCAAAAACATTGTATATATACTGTATATGATTGCAGAGGTGTTACATGGGTGATTTAACAAAATGCACCCTGGAGAACTTTTTAAGCTATTATGTGTGTTTTTACATGGCTAGAAAATAAATTGAGTATTTCACAAGACAGAAAATAACACTTTTTCCAGGCAGGTCTGGAACTAACAGTGAAAGCATGCGCGTATGTTTCCCTCGTCCCCCACTTCTGTGTCATTTCTACCTAGGAAAGGTATACTGGCTACTGGTGGTACAGGGTCAATGCTTGACCAGATTGCACCTCTGAGAGCTTTTAAAGTTACGGTGTTTTCACATGGCTGGAAAATAAATGGAGTGTTTCATGAGAAAGAAAATGCCTCCATTTCCAGGAAAGTTTGGAAGTAGCAGTACTCTGCATGTTCTTCTCATCCACCCAATTTTGCCTAAATCACTAATAGCTCTCTTCTCCTACTCATTACCCCTCCACTGCACTACACTGCTGATGAAATGAATAAATCACAGCAGAAATGTGAAAGCTTGTGGGTTTAGTTCAGGCTGTGTCGTAGTAAGATGAAACAAGGGCACATGCAGTCAATTTCCACATTGTCTCAGATTTTTTGCCTTGCAAACCCACCCAACAGATATACATAGCCACACTTTTTTATCTTTGCATGTCCTCCCCCTTATCTGCCCGATAACCACCAACCACATGTCCTGCTGAGTTGCAGAGAAATGTATATAAAATGCTCAGAATATCTAGAAAACTTGTATTTGATGTAATGGTGCGGCCATAAAACATGGTATGTTTGAATATTTCTTTCAGTACTGTATAAGCATCAAGTGTTTGAACAAGCAGATACAGAATATATATGTGATGTCAAGCAGCGTGAGGAAAAAATGATTTCTGAAGCTTCTCCAAAGCAAAAATCAAAGAGGTGAATGAAATGTTCAAAACATGAATTCAGTCAATAGACTACGAAAGACTTGATCAAATAGTTCACATAGCAGTAAATATTATAAACTTGCAACACATTTAAGCTGTAGAGAAATGAAAACAGCTTCATCATAAATATGTCTGTGAAAAATTGTCCAATGACTCAAGACTGAAAGGATTAAAAGAAATACTCCCCACCATCTGAACATATACACCTACACATACGTACTCTCTATCCCTATCTAAGATCTGACTACATAGTATTAGTTCACCGCAGTGTACTATTGAGGTACAACTCCTGTGTCCTGTGTGTATGCATCACACACTGCAAATCATCATTTGGTCTATTTTCCCCAAGTCGCTGCCTTTGGGTTTCCCTCCTTCCCACCATCTCAGTGATATATTTAGCTTGTGACTTTGGAAACAGTAATGGACACACACACACACACACACACACACACATACAGTACAGACACGTGCACAGATACATGCACAAAGCAAATACACATACAAGTAAACAAACAGTGGTGGAGATATGTATCTGCAGAAAGAAATGGCTTGTTGGTCGATATATTATTATTCGATTAATCACTGAATTTGTGAAAAACGGCCATCAGTTCCCATAGCCCAAGGTGACGTCTTCAAATTGCTCGTTTTATCCAACCAACAGACCAAAACCCAAAGATGTTTAATTTACAATAAACAAATGAGAAACAACTAGGAACATACTACACTTATGCAGAATTGATAGGAAAACGACCCTGCTCAGCTTCACATTGCACTCTTTAGAAAACGCATGCAAAAACCCCCAATTCAAAAAGCCTTCAGTTGACTCCACTGCAGCAGCTGAGTGTTCAACAGACTTCACGACAAATTACAGCATGTGATCATGATCGCACAAACAATCCAGCCCCTGGTTCCCCGGAATGTCACATGATCAAACACTGAGGTGTCGCCTGTCTGTGTCAAGGCGTCGCCTGTCAGCGATAGCCCATGTGGTTTTGTTGACTGTGTCCTCTGAGGAATGCTGATAAGGCTCGGCGGCACGATCCCCTGAGCTTGCAGGGCTCTGCACATGAGCGGAGATTCATCAAAACATATGTGAAGTGGACTTGTGGCTGATTGAGGGCCTGATATCCTCTCCTCTGGTCTTCATTAGACTGAGGAATGGGGGGAAGGCAGGGGGGTTCCTCACCACGAGGACTGCAGCGTTCGGGACTCCAGTTCCCAGCAAATGGGTCAGGCAGAGTGGAGCCGCTGCACTTACTCATCAGATCTGGCAACCCTGGCCTGCTGCATACATTACTGCAGTATTAGGGTCCCTGATTCATAGCAGTTCACTGTTGTTTTTCATATACAATATGAAATACATGTTTACACTTGGCAGTTAAATATGTCTTGGGTGATCTGATCACAAACAGGATCGGTTTGAACCCAATCTCCGAATCTCTTATCAATTCTTGTTGCTTACATTTTCTATTAGCAAAGAGCAATATAGAAAACCTTCAGGTAGAAATTTAGCTGAAATAATCACGGCCAAAAGAGAGGATAAAAAACATGGCATGGCGTATCAGTCCTGCGACCATCATCAGATACAGGTAACATCACACAAACAAGTTTGAAAATTAAACAACAAAATACATCGTTTGTAACTGCCCTGTAGAGCGACATTCTTTGTCAGTGTCTCCAAAACCTTTACAAGTTACTGTTGCAAAAATAAAGCCATTTGCTGATGTGACACTGCTATCATTAAGGTTTGATTAGATTAAGGCACATGCACAACTTGTTTAGGTGTAGGAAAAGCGCAAGATCTCAGGTCAAATAGACATTAAATATTTTATCTATCTGGCAAAACTTAAGTTTTAGTTGAATGTCAGTCTTTGAGTTTTTGTTTAAAAACAGGATTCAAATTCGATAAAATGCTATCAAACCCTAACTATAATCACAAATGGAACAAGCTCTAAATATGTTGTGATTGCATTCAGAATACATTAAAGTAGCATCGGGAGCTGATTGTTCAGGCCACATCCAGAAGTGCTTTGGGATGCACATAACCACATGTGTGTTATATCAACTGAACACAAATGTGCCCATATGTGTGCATATAGCAAAACAAGCCTCCCGAACCACACAATCCTCCTCTCCTAGCTGTTTTTTTCTGCTTAGCTGTGATCACAGCTTCCCACACATAAAATCCAGCAGATACCATCAAAGGTGAGCAGAAAGTGACGTCAGTTCAGGAACTGCAATTTGTCTCAACTGCATGTAGGAAATATAACGTGGATAAAAGACAGTAAGTCTTAACAGAGCTACAGACTGAGTGACCAGGAGAACTGGTGGCTCATTTCTGGGGTATGAAAGGTATGACAGTAAAAGAATTCCTGATCAACACGATAAAAAACACACATAAACACACCAATGGAGCCGTTGGTCTAGGTCCAACCAACGCAGTAGGCACTTTGACATTCATACACACCCGCAAAAAGTAAAGGCGTACAGGGTGGTGTGGTGAGTGGAGTTTTTTTTTCTCTCTCTCTCTCTCTCTATATATATATATATATATATATTTTGCCTGAATATTCCAGAAAATGTGGTGTAACACATTGGAAGTGACAAGTGGAAAAAGCTCTGGCTCAAGTCAAATCAATATCACACTGAGGAGTGGTCACAGCATTCGGTCACTTTGGTTAGATGTTCCTTTTAAAGCCGATGTGCTCCTGCATATCTACATACACTGATCCTGAAAAAGAGTTTAAAAAAAGTTAACTCCACATTTCCTTTCATCATTGTAAAATTGAAACAATTATATATAATAGACTAAGATATAAGATTATAAGATCAGTATAAAAAATACGATTACGGTATATTTGGTATAACCAAGGTTCTTGGAATTGATTACATTTCTTTTCTAAATCTATTGCTAATGCATTTTTCTCATCTGTATCCATTTTTTACTTAGAAACAATAAAGAGAGCTTTTTAGCAGCTGGTGAGTCACAAAATGGGCCTGAGATGACGATCTAAGATAGCCAGAGAATAATGGCCACAGCATCAGTCCTCTCTTCAGCTCAGAGCACATGGAAAAAAGTATCCAGATGGCTCACAGAACCTATTTCATTTATTAATAGTGGCCTGTTGCCTTGGTACCTGGTCTGAGTTTTTTTGCAAAATAATGACAAAATGACAGAGGTTCATCATCTAATGATTACTCTACTAAATTTTGCAACACAAAATAACATGTTGTTCCTGCAGGGCCGAAGCTGTAATGGGCAGGTGGGCGGTGGAACAAAGCTGATTGAAAGTAATGATGGTAATCATTGGAAAAAAGCTTGGTTATTAATGCTTAAATTAAGGTAAATAATGGTGGATTTGTATTTATTAATTTTTGTTGCTATCAGCTATTTGAAAGAACACTGCTTTGTTGCTTCATCTCTTCTTCCCTCATCACACAGTCACAGTTTCCACCGTTTCTCCCTCTTCACACCTTCCTCATGACAACACGTGTCCCCTGTGTTCTGTAGGTATGTTCAGTTCGATGAGCAGCGGCCCCAGCTCAACGGGAAACAGGAAGGGGGTGGTGTGGTGTAAATGTTCTCCTACACATATCCAATATTCATGGTTAGAGTGGCCAGACTGTTCGCAGTCATTAGTGCACTTACTGCCTCTCTGCCATCTCACTCTGAGGCTCATCAGAGTCACTCAAGACCGGTTCCCCTGCAATAAACATGAGCCCGTCATTTCCAACGGTCCTGACACCCCACGCAACCCGCCACCTTTTCTCCACTAGTTCTTTAAAAATGAGACAGGTGCTATCACAACCTTATTTTGATGGGAATGTTTTGATTTAGGTAACATATGGATTATCAGTGTCAGCTCCTACCTTTCCTAGACAGGATAAAAGAAGAAAAAATGTTTATGTTACACAAAATGATGCATATTTTTCTGAGTTTTATCTCTTCAGGACTCTAAAGGCTATTCATATGAAACAATCTGAGAAGGGGAATGCAGTCTTTGGTTGCTCACAGCTCAACCATTTGCAACCTTGGATTGAGAGTCAGGAGTGGGCATCGCCTGGTGCAGTGCACGAATATTCAGAGGAAATAAATAAATAAGGATTCAAATAATTTATGTATGTCTTTTTTTTAGAATTTGTATTTGTATTTACAGTAACCATAACAACATCATAAAATGTTTTGAGACAAGATGTAACACCTGCAAGCTGAGGTCTACATGAAAAAATCTGTCAACAGCAGCATGTTCTGTAAAGCTGTGTACTGCATTGACTCACTAGGTGAATGTCATCTTCTTATTGATTTAACCTATAAAATCTACCTCAGCCATGAGGCGAGGATGTCAATAAACAAGTCAGCTAAAGAAGAATTTTAAACCAACTGAGGCATTGAAGATGCTGCCCTTGGTATATAACTGTAAACAGTGTTTTTTACTGCTTCAGGAATACAACTATGTCTATGTTTGTTGCATTATTCACTTTGTCTTTTAGGAATAACCTGCTTAATAAACAAGTCAGGTGTAGTTTTGATAATAAATAAAAAAAAAAAAATCTAAATACTTGTGTCATTTATGTGGAGAACTGATTCAAAATGATGCGAAAATAAATTAAACAACCAATATGGCCTGCGCTCTCATGATGTTTTTCCAGATGTCGGTTCTCACAGTTAGGAAGGAGTTGGGCAAAAAAGCTTTCAAGTTGAAATTGTTACTTCAAGAGAGGTTATTACCCTTAGGTAACTTATGTCAAAAAAGTGTGTTTAAAACACTTGGATAATAGGTATATGGATGGTTTTTGAGAACTGAAATACCTGTATATGCATCTTAATAACAGTTTTTTTTAGCCTGTTTACGTTTTCTACATATTATTTGTTGTCGTAACAATGCTTTTATGCTGCCTTCTATGCCAGGTCTTTCTTGAGAAAGAGATTTTAATCTCATTGAGACTGTTACCTGGTTGAATAAGGGGAAAGAAAGATTTACTTCAAAGACAAGGACCCATTCCTGGTTTTGGGCTTGTCATCACAAAATTAATGTCCTCAGATCAAGTTCAAATGTTTCTTTCTGTCACTATTTTATCACAGCACTCCTCAGTGATAGATATTTAATGGGTACCAGTAAAGCCAAGGCTCCCATAACTCTTTGTGTCTCTGAAGGCCAAGTTGAAGTCCTGAACCCTTTCAGTGGCCAGCTGTCCGTCTCTCCGCTTTTCTCTTCCTCGTCTTTGTTTGTCGTCTGGTTTTGGAGCGCTCCGCGACACCATTTGTCTCCATAACAAGTCTCAGTAAACTGCGTTTTGGTGGGCCCACCTGCAGGAGCCCCGGTGCTGGTCACTGCTCGCCACGGGCCTCCCAGGACTACCCACAGAGAGGAGGCAATTAAGTCCTGGAGAAGGAGCCATAAATCTCCATAAACTTCAACTAGCCACTCTCCCCCCACTTTCGCTGGACGCTCAGATAATGCATCTCCTTCTCAACAGCCCCCAGATGGAGTCCATAGGAGACAAATCGACCTCCTGATTTCCCACAACTGAGCAGCTCCTTCTCAAAGTTCCTCTGCTGTCAAGGCCATGACTCACAGTGGAACAATTCTTGACAATGCTGATGGGCAGTGTTACTGAAGTTTGTTGGGGTTTTATTGCTGGGAAAAATGTATTTTTGACCTTGGGTTTTTCTGGTTTAGGGAACATTACCCATTAATATCGCTGAAACAAACATTTGCTAATGGGTCTCAGATGTTTACGTATATGTAATTCTGCAAACCAAACTAAAGCCATTTTAAAACGAAGCATATGTGTTGAAGCAAGTCAGTTTCACGATAGAGTGCAAGCTAAAGCAGAGTTATGAATTATAGAGACACTTTCTGTCTCAATGCAATGGAGAGCATTTTCACAAAATGCTGTATAACATGAAATCTTTTTTTCTGTAAACGTGTTGAGCGGTGTAGTTCAGGGGAAGAGGCACTGGTCTCACTAATCAGACAGGATGTGCAACGGAAAACATCCCTCTTGAGGAGGAAATGCCTGCTTCCTCTTTATCATATTCTTAAGGACATGCTGCTCTGCAAAGCTGCTGATGTATGGCTTCAGCGCCACCACCTAGTGATGTTAGATTTGCGAACGAATCATTCTTTTTGAAAGACTCTTAAAGAGGAACGAGTTAACTCGATTCGCATTGGGTGCTTGCGTAGTTATGCATAAGAGCCAGGTTAACTCGTTCATTCTGCGCACACCCCCTGAGCCGAAGAACGAGCTGCTCAGCGACAGTGTCTCGTCCAGCAAGCTAAACCAGTAGCGCAAAGCACACACCCACTGAGCCGAAGAGCCGAAGAGCGACCATTAAATGCTGGGTGAACGAAACAAACAGGGTTACTAAGAACTGGTCTTCTCATCATTACCACCACCTACCAATACATAGGTATGTGTGTTTGTTTGTTGTGTGTGAGAGAGAGAGACTGTCTGTCCAGTGTTGGGAAATTAGAGACTTCCTAGCTATGATTTTCCAAACTGTGTAACTACGTTTTTTTTTTTCAAAATATAGTCTTTTTTCCCTTTTGATTGGCTCTAGGGAAGGCAATGTCAATCAGTCTGTCAGTTGGTCAGTTAGTCAGTCCACCTCTCTGAGCAGTTTGAAACTGCTCACAACAAATCTGTGGATTATCCTGAGTAACCGGGTCATGATTTCTGGAAAGAGACATTGCTAAAGACATTTGTTTGGCACGTTGAGCACCACAAGCCGAGTGCCATATAGTTCCATTATATTAAAAAAATGCACATCTACCTACATCTCTATGGCCGATATCTCCAAAACTCGGCAACTCACACCAAAACAATCTAGATGGATAAATAGCACTACAGGTAAGAGGAAAAATATGTATTTTTAATTTTTGGGTGAACTGTCCCTTTAATGGGTTGAGAAAAGTTCCCTGCTTCTTATGCTAAATAAACCATATAAAGACCTGTTTAGTTATCTGAAAAATGTATTGTCACAAAGCTGAACAACCTGGCTGTTTTTCTTGTTATGATGTTTTGTGAGATACAGTGATGAAATGTTTGCATGTTGCCTAAGTACAGCTGCTCAAAACAGAAAGAGGATTTTACAGTATATTAATCAACAAAACTGGGATTGAAAAAAAATAGACCTCCTGTGAGTGTGGATAGCTGTGGTGTAATTGCAGCACTCTAGTACAGATGGATAGAGCTGTAGACCACACTGTGTCTCTAGCTGAAATTATCAGCTACGTTAATGAAACAGAAGTGCATGCATGTTTGATTTTAAAATGTTTTTCTTATAGTTGTTTGGTCCTATCCTATTAAATCTTGAAAACGCTTCCACCTTACAAAAAAAGTGTCCATGTGGTGGTGTGCTCAAAGGCTGGTGAGCACTTAAAATCCAGGAATATTGTGTGCTGCTTTACAATATCAATGTAAAAAACTACCAAATTCGCATTATGCTTTTAATTACATCCATGCGTGTGTGTCCTTTTTGCCATCTTTGATTTGACAATGATACTGATGAATCCAATGCAGCTTGGGAAAAACTTGCACCTTAATTAAAAAATGGAAGCATCCTTTTTAGCCTGCACTATTTCAAACATTTAAAATACTTACAAATGAGTATTTTGCCCAGAAAAATGCAATCCTGGCTCTACATATACCCTTTATCATTATTTAAAATGACATTTTGAAAATGACAAAAAAATGTTAAAACAGTATCTACTCAGTTTAAGTTTCTTCCTAAGACAGATAACTGTTACTGAGAACATGTGTTGATAGATGTCTCTCAGCAGATGCTGTTGATGGAGATGTTAAAGGTGTTGACTTGATCTATGAACTGTCTCTCCTCTCCCTCCTCTGCACAAACCAGTCTAGCACATCTGAAACACATTTGGAGGAAAACTGCTGTGTGTGTCACTTAAATGTTCTGCATTTCATTGACCTAAAGACGCACTGTTTCTGTGCACAGGTAAAACCAAATGTGGAGGTGGCAGCACAACTCATTCGATCCTTACGCCTCTCTACTGTTCTTTTTTCCCTCCCCGTTTCTCTTCTTTGGTGGTGTGATATCACTTTACTGGGTCACCAGATTTCCCAGAGTCACAGAGGGGACATGTTGCTCACCTCTTGACTTCTTTACCTCTTGAACTGAGAGAAATTTCCCCTGATATAGGGTTAAGACTGCCAGCTGTCATTCTCACCTCCCACTTATTCCACTTATTAAAGACTGAAACCAAGAGCGGGAGAAGGTGTGCAATTTAGTGAAAGTAAAAAGGCACAAGAACAGAGGAAAGCTGATAAGCATCAAGCTGTACTTGTAGAGCAGCTCATCTAACATTAATGGTAGAGTAATTGGTTTGTAACTGTAACACTTACTAGGCCATCAATAATGACCAGGGAGGCAAGTGTAGAATTACTTGGTTGGGATAAGGGGCCATTGTGCCGGAGCTGCAGCCACAGGATCAGCTGAATGGGCCTGCAGTTATGTCGGACAAATATTTATACAGTATCATGTTACTGGAACATTCTAACTAGGGAAGACAAGAATAGGCAGGGTGATTGAAAAGTCAGATACACATGTACTACATTTCTACTTTATCTAAGGATCTACTATTGGATCATTCACTGTTTAAAGCTCAGGAAATACAATAATCTTCCACTTAAGGTACATCACCTTCATCACATTAATCAAAATCTCTTGTAAATCCAACCCCACCATACTAACTTGCAAGCAGATGTCTTTGACTCAACGAGTGACCCAAAATGTATACAAGCTTTTTTTGGTTGTTTTGTTTTCCATTTGTTTGTCAAAATTTGAATACCCAAGTTAAGCTGGATTTGTGCTTGACACAAGGGGTTCAGAATTATTTAAGTCTGTCTCAAAACAATAAACAGGTGCCCACATGGACACTGAAACAGGTTTTGCTTGCTGTAATCATTCCTCCTGCGCTGTCATTGTAAGTAATGGGGGACAAAATCCACAATCCCCTTTTTGTGCAAAAATGTATTCAAAGGTTTATTTGAAGCTTATGAGGCTTCAGCAGTCTGATTAGACAAATCAAGAGGATATCTTTTAAAGTTGCAGTTTTTTTTTTTAGAATAAAATTCCCTATTTGTGTTTCCTTGGAAAATGTTTACCTCACCGTTAACCCAAACAAGTTGACTTTACTTAAAAAATGTAAGGCAACTGATTGCGTCAGTTCATCCACGACAACACTGCGATGTGAAAAATGGTGTAGCGAACATGTTACGCTGTTTTCTTTGTCATTAAACAAGCCCTGATCATGCCCAGACAAGTTGAGTGAATTAGCCAATTAGAAGCTGGCAAAGTGGTGCAGTGCTGATGAAGGGGCTAAAGATGTATGTATTTAAGTCTGTTCAACTAAAAGATGCTTGGTTAAAGATCCCCTCCAGTCATGTTTTCGATGTATGAAAATACTCTTTAAATAATATCAGATATGTTTTTTCCACAAAAAAGTTCAGTTACCTGGTTAAAAGTTCTTAAAATTACTCCCTCGTTGAAAAATCCAGAATCTGAGAATACGCAAATATTTTTGATTTCAAAAATTTAATTCTGAAATATTTTTTTTTCACAATTGAGAATGACTTCCGGATGGGAGCCGAAACGTCTTGATTCTGAAAACAGTGTCCAGATGACTACGACTGAAACCTTTTCTACGATAGAACACTCCTGGGCGAATGAGAGACTACACCGTCTCAACTAAACAATGGCTTGTTTTATGCAGCTGAAGCAAAACGGTTTCATATTAGTTCATCTTACTAGCTAAATTTAACTGTGATAACTACAGCAAATAATGTGTTTTGTTACATGATGTAGTATATCCAAATTTACAGATGGATAAAATTCAACATAACATCAAGGTGTTGATTCACCTTGAGCCTCCAGAACAGCTCCACAGCAAAGATTTTGGAGTCTGTGGAACTTTACTGGAAGGATGAACACCATTCTTCCAAAAGATATATAGAGGCGAAGTCACTCCCCTTTCCGTGTCCCCCATGGTACCTGATTTAAGAAAAGATATGTACGTTAGTCAATGGCGAGATACAAATAACTGTTTGAATTGTGGCATAAATTACGCATATGTTTGTCAATTTAAAAGATAATTTTGCATTTTGCAATTTTGTCAAGAAAGTCGCAGTTTGTCGTAGTACCATTTAGTTTTGTGTGAAACTGCCAGTGTTGTGAAAGTTCACACTTCACAAGAGCTAGCTCAAAGTTCAGTTCACACAGATTAAAATTAACTAGTTCATGTTCATTTCTCCCATTTTTTCCTTTACAAAATGCTGTGAGTTTGACTTGGGTGGAGGAACTTTGTGGCTGTTGGCTCATCTTACCCTTTATTAATGATTTCTTGTGATCATCATTCACTCAAAGATATTTCCCAAGACTGGTCGGATGCTTCAGCTCGCTGTGTCGTTTAAAAAATGTGTGACCCATCAGATTCTGTGACCCAAAACAGAGGCATGCCGAGTGCCGTAAAATACAGTGCGTGAGCGTCGTTAACTCTCGTTCACGTTTATTAGTTGCAAATGGATACGTTCAGTCCACCGTTCACCAAAAACATGAGCGTGTTAAATGAACAGTGCTCTTTTAGCACGTTCATGCACAACACTGGAAACCGCTCAGTGAACTACATCTCTCGCTCGCACAATAAACGTCACCAACACAACACGGCCGTCCCCCTGTAATGTTAGCTTACCTGATGTGTTTTATCCAGTGACTCCTGGTCCTGTTATCAGTCAGGAAGCAAAAGAACGAGCAAGACCTGTTGCTTGTGTGACTAAATCTGGTACTTTATACGTCCATGTACGAAACACACAAGCACCATAGCTCTGGGTAGCTTGTGTGACTTGGGTAGCTTGTGTCTAGTTTTTCTAATTTTCAGTCTTATACTTCAGCAGTTTTACGACAAATTGCGACTTTCTTCACTTGAAAAAAACATCTTTTAAACTGACAAACATCATATGGGTAATTCATGGCACAATTCAAAGGGGATCAAAAAATTATTTGTCTCTTGCCATTAACTCCTGTACATATTTTTTTCTGAAATCACCTCTCTATACCCTCCTTGATGATGGTGGTGGAGAGCTCTATCCAACACATTGCTCGAAAATCTCCCATAGGTGTTCAATTGGCAAATCTGGTGACTGCGATTCGCATCAGTTTAATGCTAATCAAACCAATAAGTGAGCCCTTGTTCCCTGCATGGAAGCATCTGCATTTCTCGTGTTTTTCCACTCATTTATTCAGGCTTTTCCTTTAATTTGTCACCTGTCTTATACACATCAGTAGACGTTGTCTTATTCCTGTTGGCATTAGTATAATTTCTTTCAGCTTACCGCCCAGGTTTTAAGCCAGTCTGTTTCACAGTCACTGGCAGTCTCTGCGACTGACAACAGAATCCAACAAAAACAGTCTGCAGTAAAACACTGCAGAACAGTGACTGAAGTTTGGCTGGCATTTGTAGCAGACAATAGCTCTGCCACTACATCCCAGCACACAAGTCTCTCAATAGTCGACTCCAGCTTATACAAATAAAAAAAAGATACTATCAAGCAAGAATTGTTTAGCTTATGTCAGAGGATGGCAGAAGTGAACTAGCCTTGATATAGCTCGATATAACAATATTGAGAATACTGGAAAGTACTGTGGATGTTACAGAAATTCCACAATGACTAATACACATACAAATGAGGTTGTAATTTGCAAAACTTTCCATTAAGACCGGGCTGTTGTAACTCTGCTGTGCTCCTTCTGATTAACATTTTCTGCAGAACTGCTGGTCCACATCTACAGTCTGTCCCTGTTTCTGCTAAAGTAACCTTGGATCCTGCCAGGTTGCATCTCCATGCCTGCAATCATTTAAAGGGAATGCTGAATATCAGTTCCATCCTTAGCTTTTTAACCCAGTATCATCAGTTTGATAAATGCCAGAGCAAATCCTCATACTTTAGATTTCAAGAAGGCATGAGGAAATTGTACAAGTTTATGATTTAATATGATGTGTTTTGCACAATCTGCTTTCTATGCCCCCCCCCCAAAAGGTTTTCTCAATATTAAAGCACTTGCAAAGAAAATTTAAGGAGCTTCAGCTGGATTTCCTTTCAAAGCGAACTGCATTCTTTGTCACTACAGATTGTTGAAGCAGCACTGGACCATTATATTATAGAGTTGTTGTATACAATCAAGAGAAAAAAGGGGACTAGAGCACACTGATTGTTTTGCAGCCTCTAATTGTGCAAATTGTTTCATACACTACAAAAGCAAACACCTTTGTGAAGTAAATACATTGTGTCCTAGGAAAACATGAGAAAGGGCCTAACTGTATTCCTCCTGTGATGAAATCTAAGGAGTGTATATTTCTCTCAAAAATTTGGAAATCAAGACAAATGCAGCAACTTGGTTTTTGAGGTCAGATTGAGTTGCCATGTGACCCTACACGGCCTCTCCCCCCCCCACATCACTGCCCGAACAACCCTCTGAACCTCCCCTGAGAGCCACAGCTGTTGGGGACCTCTCTTTGAACTCACGGCAGGAGGTCTACAGCACCCCCTGGCCCTAAGCTGTCCCTTCTCTCCACCACTGCCTCAGACTTTGCAGACTGTAACCATAGCCTGATGTGGACTTTTAAGAGGGCTCAAACCTCCCACGGCAGCTGCTCGGCTGGTAAACGGATCTACGCAGGCAGATCACCTGAGAGCACCAGGGGTAGATCTCTGGAGAGCTGCTCATGTGTTCTACTGCCTGCTCCATTCACAGAGGATCACAAAGGAAAATGCCGTGAGGACCCTTGAGACTGAGCATAAAAAGGAAAGGTACAAAACTAGAAACTTTCAAGGTGACCCATTTATGCATGGACTGCTTTATTTAAAACAAGTGGTCCTGGATGGTGTATTCTCAAACAGCAGATGAAGCAGGAATAAAGCCCTGCAGGATTTACAAGGGAAGTTGCACATTTTGCCACTTGTATAGCTTGTAGACAGGTCAAATTTGTGTTTCTGTTTTGTTGTCTCTGGTTGAGATCTTCTCATTAAAAGGTAACAGGTTGGAAAAGGTGCAAAATTGGTGGTCAAAGTGTTGTAGATTAAATATCTGGTACAAAAGTGCAGCCAAAATGCTCATGAGCTAAACGAATACTGCTGTATATACGCACCGACCTCTGCTCCTTCTGCAAGTTGAGGTTAGGGGAAGATCGTAGTTATGACAATTTAACTATTGTTGAGGTATGGTTAGTTTTAGGCTCCTTGCTACATATAATCACAACGTCCTACTTTGGCGCTGAACGTCGGCATTGGACGTAGATTGTGACAGGCAGAATCATCCAATGGATGGAATTCCTACGATACCAGGCTGTTTGAAAGAGATCTGGTCGACCATTCCGACAGTCGCATATAGGTCTGTTGCTGGGCACAACACACAATTACCAGGATGAAAATATCTCAGACTGCTGAAGCCTCATATTAGCTTTCGCTGAACTTTAGAACACATTTTTGCACAACGAGGACTGTGAATTTGTCCTGTATTTTTCTTAGTGTAGTTGTAGCGATCACCTTATGGCCATAATAGATGAAATGATGAAGAAGAAATGATTACAGTGACCTCTCTCAATGTATATACTGTATGGCATGTAAATGTTAATTTCTCATGCTGACACATGTTATTCCCTTATAAAATTCTCCACCTTGCTATGCCCAGTGAATTTTCAACGTTCCTCTAGTGTCAGGATAGTAAATCAAATAAAGATTGGATCAGTGGTATAGTGGCAGCTGGGGCGTGCCATATGGGACTTGTCATTAATGAGCAGTGACTAATTGCTCCGTGGTTCTGTGGGAATACAGTGAATATCTATGGGACTTGTTCAATACTAAGTTTCCCTCTTCAAACAACCCTCATGCCTCTCTCTTTTTCTCTCTCATCAAGGTTTAAAGCTTGCCACCTTTACTGCATATTGCCGATGAGAGAGGGAGATAAATTAGGAAACCCTGTTTCCCACCTTTTGGGTTTTGTCATTAAAAGATATGTATCATCCTTGGTTAGGTGTATAATATTGCATTTCCACAGAAAGTTAAATTTGTATGTTGCTGGGGTAGAGTACCATTGGTTCTGCAGAAAATCTATTTAGACAAACAATACGTCAAATACTGGGTCAGTGACTGCCAGGACAAAGTCTATGTCAATGACCCTATCTCTGTCTATAGTTGCACAGGGATATAGAATTTATTTAGGCCTTTTTGTAAGCAGTGGCCATGGTTGCCAGCTGGCTAAAAGTGGTGTTCAAGAAACCAAGGACACAGTCTGATTTTCTAAAATGCATTATTTATCACTATTCCAATAAAAATAACAAAAGACAAAACGACAGAAGCTATAAATCAGCTAATAAACATCCCCCTCATCAAGCTGATTGACAAAATTTACTGCCTGTCCTTCACTTCTCCTCACGTCCATTATTGCTATTGACTGCAGTTTGGAAGCTTGGAATTTCTTTCTCTGCTCGACTTGCCATGGCTGCTAATAATCACTTACAGCATGAGCAGGAGTCTTCTAGCCTTGAGGTGGTACTTTCAGTATGTTTTGTCTCATCTGTGACAACTTCTCATAGATCAATAACACCTTGTCAACGAATAACACTTTGCTTGAGTGAGCATCTTTATTGAAAGTGGCATTTTGTTTATTCTAAGATGAAACACACTTTGGTGTGTTCAAAAACCTGCTCTCTGAGTTGCTTGTACTTGTACCTTGAATAACTACTCAGTGTGAACTATGACAAACAACTTATGTTTAAGTTCGATCTGCAAAGGATCAAGTTTGTCCACAGCTATGAAGAAGATATGATATATATATATATATATATATATATATATATATATATATTCTTACTATTTTGTGACATTTTGTAGACTAAACAATTAATAGACTAACTAAAAAGGAATCCACGGACACATCATTCATGATAATAATCATCAACCTTCATTATGTTATATGAAATGATGAGTGATATTCCACACAACAGGGATGGCACATAAAAGGTGTTGCTGACCTTGATGATGTGCAATCATTTAACTGTGGCTGCTACTTTTTTTTTTACCATTCTGACTAGCACCATCATCAGGCCAAGGCCAGGACTTCTTTAAGTTAAAGTCAGGTTAAATTGTTTCAGTTAGGATTAAAGTAAGGTTTTGGACACAGTTTCACATTCTACTGTATATTTAAAAAATGCACCACTTCATTTTGAACCTATCAGTCAGAAAATCCAGCAACATTTATCTTCAAACAAATAAGTACAAATTTCCTGTGAGAGAAAGGAGGGAGGGAGACTGGGGCCATATTCAGATCAAATCAGGCATTGCAGTGATTAGCTGCAGGGTTGTGTGGGCATGTTTATTCATGTTTGAGAACGTAAACGCTGTAAAACAATCGGAAAATAAAATTTTTATTTCTCTGATTCACCGGCTTTCTCGTTACCGGCACTCCCTCTCCTCACTCACTCTGTAGGTCGCTCAACCACCGCTGTCTCTCTGTCACTGTCTCTCTCAAACAAATGAGCACAAACCAAAGGAAGCTTCTTGGTATCACTATTTGTCAGCATAGACAGCAAGCCAGACACAGACGTCGAAGCTGGGTACACAAAATAAACCAAGGAAGGACGCAACTGGGAGAGTATCATTGTTTGGTCCATGAACTCTGCCTGGATAGCGCCTGGTTTCAGTGATATTTCAGGCTGACCTTGGAGCAGTTTAACCAGTCTGATTGCCAGATTGGCCACTGCAGTGTGACGTCGGGTTGCATTTCTCCAAATTTAGATTCAGTTTCAACTTTTCCACTGCAGGTCGCTGCGTTTTTTTTTCTCGGGCATCTCTTGCGGCCCCCACCGCTGCAGCCTAAACCGACTACCCCCACTCAAATGAATGGGAGGACTGGCATTTTGCCGCAGCGCCTGATCTGGTCTGAATCGGCTCTGAGGCTGCAAGGCAGCAATCACACAAAACACATTTGGAGGTCATTATAGAGCCAGTCATGCTGAATGACTCCTACAGGCTGAAACACTGCTTACAGTGTTTAAAGTGGATTTGATGAAAGCTTTCATTCAGTCCAGCTCATTAGTTTGAGCCTTGGATAGTACACATTCTGAGATTACTCACTGTGGGCCTGCGCTGAGGTGCCAATTCCAGGAGGTTTGCTTTTCATTTATTTCTGCATAAATCAATCAGTAGAAACACAAAGCAGAACACCTAATATGTCCAGAAAGCAGAGCACATGTCCACAACATCAGCCTTCTGTTTGAGAAATAATACATGAACACAGTTTGAAAATATGTTCTGAAGATGAAGTATATGGACATGCATGTAGGAACCAGTATGGTATGGAAACTTATAAAATCTTTTGTTATATTTTTCCCTATTTTGCTATGCCTCTTATATGCTATAAAGGAAACTTTGTGTAGTGAACCTAAATGTTTTTCCAATATGTAAATCAAAAAGCAGGAACAAGCATGAGCAATTTTCTATTACTGTGAAAAACATTCATGTCATGTGAACTGGAATTAATACAGAACTAATATACTTTATAAGGAGCAAAAACAGAAAATTCAGGAAGAATAGGGCTCATCAAACCCCACAGTTTAATCCAACATCAATGAATGCATCCCTGCTACAAAACAATAGATCATTCTGTTGCTTACTACTTCATCTACCAGTCACATCACAATGATGGTATTATTATGACAGTGAAGCCGAAATCCTCATAGGGAAAGTTTCTTTTAACTTCCCGACAGGGAGGGCAGAGTGTCAGGAGAATAGATCGAGCTTTTCAGTGTCATGCTCCAAGACACCTCATCAGGACAGACATTTGCCAACATAGAAACTTGAAGACTGTCTCTGTCCTGAAAATGGTCCCCTGCTGCCTATACATGATCACTGTAGGGAACCTGTGCCCTAACGAATGACAGCAGTGTTTTTTTCCCCTGTTACCATTAATGCCCACAAAAAGCCTAAACCCAAATGTATTTCCTACATTCAGAAGCTATTAATGTCCATTCAACTGCAGGTTTCACGTAATTTCTCAGAAACCGAGGGCTCCCAATGTTTCTGAAAATCCATTAAAGCTGTTTACAGCGGTAAAGTCTGGGTGCATCGAGTTATTTTGTGGTGCGTTCTCCTTATTCCCATAGATAACTGGACAAAAAGAGAAAAAACATGAAATCATCAGTTTGAGATATTTCCAGTGAAGCTACAATGGACTTTTAAAGCAGAAAATGTTTCTTCATCTCAAATGTCTCTGTTTTTTACCATTGTAAATGGAATATCTTTAGGTTTTGAACTGGTTGGACACAAGCAAGCAATTTGAAGACATCACCTTGGGCTCTGGGAAATTGTGATGGGCATTTTCACAATTTTTTGACATGCATTAAATTTAAACCAACAGGTCCAGTCTTCTTCAGTAGGGACTGTTGAAAAGCATACTGGGATGTAGAAACATCTAGGAAACAAAGGAAATCACCAAAAGAAGTTGTTTAGGCAGGGAAAGTAAACAACACTTCATCACAATTTTCTAAAACTGTATGAATGTATTGAAAATCAAAAACTGATATCTAAGAGTGGAAGACTATTTGAGGACAAATTATCTTCACTGTACAGTAAGTCACTCTGCAGGGTCGACATTTAGCTGATGCTCTTATTTAAATGTTAAAGATCTGAGCCATATTTCTCCTCTGCTCTCGTCTCCTTGCAGCCTCGCAGCCCATGTTCGAGGGCATTCATGCGCACGGAGGGATGCAGGCTTTCGCCAACGTGACCCTGGGCCCTTACAGACGGAAGACGGAGCAGGCTCCTGTCTGACTCAGCTCAGGTCCACGAAACACGCTGTCAAAGCCCATCATCGTCATACACTCCTGCAATCAATACCTTACAGCCTCCTGACAGAGTGTGTTAGCGCAACACACTCTTTCTCGCTTAGTCTTAACCGGAGAAAGCCACAGAGAAAGAAAGGAAAGAGAAAAAATGTGTTTTTAGTGACAATGTACATATTTCTGTATATTTCTCTTTTGTTGACATCATGTTTGCTACAGTATATTTGACTTTAAATAGACTGAGAGAGAGTGTTCTGTAACACTACAGTGTACTGTTCAATGAATAACTTCAATAAATTCCCACCATTTAGAATAAAAAAATAGCTTTCAGCTATGACGCCACATAGAAGGAACATTTATTTTCTCTCATCAGCTGAAGTGGCAAGTAAGGGTGTTTTGCAAATGTTACAAGGTCTTGCAGCAATTCTTGCACAGATCATGATTTATAACTTGGAACTTGAACGCTTGAGGCTTTCCAAACTGTTTTGAAATACAGCTCAACTTAGGAAACACTGGCACAGAGTCTATATAATAACGCTACACACACTAAACTACAATGCTTTTATGAATTTTTACACTGATGTGTCCATGCAAATGATCCATGCTATACTGAAAGCTGTAAATATGCCGATCCTTTAACACTCTACATGAGTTTAATTGTATTTTGGACGATTTTTGTTGCTTATTTTGAGTTACATACTCATACATAGTTACATAATCTCATTCTCTGAAAAGAACCAAACAATGCCAATCATAGCCAAGTCAGAATGATTTATAAGTTGATGAAGCCATCCTGCCTGGGACCAGCTCACCAAATCAGTATTAAAACCTTTTCATTTGAAAGTGTTGGTATCTATTTCTCCACAGGGACCGTTGGAGCAGAGTTGAGTCCATTGATTCTACTCACAAAGAGTTGGAAGTTGGTAAAACAAATGTGGGTAAAGCAGAACTTTGGGTTAACAAATGCATAAGACCTGAGGGAGATACGATAATGATTTTTAGAAGATGTGAATATTTGTCCATTTTGTATATCAATACTGTCTAAAGCTGCATAAGGAAAGACAGATTAACAGTTATAAATGTAGATGGAAATTAATGAAAAAAGGTACTAGATGCTTTTACTAGAGCTATGTGGATTTACCTCTAACAGTACATATGTGGTTGAAAGCTATTGCTTAAAAAAAGTGAGGAAAAACAACCTTTGACCTACAGTACAAAATGCAGGGTCTTAATATGTATGAAGCAATCTAAAGTACAATCATGAAAGTTGGTGGGTGTAGTCTAGCCTGCCTTCTAAATCGCCATGGCTGTTGCAAAAGCAACTGCTTACATTCCAGGGGTATGTGCCAGCTCCCCCTTCAAACACGCACACGCGCGCACACACACACACACACACACACACACACACACACACACACACACACACACACACACACACACATACAGTTAGACAACACACACTTGCAAAATCAATAATCTTCAGTCCCACTTGACAAACAAACACACCAGAGCTTCTCTGTGGTACGAGGGTTTTCCATCCTGCCAAGTCTAGGTCTGTAACTTGAGCACAAAATTGAATCAAGTTTAATCTCTCTTTTTTTTTTTTAGATGTCTGAAATCTAAGAGTTTGCTTACAGGGCCTTTGTATGATACCAGACCTCAGCCATCTCAAACAAACATTTACAGTATATAGTGCAGATATACTGTAGTAGCTACAAATCTTTACAACTCCAATTACCTCTAAACTACATAAACTGTGTATGGTTCAATGCCAAAACAAATGTGTGCTGTCATTTATAAAAAGTTTCAAATCATTTAGTGATTTCGGTAATAGGGGGAGGATTTTGAACTAAGGCAGAAATACAGATACATTAACTTGTAATGGAATTACCATCAGGTTCACACCACAATTAAGCACTTGTGCTCTGTACTGTAAGCCCTTAACATATATTGTTACAAAGCTGCCATCCATTAAGTAAATTAAGAAAATAAGAGTCTTATTTTGACAATAATGTAAGGATGATACTGCCTCAGTTCACAAGCAAATTCTTCAAGCCAAAAATATCAAAATAAAATAAAAGGCTTAACATAACATACCAAGCACAACTGTCCACAATAAAACAAAGGCTACCAAGGTTAATATACAGTATATTACTTTTGATTTCACAATAAAAAAAACATGTTTGACTCACCCATGCTAACGTCCAGACAGAAGGGGTTCATCTTGAGCTCTCTCTGGCAGACAGACAGATCCAAAGATTTATCTTGTCTATAGTCTTCCCCTATCAGGTGCAACTTGCCCTGGAGATCAGACGAGGTCTATCTCAGACTGTTCTCCCACCAAACTCTTTTTCTTCTTTCTGGCCAGCTCATTTCCAAAGAATGGACAGTCCCCAGTTGCAGATCAATCTGTTGAGAGCTCCCCATTCTGGGCATTAGGAAATCCTGGCTTTCTTTAGTTCTAAGGCAATCGAAAGAGAGCAGTGCATGGCTGAACTCCTAAACAGGACTTTCTCATGCCGCTGGTACCTTCCAGGACAATGCCACTGCTGGTAGGGGTTTGTTTTCTGGTTGTTTTTACTATTTTGGGGACTTCAACACCACTTTGTTTCATTGCTGTGATTTGCAGGGTATCATTCAAGAGCAGGAATATGAATATTATCAGGGCTTCACACACAGGTAGCACATGCTAAATTAGCCCGACCAGAGCATAAATCCTGTATGCACTATGTTTCATTTTTAGTTTTTATTGACTGAGCACCATTATTTTGTCTTGTACAGCAATAGTAGGAAATAGTTAGAATGAAAAGTACTATACACATGTGATAATTATTAAGCCCTATCACTGCTTGAAAAATATAATTACATTTACAGTTTATAGCTTTAGTATATTTAAAATCATAGTGGAAAAACCATCAAACATCACATAAATCTTTGCAAATTGGACCAAACATCCCATCTACAAGACCTTCATCAGAACATATGTATAGATCTTGTTATGCAGCAGATAATTTTCACTGTGAATTCAGATGGTTCTTCTAAAATTTTAGTAAAGATTGTAAACAACAAGCAGTAGCAATATTACACAAAGTTTTTAATTTAGCCTTATAAAAACGTTATTAAATTGCTAATAATCACCTCCACACCAAAAGTCACAGCTAATACTGACAAAAGTCAACTGCCAGTGTGTTGAGCCTCTGGGCAGGACATTTGCCAGATAAATTTGCAGGCTAGGAAAGCTCTATAACATCATTCCCTCACATACACTGTGACATGAGGCCATGGACATATATGAACCTATCTGATAATTAGAAGTCTCAGGGTTAGCAGTTAAGTCTCTGGATTGTAATGCTCATGTTCATTGCTATGCTGTTCATTTTCAGAATGTACTTTTCTGTATTGAGGGAGAATTTTTCACCCTCCCTATTGAGAGAGAAATTTGTTTCCATAACTCATTTACGCAAAGGGGGAAAAAATTGCTTGTTTTGGTCAAGCTAACCTTTTGGTCATGACCATTTCCTGCTGATCTTTGTAACTGACTTGTATTGTTAATATGACATATTTGTAATTGCAAAATGCATGCTATGTTAAAAAAAAAAAAACTACCATTCACTTAACGTCCTAGGCAACCAGTGAACCAGAAAAATATGTTCCAAAACATACCAGGATTTAATGTCCACATCAAAAAGAAGCCCAAAAGAATGCATACTTTATCCAGCGATACTACTTCTAGAACCTATGACATCCAACAATGTCCATTTGGCTCATTTCATGTCAATGTTGGGTATGGTGTATCGGCAAACCAAAAAGGCTCATGAAAATGCACAACATATAGCTAGAAATTATCTTTCTCTACAGAGGGAAACACCACTCATCAATCATAATGCCATATTCTGAATGAATTTGGAAATTGAATATGACACAGAAATAAACTAAAATAACATTTACAACTAAGATTAAATTAATTTAAAATTTATATTTTTTTCACCAAATCATCATCATCATTATGGCTTGACAATTTACTAATAGGTTTTTTAGATTTTATTGGTTTATTTCAGCACAGCAATTTATACATTTCAGTAGTTGACAGGAAAATTCTCTGACTTGGACAGCTGTCTCAGGGTCTTTTTTTAGAAGAGCATCTATAGCCATCTATAGTCATTCACCCATGAGGTGAATTATCCTCAAATTACCATTAAAACCAATAAATGTACAAGTACAGTGATTCAGAATACCACAAAGAATGTTTTGACAGTTTGACCTGGAGGTCAAAACCCCTTCACACCAGCACTGGGTAAATACTTCCTTCCTGATTCAACACAACACACTGAGTTGGGCGGGACAGACTGGCTATGGATTCCAGTGGCAGAGTCAGAAAGAAAGACGTGGTGTGAGAAACAAATTAGACAAGAAGAGAATAAAGGGAAAATACAGGCTGGCTGGTGAGTTTATGTGTGCCAGGGGGAGGGGCGATTAGGGCAAGCCAGGCCTCTACACTTCTATCATCTTAAAAGGCAGGGTTTGTATGTGGGTCCATCCTGCTTTAATTAGAACTTCTGGCCCGAAGGGGAACTCAACCACCGCTCAGGGCTCCGGCAGGACACACACCACATGTGCAACTGGGGAAGGGTGGAGGTAAGAGATTGGGGTGGGCTGGGAACGGCTGGGAGGGGGGGCTGTTGAAACAAATCAGTGAAGAATATCAGTCACCGAGGACCCTGCGGGAGATGCTATTGGTTTGTTCCCCTGCTGCAGAGGCATTTGTCTCCCCTTGAGAGACCATTTTGTCATCGGTAGAAAGACAGAAAGAAAGAGAGATGTTTCTAAATGCAAGAAGAGAGAAAGGACCTGCATGATTGCTCCAAGCATAAAAGCATTCTGACAAATTATGGCAATCATGTGTCGCTTGCATTTAAGTTGAATGCAGCTAATAAGCTATCGGCTGTCTGCAGGGCCCCTTGCCTTGTGTGAGCGCACGGCTGTGCGGAGCTGTGTCCAGCAGACATGCACGTGTAAAACCCAGATGGTCAGATGTAATAAACATAGCCAGTGTTTTTGGCTCACATAAAGGGCATGGCGCTGGTGTTTTATTTCATCAGGGCCTCGGGGCATGAATGTGTTCACCCAGGCTCTCAAGTGGGCCTTACGAGGGTGGAGAGGGAAGCCTGTTTCCACCTTGTTTGAAATACTTTTTTTCTTGGGGCGTGGCAATGGGGAGGTGCTGGAATAACGGAGGCCATTGGGAGTGGGGAGGGAATTCAGGTGGCCTCCTATTGGTGCCGGATGTTTTAATAAGACAACATGGCGGAGAGGGCCTTGTGACAGAGGTCTGTTCAGAACCTTCGTCAAGCAGGCTGCACTGTGAAGCAAGCAACCACATCTGTTTTCACTCAAAACAATCAGGGGCCGGCACTGCAGGCAGCTTGAGCCTGTTATTAAAGGCTTTCTGGGGCCTGCTGAGGAACGGCCCAGACGGAGTGATTTATCCACTCTTTGCTGAGTGGACGAGGATCGAGTGTGATGTATATGGACATGGAATTCCAATCAGTCATCCTTGCCAGGACACCTACCCAGAAGGACTGATAAATCTAAGCTGTCTTCTGCAACAGGATGAAACTGTGCCTCACATCCTGCATTAGAAAGGGGATTTCACTATGGAAGGCTGTATATGAAGACTGGTTCCTGTCCTTACCCACCTTGTCTTACATCATTCAAATCCAGTGACATGAAGGCTAAGACAGTAGCGAATCTGTAAATAGGGCTCAACAGCCATACACAGCTTTTTTCTGTTAAAAAACAATTGTGCTTGTTGAAATCATAAGTGCTAAACTTTTCAGACAGTGCTAACTACATGATCTCATGTGTATAAGCCAACACTCTAATATGCATAGTGGTGGTTTACTCAGCAATCTGAATTCTGAGCAGCTTCATTAAACAGGCTTGAATCATCAGATCATTTTTCGCTGAAGGCAGACTTGCAGAGTCGTTTATCTTCCAGGCTTGGGGCCTTAAAGGAGATGAGTAAAACTCATGGAGACCTAAAAGACAAACTCTGAGTACTTCTTTGGGGCCCTGCCTTGTTCTTCTGAACGCCAAAGCGAGCTTTTAAATAATTTGGGAAGAGCCCTTTGGAAGCTGAATAATTCACTGCAGCGTGATGAAGTCTCTACCCAGCTGGGTGTTCCATTAGTAGACTCACAACTCGACAGCTCTATTGCCTGGCAGGCCAGCGGAGGGAAGGAAAGCTGGGGAGATGAGTATGTCTCTGTGAGGGGGGATCATCCTGTCCTCACTCTGCCCACTTCAATTACATCAGCCACCGGCTCTCTGAAAAGAGAATCAGGCAGTGTCTGCCCGTTTTGCTTCAGACGAGCCTCCGTCCACCATACTCAACACGTGACAGCCATTCAGTTGTTGCAATGCAACCTCAAAGGACCCCATTGCTGGACATCAGATGGGAAGGGGAAAGAAGGAAAAGCATGTTCTCTGAGTGTTTGACAATGAAGACTCTTGACATCTAATTCCTTCTGCCATATGATCTAAATATACAGTTTTAGGTCTAAACTGCTGCTGAAGTAAATGACTCTGTTCTTGTACAGATGGCTTCCATCGCTGGGCAGTTTTCTCCAGGACAGGCTGGCGAAAAACGTTGGCCTGCTGTGACATCATCACCAGTTTAGCTCATCTAAGCTCCCCTGGCAGAAGAAGCAATGAAACGAATGGACATAGCAGATCAAACGCTGCTTGGCTGTGACTAAAATCTACTTTCCTGTGAGGGATCAAAGGAAAATAGGATTTTCTGCTGAGGGATATCTCCCTTCTTACTGTCTCTCCCACATGCCAATTATCTGTGATAGTTGATAGCCAGGGTATAAAATGTGAAACAAGCATTGACCTGTCAGTGAGTTACTCTACCATACAGGAACACAAGCACTGCTAGAATTCCACAGTTTCTTCATATAGGACTTAATAAGGTACCCTCATTCTTCTCATTCATCTATCATGTCACTTTCCTATCAGTTCCAGATATCACTCAGGTTAACCTTGCCTGTGCAAAGACCCTGTCAACTCTTGCCCTGAGTGACAGAGTGGCCAGCCTTACCTTGTGCTGCCAACCAGCCTCATTCATAACATCATCACCTTCACTTGGCCATGTCACGCCTCTTACGGGAGATGGATGTCACCCACCCAAGGACAGCTGGGTAATGGCCCTCATCCTGACTTCAAGATGGGACACAATCACCTGTCATTCTCAATCTGTATGCTGCAAGCCAGAATAGATAGCCAATCCAAACTCCAAAGAGAAAGAGGAAGTAGTGGAGTTCAACCAGTGGAAGGGATGCAGCGGTGGATGGCCGTCCACCCTGAGTCTGGTTCTGCTCAAGGTTTCTGCCTCTTAAAGGAAGTTTTTCCTTGCCACTGTTGCCAAGTGCTTGCTCATGGTGGGATTTGTTGGGTCTCTGTAAATAATATTAGAAAGAATATGGTCTAGACCTACTCTAGGAAAAGTGCAATGAGATAACTTCTGTTATTAATTGGTGCTATATAAATAAAACTGAACTGAATTGAATGTGCACTACAGATCACACATTGAAAAAATACAATATGTGATTCTGAATGCTTCTATACCAGTACCCATATTTACTTGTGCTTTGTTGATCTGTTTAGAACCGTTTGAAAAAATGCCTAAAACAACTTAGTTATGCCTACATAGTACATTAAAGGTCTATTAAGTGAAATTTTGATATTAACGTTTAAACTCTTATGTGAAAGGGTTGCTTCCAATCCCACTGAGAATCCCACACACTGCTATGCTGATACACCGAAACCATACGAACCAAGTTCTTCCTCTTCAAGCTCAGAACTCTGCATGGTGTAAGTCTAGACCTCTCTGATTAAAATGTAACATCTGCCAGAGTTCTGTGAATCTTTCATTTTCCTCTGGGGCACACCATGATGAGTCTAGTGAACACTAATGAACATATAATGAGCTACAAATAGCTCTCCAAATGGTCTGGTTCCTACGCTGCTTCCTGTGTCCTTAGATTCATCTCAACTAGAAAAAACATCAAAACAATTAAACATTATTAGTTTATATGGTTACAGAGTGAGATATAAAAAGCCAAAAACTGATACTCTAGTGACTGGTACAGTTATAGGGAAGAATACTCTGGATCTGTGACATATCACTAACTAAGTACCAAACACTCTGTTATGACTAAACTGGAAGTAACTTTGTAGTAAATTTGTACCCTTCAGGGTACTGTTTGAACAACTGCTTGCTTTGTACAGCAAAACCCAACCAAACGTTTGCTGATTTAATCCCTTATGTCTTTATTAATAACAGTGATGACAGCATATCCATGACTAGGGGCGCTTCCTCTTTGGAAGATTACTTCTGAAATCTCTTAATCCGTCACCAGTTAGCTGTTTTCCAGACACCCCAACAGTCATCTCTGCATGTGAGGCAGGCAGCTTTCTAGAGGGTTTGGACTCTCTCCAGCACTGGGCAGATGGAGAAAATGACAGTGGGATGAGAAAATACAAATGTAGGACAGAGGGAAAGAGGTAATAATGGTAAACGGACTGTACTTGTATAGCACCTTTCTAGTCTTCCGACTACTCAAAGCACTTCATGTTACATTTCACATTCACCCCATTCATACACTGATGGCAGATGCTAACTGCTCATCAGTCCAAAGAAACTAACTAATCATTCAATTTGGGGTTCAGTGTCTTGCCCAAGGACACTTTGACATGTGGGCTGAGGGAAGCCTGATCGAACCGCCGCCCTTCCAATTAGTGGATGATCAGCTCTACCACTAAGCCACAGTCGCCCCTTTAATAATAGTCATGCTATAATTCATTCCTGTCTCTCTTCCAAAGTGCTACCTAGATCCTTTGTCTATTACTAAGAAAACACTGACTAAAGTGCTGAGTAAACGTTGTAGTAGAGGAGTAGCTGCTGTTTTTCATGAATGTTTTAAACACCCTACAGCAGTGACTGATGCTGGTAGTTTTGGGATGCTTGCCTTCTGGACGGAATATGCAACCCCCAGCCTCTGTGTGGTTGTTCATTGTCCTCCTAGATTTAATTTGGAATTTTTATCTGAATTCTCTAAATTTCTGTCCTCCATTGTACTCATTGTACCAAAATTATTTTAGCTAGTGATTTTAATATTCATATAGACATTTGCCACTGAGTTTCGGAATATACTTAATTATTTTGATTTGAAACAACACTGTTCTGGGGTCAACACATAACCATGGCCATAACTTCTGTTTTTTACCTGTGGTGTTAGTATTGGCCCTGTTAATCTCAATAAGTATGAATCCATCCACTTGTTTCAATTTGAGCATGAAAGTGGAATGGCCGGAAATTTAAAACAAAGTTGAAATATTGCAAAAAAGAACCTGACAAGAGAATTTGCACCACCAACTGTCAATCTCAATTAATTCACATTTTCTTTTTTGTCACACATTTTGGTATAGACACTGATGGTTCCTGCATGCATTGTAATAACTTTGGTGATCCCTTAACTTTTCATCTAGCACCACAATCAGGTAAAAATATTTGTTTATGACCAAATATCTGCAAAACTACAACTGACATTCCCATCAGCTATACTTTTGTGCAAATTAGCAAATGCTTGCAAGCTAACATACTAAACTAAGATTTAAGCATTATCATTGTGAGCATGTTAGCATGCTGATGTTAACATTTAGCTCAAAGCACTGCTGTCCCTCAGAGAGCCCTATAGTATGGTTGTAGTCTGTTTATTCTCATCCACATTAATAACAGCATCATTTCCATTTTACGATGTCAAGAATGTGATAGGAGCAATGCTGAAAGCCTGTAATTTTGGTGTGGTTGATGAATGATGAATCAAGGAAAATAAATAATGAGACAGTATTGTATTCAAGGAAGAGAGAGGTAGCACATAAAAAAGAAGAGGTGGTGAATTAGAGAGGTGATTGTAGTAAGAGGATGGGAGAGAAACTGGAGTAAAGCATTTGTTGTTATTCTGTGGAGATCAGGTCTAAGCTTTAATTTATTTGAAAGTGTCACATTCTGGAGATTTCTCTCTACAAATGTTACGATAGTCCAGGCTGCGCTTCTGGAGGCATATGATATTGAAAGTTTAATGCGTGTACATGGAGTGATATTGAATGACAGACATAAGGAAGGCCAACAAGCTGGAGCAGGTGATGGCAGGGTGAGACCGATGTGCTGAGAGGGATGAGAAAAGCTGCCAAGAAAAACCTCATTCCTACCATGCTATTGCTGTGACAGACTGAGTACCCTAGAGTGATTGAAAAACTACATTAAAAAGGGAGTAAAGGGAGTGGGATGGAAATATGAAAAAAGAGCTAACTCACTTGGGTGCAAAATCTCTCCTCCTCTGCCTTTCATACTCGACCTCTTTCATACAGGATCTTACCTGAAAGCTGATGTTTGCAGCCTCTGTACCATCACCTGCATCTCTTTCTATAGTGCAGTTTCTGGTTGTAGGTCTTGATAGAATACAATCAATATAACATTACAGTCAGATGCAGGAGGGTTGAAGTACTACTATGCTTTCTGCTAAGAAAATGAACATTGTCATCTAAATGCTCTTTTTTAACAATCCATGTCTTGATTTCTCAGGGTTTGGACAAGTCTCTCAACCTGTGCAGACACATTTTAAAGATGAAAATAGTAATTTACCAGCACTTTTGTCATGATTTATAGAATTTTAATGATATATCAAGTACTTTTACACGAGCTAATAACTGGCGAGCTAATAAATGGTTTGACAAGAGTTAAACTTAGAACTATTTTTCATTATGGCGTAGTATACAGGTACTACGAGAAACTATTGGTAACATGTTGCTATGAAGTATTGAGTGCGAATATGTCATTGTGACACTCTCTTGGTTTAGTATGCTGACTTTTGTATCAGTGATGTAGACTGAAGCAGGAGTTTGTGCTTGCATGAATCATGCAAATATAATGATTCATGTACTGTTACACAACACCTAAAAAAATGCTGTGCCTTCAGTACACATGAGTGCTTAAACTTGTCACTACAAAGAGTTTCTAATAATGAGTGCAAAATTTCAATTCAACCATTCTGCTTAAAAAGCATTAATTGAACGTGAGAACTAAATGTTTTAGTGAAACAGATACACATTCTGTATTTTAATTCATAAAGGTGCACAGAAGAGCGTGCATAAAACCAACATTAAATTCACAATCCAGGCAGGAGCAGAATGTCTATGCAAAACCTCACAGAACAGTTTTCACAGACCTTTGGGCACTTTTCCCTTCCACAGTGTATTTGTTGTCATTTTTATCTTAAATAGACATTAATTGCTATCTTGTCCAGAATGAGGCTATTTTGTTGATTTGATCACAGTTAGCCAACAGTGGGACCCTGTCTCACAGCAGGAAGCAACAAAAACAACTGGTGCAAAAAAGAAAAAAAAAAAAGGGGGGGTATCCATCCCCTTCCACTTTGTATGTGTAACACACCTAACAAATTCAATATACAGAAAAGTCTGTCTCTCTCTAAGCCTCATTATAAATGACAAAAAGACAATCAGTAGCCATTTTAAGTCCGCAACCACTGATTATTTTCTTATCTAAAAAATCCCATTTCTCTCCCATCTCCTCTGTGTCTCCCTCTTTCAGTCGCTCTCACTCAACCTCACAATCCATTTTCATTTCATTTAACTTCCATCATAACTTCATCAGGTTGGTTGCTGTAAGAGAATCCCCTTACAGTAACCAACCTGCTGGACTCTGATGAAGTTATCATCATTCTCCTTTACCCGTCCCACCGTCCGATACCCCAAAGACAGCTCCCCTCTCCCCATAGTAAATGTTTGTTTTCCAAATGTAGGGCAGAGCATTGGGAAGCTGACATCCGCCACCCCCTGTGTGGCAAACGCCCCCTAAGGAGCTTCACTTACAAGCACTGGAACCAAATACATGAGATGATTATTGAGATGGGGGGGGGTCTGTGTGCATTCAAAAATGACATCCTCCTAAGCCTCTTAAGGAGGAGCATGGATAATTAACATTCATAGAAATCCAGAGTGTGTCTGGCATTATGATGTGTCTCGTAACCCTGCACTGTCCTAGTGAGTGAGTGAGTGAAAATGAGTGAGTCGGTTGTCATGTTTATATTAAAATTTTGTTTGAAGCTTTAGCAGAATAATATCGGTGCTTTCCACGGTATCTACGCATGGCAAATATGGTATGATCAAGGTTAAGAAAATATTGTGATTATGGCAAATTAAATATAGTTACAATATGGTTAGGGTTAGGCAACAAACAAACACTTGCTTAAGGTTAGGTAAATATCATAGTTTGGGTAAATTAAAAGAAACATTAATTACAGGTCTGTGACGGGAGGCAAACTCTGGTCTCCTGCATGAAAATGTCCACCACCCCGACCTCCACACCCTCACTTTGCTCCTCTCTACATAAAGGGCACATTTGGATGTAAATCGAGACGTGCAGAATTGGACAGAATTCCTAGCAATACTGTCACAACATATAATAGTGACATCCCTGTCATCCTGGGATTTTTGTTGCATGCCATCTTGTTCTTTCTCTCTATATATCTGTTTGTTTCCACTGTGACAATCAAACCACAGCACAAAAATGGGCTTAACATACTGTACAGTATCTGAAGAATTAAATATTCAAGTTTAGCGTAAGACATTTTTTAAGATGACCATGTATCATCCTACTTTCACAGTGCCACATACAGCTGTGCAGGGAACTTTAGTGACCAATGGTCCATTTGTCCAGGTTGAACAACCTGTGTAAACACATGGGATGTTGCTTTGAATCCAGCTTAGGTCTGCTGAAATGGTGGTTGGTTGCCATTTTTGTGTGTACTTTAATAAAATGTTTCATCGTCTTGAAAGCCAAAGATAAAATGTCAGTTTTTTTGGTAAAAGCACATGACAATATTACTTCGAGCACCACTGCTGCTTCCCACCTGATGTGTGTTTCTCTTTTTTCATGAATGAATTTATCTCTTCTGAATGAATTGTACCCTGTTGTGTTTTTATCGGCTGCTATGGTGATAAAGCCCGAGATGACGTGCAACAAGGGTCGCTTGTTTCTGACGGAAAATCTGTTTCCATCAGCCTTTATCAAATCCTCTATTTTTCGATATGCCAACCTTTCCATCTGTGCCAAGCACAAACACTTTTTTATAATATTTCTGCCTTTTTTTCCAGCATAAAACCAGATGGATGGAAATGTAACAGAGTAAGTGAGAGAGAGAGAACAGGACGCAGAGGACAGATTTAGAATGATGCACAGTTGGCTGAGGTTTCACATGCAACTCTGTAGCCAGACAAGAACATCAATAATGATCGATTCTGCAAAACCCTGGATTAAGTCCACAGTTAATTTCCAGAATATCTACGCATGGCAACTATGGTATGATCAAGGTTAGGTAAAGATCATAGTTTGGGTAAATTAAAAGAAACATTAATTACAGGTCTGTGACAGGAGGCAAACTCTGGTCTCCTGCATGAAAATGTCCACCACCCCGACCTCCACACCCTCACTTTGCTCCTCTCTACATAAAGGGCACATTTGGATGTAAATCGAGAGGTGCAGAATTGGACAGAATTCATAGCAATACTGTCACAACATATATGTCATTTTGTTCTTTCTCTCTTCTCTATCTGTTTGTTTCCACTGTGACAATCAAACCACCACACACAAAAGGGCTTAACATACTGTACAGTATCTGAAAAATGAAATATGCAAGTTTAGAGTAAGACATTTTTTAAGATGACCACAGACAAAAAGTATTAATATCGCCTTTTCTAGCCTTTCCTTCATGTCTCATGAAATGAAAAGGTGTGAACCGCTGACTATTAATAACTTCAGATTTGCTTGAGAACCCAGGTATGATGAGATCAAATCCATAGCAACGTGTATTGTCAGTGTGGGTAAATGAATCATTCTGTATTGTTTGGACTATTCCCAGTATTCATCTTTCTTGAGAGCTTACAGAAAGAGAAAGCCGTTGTGTTGTGTGAGGGTATTTTAGTGCACAATCCTGAGTTGTGATAAATATAAATTGGCCAATCCGATTCCAGAGCTACAATAGGGATAGATTTGCCTAACTACCGGTAACTGCTTCTTGCTGCAGAACATTCTTAATCAAAATGTAAAACATTTGTTTGTGGTTTGTCTGTTTGCGCCAATTTGCACAAACCAAAGCAATTTGTTTTAGCTGTCTAAACCTAACCATAACGTAACCATAGTTTATTTGCCATCAAACGGGATTTTTCCCTAACTTAAACCAGCTAGTTCACACTGACACATAAGCATATTGAGGAGCAACAGAAGAACAAGTAAACCTCCCACATAATGAAAGAAAAGTACAAGACATACAGAGGATACAGAGCACCCTACTCATATACATGTATCATCCTACAGCTGTCTGTGCTGTAGCAGTACCACATACAGCTGTGCAGGGAACTTTAGTGACCAATGGTCCATTCGTCCAGTATAAACAACCTGTGTAAACACATGGGATGTTGCTTATGTAGCTTATGTCTGCTGAAATGGTGGTTGGTTGCCATTTTTGTGTGTACTTTAATAAAATGTTTCATCGTCTTAAAAGCCAAAGATAAAATGCCCCATTTTTCAGTAGTGTAAACAGGGCCTGTGTACGCCCCAGATCCTGACCAACACAGTTCTGTACCAAGATCAACATCAAGATCAACTGTACATAGGGCTTCACTCAACATAAACAGAAAGGATTCCTAAAATAGAGATCATGACAGCTGAATATAATGCTAAATAATGGTCTTGAACCTTGCATGTTTTTATCAGATGAAATTTTTCTGTCTGTGGTAGTGCTGATAAGATTTATGCTATTAATAAAAAATAAGTCAACAACAATTTAACAAATTTAGTCATTTAAAGTCCCTTGAAAGTATTTCTCTATAACCTTAAAGCTGGAGTGCGGAACTTTTGTCTCCCCCTTTTGGTAGTGAGAGCAATTACATAAACACTGTTGACGCGTGCCTATGATGTATGACTAACGCCTACAGTGAGCTTGCTTCAGGCTCCTGTTCAGAAATAGTTACAAAAATACAGAGAAATTTCCACATTTCCAAGACAATAATCCATTATTGAGGTAGAATAAATGTTTTAGCTACATAGCCTACTCCAAATATTTTACCAACCTGTCCAAGAGCAGTAACGTGACATCTGTGTCTGCCCTCAGTCCCAACAAGGAAACGTTAAAGCTACACCAATGGTTATCCGTGTTTGTCCTCGCTGTTGATCGCTTTCTTTTTTTGACTCTAATCCTTCCTCTGAACGCTGAGTTTCTTTTTTATCTGGAGCATCAGAAACTTTTCTTGGACGCTTCTTAGGTTTTACTCCTAGTTGCTGTAGCCTACTCCGTCGCTACGGTTGTTCCAGAGCCATGTAGCGAGAGAGTTGCGTCATCTCTGTTCAGTTTCAATTCAAGTGGCTTTATTGGCGCAACTGCACACAATACAATGTTGACAAAGCATATTAACACAAACTACAGAATCATAATAAACAAAATAAACAATGCTCAATAATAAACATTCTCTCCAATGGGCTTCTTCTTTTTTTTTTTTTTTTTTACAGCAATGGCGGACTGCGGCGCTCTCTACATGGCTCTGGGTTGCTCCCTGTTTCTGCTCAGGCAAACCAATCATTGCTGGTTGGCGTAAAACGCATCATTATTAGTGCACCAGCACGGGAATGTCGCCACAGACACCATATTTAAAAGTTCTGTATACTGTGAAATACAGAGAGATTTACTTGCCGGTGATAGGCTTCATCAGCATTGTGTGAACTCCTTTGGCAAGGGCTTGAATGTAGTGGATGTTCATTTATATGCAAAAGTCCTGCACTCTAGCTTTAAATATTCATGAATAAAAATGCAATAATCAGAGTGGAAGAGATTTGGTTGACAGTAGCCTGGCAACATACACAAACAACCCACAAACTGTCACCAGATTTTCATTCAAATGTTGCTAAATTCTGACCGGTGTTCAGAAGTACATGACACCACCTTTTTCCAACTGAGCCCTGCCCACACAGACTCACAGAATCTCTTAATTGAAATAACCAAAACCTTTTTGACGTTGGCAGAAACTTTTGTCTTCACGTAGGACCCCATCATTCATAGTAACATAGTAACTGGTTCCAGTTTCTCAGGATTTGGTGCTTTTGTCTGTTTAATACATTTAAAAATGTAATTATATAAGTATATTGGGGTTTTGGACTCTTGGAAATTGTGATGGGCATTTTTTTTTTTTGCTATTTTCTTATGATAAACAATTAATCAAAAATAATAACGGATAGATTAGTCAATCATAAAAGATATTAGTTGTTCATGCTGGATTTACATGATGTGAAGTGTTTCTATTTTCTATTTGGCACTTCATATAATTATATAGCCTGGTTAAATCTCATCAAAGGGCGACTTAAGACCCCCTGAAAATCTTTTTGCTGACCTCCAATGGTTTAACTACAGTACTGACCTTGCTGAAGTGTACTCTGCGATATGCACACTGTAGATCTGACTCATAGCACTTAATATCCACAAGAGACTTTATGAGAAGAGAGGAAAAAGTGGGAGTGGGAGGGAAGATACCTTCTCCCTCATTCCTTCACATGCAGTATTGATTTGACTGAAAATGACATATGTGGCAGAAACACTTTTCCATTCATCATGGCTGTGGATACGAGTAATGCCACATATGCCACAATTGATCACACTGGCAGAGGAGAAAAAAGCACCTCTCAAGAGTACCACCCCCCCCGGTTCAGTAGTTGTAATGTGATAGATGACTTTATGGATAAATTAAACAATAAGAATGGAACTAATGCACATAATCGTTATGGGATATGATAGTGAAATGCGTGCTATAAAAAGAGATTCATGAGGATAGAGTCATGCTGCGTTCATCGTTCCTATGATCAAAATATGCATGCTTTTTCTCTAGTGTCAAATGCTACGTTTTTTGCAAACCCTCACTCTTGGCATAGGCTTCTTTCTCTTTGGTTTGTATTGACTTCAGGCATCTAAATGGAAGGAAAAGGTTTCTGTGGTATTGGCAGAGTAAAGAAAGGGGTATATAAGGGAACTGGCTGTCCAAAAGGCAGGGGTAAAAAACACTGTGTTTCCAACAAGAGGCCCACTTCATAATGTGGCCTCAGGAATTACATGAAAAGTTGTAGTAACCCCCACCCCCCCCAAAAAAAACAACCCAAAACACTGAGGCTTGGATTGTAGCTGCACTAAAAGGGACAGAGATATAATTGTTTTCCAGATGAGAAAGCATCCTTCTGGCATTAATGCTCTCCTACTTTTTTGTTTGAGACTTATTATGTGGAACTGAGCCCCTGGTACTGAGCTCTCTGTGTGACAGCAGAAGGTCAGAATCACACAGAAAACCCAGCACAGCTGGCGATGAGGCAGGGAGGCAAGCAGTCAGGCCAAGTTTGGCATTGCACCCACAGGGACCAACTGCTGGAACCTCTGGGAAGGCCGGGCTCTTTGATAAACACTGATGTTTGTAGATCTGTACGCTTGTGTTGTTTGTTCTGCTGCACCTATATGCCCATCACAATCCCTTCATCAGACTCCCTTTATGTGCACTGTCCTTTATTTTCTCTGCTTTACTGCCTCCGTCTGTTCATTTCTTATGTTCTTCAGAGTTTTTGATTTTTGGTACTTTATGGTGCTAATGAGTGCTCGCCTCTCTGAATATAAACACCAGATGAGCCACAAGAGGTACATAAACAAATATTTTGATCATAGAGACGCTAGTGTTGGAGTGTCCTCTTATTATTGGCACGCTGCACATAAAGCAGTGGATTGTGTCTGAATGTCTTCATGTGCGTCAGTGAAGTCAATCAAAAGTCAAATGTTAAAAGATGCATTTGCCTGCAAATTCAGTTGAGTTTTTAGGTTCTGTCTTTCTGGTGAACTGCCTTTTTCAGTGTTGGATACTTGCAGATACTTAAAGAGATGTTTGTTCAGTGCTCACATGCCTGGTTTATCAGCATGTATGGAACTCAGGACAGGAGGAGGTCAGACAGAGGCTACTGCTCAATTGACTGCTCAAAAGATAATGGATTCATAGGAGAGTGCTTTATGCTTAGACAAAGCCAGCCTCGACTGTGTCTTCTGTACCAGAAAAGTTAAAGAACCTGAGCTGAAATGAACACATAGCCTCTTGCAGAAAAAGAATAAGACTGCCAAGGTCTGTTTACACTACACACTTTACACTCAGCCAACAGAACACAAAATGATTGTGGAAAAAGGCTGTATAATAAATCCTACACTATCAAGTTACGAAGTGGCCCCACAAATGTAGATTTTTGTCCCTATGAACTGTGGGAAATGATCCTGCATGGAAGACATTTTGACAAAATCACTTCACTTGTGTCTTTCACAAACATTGACTCAGTTACTACAGTTTCCATGTTGTATTGTGTAATTGATAACTCATGTTCCACGTCAAAGTTAAATCTCAAACACCCTTTCCTCCTCCGCTCTCTACATGTGTCATTCTATTTCCTTCCCCGTTCTCCACATGTGTGCAGTTCTGGCCAGCACACATGTGGTTAATGGGATGATGGTGTGCAGACCTCTCAGTGCAGTAAAGAGGGGGGGGGGAAGAAGCCCCAGTCGACTTGAATAACCAAATAATTGGAATTTCTAAAAACAATGGTTTCCTGACTTCTCCACGACCCCTCACCTTATCGTTTTAGGGTCACAGGGCCTAAACTTGAACCCATCTACTCCAGAGCATTTGGCTAGCTGCCACCACAGGTTAACCCCACAGCCAGCAGCCTGCCACAGGAGTTACAGGCTTGTCAGTCTGACTCAATGGATGTAGACTGCTGAGATAAACCCTACCACTGGACGGCGATTGCATTCTGCTTTCTTTCACTCTCCCTTCTGGTCTTTGCTGTGGTTTTCAAACACCAACAACAGACCTTTGTACAAGCTAAAAAGCTATATGCTAATGATGGGAAACTACTGGAAAACATTTTGGACATTATTTACAAAATGTTGCACCCGCTTCAGCCTTATATTATCAACCATTGAGCTAAGCACGCAGTTTATGCCCATCCTTGAAAATACAAATAACCCAGTATAATGTGGACACACTGAAAGCCTAATGATGTGAGACTACAAGCCTGTTGATCCAGGTTGTATACCAGGGAAACAACAGCTAGTTACCTTGGTTACAGATCTCTTTGACTATCTCTATCTTTCCGGCCTGCTGCCTTCTCTAAAGAGGAGAGGAGCTGAGAGTTGTTATGGCAAAATTTAAATGGATTTCTGCTCAAGTTGTCTAAAAATAAAAGAAAAGCAGGATAGAGGACAGTCTTCAAATGGTTGGAACATGTGCATCAGTTTGAAGTGTTTCATATGACCTAAGAGCTATATATATTTGCATTCAGAGGGCACTAACAGAACACAAGAGGAGCAATAAAACCTGCAATTTAAAGTAGAATTATATGAATTCACAAAACAATGTGACATGGATTAATTTAAACTAAAAATGGAGTCACAGTTTAGTTTAACTGTGTAGCAGTAGCAACAATGATACAAACCTGGCTTAAATAGAAACTTGACTGTGTAGCACGAATAGAATACAACTGTCGTTTTATGAAACTCAGCTGAATGTGTGGTAGTTTAGGTGTTGTCACTTCCTGTTTTATTTTGTAGTGTGTTACTTCCCTGGTGTATCTTGTGGTTTTTACTTCCTGTCTTTGTTTTCCCTCCAGTTTTGATTGTTGGGCCATCCTTGATTGTTTGCACCTGTGTCTCGTTGTCGCACCTCCCTTAGGGTGTTCAGTCTGGATCTCTTCTTTGTTCACTGTTGGATCATTGATGTTAAACATGGTGTTGTAGCTGCCTTGTGTTATGCTGGCCTTGAGTTTTGTTCCAGTCTTGTGCACTTTTGGTGCACTTTTTGTTGGACCTGGTTCCAGTGCCCAGTTCCCTTAGTTTACACAGTTCACAGTTTTACTGTGAGTTCTGTTTTTGGATTGTTTGTCTCCCTTGGACCTTGGCTGGATCCTGGAGTTTTTGTATTTTGCCTGCTCCCTTGTGAACTATTTGCCACCTTGGACTCACTCCCCTGCTTCCACCACTGCCAGCCAGTAACCTATCTGCCTTTTGTCTGTTCATTACCTGTCCGCCTACCGGTCTGCTTGTACTTGCCTGCATACCACCACCCAATAAAAACTGTAGTCATCTGCCTACTTCACCCTGATACCACTCCCTGTTCATCTGCTTTTGGATCCACATACCACTACACACCACATACGACAGAATGATTTTAACCAAAGTTAAATAAAAAGTCCAACTGAAATAAAAAAAAAAAATTCAAAAAAATCAGCATATATATCTCGTTGGTGCTTGTTTTGACTTGTGTATTTATTTGGTCAAAATTGTAATTACCAAAAAAGATTTTCTTCTGTTGTGATAGTGCCCCCTACATTAGCGTTTGCCAGGGGGCATGCATTTTTGGCTCAGTCTATGAATCTGGGCGCTAAAAGGAGTTCATAATATCACTACAGTCCAAATGGCCACACAGGCAGTTAACCAGCTGTTGGGCTGAAGGACTACCTGCTGCTGTGCGTTTTCACAGTTTGGTTATTTGCCATCACCACAAGGGGACCCATGAAAGAGAGACAGCTAACGCTAGCTAGCCTCCCTCCTTTCTATAATGCAGTATGGACACAACACTGACCGTTAGTAACGTCTAATGGGAAGCTAATGTCCACTTTCTCAGTAAAAGCAAGTTAGCTTAGCTTGGTAGCTTCCACTTTGAGTGAAATACAAACTTAATAGCACAATGGGTCCTCCCAAATGTTGAATACTGTAAAGGGACAAATATGCTAAATCACTAACGGTATATAACCAGCTCTATCGTAGAAAAGGTTTCAGTCGTACCAGCTCTATGTGGGCTTGCTAAAAAATTATATCAATGTCCGCAGGCTATACAGCACCATGGCGTGCTCCAGTCAGTACAGGACCATTGAAATTGAGTCCTCAAATGTCAGGCAAACACTGTCATGGGAAATACCCTCCCAGAGGCTTGATGCTTACTGTTCCCACAAATATGTCCAAAAATGGTTTTATCCTCTTATGAAAAATGTAAAATTATGTCCAATAGCTACAGTATCTTTTTAGAATATATTTTCTTACACAAAAAGTGTTGAGAACTTCAGTTGGACTTTAAATCTTCAGAAAGTTCGCTAAGTTTTGTAATTTACTTCTACTTTTTATTTATTGGTACAAGACTGATTATCTCCCTACATATTTAATCAGTACAAGGCATTTGTGTACAGCAGCTCTGATAGGCAGGCCCATAAATGAAGAAGCCACTCTGACAAAGCCTCATTTCCATTTCAAACCTGAAACTGAATTAAAACAAGACCCCGTCAGAGTTTCATTGTCTTATTCTGCAGTTTGTCAGATCTTATTGTCAAGAAGGAAGGGAAGATAAAATAACACAGAATGAAATGAAGCAACGGAATATAAATAAATTTGAAGGCATTACCAGCTCGATACAGGATCAGAATATAGTACCACCTGCAGAGCTCAGACACCCTGCTGCTGACAGTTTATTTTATTATATTGGAATTGAGAGCAGATTTGTGTTGTGCTTCACTCTGTGGAAGAGAGAAGGAAAAATATTGTTTTTCTCACCTTCAGTTATTTTTTTTAATCTGCGTACTATCATTGCTTTCTAATGCAGTATCAAAGTGCATTTTTTATACCTTCATTACTCTCTTTGATCTCAAAGAGAGTAATGGAGCACAGGGTTGCATTATTATACATAAATGCGTCTTAACACATCTTTGATTTTACCTTTTCATCCCAGCAAAGGGTGCCATTATAAGCTGTCAAAACAGAGTATTAACAATAGATTGAAAACAACAACAACAACAACCAGACAGTGATGGTAATCAGTTACAGAGAGAATTATTAGAAATTTAATTTATTGGACTATTTTTTAAACATGAGAAGGGTTTACTGAAAAATACAGGACCATGGCCATGTTTTGTTTTTTTACTAGCACAGAAATGCTGCTCTCTTGTTCCCTCTATATTTATTCAGGTTTTGTTCTTCTTTTATGAAATGCTCAAGAGTTTCAGCCTTTCAGCCCCTCTTATAATCAAATGAGAAAACCTGAAAAGAAATTCTTTGGTTGAACTGTTCACCTCTTTGCAGGCTGTAACTGAAGGTACAGTCAAGGCTGTGAGTTGCAGAGTTTTGGAGATATCTGTCTATAGAGAGATTTTTAACAAATTTTATTCAGTTACACTGAATTCTATGGTTATTTTATTTTTACGAGCCTTGCGTGCATGCACAGCTATGGTAAAATCCAAAATGTTTACGAGGAAATCCAGGATTCCATGTGACAATAGACACATCTAGATGCTGACAGTCACAAGAGCCTTCGCTGTCAAAACGTTTTGCCTCCACACAGTACCGACAGCACGCATTACGCAAAACAACAACTTTGACCATGAAGAAATTGGAGCTGTGAGGTTGTAAGCACCTCCGCATGAACACAAAAAGTACAAAATGTAGTTTAAATCGTAAAGATCACAATCAGCAGCAAGCTACCCCTCAACATTATTTCACATTGATGGAAAACACAGATACTACATCATTATTGCTTCTGAGCAAACACCACTTTCCACTCAAGTACTATTTCTGTGAGTGAGACAAAGAGGGTTTTGTGTACAGAGCTGCCCGGCTGCCAAAGACAATACGATGTGGACGCTCTACCTGTCTGAACACTTCCTGACTTGTGTAAAGCTGCTTTTATTTACAAGATAGGACTGGTCTTGGATAAGTTTTAGGCAACATGATTAATGCACCCACAGGCCTCATCCAGGACGGCACAGAGTGACTCGCTTTAATTAAAAGGCTTCAACTGTAACTAGGCTCTGGCTCCTGGCTATATTGTGGAGAGAAAAGTGAAGGGTTTGTATGGCTCTGTGACGCAAGCTGTGTACAATGAAAGAGCCAACTGTGAGAGTGTTGAGGGGCATGAATTCACATGTGCTCTCTCTCTTAGACGCACATTCATATATGATATACACAGCCCTGCGTATGAGGAGATCACACTCTAAATCACACATGTATGCACACGTGTGTGAGCACACACACACACACACACACACACACACACACACACACACACAGTAAAAACAGTTGTGCTTTCTGAAGAGGGGAACCTATCTCCACAATGTCAACTTTCCAAGAAAGTAAGAAAAGCAACTTTGTTTTTAGCTTGACAAGCATGACTTTTTGAGTTTAACAAGGCTTGAAGGTTTTTACATTAACACAGCATTTATGCAGTAGCACAGCGTTTTAAAACACACAAACCACAAACACAGGGCACAGAAATAAAAATGTAACCTATAAAATCTATACTTTCACTGATGAGAAGCTGAGTCCTGACTGGGATCTGTTTGACAGACAGCTAACTTGGCTGGAGAGAATATTGCCTGTGAATGGAAATACTCCTCTGCGTCATAACATTTACCTCAAGTCATCATCAGGAAGACGAAGGCACAATGGTTGGCAGTGTATTTTGCTCTGTGCGCTGCGCCTCACTCTGTTATTAAACATCATTAGACAGGCAAATATGACAGATGATGAGGAAGACAGCACAGCAAAGCCCACCCGAAAAGAAGCCTTTTAAAATCCCATCTCATTTTTGCCCACTCCATGAAACCAATTTCTGCAGCAGTATTAAGCTGTCAGTTGTAAGTGTGGCGCCACAGACTCACAGTCGGGCTCCAAAATATGGGGCAGGGGGAGGGAAATGGGGACGGTGGGGAGGCTGGACAGAATGTGGGTGAGTGTGTTAAAGTAAGCCCATGGTGCTGTTCACATTATGCCTTGCTGGGAATGGAAACATGAACATTTTACAATAAGTCATCATTTTTACAGCACTCTTCAATTGATACTTTTCCCACATGTCCCTGAGATTCATATTACTGCCGCAAGTCTCAGAAAATCCTCTGTTCTCTGCTCAGCTGGCAGAGGAGCCGCTGTCTATCAACTCACTCCTCTCTGCCGCTTACATAAATAAAAAAAAACAAACATTAATGAGGCCCCTATTTATCATTCCTCCTTTTTTTTCTTCTGTCTCCTACTCTTCTTTCTCTCAGTCACAATCTTTCAGCAACTTTCTCTCCTCCCCCCAGCTCTCTGTTTTCTTCTGTGGTGTTGATCAGCTAAAGGAAAAGACAGTGACTAATGGGTAGGGGAAGCCTATCACCAGACCATTACCAATGCAGGAGACAGAAAACAGCAACCAATTGGTAACCATATGTTCACACACCAGTATCATGAAAGGTTTATGTAGGGGCAGGGATTCAAAGCCAAAATAGGGCAGTCCTGCTTTGACTTTGAAAGAGCAGGGGATTGCATTTCCCCATTTAAATATATTTTATATCTTATCCTGTTCTATTCTGTGACAGTAATAAATGGCATTATATACTAAAAATACATAAATGCGGAAGTGCTCTGAATACCAAGGACAGAGTGGCAAAGTCCTCCAAATTAAATGGCAGAATAGGTTGTTTGTCAGTACCTTCCAAAACACATTTGTCATGAGCATTAAAAAATGGTTAACTCTTTCCTGATCTGTCACCTTTATGGTAAAGGTTAAGGGTCAAAAGAAACCATTGTTTACTATAACCACGTCATGCTACTCCGGCCTTTGCCTTTGACAGACAGGAGTCACAATTTGCAAGGTCACTTTTCAACAAACAAGATTATTTTGTAATTTTAGACACTTGAATAAGCAATCAGTGCTGTTAGGACATTCTCAAAATGTACACTTTTTATGCTCATGCCTGATATACTAACTTTGTAGTAAGAAACAATACTTTGAATTTGGTATTAATAAGAATCCATAAATATACATAACACAACAATAAGAAATCACCAACTCTAAATGTGATGAATTACCATGCAGGGTAATTTACCAACATAACTTTGATGACACTGAATGACTAATTAATGCTTGGAACTATATAGGTCCAAACACTAAATTCAGTCTTTTAAGTTGAGTAAAAATTGGTAAAGAGAACCATCTTGTGGCCATGTTTATTAAAGCACATGGTTTGGGCCATCATATAAAGTTTACCCAAGTAAAGATTCAGTAGCATGAAACTTACATGATACTGCAACTGGAGAGATATGGTGATGGCTGGTGGTGGAAACAGAGGCCATATTACTTGTGTTTTCTCTTTCGAACTAGGGGAAGGTTTCCTCACACAAATGCTCTTTTGCAGCAGTGCCTTACCTTACCGTGCTTCACACCCACAGCTGCCCAACAGAGTAGTGCCACTGGAGTAGTCTTATGTTCATCCACCTGGGAGGATGGGCACAGCTGTGATATGTATGATGTCTATCCCACAGATCAACTTGAGGTGAACCAGTCCTCTGTATTAGTGAAAACACTACCTGGTGAAACTGTAAACTGCATTCAGTGCCTTTTCATCCAAGTCCACAGCACCCAGGGATGAGCTGTGCAGCCATTCATCAATGAGAGGGACTGGAGGGCTGAGGTCTGATGATACACTGGCACCCTCTTGTGGCCACAGCCTGCACTGCATTACATTTATTCTTACTAGAAAATAACACTACAGAGTTGGCATTGCGTGGCTGGTTAAAAGTAGCCAAGTCAAAGCTTTACAGTTTGTTCAACATACAACAGCTTCTATCCTTAGATCCTTGACTCATATAAAGAAAATTTACACACAAAACTACAGCGGCCCTAAGAGCTCAATGCACTGCAACACATGCAAATAGACAAAACACAAACAAAGTCTTCCAATTTGACAACAAATGCTGGAAAGTGAGAAAACACAACCAAATACAGAAACGCTGCAAGGAGCACGGATGACAATGGAATCTGCTTCCAGGGGATACTAAAAGGTGATGAACAGGGCAGGGACATGCTTATTGTTGCCATGGTTTGGGACTGAAGTTATTGAAGTCGGCTATCCGTAAGTGGTGTTTTGCAAAAAAACAAAATTAGCTAAAACTGACTTTTTTGGAGGGACAACAAGCGTTTCGCAGCCGTGTCCCGGCGTTGTTCATCAAACAGTTTCCGTTGACATCTGTGCTAATTGCAGCGTGTTTCTGTATTTGGTTGTGTTTTTTGTAGTTGCAGCGCGTTTCTGTATTTTCTTGTGTATTGTCTATTTGCATGTGTTTTCTGAAGTTGCTGTGTGTTGAGCTCTCACGGCTACCATAAAAAAAAAACAATTGGAGAAACCTGAGGAAGAGCAGAGAACAAAGGAGGGAGCCCTCATGCAGTGTAGAAAGTCGCTGGAGTAGAATTATAATATGGAGAAAATAATGATATACATTAAGTAAATATAAACTAAAGTAAAATATAAAATACAGTACGTTAAGAGCTTTTTATTGAGTGTGATAAGCTGAATACTTTCAGGATGTGTCTGCACTCACAGATATGTGTGGATGCTACACATACTTCCAAGGTCAACAGCACTATTCAGACTGAGAGCAGTCTGAGCAGAGACAAGGTGGGAGATCTGTAGCTATAGCAGAGTGGCTGTCTGGGCTGAGGGCAGGATAGTAAGAGAAAAAGTGTTAAACCATACCTGACACTACTAAAACAGTGCGTTGAAAAACGTTTTAGCACGACACCATATTTTGAGGATTAAGACACACATTATAATAATCACTGCTGTATTACATTTATACTAGAGTATGTTAATGATGAAGCTAATTCAGTATAAATAACCACTCTCAACATTTTTACGATGGGGCGTCATGCAAGCCAATATTCTGATGCAATAATGATGCAATTTTCTACAATTTGACATATATGTATTTTCAGATTAGATTAGAAACTTATAACTATATAATTCAGTGTATTGGTTGTTCAAATGAAATGAAACAAAATGATTGAATGAGAAAACAGATGTATTATTCTGTGGTATTCAGAGAGATGTAGAGGAACTTTGAATTTTTTGGCTTAAGACAGTAAAATAGTTTTTTCTGACTTTCTTGTTGTCTTTCACTGTGGGCATTAAGAGGATGTGATCTCATAGGGCTAAAAGAAGCAGTACACAGTGCAAAGATTATTCAATTCTATCTCTTGGTTCTAAAATACATACAGTCTGCAGGTCTGTCAGAGCTGTAAGGCATTTGGCATAAAACTAAACAATGACAGATGCACTTCATATGCTGTCCGCCCCCTCCTGCTTACATATTCTCACCTTCTTCTTAGTGTCAGTTGACATAGCTTTCGCTAGGTTTCACCTTAGCCGTCCTTTGCCCTTTTGCTTGACTGCTGCCAGTCTGTCTCAGCTGCCTGCTCTGCATCTTCTGCCTGTGCTTGTGTATCAGCTGCAACTCTCAAGTCACAATTGAGGCCTTGACCGTCTCTGCCTGCAGCTCTGTGATTACTTGCTGAACTTCAAGTCTTGTGAACTGCTTTAACCAAAAAAAAAAAAAAAAAAAAAAAAAAGTATTTTGTGTCTGGTTTCTACATTCCTCAGCTGCCACACATCACTTGAATGCAAATTCACCAATTTAACAAATTGTAATCGTTGTCTTTTCTCTCAGAAAAGTTTTCAATAACTAATCGTAATTCAGAATTACAATGGATTATTGATTTGAGCCTGAACCATTCTGGGATTTTTGAGGCCGATACAATATCAATGTTTTAGTTAAAAAAATCTTAGAATGATATACAGATAATGTTACAGTCAAAAAATACTACTTTTCAGTCATTTCTGGTGGAAACATTATGTAATGGTGACACTTTTTCTACCTCAAACAAATCTTTGGCATTTCTATACTGCCGTTTCTTGCATTTGCTATTGGCTGACATACTGTATATACTGATACCTATAATAGAATACTGGCATGACGCATAAGATTGAAAGTGAGAGTGTCATGCCCGTATATAAGGGGACAATAGGGAGACAAATCTCACATGCGAGTTTTTTAAAACCTAATTTCTGAACAACCGTGTAAAAGACATACTGTAAGGACGACTGCACTTTCTATCTGAGCTGTGATTTATGTTGACTGGACTATATAGAAATGAATGGAGTCTTATCACGTAATTGAGGAAGACCTCATAAATCATCTTTTTGGGTTTTATCTCCCTTTGTGAGGTGACAGACTGCTTTGTCACAGGCACTATGCCTGTAACAGTCACTGCTGTTTGCTAATGTAGGCAGTGTACACAAACAGTGTAAGTTATTAACACTTTCAGTGTTTTCCATTTGCCATTTTATTGCCATTTTCTGTGATTTTTTGTTGCAGCCAGCAGCAATAAGTTACTCAAGTATAAATGCTGCACTTATACCACATCTGTTATTACAGCTGTGTCCCTTAATGGTACATGGCATGATATATATCAGTAGCTGAACCACTGAATTTATTATCAATTTCAGTTGTGCAGTTTTTTTTTTACATGAACAATACTCTACTTAATTTGTTTTATTCTCACAATTTTAAAAATTATTTTATTTATTTGTATTTCAATCGAAATCAGTGTTTTACTGTTGATAATCAAGGAGGGTAATAAACATTCAAATCTGTAATGACACGTTTGAATCATGTTGAGTGAAACACGCAATAAGCAAGTGGGATATAATACGTATAGCAGAAAATGGATGTGGAAATAATGGAAGGAAGGTGTGCATGCCGTACTTAACATAGTGGATAATCTAATGTGGAAACAGAAAAAATTGCTGCAGTCATAAACTCAAAAGCATAAGAAGAAATACAGAAAGTTATTCATTATGTTGTTTTCAAACACTAGAATGAGCACTCATGTTTATACTAAGGCGTTCACAGAAACGCATACTGTACATAACAATGTATATTCTTTCCTTAATGCTCATCAATACATGAATGGCATCATAATGATTGTGAAGAACTCACAAAATGAACCCCTGGCTATTAAAATGTATGTTGGGTGATTGGGTTGGATTGCATGGTGCTTAACGGCATAAAAATCTAATTGCAAATGCTGCTAGCATGCATTGGAAATCCAATCCTCTGAACCACTCCCGAGGTGATCAGAGCTGCTTTTGGTCTCATTATTGGCAAAGTGCAAATACAAGCACAATCACAAACCTCACACAGGAAATGTTTGCGCAAACCAGGTAATAATTCAAAACGGTAGGAGTGCTGAAATGGGAAAATATAATTGCAAGGCTAGTGTTGAATGTGTATTAAAGCTGCATTCATCTTTTTTCCTTTGTTAACATGAATCGAATGACTGTGATGTGAAAGGGGGTCACTCAGGAAGCAAGCTCTGATAAACCCACTGCACACCACCTGCCCAGCACCAAATGGCAGACAGACAAAGTTTGAGACTCGCTGATGAAGTAAGTAGAACATTTAGCTAAAGGGACAGGTATTTTTCTTAGGAGTAGAGATAAAAGGGATATCAGGCTGCCAAACACATGCATCGAAGTAAATGATGATGCATCTGCTGGGTGTGGTAATAGGTTATTGTTGGCTAATTTAAAAACAACAATTTTATAAGGCAATGTTATGTCAGGGCACTGGGTTTGTCATCTTCATCCACCTAGTGGCCAAATAAATCAATTAACGCAGCTTTATTTTTCTTTTGCAAATGTTGGTACTAGTTGCCAATACTAACATGGAATGAATGCAGTTCTGTCCCCTCTTCTAATAATTCTCAGAGAACATCAAAAGTGAAGGTTTGAATATTTGTTTCAACATCATGGAAGCCAAAATATGATGCACTGATTGCTGCTTGGAAAACTGTGGTGTTAATATGTCATTATTCAGATGCACCCATCAAACATCATTTAACCAGAAAAGCGTCACAAAACTATTTCACACACCCCAGGTGGAGACCGACATTTTGGTCTGATGGAAGTAGTAATAATATTGACAATCAGTGCTTAAATCGGCCTTTTCCTCTGCTTCTCCCTGTGGTGTACTTGTTGCCTGAAACCCCTTTTAGAAAATTGTGACAGGGCAATTTTAATGCCAGGTCTAAATCATGAATATAAATCATAACATCACAACAGACATGAGGTGCATGTTAATATCAGTTATATCTAATGTTTTTAGGAAAAGAAGTAGCTCCATGCCAATATTTTGAAATCAGTCTCAAGTCACTAGAGGCACTTTGATTTCTCTATTAAATGGCTGAATCATGTGTTTGTGTTTGTGATTGTGCAAAGGTAGTGTCCAGACTTGTGTAGGCTGAATACAAGAAGATGTATTTAATAAAAGAGACACAGAGGGAGGACAGAGCAGGGTTGTTGTGTCAGTGTATTGTGCTGATTGACCTCAGTGTGTGCCTATAGCAGCACAAACTGCAGTTTATCATTGTGATAGAAAATGAATAACACAGTGAAAACTTCTATATCCCAGCAGTGCATCAAAAACTCAGTTTCAAAACAAAGTTTCTTTGGTGAACGCAACAATTGTTCAGGAAAGAAATATGAAAAAAATTCAAGTCGACATGCTTTGAGATATAGAGGATGTGTGAGTATTTGACATTTATTAATGGTATCCACTATTCTGGAGAATTGCACTATTGATTGGCATGCACTATGAAATAATCTTGTAGCGCAAATGGCAAGACCAGCTAATTGATTATGCATCTAAAACCTAATTTATCTGCAATAAACGATACAAACATTGACTGATGCCTCTTGGTTTGATGTCAGTGTATTTCCCATCATCCTACAGTGCCATGTTCAGCCGGAAGCAGCATTTACTCCATCTACTCTACTGTGCCTGGCACAAATGGATTTTGATATCAAGAGAGCTTGTGCTGTTTGATGATGACAAAAAAATTACAATAGAGAACAAAGGTCAGACATAGACAATCATGACTAAATTGAAGCTGTCTTTAGCAATGCTTTATCCTCTGCTGGTCGTCTTCAGAAATAGATAACGACAAACACAATCACATTAAACCACAAGATGAGAATCTTTTAGCCTCCGGTCAATTGGAAAGAGAAAATGACAACAAAAAGTAAAAAAAAAACAACAAACAACAACAACTAAAGCAACACACACAAAGTAGCTGGTACTAAACTGAAATTAACTGGTTAATTGATTCCGTGGCCACAGCAGATGGCAATGTTGCTCTGTCTTTGCTGCAGGAGGGCATGGCAGGGAGAAAGAGGTAAAATCCCAGCAGGCTGTAGATGGCAGTCTAGTTTCATTACACTATTGTTGGCTGATTTTGAAGACACTCCGGGGGATACGGAGGACTCCATTGTCAGACACGTGGGAAGACGATAGCAACGAGAAAATGATGTCACGACCAGAGATGGCAGTCTTGCCACAGTGCTGGCTCAGACTGGGGAGAAAGGAAAGAATGGGGTGTCAGAGGGATGAAATGGTAATAAGGGTTAGGGGTCGGACAGAAGGGCAGAGTGTGTGAACGACAGAGGTTAAAGGGGCTGGAACACATGAGACAGAGGGGATGGGCAATGGGCTGGTTTCATACAGATGATGATGCAGTGAGGGGTGGGTGGGAATATTTGTGTGGCCCTGCCTTAGACCACTTTATCTGCAGGCTTACATGGGAATTCAATTTAATTACATTATTAATGCCTTTTGATTACATTGCGAATGTTACACAATCATGCGCCCGCAACCTCTGTGCCCTTTGCCCAGGTGGTGTGCTTGATTGTTTACCAAAATCAAACCAGTCAATGTGAAGATGTGTGATAAATTCTTAAAGTATACGCCTCACCCTCTCTCTCCCCCATGTCATCCCCTCACTCACTGTGTATCACACAGTGAGTGAGGATAGTGACAGATAGCTTGCAAACCAATGCACATCTCTTCATGTACATTAATAATCCTTTGCATACAAAGGACAGACAGAAAAAAACAAGAGGCTGAGCAATCATAACTTGCTCAGCGTGTCACTCGCATGGATTACTGTGCCCCCGGCACCTATTTCCTTTCCAAGACTGCAACATACTGGCAGTATTGTGCAATTAACCAAATGACCCCTTAATCATGTCATCTTGCTGTCTGTATATCACCGACAGAAATAGGCAAATATGATCGCTCATTTCAGCTGATCACCCAAAGCAAAATATAATGGAAACCTAATGAAGTGTATTAAATGTCCTTATATTCTATTCCTGCACATTAAACAGAGGCAGCTCCGAAACAGAGGTAGCGCTATGTTCATCACTATAGACGAAACACAGAAAACCTCACTGGGAGCATTTCAGAGTTGCAATTGAATCCTCATGATTCATTTTTGCATTACAGTATGGATCATCGTTTTCGTCACAATGAACGCTAATTAAACAATGGCAATAAATGCACATTGATGAAGCAAGTAGCCTTCCTGTTTGCGTGCACGCTGTCCTAAAGCTGATCATTAATTTTCATTAAGTGCTGTCAGTAAGGGCCATTAACCAGGCCAGAGAATAATCATCTCCCCAGAGAGTTGACCTGTTTATGGCACAGGTAAGGGTTAACAGAAACAGCCCACCTTAGAGACACTACACTCATACACACACACACACACACACACACACACACACACACACACACACACACACACACACACACACACACACACACACACACACACACACATACCAGTTAGCATTCTGTAATGATTCATTTTCATTTAGGACATTCACTTTGCATCATCTACTCCAAACAGGAAAACACTTCTCTGAAAGGGCAAACAATTACGGCCATTTGTTTCTGTGTACATGTTTTATGACATAATGAATGTGGTACCAGTTTGGGGGAGGATTTTGCTTATCAGACAAATTAAATCAACTTAAGTCCCACTAATCAAAGGTTCTTCAGACAGGCAAGATGATCATCGGTAGCTCAATTTCCAGAAGTGATTAAATATTGCATGGCTCTCTATAATGTATGAAACAGACAGAGGTCAATGGAGACCACCCAATTTAGATCAACTGACACTGAGCTGATTAGCTTTTACTACTGTTTTCTGTATTTGCAACCTGACTAAACTATGTAATGAACTGTTAGATTAGATTATTTTATGCAGTTAAAAAGAAATAAAGCTGTAAAGTTTTTCTTTCAAAAACACTGAGTCGAATCACTACATGTAAGTAGCAAACCCACAGAGAATTATCACCCAACTCTGCAGCTCTGGAGCTTTTTTAAACCTAATTTAGCACATTGTTTTGGTTTTATAGAGCATTTAATATAAAAATTGGGGGAAAAAACAGCCTCTGTTATACCCACTGTGCTCTACCTGTCCAGCACCAAACAGCAGAGACAAAGTTAGCAATTAGCTAATGAAGAAAGTTGAACATGTAGCAGCTATACAGGTTGATTTTTCTCTCAGTAGTTGGCTGAGACTAAAACAGAGCTAAATGACCAAAGGTGGATAGAAAAATGACTACAGTGGGATGATGATGTTGCACTGTGTCTATTGTGTAAGTAGCTGACTGTTTGCAAACAAGCTAGCTAGCAAGAAACTGGACAACTGACCATTTTTGTTTGCGGAAGTTTACAGAAATAAGACTTCAAAATTTCTGTCGTTAAGGAAATTGATGATCACAAACACTAACTTCACTGTACAAAACTGCACAGAAACATGTGAATTCTTAAAATGGGTACCGTTCCCCTTTTTACTCTTATCTTGGCTTTCTGTCCCTGATGCCAGTGCATACAGCATAATCAGCATGCAGCAAAAGCCTGATACAACTCAAGTACAACATTATAAGCATGCAGGTGTCACATGAGAACTATGCTATCACCACAAACTAGCTATCGTTACAACCAATCAGTTGGTAGGCCTACTGTAGCAAAGTTGGATGTGATTAGAATAGCCCACTTGACAGTTGGGATCTTTATAGTTGCAGAAAATTCACTGCAGACTGGATTTGAAGGATTATGTTTGCTACTTTCTTCTCACTAGTCTGTGCATGGATTATCCTGTGTATATGACATGCTCTCCAAGTCATTTGGTGAGGGTTGAAAAAGGATTTAGGATTATATGGTCTAAATCTGCTCTGTATCTGCCATACGGAGGCTATGTCTATCCATTATCCATCAATGTGTCAAACACTGTGCAAGGGAGCAGCTGTCCATAGAAGGCCAGCCAATTGGTTTGATACAGGTGAAAAGTGATGTATGATTGCTTTAGCGAACCTATCACTCTCAAGCTGCCAGATGGCTTTGGCCTAGGGACACTGCAACCATATTAGACCTTGATTTCTTCACTCTCTAAGGGTTTCACTTCGGTGTTACTATCTTGGTCTGACCTGCTTTCCTGTGTGACCTCCCTGGCCTCACTCCTTATTTGAGCAAACTAATAAAGATGTAGGCAGCAGTGCAATCCTGTCCTGTGCTGTGGTTAATGGCAAGTCTTCACTGACACTGACAAACAGCAACAAAGTGACTGGAATACAATCAGGACTGTAGGGAGAAGCAAAGAAGAGCTGATACTATATAGGATATTAGGATTTTACATCTGTGGAACATCATCTTGGCAGCATTAATCTTTTGTGGATCATAGCTGCATTAAACTGTAGCAAAACTAGAGCCAGAATCAACTTTTGCTGGACATCCCTGCATTTTTTTCCTGCTGGAGCCCTTTCTGTCAGCACACTTGTTGTGCCAACACAGTGGTGTCATTGAAATGAATGAGGCTGCATTGTTTGATGCAATAATATTGTCGGTTTGAACACAGCCATACAGGCAGTCAACACTGGACCTGTTTCAGCCGTGTTTTTGGTTAATCTGTGTGTGACAGAACATACAATTCTATTTTAATCAATACTTGCGCATGTAACTGTGATTGTGTATTGGGCAGTGAGCGCTGCTGAAACGTGTCCAAGCACACAGCATACTGTGGCTGAAGGCATCCAGAGTTATTGTAGAGTAGAAATGGATCTGCAATAAGAAATCAAAATTCAATGACCAAATGTTGCCATTCACCAACTGATTTCGGCATACATTTTCATGCTAATAGGTAAGTATATGGGCATTGAAATATTTGCCAACAGAAAGTAAGTAATTTTCCAACAAGACGGGCACAAGATCAGGTTCAAGGTAAAACGAATAAGGGAAGAGAGGACATACTTGTAATGCATTTTGCTCTAGACATGTCCAGAAGTACCAACAGTTTGAACAGTTTGAACAGACATCAATACGTGTCCAGGTTGAGAGAATTAGTTGCTTCCTTTTTGGTGCTTTATGGTAACAGATGGCCCTACATATGTATGCAGTGTCCACTTATCACATGCTTCATTTTCATAAGCAACAGTGTCATATCACAGTTTCATTATTAATACACAGTGAACAATTACTCATCATATTAACACATTACCTTGATTGTACTTTTTTTTAAAATACATCTCTTGACTGTTTGGAAAGGAAGCCTGAGTGCCTTTTAACTTTCTGAAGGACTAATTACATGGTGTTGAAAATTGCATTGATTAGAAACTAACTTTTCCAAATGGAACATTATGTTCCTTTTTAAAAATTAATATCTCAATAGGATTATGAAAAAGAGAACGAACAATTACGCTGATTATTAATGTTTTGTGTTTTGCCTTCCAGACACAAATCCTAACATGGCTTGTAAATTTTTCTGCATAGGAATCCATGTATTATGATAACATTATAATAACATGATGAAGAGACTGTAGGAAATTATATGAATCATGACATTTATGTTATAGTTACTATTAGGGATGTTTCAAATATTTTTTAGGGCCTTAGCCTCATGTTAAAGTGATGTGAAGTTGGACACTATTTAATCTGATTCTATTCCTCTATGGTTCCATTACTTATTTCAAAAGCACAATCTTATCTTACTTGAAGCAGTGATTCTTGTTATATCCTTTTACACCTTCCAAATCATCTATTGTGTCCTCCTATTTTAATTCTGGAGAGGTTTCCATCCCCTGGCTGTCTATCTAAATGGTCACAAAGCAGCAAGAAAGATCAAATGATATTCCAAACATATTTTCTACATATTTTTCAGATAAGAGCCAACATCACAGCCAAGAACATAATCTCACTTTGATGGATCCCACAGTTTCCATCCAAACTGCTGAGTGAAGCTGATTTCTTTTTTCCCTTATTTTTCACTTGGTGTTCATGATCTGTAAATTTAATGACCACCATAGAGCCATTTGTGATGAATACCCTCTGATTACAAACAGGAGCATCATTACTCAAACATGATGTCCTGAAAGTGACAATTTTTCTAATAATTGGAAGATTATTGTAATGTTGTAACTGTGTTATGTTGTAGGGAATATGAACTTAAAGGCTAAACCACATGCCAAAAAGAAATAAAGAATAAAAAAACAACAACAGAAAAGGTAAAAAAATAAAATACAAAAGAATTGATCAGTGGGAAAAGGTCTAAATTGTCCTGCCATCACGACAGGAGTATGAGTGACGTGAACTTCTTTTAAAGAATTTACTTTTCTTTTGTTTTTATTTGGTGCTCAACTCCATGCAGTTTCAAAGAAACTACAAAGAAAAAAAAACAATATGAGTAAAAATGTAAGATCAAATGATGCTGGTCCTAAACGCAGCAGTAATGTAATCAACTAAAGTAGTACTAAAGTAAAACTGTATAGCTGTATAGATGAGTTGAGAAAGATGGGTTATTGAAGTCTTCTCAAACTTAATGACTGGCCAATCTGCACATGGACAGGCGTAATTATGACAATTGTTGACCACTGTAACAGCAATACAGCTTCAGTTATTTAATAATCAGTGCAAGATTGTCCTATTTAAGTATAACTCTTGTTCTGTGTAAATACCCATCATTTTCCCCAACAGCACAGCCTCACATCAGGCTTCCTCACACTGAACAGGTTTTTCTATAAAATTAAAACATATTGTCACCTTTTAGATGCGTTATGCTCTATGAGTTTGATTGAATCACACCTCTGTGGCCACAAACACATGCTTATCTTTTTTCAGCCCACTGAAATAGGCCATCATTTTACCCCAGCGTGGTTCATCAAAGATGCCATTTCTCACCTTAAGGTTTGAATTCTTTATCTGTCTTAGGGGAACATTAAAGGAAGCAGACCATAGAATTGCCTCTTTGTTGTATGCGTTGGATTTATGTTTGAGCAAGATGTAATGACATTGTCTGCTAGTTGCCATGGTTCTCGAAAGAGACCTTTTTTTATTTTTTTACAACTGTCTGAGAGCTTTTTGTAGTCCTCATCTATCTTTTCTTCCTTCACTTCCCACTTTCCTGTCTTTGTCCTTGCTTATAACTGTCATATGTTTGTTGCACCAGTTATCTCAAAGCTCACCTGATACTTATTTGATGGTGTGAAAGCAGAGCAGATGTTGTTAGATACAATTTGATACACAGAAAGGACAAAGACCAGTCAAAATAACAAAGGAAAGGATTTAAATAGTTAAAAACATCATAGTGCTGCTCTTAGACCTAAAGCAGTCTAAAAGTCTAAAGCGAGTTAAACGGTTCACATTTATAAAAAATGTAAGCTAAAAAAGTTTGCCACAGTACCCCTCTCAGAGCTAAGAGCGAGTGTTTCTGTTCCACTGTCACTTGCTGACAACTGACAATCAATCCCACCTGCTCACAACTGTCAAAAAGGCTCAATTTGTGGTTTGCTAACATTGTTGTGAGTGTGCAGGGAGAAGAGAAGAGATTTTAGAGACTGTCTTAGTGACCTCTTTTAAAACTTTTTTTCTGCATCTTCAAATTGTTATAAAGGCTGGGAGCTTGATGCTGTAGCTCGCTTGAATAGCCTCAAGTCCATCGCAAAACAGACCTATTTAATAATGAAGTGGTGTGAAAACTTAGGTATATGAGATTCTGAACATTAATATAGCAGCAAACAACTATTTGCTATGTAAAGATATAGGGGAGTAATGGCGTCTTGAGCAGAGAATGATGTCACGCTCCCTTTGTGTGTGTTGTCAACCGAGCTTCTCTGTTCTTTGTTTTGGTAGCCGGTCCGTCCGCGAGTGCATGTTAGTGCATGTGAGTTCCTCCCTGTGAAAGTGTTGGCTTTGAGGAGAGTGATATAACGGCTGGTTCTTTTCTCATCTAACACGGTGAATTAAGGATTTATTTTGACCAAACCAGAGTTAGTGATTGCTGGAACAGTGGAAAGACTAACAAAGATGGTTTGGGTGAGTTTTATTTTGTTTCTGTCCAGTTTGAATGAAGTGTTTTTATCAATTATCTTTATTGTTTTTTTCAATGGAGTCTGGTGGCGAGCGAGAGCAATAAAATGGCTGTTACTGGTTAAACAAACAGGATCCCACTGTTTAACAAAAATGTCTATCTCTGCAGGGATGCTTTCCATAATGCTGTCAGACACTATATAATCAGCCAGTGGCAAAAACAAGCACTTTTAGAGGATGTACGTTTTCCTTTTCTGTTTTTCTCAATGGAGCCTGTTAGGCCGTAGCGCCCATTTGTTTTGGTCTGAGATGTTGTTGCTCTAGTGCGACATTTGGCATTGAATGTTGCTTACAGCACCTTTAAGCCTGACAATTTGTGTTATGTAGGCCTTTTCCACTGAAGACATTTTGACATGTCACAGTAGGAAAAGCATGAGTCTAAATTATAAAATTAATGATGGCTGAATTCCATTTAGCTCCTTTAATTTCAGGGTCCTGGTATTGTGTGTGCTGGCTCACTGTCACACTGTCATGGCTGACTGGGACACAATTGAACAGTTAATGTTATTAGTTAAACCAGTGGTTTTACTGCAGTAAAAATGTGAAAAAGGCCTATTTAAACTTTGTCAAAGTCTATCTTAATGCCAGTCTTGGTTTTGCTCTTATGCAATGAGAGTTAGTTTCACAATAATATATAGTGACTAATTTTACACATTAAAAGTTAACCACCGAACTATGATGTGTGTCTGTAAAACCAAACAGAGACACGTTAGAAAGATAAATTTAGCCCTTTGGAATTTTCTCCATTAATACATCCTTGTAAGAATTAAGATCCTCCACAAGGCAGTGTTCTGCTGCAGTGAACAGCTTAACCACTTAAAGCTGTAGCTCAGTTGGCCATGTTTCTAGTTACCAAAAATGCATTGCAAATGAGTCCCACACAGAACTAGACAAATTTACCAATTGTTGGACCTGAGCCATAATCAAAATCTATCTGTGCTTTTAAATGCAAAACAATTACATACTCATTTTTATTTTCTCTCAGCTATGTAAACACATAGCTGTGTCACTGAGCATGCTCAGTGACATCTCCCATGGAACTACTCTGTGAAGACCGAATCTGCAATCAGAGTTGTTTCAGAGCAAACTACACTGGCCATGCTCATCGTAATAAAAGTGTATGTCACCCAATGCATCAGTATGGCTCTTTAATGCCTTTTTAATAGCTTTTGGATAACAGTGGAGTTCTGTGGCACAGAAGCTATAGCAAGCTGTGGTTACACAGGCAGTACTTGTTAGCAGGATAAATTAATTGTTGGTTTTGGTTTCTTCAGGGGATTTGTTGATAATAATAAAAAGACAAAATGATGCCAGTTTTATCCTTTAAGCGTAATCATACAGCTCTGAACAGACCAGACCAAATGCTACCATCAGATTTGAAAATGACCCCCGCTGACAGAGAAATAATGACATCTTATTCAAGCACTGGGAGCTGTCAGGCCTAAGGGTGTGTGACAAAGGCAAGATGGAGGCCCGGACGATCAATACTTCAGTCTGTATGAAGCAATAGGCATTAAATACTCCTCTTTCTGCTCCCCTAGGAAAAGAGCAAACATATCAATCAAAACCCAATCACCTACACCCACTCTATACGCACAGGCCCTGAGGCTACATGCAAGCTGTCCCATGAGATATATGTTATTTTTTTTATCTTATTGAATTATTCTAATTATTTAGAATTCAGACATGTATATTTTGTTTGTGAATGCTTTAATGACCTTAGTAAAGGTTAGAGGCTGACAGAGGGAATGCAGTATGGATTCAGTAGGGAGGATTTTGGCCTCCCTCTGTGGAAGAGTTTATGAGAAGAGATCTTGCAAATGACTGTTGACAGGGCAGGGGACATTCATCAAGAAAACAAGCCACATAAGCACCGAGACCAGAGTTGGGGCTGGAATGGATCTCATAGAAACAAATCTAATCTAAGCGCTGCCAGAGAACCCATTTATAATGTTAAGATCACAACATGAATCCACAGAGAGGAGTGCAAGGGGGAGGGAAAGAGAGAGAGACAGAGGCAGAAGGGAACCAATTGAATAAATGAATGTATAAACTTTGTAGTTGGAATATAGTCTTTTGAGGCATTATTTGGATTCCCCATTGTTAAGCAATGAGGAAAATGATTTTGTAAAGGGGTCATTTTGGTGTTAAAGGGTTGCTGTCAGTGAAGCTCCAAATTCCTAGTGGTTTTAGCCCAACACAGCCTGACATCCTCTGCACCACCTTGTCTGCAGACAATAACTCTCTTGGGGTAGACTGGTTCATATCGGGGAATGGCAGCATGCTCTGTCTTCCACAGCAGTTTGGTCTCTGGCAGTCCTTTCTGTTGACTGATTTTCAACACAACTGAAACTTTGAAAATGGAATGGAAGTCAAACAATAGATGGAACTGTGTTGAATTCATCTCTCATCTAATAATGATCTGATTATTAAACAGAAATGGTGAGGGGCTTTCGTAACGCTAGAACAATTAACTTTTCTAAATGGGAATTATTTTCTTAATTTTTGATCACAGCAAAGCTGAGGTTTGCCTACTTGTTGAAGAGCGGACATTCCCACTGGTTTCCCAAAGGTGTGTGCAGGGTCCATAGTTTAGGAGCCCAGCTGCCAGTTATGCACCCAGGTAACTCCAGTTGGTCACCGAGCGGATGAGGTCTCCTTGCTGGTCTGGAAGTCTTGTTTCAGGGCTGACTGCAAAAGTCTGGGCCATGACATTGCTGGTACCGTTCTCAGGGAGATCCAGGATGAAAAGTTTCTTCGGTTCTAACCTTTGCTGTGTTAGAGCCCAGACGTTGAGCAGGCTTTCAAACTTGGCTGGATTCAGCAGTTCAGCCACAGCTGCGGTTACACTGGGGAAAGCGAGCTGTTCTCCTAGGGTCCAAGTTGGCCGGGGCGGCTTCAGTCAAGTCTGTGATGTTGTGGCTTGTCGAATAAAATATATCTGACTACACTGACTTCTTCAGCTAGGCTTGAGTAATTCTGTTGGCCAGATAAAACTTTAAAAGGAAATAGCGTGCTATAAAAAATAGCAAGGCTTAGTGGTACAAAAATATAACTTTAAAAGTCAAAAGAAACATCTCTTCAGTTTTAAAACTGAGGCCCTCAAAGGCTTGTTTGAGAAAAAGGCTGACCCTCAAATGGTTTGAGGGCCAGCCTGTGGCTAAAACGTCGGTGCAGCTTATTTTATCAGCTAGCCAAAGGAGGAGGAGTTTCGGGAAAGGAAGGAAGGAAAGCAAAACAAAGGAATAGAGTTTTCGTGCAGAAAACTCTATTCCTTTATTTGAAACGTCTGACTAGTGATTTTTAATTTATGTCTACGTGCAAAAACTGCATACTTTCAAACATCATCATGGTCAATAAACCCTGATCCAAAACATAAAAATAGCATAGTGATTATAAAAAAATCAAACACAGTTTAACCAGCAACTATTTCAGCAAATCATTTAACCAGTTACCTGGGACTCCTAACTACTTTAACTGTCAAAGCATACATTTTAACACTACTAAGTGTTCTACAACACAGTTCTGCTCGTGCAATACAGTATAACTACAAACTTGCACAGATTCATAATGGCGATGGTTGCCGAGATTTCTGTTGGTCAGTAGATGGCAATGTTGTCAAATGGTAAACAAGAGGTTGATTCTGTGAATCAATAACTTTCATGTCATACAGAAATAATAGTTCAGTTAAACATCAAGACAAGGTTCTCTGATAAATGTTAGCTGGGTTACTGATTGGTTAGATAGCTAATTCGCATTAATTCAGACCTCAGGACTGCACTTTAAATTTTTATGATAGGCGTCAGGCAAACCTATCTCAGACCACATCGGGGGTGAGGGAAGAAAGAGTGTGTTTGTTTGCATGTGTGTGTGTGTGAGACAGATAAGGGAGGAGAAGATGTTGTTTTTAGTCTCTTTTCCTTCAGTTAAACTAATCCAGAGAGTCAATTTATTGTCTTTAAATTTTGCTGTTGTTTTGTGTCCATTGGTATGGAAAGACATGTCTTTCCTCTTGTCCTGTCTGGCATGTGTCCAAATTGACACCTTTACTGTTTGAGAGGAGAGAAGTCAGTTTGCAGATCCAGAGGTCTAAGCAAAGTTTTATTCAAACCTCCCCCCATGGAATTCCACCAGGTTGTAAACAGTGCTGCAGAGAGTTTGTGAATGTTCGGGAGACATTCAGCAATTGATGATCAGAAAAATGAGAAAATGTTTTTAATGAATGAATGTGCACAGTTGAAAAATGTTTATACTGAACATATATGCAAAACATAGACTGAGAATGTACAGTATTTCATGTGCATTCCCTACAGTGCTTTTTTCTATGGCAAATGAAGCATAATTGATGTTTTTATGGTTAGACACTCAAAACATTTAGAGTTAGGAAACGCTTGTGTTAAATATTGAAAAAGTCAACACTGACTTGAAGCACAAGACAGAACATGTTTATTTTTTCAATATTTACCAAAGCCACAATCATTCCTAACTAAATTGTTTTAATAGTCTAAACCTAACCACAAGTGGACTCGACACAAATCCCATCCTCCGGGGTCATAGTCATAGAAGCCCAGCATCCTATATGTCGTCTGTGCAGTATGAGAATGTACCACCTGCGCAACTGGAAAAAACATTGCCAGCGAACAAGCTTTCCTTTGATGCAGGGCTGGACTGGGAATGAAAAATGGCCCTGGAATTTTAGACTCAGACAGGCCCACCGAATGAATACATTAATTATATAATGTTAGTATATTCTATATGAATATAATTTGATATAATAGGATACTATATATCACTCATATAATAATAAATCTAATTGGACAATACAGCAGTTTAATTTTTGTAGATTTTGTTCCTTCATTAAATCCTTGTGCAAGAAAAATGGTCTACATCGGCGGTTAGTCTCTAATTTGTTAATGCTAAGTACTAACTTGTCAATAATCATAACCATCATACATAACAACGAGTTCAGCATTTCAAAAGTTTACTGTAGCACGTCAAACTATTTTTAATGTGAAATGATTGGTCAGTTTGCGAAAAGTGACAATGAGGAGCGCATCGAATTTATGGAAAGTTGAACACGTTTTAACAAAAGGCACCCGATATAGCTAAATAGCCAGGCAGCCAAACCCAAACCTTGCTTATCTTATCCCTGTTGTCTTCTGTCTTACCGTTTCAGCTGCAGAACCTTGACTAACAGTTGAACTGGTATCGCTGGGGTCACTGGGCTGCTCTCTCTCCTCTCTGCTGCCAGTGCCTTCGGACTCACTAGGCTGCTGAGATGACTGACTGGTAACGGCGCCAAATGAATAATTTGTTATTTTAAAACATTTGGCTGCATCAGCCTCAAGCGACTTTAACCTCTTCTCTCTCAGCTTTTCAGCAGCACCTTTATGTTTTTTTTCTCTTTTTATTTGCCCATCTTGCTCCACTCCTAGTTATCCATGTAAATTGCCACAGAGGGGAAAGGGGCGGGCCCAGGTAAAGTTAGAATCAACTGGACCAAAAGTAATTCGCTGGGAGAGAGAGGCTGACAGATGTAATACCCAACCACAGTGGGCCAGCAGCCCACTCGCCTGGGCCAGTCAGCCACACTGATGCGTAATCAAAGACACATCTCTCTTGTTCTTTTTTTGTATAATTTTGGCACTCTGTTTTTGCAGATGCGCTGTTTATGAAGGCACTGACCCCAAAGGCCGGAGGAGGGGGTTAAAGATGTTATTGGGCCAGCCCAGTGTCAAGAAAAAAAAACAATGGGCTGATCTACCTGTTTGGGCATGTCACTAAAAATAGAACAAATTTCTTGTACCCAAAGTGGCTGTGTCCGCATCACTGATGCATGCTTGCTGCTGTTCATTTTGTGCGCTCTGTGGTTCATTTGTGCAATGATGCCAATATTGAATGGACCAGGCTTTACATGACAAATACCAATCGATCGCTAAATACGATCCTTCGGACTAGATCTGGACTTTTTTCTATTCATCGACATTTTCCACCTTTTTAATATTTTTCTACATCAAAATCAATCATACTTATTTTTTTGGCACATTTACCAAGTTTTGTAATAGCTTATTCAAATAAAGAGCAGGTTTCCATAAGCGTCCAAAACGCACTGCCGCAGAGGGCAACAATAAGGGGAAAGTCTTGGATATAATAGGGAAAGATATTCTGGTCTAAAGAACCAAATGAACAATGTTTCATCCAGTTGATTTCAGGTAAAACTGATAACAGAGTCTTTTCTTGGATTAGCTGTTGCTACGGGCAATTTGGATCAGGCCTTTTTTCTTCTATTCTTGTTCTCTACTGATGAAAATTGGCAATCATGTAATAATCCACTTATGAGCGTGCAAGCTTGCTTCACAGCAGACTCAGCAGCAGTTTTCACTTCAGAGGCCACGACCACCTCGGGCTGCTCTATCATGAGCTCTCCAAGGCCAAACGTAGAGCTCTCATCTTAGAGCTTCCTGTGTAATCCCAGATCAAAGGTCCCAAGGAAACGGGAATGGATTCTCTGCTCTAACAAGCACACTTTCTCAGATGGAAGAAATTGAACCCATTTTTCTTTATCTTCCTTCTGCAGGTTAACTCACTCAGAGCACTGAAAGATAGACCTTGCCCTGATAGTGCGGGCCTTGCTCATAGCAGAACTCACTGGAAGATAGGCCCTGGCGCCTCTCCGACTGTTTGATGTCTGTTTTCAACCCCCTGTTTTCATGCTCCCCAGAGTGACAACTGATGATAAGCAAAAGAGCAATACATTTCTAAAGAAAGAGCTGTCACACATGACTCAGCAGGTCTATTCAATGAGGCAGACTACTGTACTTAATCTTGACTAATAACACAGAACATAACACACTAACCTTTTTTGTTAGTGTCTTGTTGCTTGGAACACAATCCCAACCATCACCTCTGACACCATGTTTCATCAGGAGAGTGGTGTTTGTCCTGAGAAGTAAAAGAAAAGTAGCTATTTGTATGACAATCTGTTGTACTTCTCAATGTTTGTATACTGTTAATATACTGTCAATAATGGAAAACTCAAGAATTTAATATTATAATCTTTTGCCCCCAGCAGTTAAACTGTATTGTGCAGAGTGTGCCTAAGGAATAACTTTCTTTTGGCTCTTCCTTGATGGCCATATGCAGTGCATAAACAAGTACTAAACAGATTTTTCAGCATGTCTATATACTGAAGGTGTAAAGATTAAAGAAACAGTTCAACATTTTGGGAAATACACTTGTTTCCTTTCTTTTCAAGAATAAGGTGAGAAGATTGATATCTGATGTCTGTACATTAAGTATAAAGACTGGAGCATGGGCAAACAGCTGATAAGGCTCTGCACAAAGTTCAAAAATATGCCAGCACCTCCAAATCTCACCAGTTAACACTTCGTATCTTGTTTTTTAACCTGTAAAAAGAGAAAATCAAAGTTTGTAATTTGAACAGATTATGTGTTGGAGCTATTTCTTGACACAAAAAAGAGAGTGTTGAAATGTTACCACACTTTTCCCGAAACACTTAAAACAAATACATGCAAGCGAGCGGCTGTGAAGAGCTTCTTCGTCTGTGTCCCAAAAGCTTAATTTTAAACTTGGCTGATTGAACTGTCTGTAGGTGATATAGTCTGTGGTGGAAAGCAAGTACATTTACTCAAGTACTGTACTTAAGTAAAATTTTGAGATACTTGTACTTGAGTATTTCTATTTTATATTATTTATGCTTTTACTCCACTACATTTCAGAGAAAAATATTTTACTTTTTACCCTACTACATGTATTTGACAGTTATAGTTACTAGTTACTTTGAAGATCAAGGTTTTACATACAAACGATATGATCAGTTTGTAAAATATGATGCATTGTTATACTGTACCCAACAGTATACCCCAGTAGTTAAACTTTAACCAGCTACAACATAAAATGCTGCATATACAGTAATGCATCTGTAATAATCCAATCATATAATATCACACCAACAGGTGTCATTCTGTATTTTTTATCAACAAAATGAGGAAACATTGTTTCATGTTGATCAACATGTTGATACTGAAGGAATCAGCAAAATGTTCACTGACAACATATTTAATTTGTTTTCCTACAATATCCATTCGTAGCAACTGATGCATGATTAAACTTTTTTATGGTTTAGGCACTGACAACACTTGGTTAATGATATGTATTGGCTAAAAAATGAAAAGAAAAGACAAATGAAACATGTAGTTTCATTTGGGATGGTCCTCCCAACAAAAACGAGAGTATCAGTTATTTCAGGAAAAGATGAAATGGATGGATGGGTGGGTGAACAAAACATGGAACTTTAACGGGGGAGACAGCTGTCCGACAGTCAACCCGGTTTCTTTTAATCAAGACCGCAGTTGATACCTTACCGTAACCAAGGGGTTATTAATGTAACTATGACGATGAAGGTCTTCTAACCTTAATGAAGTTGTAATTTTTACCCAAACCACGATCTTTCCCTAACCCTAACCAAGTTTTATTTACTGTTATGAAGGAAGTTTTCAGTCAACACATTGTATCATTAGTGTAAAGCACTAAAAACCCTTGAAGATGTTTTTATGTTCTCAGTGGAACCATGATTCAATAGTTGCCTATTGCATGCCTGTCTGCCACTCTGACTATCAGGAAATAAGAAAGAGACAAAAACGGAGAGGCTTACTGAGATAGAGGGAAGTGAGAAGGGAAGATCAGAGAATGAAAATATGGCCCATGTTCAGAGTCTCTGTTTCATGCTCTGGAGCCTTTGAAAATCAGAAGGGCTGACTGCCAGCCAGATCTGAAGTGATGGAGGGGGGTGGGGATGGGGGTGTGAGGACAAAAAGAAATGCAACAGGAAACATCAGACGGAGTCAGACAAATCTAAAAGGCAAACAGACTCGATAAAACATCAGTCACTTTTTCTCATGTTTTCTACAGCCCCCCCCCCCAAAAAAAACAGACACATGAAAACTGAGTAAATGATGTTGACACCACTTTGAAGTACTCCAACTATTTCAGTGAGACGACCATACATGAACCCTAATTTCAAAATCAAAGACTCTACTCAGAAGAACATTGGTGATACAGGAGATTGTGGTACTTTATGGATTGTGTGGAAATTGAAACCTTTGATAATAGTTAGTAATCTTCTCTGTTTGCATGAAACTTCGTCCTGTGTTTGAATGTTCCAACCTAGTTGTTTACAGACTTGAGCACTCATTACAGAGGGGAACTATTTTCTGCTTCATGTGGGCAGGATGCAAGGGCAAATTAGCACACCTCCTGGAAATTTCACACTATAAAACATCTTCACCACAGCAGGTGGTATCACTTCCACCAGGCTGCTAACAACTTTGAGAGACGCACTGTGAACCCTAACATTATGAACAAATTGGGGAGGATATTCTAGCATATCAGGGTGCCAATTTATCTAATGAATGTGATGGCTAGTTATTTCAGTGCTGTACCGAAGCTTTGATTTTTGATATGGCTGTGGTTTGCTGGAGAACAACAAGGTCACAGTGAACCGCCTCTTTACTCAGTAATGTAAGGTCACTTCAGAAAAGTGTTTTTTTATTGGCTGCTGTTGCTGAAATGTAAAAACACCAAGTTAAGTACAAGTTTCTTGTGCCAAAGACGTTTCAAATCTTTGTTGGGCCTCACCACACCTCGTGTGGAGAACAAAGACAGCGGCCTAGTTGGGAAGGGCAAAGCCTTGACCTGAGGTCTGAATGGGAAACAAAGTTTGCTGCCGGGTTCCTGTGTGTTAAAGGAACAACTATCTGCCGCCACATTTGAGATTTCTTGTGCCTTACTCTGTGTGCTTTTCTTTCTATTTCTTTTTCCACTACACATGTACATATACACTTACACACACATCTCAAAACGATCCAGATAGCGTGGTAACATAAGTGGGTGGTTGTCAAAATATCAGCAAAATATCAACATTTTTAGGGGGACAGCCACCTTTAAGACTGTTCCTCATGTTTCGTTATTGATCCCTGATCCCAGGGTGGTGCCCCATAATTATTAATCCATATTAATAATTTTGATCATATGAATGCTTAATATTCCTAAATATATTTGATATTTTGCTAATAACCAAACCTGCCCTACCTGAATCCCAACATCTCTTACATGAAACTGACAATGAGGTGTATACTGACTACTATTTGCAACTAGGCCTCTAAATTGAACGACAAAATATGTCATTTGTCCATGCTCTCATGAAAGACACATGTAAGAGTTTTATGATCTCACGTCCCTATCAGCAGGATGATATAATTTGTCTGCGCCTTCCAAATGTCACGGATACGCCAGGCTCCACAACCCCACACACACAACGCACTCCCTCACCAGAATACTAATCAGAAACACCTGTCACTAATCACACACCTGCACTTCATCTGCACTTCATCACCCCAGTATATAACCACCTCAGTCAGTGTCTGGTCTTGTTTGTAGTAGGACAGATCTTTGCATCTAGCCATCACAACGGCTTGGACGCCTACCTCGTATCGGCAAGTGTCTTCCCTTCTCCTGAGCTCCCGATTCCTGTCCCTTGTGTCTCCGGTCTCCAGTGTGTGTCACTATACCTCCAGATCTACAGCTAAGCTAGCCAAAGGACAGTATCAGTACCATCAACTCTTTGTCTGTTTACATCGTGTGCAATAAAAACGATCTGTCTCATCTTGGTGTCTCTGGCCTACTCAGTCTGTAACTTTTGAAAAATAAGTCTGTTTTATGATGTGACAGTTGTGTGGCTAAGTTTTCGCTAGGTTTAGCAGAAAAATTACCTTGTTAGGTTTATGAAAAAATAGTCATCGACTTTGTTATGGGACCTTCATCGTCATGGTGCTTAAAAACAACAATGTTGACTGTAGGTTGTAAACAGGAAATGAACAGCGGTCTCCCGCTCACTTCTTCTTTTCCTTTCGGCTGTTCCCTTTCAGGGGTCGCCAAGGCGAATCATGTGCATCCATCTAACCCTGTCCTCTGCATCCTCTTCACTCACACAAATTAACTTCATGTCCTCTCTCACTACATCCATAAATCTCCTCTTTGGTCTTCCTCTAGACCTTCTGCCTGGCAGCTCCAATATATTCAGTCTCTCCTCTGAACATATCCAAACCACCTCAATCTGGCCTCTCTGACTTTATCTCTAAAACATCTAACATGAGCTGTCCCTCTGATGTACTCATTCCTGATCCTGTCCATCCTCGTCACTCCCAAAGAGAACCTCAACATCTTAAGCTCTGCTACCTCCAGTTCTGCCTCTTGTCTTTTCTTCAGTGCCACTGTCCCTAAGCTGTACAACATCGCTGGTCTCACCACCGTCTTGAACACCTTTCCTTTCATTCTTGCCGATACTCTTTTATCACACAACACACCTGACACTTTTCTCCACCCGTTCCAACCTGCTTGCACTCGCCTCTTCACCTCTTTTCCACAGTCTCCATTGCTCTGAACCATTGACCCTAAGTACTTAAAGTCCTGCACCTTCTTCACCTCTGCTCCCTGTAACCTCACAGTTCCACCTGGGTCCCTCTCATTGACACACATGTAGTCTGTCTTACTGCGGCTAAGCTTCATTCCTCTGTTTTCCAGAGCAGACCTCCATCTCTCTAGATTTTCCTCCACCTGCTCCCTGCTCTCACTAAAAATCACAATGTCATCCGCAAACATCACAGTCCATGGAGATTCCTGTCTAACCTCATCTGTCAGCCTGTCCATCACCAGAGCAAACAAGAAGGGGCTCAGAGCCGATGCTTGATGCAGACCCACCTCCACCTTGAACTCCTCTGTCACACCTACAGCACACCTCACCACGGTCTTACAGCTCCCATACATGTCCTGCACCACTCTAATATACTTCTCTGCCACTCCAGACTTCCTCATACAATACCACAGCTCCTCTCTCGGCACCCTGTCATACGCTTTCTCTAAATCTACGAAGACACAATGCAACTCCCTATGACCTTCTCTGTACTTCAGCATCAGCATCCTCAAAGCAAATACTGCATCTGTTGTACTCTTTCTAGGAATGAAACCATATTGCTGCTCACAAATGCCCACCTCTGCCCTTAGCCTAGCTTCCACTACTCTTTCCCACAACTTCATTGTATGGCTCATCAGCTTTATTCCTCTGTAGTTGCCACAGCTCTGCACATCTCCCTTGTTCTTAAAAATTGGCACCAGTACACTTCTCCTCCATTCCTCGGGCATCCTCTCACACTCCAAGATCTTGTTAAACAAGCTAGTCAGAAACTCTACTGCCACCTCTCCTAGACACTTCCATACCTCCATAGGTATGTCATCAGGACCAACTGCCTTTCCACTCTTCATCCTCCTCACTTCACTCTTGCTAATCTTTGCTACTTCCTGCTCCACACCAGTCACCTCTTCTACTCTTCGTTCCCTTTCATTTTCCTCATTCATCAACTCTTCAAAGTACTCCTTCCATCTTCCCATCACACTCCCGGCACCTGTCAATACATTTCCATCCTTATCTTTAATCACCCTAACCTGCTCTCTTTGTCTGGCCAACCTGTACAAATCCACCTCTCCCTCTTGTAAACACATACTAAAATAACACATATTCAAAAAAGGCAGACATCTCGACGGCTGATATCTCCAAAACTCGGCAACTCACACCAAAACAATCTAGATGGATAAATAGTACTACAGTTAAAGGGAAAATGTGTATTTTTGATTTTGGCTTGAACTGTCCCTTTAACTGAAACTTTCTCAACAATTCCTGACGAATTCAATGAAGTATTAGATCATCAGTTTCTACTGGAAATCGTTTTGTCTAATCTAAGAGTAGGTACATTAAATAACATATTTCCCTTAACCATATATAGTTGTGGCAGAACGTATTTTTGACAGTGTTTCCTCTCATCTTTTAGCACAGACAAGTGGGTGCTCAGTAAATCAATAACATAATTTGAATGAAACAGTATGAAGTAGAATTGCACTACAGTCAGTTAAGCCACGTATTAGGATGTTTATCTGCCGCAGTGTGTAGGAGGAAACCAATAATGTGACAAAACTCACAGCCTCACAAGAAAAGCAGTATTATTCCTACACACAACACATTCAACATCAGACCTTCACCGCAAGGATGGGTTCAAACTTTTACAAGAGGGCGTGTAGTGTTTTGCTGAAATGTTCTTCTTGAGCATAAATAAATGCTTTTCTTTCTGCCTGTGGTGAGTAATCTGGTGATCACAGAATGACAGATCTGTTGAAATCAACCCTTGCATGCCGTTAAGTAGCTTTTAGGTGATAAAAGAGGATAGATATTCGACAAGTCTGGTGCATCTGTACAGAACAATGTAACTCTGAACTTAACCTAACCCTCAGACTGTGTGTAATCTCATATGGCAGCATATGTAGGGGGTGGTGACGTGTAGTTAACAGGAGGGGGTATAATTGTCTGCATTCTGTATGCATGGACATACTTTTTCCCCCCTAAAGAGCTGGTGGAAAAAGTGCAGCTGTATTACATAAATGTAAGAAAAAAAGTAATTGTGATTCTCAGGACACACAATCAGTGCCATCTACTCACGTTCTAGTACACATGTCTACTGAACCAGTTGCTCTGTCTGGGTCATGTCGGCCTCCTGCAAAGATCTTTATTTTTTGTGTCTTGAATTCATTCCATTTCTTTTGTTTCTGCATAAGATTCTGTAATGACTCATACTACATGAGTTTTACAATGCTCTCTATTAATAAACACAACAAATATAATTGTTTGAGTAATAGATGCCAAAATCATTTTTCTCAAGTGGAGCTGAATTGCAAACCCTGGGAAATGTTTTGTATTTCATTTATACATCTACTTCATTTTCATTTTGTTTATAAACTTACAAAAAATTTCACCCTCTGGGATTGGCATTGTTCCAGGCATTAACGCACTATTCACACACACACACACACACACACACATACACACCGACCAGAGTTCTGTCAAGAGCATTGACGTCACATAGAAAATAGAGACGGCAATATAGTTTGACTTGGCAGTGCAAGTCTATTCTTGGGGATGCTCCCTGCTGTGGCAATAAAGCACATCAGCATGGAATACAAAACAACATGCAGGGAATGTTAAAAAAAAAATCCCCCCATGGGTGTAAAGTAGAAACAAACACTATCCAAGGTGCACATAGAGTGTAACCACAGCAGGCGGGGGCTGAGGTGGAGCAGGCTTTTACCTGGAACAGCAGCAACGGAAGCAAGCAAACATCAGCATTCACTGGCGGTGGGTGATATGGTTGAAATCAATTATACAATATCAGTAGGGATAATTTCTGATATATCACAATATGACAAATTAACTCCTCATACAAACAAACACTACAACTACAATTCATTCGGACAACAGAAATTTCTAAAACAAACAAAAAAATTATGAGATTATTTTATCAACACAATTCTTTTGTAGGCAAAATGTCGGCTGACACGACATTTGACACATGACTTCCTGCCAGAACTATTCATTTAGTCATTTACGATTGTACGGTCATTTCTGTACAACAATACAGTATATATATATATATATATATATATATATATATATATATATATATATATATATATATATATATATATATATATATATATATATAGACAAGACTATGAGTCTATAGCCATGCAAGCAGTTTAAGCACTGCTGTGCTTTGAGCTTTGAGATAACCTTAATGCTTTGCTTGAAGATGGAGCTACATGAATCAAAGTTTTAACAAAACATCCTCTGGGGACCACAGCTGTCTCTACCAAATTTCATGGCAATCCATTCAGTAGTTTAAGATATTTCAATAAAAAAACAAAAATGTCAACCTCATGGTATTGTCAGAGGAAAACTCAAATTAGAACTAGAGGAAAAGTCAGAAGATCACCAAAGTCATTAGAATTTAGCCTCAAGAGACCTTGAATATTTGCTCCGGATTTTATGGCAATCCATTTAATGGTTGTTGAGATATTTCACTATGAATCATAAATGTCAACCTTAATGGTGGCACTAGAGAAAAGATCCGGGGATCACCAAAGTCGGTAGGATCCATCCTCTGGGCACCATAAATGTCTGCACAAAATTGCATGGCAATCCATAAGATAGATGTCGAGATATTTCAGTCTGGACCAAAGTGGTGGCCCGACCGACCTACCAACAGACTGACCATCCACACAAAATGCAGAAAAAATGCATATATAGGCAGTAACCAATGCATTTATAGAAATACACTGCTGAGACATGCAGACTATAATAAACGGATAAAGGATACTAATAAGGGTGACCATATTTAGTTTTATTTATCCGTAAAGCCTATCTTAAACGTACCACTAGAAGCAAATGTTTTTACGTTTCAGTCCCAGTGTTGTTTGTCCTTGTGCACATGCGGGTTACGTGATACAATCTCTGCCAATGGTTTCACACGATTCCACTGATCTACGGGCGGTGGTAACACGTAAAGAAACACAGCAATTCACCAGCAAAGGCAGGGAAGAAGAAGATAGCAACTTAACTTGCATTCTACATGTTTATTAGACCTCAAGAAAATGTGTTTGTTTACAAGAAAATGCCACATGGCAAGTATTATGTAGATTACTGTTTCAGGTTTAGCAATTTTCCACAATGCATTCCTCCTGTTTTGAATAAATGGATACAGAAATATTCCTCCATACAATTTTTTTTTGGGCAACTGCATAAGCTACAGCCAACCACTTATTATAATGTTGATTAGTCAGTCAGGAGAGAACACTATAATGCTGGATCTGCCTCAATACAGGTTTAATTCTGTGGAAAACATGAACCCAAAACCTTTGAACTGTTACACATTCCCATACCATATGTAGCTATGATGCCTCCTTAGATGAACATTTGCAGAAAGTGCCAGCTGGTCTGAGACCGACCCTCTGTAATTTAGTTCAAATCGAGCAATACCGACTGTGTCAATTTCAGTGAAACGGCCGTAGAAAAATTCAATGACCTCTGTTCTAGATCTTGTTCCATTTGTCTATGATTCATTTACAAAATATTGTAATGTTTTATTAGATGATGCCTCACAAGATACACTTTTTTAGATTACGTTTAGTTTGGATATCATTAGTGTTTGAGTGAAAATGAATATCATCTAGATGTAGGGAAATAGCTGACATGATAATTGTTTCTCTGTATGCACAAATTGCCAAAAGGAGCAGAATTGGGCAAATTGGGAAATTCACATTCACTCTAGCTATACTGAAAACACAGCTTACATTTTTGATTATACATTAGCAATGAACACACCTTAAATGCAATGTCACATACGAGTGTGATTATGTGCTGATTAGGCTGCAACTAAGAATTATTGTCTTTACATATCTGTCAAATACACATTTGCCTGTATGTCAGTGTTTTTATGCACGCTCTTGATTTTTCTGGGTAGCAATGGCAGCAGAACAGAGAGCATGTGGAAGTGATCAGTTGAGTTTTAAGATAAATGCCACAGCGCAAGAGGCACTGACAGCAGGGGGCAAATGTGTGTAAAGGCATTAGCTGAATGACCTTCAATGACTGGCCACAGCTAAAGCTGCAACATGTGTCCTGAGATGACCTTAACAGAAAGGGTGACTGGGCTTCCTTGATCATGCTCTGCGGCAGATATGAAATAATACTGAGCTGTGGGGATTAACCTCTCATTCTCTGTTTTCCTCCTGATATCTATCTCACACACTCTCCCTCCCCACCAGTCACTTGATTCATTGATTTAGCCCTGTAGGCAAGATGAGAGCACTGTGGTGGCAGGATGAAGCACTTGCTGAGGGATATGGACATGGCTGTAGCTAAGAAGGAGAAATTGCAGCTTGTTATACAATTTGCAGCCAGTGGTAGCCTAAAGGCTGAAAGAGTACAGTTCTGATTGGAAGGTCAGCAGCTCAAATCTCCAAAACACCTGAGTGAACAGGTAACATGTAGTCAACAACCACTGCTGAGAAAGGCACTTGAAGGGACACTTCACTGACTTTCAACCCCATACCATATTTTAGCCAAATGAGTGCCATGTCTATAACATAGTCAGTGATCTGTGCATAATTGTTGTCAGCTATGGCAGTCTGTTTTGAAAAGTGAAGGTAAATTCTGTGATTAATCTTCTCTCTGCCTCTGGGAACTCTCAATATATATCTATATCTATGCATTTTTAGCTAAAATTTACATCATTGCACATGTATAAATAAACACTAGGTCAATCATTAAATAGTGCTATAAAGCATTCTTAAGGCATTTTTGCTGTCTTTATATATGTGTTAAAGAGAAAACACACTTGACACCCAAACTATTGCTGCAACAGTGTAGCTCTGCTCTGCAACATGGCTGTTTACTCTGCACCATTAAATTAGGAGCTGGAGGGAGGCGGGGTCTATAAAACGAAGCATAGTAATTGCCTTTAGGTGTGAATGTGAGCGTGAGTGGTTGTCTGTCTCTTTGTGTCAGCCGACAGTGCTGACAGTGGGCCCTCTCGGGATGAGAAGCCCCTCACTGCAGTGTGCAATTTGGGGCGTTGCGTAGAGTGGGTAGAGTCAATCTCCTTCCCCTTTTTTTTTTTTTGCTTTGGTCCACCTGAGGTTGAACGTAACAAACGTAAACACAAGCACATGTTGGATGCAACTGAAGTTACATCTTCAAAAATCTTAATCGATTACCTACTTGGACAGAAATATTATATAATCATTATGCACAATTTACTGTAATATTAGTGTTAGACCAGTGCAGTGGTATATTTTTATACCGCACTATAATTAATCTGACCGACCGTTAGCAAAAACATATTTTTGCACATAATTGTTTACCATGAGGGAATCTTATTTGAACATAATTGCCTACTTGAGCAGTACGCCCATATCTAGATGTACAGTTATTGATTTGACCTTTGATTTTCTGTGTTGCTTCAATGTATGCCTTGTTGCGTTTGCTCACTGTGATGTATTCTGGCTCTAAATGTGTATTGTTGATGCCAATGGCCATTACCTGCACATAGTGAGCCTACACTTAATCAAATTAAACGCCTACTGCTTTCTAATTATCATGTCTTTTATGTCTATGCTTATTTTCTTTGACTTTAAGAGACACCTTAGTGTGTTATTGGAGGGCAAGAGTCCCAAAATAGAAATATGCAGTAACATTAAACTTTATCACTGCCCCTTCTGCACATACAGTATGAGGTTGCACAACATATGATCTACAACCACATCAAAGGTCATGCTTCAGTGAGGCACTGGGGTACTTTTTCTTTCTTTGGTTATTGACTATATTTGATGTTCACATTCTTTGATTTGTCCTACCACCGAATGAATGTTGAAGCAAAAAGGATGTTACAACACTTCCATTGTGTCGGTACCACTTTATATAATATTTAATATAACTATGTTTGTGTTCAACGTGTGTTTTTGTTCACAATTTTTACATTTGATGTCAACCTTAGATGGCACAAAAAGGAAAAAAGTGGGAAGGAAATGGGACAGGAGTTGTTCAGTGTGTGAGGACATCAAACGTTTGACCTTACCCACCTGAACAACTATCTGAATTGCACACTGCAGTGTGGAGCACTCCCTCTGAGGGATAAACGTGTATAGCTAATGGATGTATGAATGGGAGATTTAATAACATAAGTCATTACTGTGGGACTCACTCATTTCTCTTAAGAATATTTCTGAGTGAAGACAAACAAGCAAACAAAATAATGAGAAATCTAGTATAATGTACAATGTTTTTAATTAGCAAGGACAAAGTAATGCAGCAAATATATGTGTTTCTTAATTGACTTGAAGTCTAGTGTGTAACATTTAGGAGGAGCTATTGGCTGAAATTAAATATAATACTTATAAGTATGTTTTCATTAGTGTATAATTACCAGAAAATAAGAATTGTGTTTGCATTACCTTAGAATAAGATGTTTTTATCTACAGAGGGAGCGGGTCCCCTTCCACGGAGGCTGCCATGTTGCACCACCATATTTCTATAGTAACCCAGAATGGACAAATTATACACTGGCTCTAAATAAGGCCTTTCACGTTTTTCGCAAGTCTCGCGGCCACCGTAGTTTCTCCTACAAACTGGGAATGAGCCGTATTCAAATTGTTGCAAACTGCACTTTCACCACTAGATGCCACTAAATCCTACATACTGGACCTTTATTTTCATCTTCCAAGTACAGGCAAAAAATAATGTCTCATCAGATATTAACTTTGCAATGGTATGTCAACTTCAAACTACAAACAGTAATGTATTAGCTTGGTAGTAGCAGCTAAGCTAACTTGCACACAGACATTCTGTGTCAATGATCACAGAGAGTGGTTTAGTACTGTGCTAGCAAGGCTGTGTCAGGAAGAATTATTTACATCAAATAATCAAGGCAAGTTCTGGAGTTATAAGGAGTGTCTTTTTTCTATGATTTCTAAGTATATTTATGGACATTTATTCGCAATGGACATTGGAGATAATGAGTGTTGATTGAGACATGACTCAGAGAAGGAGTGTGATTTTTGACACAAATTTGACACAAATTGCGGTAATTGGGCAAAAGGATTTTAAAGCATTTTAATTGCCTGTGACTCGCTTTTTTTTTTTTTTTAGAACGCCGGTGTCTCACAGTTTGAGAACCTCTGATCTACAGTAAAGATATTTTATATAATTTCTCCTCCTGATTCTTAGCACTTATGATGTAAAACAATGTTTACTTAACGCACTTCAAAGTTAGTTCTTCCTTCCGTGTCTACATAGTATCGTCTGTGCTTGGCACATGTGTAGGCTAATCATTAAGGTTATCTCACTTACTTAGAAATAGATTTTTTTGCACTGCACTGTCTTGTTCTAATTTCAGCATATATTTAATGAGCTGTGACAAACCAAAATGGGAATCAAATCATAGAAGGTGCACAACCAGAAAACAATTACAGATTGTCATTTAATCATGCCCTGAGTGTGGGAGCAAGTTGACAATACCTTAATTTAAATGTCACAAAACTGGGAGGGAGTTGGTTCAGTTGGCCGACCCACGTGGAACCAACTTATTTATGTTGCTACATATTATACACAAAGTTGATATTCAGCGACTAGGCCACCCACAGTGTGGCCACACCCCAACAAAGCACTTCCACACAGGCCACGTAAGCACCAGCAGCAACAGCATAAACCATAGAACAAGACCTCAGTAGTTATCTAAAATAGTAGCTGAAGAAAAATAAAGTAAGCTGTCACATATACACATTGCTTGAAGTTTTTGAAATTGTCTCTAATGTTTAGCTGAATATTAAGTGTGTGGAGATAATATGAACCTACCTTGGTGAAGTGAAGCAGGGAGTTGCCGTGGTTGCAACCTGTAAACATGAAACATGACTTTGTAACATCTGTCTAGGGACTACAGATGAAAAATAGTCTTTTGGCAGAAATCCACTGTACATGTTAAATGATTCACATTCCCAGAAGCTCTAATTCAAAACCCAGTGCCAGCTCCATTTGTAAATATAAAAAAGCTATTTGGACTGTGTGTGCACACACTCAGAATGCACTTGCTAAATAGTTAAATGTCAACAACAACAGGCACAATTTGAGAGAAACCACTGTCACAGACCTACAACATGATAGAACTACACTACTAAAAGTAAAGCTCATTTAACACAAATATGCTATACAGTTAGCCACATTATAATTCATTAGTTTCACTAAAACATAAAACATAGCACAACCCCCCCCCCCACTGCAGTCACTTATACCTAATAACCCATCTTACCTTCATGACGTTAGGAAGCTACAAATACGTTTATTGTTATCACATTGTTAGCTTCATTTGAATGCCTTTATTTATTGTTCGGTGATAATCCGCTTCTCAGACAATGCTTTATAAACTTCAGTGTGAAAATATCCTTTAAGATGACAGCATCACTCCAAGTTTAATGGCCGCGCCATATGCCTTCTCACTGCAGACCTTTCGATATCTACTAACAGGAACGGAGGCACCGGTGTGATTAATAACATTAATTGATGGCTGCACTCCATTTAGATGTGTCGGTTTCAAGGTCCAGTTAGTGTGCATGTTTGCTCACTGGCCTGACTTACTCAGACACTTAAATGGAACAGAGCCACTGTTAAACAAATTAGCTCCACCTGTGCTTTTCCTGCTATGACAAGTCAATGTCTACAGTGAAAAAAGGCCTATGGCAATGCTCACTATTGCTAAGCAGCACTGTAACTAGTAACTGCTGCTTCAGACAGTACAATTTCACTATTTTTTTTGCCTTCAGTCAGTAGAGCTTTTACTCTCTCCCTCTTTTGCTTGCTTTGTAATGTTACTCTGATTAATTTTCTTTTTGGCTCACCAGACCTCAACTTTCTACTTACTCGTCTTCATATTTCCACTAGCTAGTTTGCTACATTGCAAGGAGGCAACATTGCAAGCTAGCTTTTTTCCCCCCTAAATGACTGTAATAATCCATTCTGATCAGTCAAGCAGCCCATTGCTGGATAGCCCTGATGGTCCAGTCTGACACTGCTGAAGTGACATGATCACACTGTTGGCAGGCAGCTGGCTTCCTTATTTAATGCTACGTCCAGGGTTCGAAATACAGGAGAGCATTGGGGAGCTCGGCTCCCCCGAAAGAGACATGAGCTCCCCAGAAAGCCTCATTTAAGAAATTTAGGGGTGGGCTGTTTTTGGCACCACTTTTTTTTTTTTTTTGTATAAATTTATATTAGTATATTATAGTAAAGCACTTGTCAACATGTGTGTTTATTCTCGCATAACAATTTCTGATAATTTGTGTCTAATAAACACAATGCTGTCTGTTCCTGCTGTGGCCATCCATGCGTGGATCATAATTGTCATGGGATGCAACCTAGGTCTGATCTGTTTTACAAAGTTACACAAACCATTGCCTGTCCACTGTGCGTTGGCATTTTCATTGTTTGTTCATTGCAACAGTGACTTACTTTTCTGTTTCTTTGTTGTCCCAGGCTAAATATTCTCTCTATGAATTGAAATATATTGATGGTATATTTCTACACATAGACGGGCGCATTGATGTATGCGCGTGCATGTGTACAGTACCCTCCCAGACGCACATGGTACCCCTTTGTGTCTGTAGTAGATGCCTTCAGAAACTACTTGATTTGGTAGTGTGAAGTCACGTGACATAACTGACATAAATCCCGCAGCTTCTATGGGACATGAACCCCGGTCTCCTGGGTGACAGTCCTGTGTGTCTGACCCATCGATCCACCCCACCACCTCCACAGGCAGACTGTCTCGCTCTTTGTCGCTCCTTATGTCACCTGACATCCTTAAGGCTTTCTGGCAGCCCTGCGCGTCTCATACAAATGCTAAAGGGCACCATGCACGTCTGTATACAACGCCGAGAGGCATGACAAAACGTCGGTATTTGACGCCCTGGGAATGAGACCGGGCTGCCTTGTCTTGTGTATAGCAGCCTGGTTGAAAGAAAGAGAGTTCGAGTTTGGTTTTGGTACTATTAGCTGATATTACAAGTGGTATAGCTTTGTCTTCTGATGTGAGAAATAAATACAGATGAAAAAGTAAGAACATTTTTCACCATAACAAAGCAGGTTTTATACTCCTTAGTTGCACTTGAATTGTCCTTATAGCTGTGAACCCATATCACATGACTTCCAATTTTTCACATAATTGGTACACTGTTGTATTTTATCCTCGCCATTTGGCAATCTCATAATGCCTTGACTTTTAAAAACCCATAATTCAGATGAAAGATTGAGTGACTCACAGCCAAGCAGAGCTGTTTTCACCAATGGCCTTTTGAAATTCAGCCAAGCAAAATCTCAGTTAATTAGAAGTGAACAAAGAGGAGGGACTGAAGGAAGAACACTGCGGTTGACAGCGGTTTTCCTTGCCCTGGAAGAAACAATGATCTGCTGTGGGTGCAGGTTCTTAGGCAGTGAAGAAAATAAGAATGATGACACAAAGTGATAGAAAGGTGGATAATTGTGAAACACCCTTTGATCATCCATTAATAGTAATTTCATAGAAACTTTATAAAAATGGAGCCAGATGTTTCAGTAAATTTCAGCAGCGGGAACTGTGCAAATCTGTTTGGCAATGCAAAGAGAAACTGCTTTGAAAGAAGTACAATATTTATCATAGATTTTGAATAATTAATTCAAAGACAGACATTCATTTTATTTTGTTATTTGGTCTTCATATTTGCAAACTCAGACTCAAATTCCTATTATTCTTATTATTGCTGAAAGAGTTGATAAATGACATGAAATGAAACAGTGTGGAAAGAGAGGTGTTCCAGTCATCAGAAAACAACGTTCTCCTTCACTTCTACTTGGTATGTCTCATCCTCTGCAAGCCCTGTTCACACAGGACTTTTACCCAAAGGTCCTACCTACGGGTCCTTGTGTGATTTGTGTAATTGGATCATCACTCGTCTGCTTTAATGTTCCCATGCGAATCTGCCATGTTTTTCATCTGTAAAGTAAAAATTCCACTGTAAATTACCTGCCACATTTCCCCAAACACACAGGTCATCTGATAATATAAGTCCCATGCGTGTTTCCTTATTGCTTAGTTTTTCTCAAGGATTTCATAAATTTCTGTACTTTTTTCCCTTCCTCTTTAAGGGATTATTGAGGCTGCCATTGAATAATTAATGAGAGTTTTGATAGCATTTTGAGTGCAAATTCGGGCACATCTAGCTGCGCAGCATGGATACCATTCAGGCAAGGGGCAAGCTCAAATCCATCAAAAAATAAAATCTTGAAAGATAATGATATGGATGACATGGACGAGTGAGTGTATTCCTAAATCACCAGTCCTGTGTGAATGTGGATGTTGATAAATCTATTCTGAATGTTCTGAAACCTGGACAGCACTAAATAGGCCAGCCTGAAATCTCAGCTTTGTGATAAATTGCAGAGGCCTAGATTCAGCATCATGAACAAAGCACATATTCAGGCCTTTCCAGGATGTGTGAAGAGAGGAAATAAACCTGACAGATCCCCACACTGTCCCGCTTTTGGTTTTTTGCATTGAAACATGTTTGGAATTGTCAAATTAAAGCACATCGTTCTTTGAAAGTCAATCCTTTCCATGCCCTTGATGCGAATAGACAAGCTGTTCTATGGGAATTGCAGCTCAAATGTCAAAGCTGATAGTCGTTCTTTGACACAAATGGAAACATTACTTTTGGCTTTAAGGGAATGAATTGTCAAAGTGACTGCTTTAGTGTATTCCTCTGAATCTCATCAAATGCTTGGCACTGTTCTGTTTCTCCACAGAAGAAGATTGGCTGCAAAGCAAACTGTTTTTGTAGCTCATTACTGTTTTTTCCACAGGAGAAGCATCAGCTTAGTGTCTCCTCTATTGTAGGTGGAATAATAAGGAACAGTGAACTCAAGAGCAACTTTCACCTCCAGTGTGGCTTTGAAGGGACGGGCATTTATCACCATCAGCATCCACGAGGCTCCACTGCTCATTCACACATTACCTTAATTAGGATTTTATGAGAGGTCATTCCTCTTACTCTGCCACTTAAAGAAGTGCACTGTAGACATGAAAGGGGCAAAACAAATCACATTTATTATCTCCGTTAACTCACCTAAATTCACAGTGTTTCACGTACCGCCATGAGAGATTGTAAGAGCACTACTGTAAAATTGGACTGTAAATGTACTCTCACTGGCAATTAGGCTAATTTATAGTTTTGTGTTACCAGCAATATCCCACCCCCATATTCCATCATCAGACAAGCCCAGCGCCAATAAAAAGCTTAAAAGCTGCAAATAGAGTTCATCAAGTCTTGTTGGCGTAATAATAACTTATACACATCTATGGTCCACAGGGATGGTGTTGCTGATGTCGAAGCTGACTTGATGTGGGCATAAGCTGTGGGCGAGATTCTCTTACTCCTCCAGTGCATTAGCCAACTGTTAAGTCAAATTCTGCTAGCTCCCTCCCTCCCAGCATATTCATTAAATGCAGCAGAGGACTGCAGGACAAGCACTTTAGTGGGCCTCGTGTGTGTCACGGGAGGTAAGGAGACACCAATCAGAGTGAGCGACAGACAGCTAACCAGCCATGAGCAGCTGCTGTCAGACTCTCCATGTCCACACTGCAAACACACTGGAGCTTTAACAGTCAGAAGCACATTCATGGCCCTTTGTAAACGTTTCTGTGTGGTACCTGTGTTGTAGCTGAGCTAATGTTAGCGGCTCAGAGAGGCAGAGAGGCTCTCCGGTGAGTGTGTGTGTCTGTGGGGGTGTGTCAGTACATAGCCCTGCTGTTTATCATAGGATCACTATCACATTGCAGTCCGGTGGTGCCTCTACAGCCGTGTAGTGTAAAATTTAAGATACAGCATCATTATGGATTAGTACTGTGCAAATTACTGTTTCAGTAAACATAATAACCCAGATATGAAAGACAATGGAAAATACCTTTTACAAGTTCTTACCTTGTGTCCCTGAATTCATTTTTCAATCTCTTTCTGGGTATCTGTCAAATCAGCCCGCTAAAATAAAATAAATGTACTGTACAACAGTACAGACGTGATGATGACACTATGAAAAGGATCATCAAAGTTTCATTCAATTCATGTTCCTGTGGGGAATGAATGTCTGCATCAAAATTTTATGGCAATCCATTCCAAAGTTGTTGAGACTCTGAATCAAAAGTGTCAACTTCAAGCTCCGAATCTTTTGCTCTTCATACATGTGGCGTTTTTTATACTAATTCCTTGGAACCAATGTGTTTCAAGCAGAGTGGTCGGAGCGAAGCACTGAGAACACTGAGAACAGAACACTGAGAACAGAACCCCTCCAACGTGTAGTCTTTTTGCTCAGCCCCCTCACAGATACTGGAAACACCAGAAGGGAGAGTTTCGAGTGGCCAGCTTTCATGTCCTGACAGTCAGATTACTAATATGAAGCAGGGAAAGCAAACACAACGTGGGACGTCTACTTAGAAAAGTTTTAAAAGCTTTAAAAAGTGTTTGCTCAAATTGCTTAACCATAGACGCAGTTTGTTACAGTTGTCAGCGCATTTTGTGTGCATGTGCATTGTGTGTCTACGTGGACGTGCAAACTGATTATAAAACATAAACACTACCTTAGGGGGTTGATAGTTCAGTCTGAAGTGGTGGGCTGACCGACCGACCAACAGACTAACATTTCCATCTCTAGAACCAAGCTGCTAGCATGGCTAATAAACAGAATTTCTTACTGTTCATATCATCCATCTCTTTTCTATCCCTGTGAAATATTAAAATATTTTCATGACCTATCTTTCATTTGGGGGTGTACACATACATTTTGTCCAATCAAATATTCTTTTGACCAGCTAATCCCTGCAATCATTTAATCTACTTGTGGGTCATCGTAGGTAGCATCATTGGCGGTTTGTGTTTGGAAATCATTTTAGTGGAAACTTTGTTTACATTTCCAAAGTACCATAGTCTAAAAGGCTGGAATTGCTTCATTTGGCCCTCGTCTTGCCCTTCCTGACCCAACAACAAAGGTGATGCAGGCATTGAATAGAGGGATGTGTCCAGACCCATATTGCTGTGGTTCTCCAGAGACTCCGTCATATCAAATCCCTAAACAACTTGATAAAAGGCTCTGTTTTTTATGGTTTTTATGAAGGCTCTCTATCTTTAAGTGGCTACACAAAACCCAGATCCACAAACTTTTAGTGGACTTGCCAATAAATCAAGCTCGAGGAGACAGTGATTTGACCATTTTCATTCACAGGGACCAACCATTAGGACTGGAGGAACGTAAAAGCACTTGAAATGGCATGTCTTTGATAGATCCTGTTAGTCAAAAGGTGCTTTAACATGAGTCATTAGACTGTGTGACAGGTGTAGTCAATACCGAGCCAGCATCACTGTAACTAGAAGCCCTGTTCTGTGGCACTAATCTGCCAATCAGGCTGGATCAAATACAGAGGTGTCTTGCTTCATCACTCTCCTGTGTAACTCAAGGCCAGGGGCTCTGTCCGGATATATTAGCAGCACCTTGGGGATGGAGAGGAGTTGAGAGGTGATGGAAGACACGAGATGAGAAGAGAAGAGAGAAAAAGAGAAGAGAGGAGAAGAGAAAAAAAGAACAGAAGTTGGTAAAGATCATGAAATCAGAGGAGAGGCCTCTGATACCCTGATGGTTAATTTCCTCTCATTAGTTGGATCCAGAGTCCAGGACACAGAAGCAGCAGCCTCATGCACCGGCAGCTAATCAACTCCTTATTCATATCAAATGTCAAATCAAGGCACCAAATCTGGGCTCCTCATCAATTTAATATTGTGTTATGGCCAGATTTGTCTTTAGTTCAAACTATCATGTCAGACCATCCTTGTCATTCAGAAAATGAGCCCATATCCCCTTAATAAAAAAGAAATGAATAATCTAATCTGCAGATATTAGATCTGTCTTATTTGGAGTGGGCTGAAGGAAGGGAGGAGGAGGGGGAATTCTAGACTAATGCACTTTTTTCAGCTTGTGGCCAAACAAAGTAGAGCAAATAGTTCCTCTACAGGCATAGTTTCTGTGTGCACATCATTAATCAGGAGGCAGAGAAATGGAAGTTTGCTGCTTTTTTGTCGACAATATTTCAACAAAACGCTTGAGCCAGAGAAACAGAGTATGCTTAGCAGCATGCTTACTGTGTGGGAGTGTATTGCACTGTGTCTTTGTTCACCGTGAGTATGCAGTATATACCTGCAGCCCAACAGACTCCCAAATAGATAGTCTTTGCAAAGCACATTTTTGAGTGAGAGGAGATAAGTTTGTTCCCATGAGAAAAAACCCATGTCTTTTGTTCCACAATGAAGAATAAAGTATTAAAGTATAGCACAGGCCACACGGCGACATTTTTATCAGTGTTGTGCTGACTCGGCTGAACTCTCCCTCTGAGAGGCTGATGAGAAGGAACGGCCTTGTGGAAGAAGCGAGCGGGTGCATCCATAGCTGCCGTTATCGTTTGAATCCAGTACAGCTGAGTCTGTAGCTTCAGCCCCCCTACAGGGATGGGAAATGACCTGTCCGTATCTGCCTGGCACTCTCTCTGTCTCCACCTGACTCTCCCTTCCTCAACACAAGCTGTCATGACCTTTTGACCTTCTGCACACTAAGTCTCAGGTCTCCAACACAGTTGCATTGTCTTGTGAACTGTTGTGTCTGATCCATGATGCTTTCAAGAAACACAGCAGGAGTATATCCGTGGAAGTCTCTGGTTCCATCTGCTCAGGGGCTGCCAAACTGGCTAGAGCTCGTGTGGCAGATAGGAGGAAGTTATCACGTAAAGTTGTTCTGGGCATCGTGCCTGTCAGTGATTCAGTATTTTTGGCATGGCCTTTTAACGCTCATGTGCAGGGGAAAAATGCCCTCCGCATGAGGGAATGTGTGACCAAATGTGTGAGAGTAATCTGAGGTTTCTTAATCACTCTGACCAGCAATTTCAAATGTGCCGCTCACATGCCAAGACTCTCTATGAGTAAACACACATGACACTTTCTACATTTAAAGGAAACTGGGGCTTTCCAAAATACTCTGATAGCAGTTAGTGTGGGCCAAATCCATATTTATAAGCGACAGCCAGGCAGCATTCTTTGCCTTCAGCAGGCTGTGCAGAGCAGTAAATTGAATTCTGCCACGCAGCTCTCCCTGACAGAATGCTGAATAAGTGAGAGGATCTGTATTTTAGAAAAATGCATGACTGGTGGCCCGCATACACATTAGAATAAAAATGATATGTTGGGTGGAAACTCTCATGGCACTTGGCAGACAGTGAAACTGCACAATAGCAGCTATTTTAAAACTGGACATGACAGAGAAACTGTTTTTAGATTTCAATAAAAGGCAGAGATTAATAGTATTAGGATTTATTTACTCTTGGGGCTGCAGACTTTGAAAATTTCTATATAATACTGGAAGATATCCAGAATGGATGAGTGCAATGTAAATAAATATTTTATTTACTCCATTTTCTAATTTGGTCAAAACTTCACAGATTGAATTTCTTGCAGCCTGGGAGACAGAAAATGATTCCTTTGGGCTTAATGCAGTTGGCAGCCCTTTCTTCTCTGAATTACATTCTCTGATACTATTGCAGTGTGGATTATTATGCATAATTAATAATAGCCACTGTAGTATCATTTATAAAGTTTGACAGGAAATAAATGTGGCACTGTATGAATGGGAATTAGACCAAGCAAGGGCTTTTTGTGCAAAAACACAACATTGCTGGCATCTGTGCATGCATTATCTTGCCAGTTATCCAGGTCAGGTGCACAGGGGCAATGGAGCAATCTTGGCACCCCCCACATATTTTCCTGGGGGATCCCAAGGTGGTCTGATGTCAGCTTTGTGAAGCCTCTGATTATAGTTTGGACTACAAAAACCACCAACACACACTGGACGTCTAAACAATGCCTGTATGTACAAAGATATAAATTCTATGATAAACTTGGGTATTGCTGCTATTTGGGCCTGCTAGAGCCAAAAAAGTACAACTTGAACTTAACATTCATTATTAACATCAACAATATATTTTATAGCCACAAAAGGGATTTAAAAGAGAAAGTATCCCCCTCATTTGTTGTATCAAACGTTCACCCAGCTATTTAAAGATCAGAAAACGACTTCAAATTCAGTGAATTGGAGCATACACAAAGACAATAGAGAAACAACAGGAACAGTATACTGCAATTACAGATGGACACTTTAATTAGATGTCTTGTTCGATGTCATAGTTTAAAATTCCCTAGCTGCTAACTTGGGATTGTTCTTCAGCGTGTATCTTCTCTGTGTTCAGTTTTCTGCCGCCATGGCTCGGTTCACATGTCAGAATGCGATGCTGTATGCACCATATTCACTGTGTTATTCCTGCACGCTCTTTTTGGATATAGTACCGTAGCATTGCTTCACACAGTTTTTTTGTAAATACAACCACAGAGAGGCAACAGTGATTGGCAGAGATAGATCAGTGAGTGCAATCCAAAGAAAAGCCATCCATGCAAGAACACCCACAGAACCTGCAGAACTCGGCTGATTTGTCAGCGCGCTCAGCTTGCTTGTGGATATGGATGATAGAACTTAGTTAGAAGAAAATACTGTCTTTTGGCAGTGTAGAAAAAAACATGCTCTGACAGACATGAATGGCACAACTGTCTTTAGTCTACTTTGGGTTTTTGTGCGTGGGCTTTGTCTGTGTCGCTGTGGGGGTTCTGCCCATCACACTTCAGCATGTCAAGAGTACAGTCGGGTGTTGTCTCTCCACTTGAATTTTTTAGCTATTGCAGATAGATAGATCGATAGAGTTAAATAATTAGCATGCAAGAAGACAGCAGATGAAACAAACTCATCAATAAATGCATTTCTGAAATAATTTGTCAATTCTAACTGGGGCTTTTGTTTGGTAATTAAATGCCTCTTTGCATTGGTTGACAAAGGTAACATGTAAATAATGAATGTAATAAAGCATAACAGTGTGCTCACATATCCTATGAGCTGTGACAGAGTATCCCCTGGGCCTGCAGTGCTGCTAATCAGGGGCTACTACAGTAGCTCCCAGGTTTTTAGCATCGGTAGCTATGTAACTATAGAGAACAAGAGAAAACAGATTCTCTGCGCTTTTGAGTTCAGTCATAGTGGAAGGTGACAGAAATGGTAAAAATTCTATGAATCAGAAAGCAGTTACTGCAAAAAGCAATTAGCGTCTCATGGGTCAGCTTGATGCCTGATGAAAACAGAACAGCTGAACAGATTAAAATAAAAGTTGATGTTACGACATCGGAAATGATTTTTTTGAGGTGATTTTCATGACATTTCTTTTCATTTACAAAGACCGGAGTGTAAAGCAACAGGGAAGATTCAAGAGAGAGAGGAGGGGAGGGAAACCACACAAATGTCAGATATGAAGCTGTGACATCAAAAGCACACGACGCACTCCCCAGCACTTCGTTCTTCTGGCCGTGTTTCTACTTCAGGTTTGAGTCCTGCGAATTTGTATGAAGCTATTTTTTTAGTCCATCTGAAGCTCTGTAGATTTCCTTTTCATCCCTTTATGTTTGATTCTGAGCTGCTTCAATCCTCGCTACGCTCCAGTTCATACTGTATATTGTGAAATGAAAAAACCTTTTCATACCTTTTCATGATATAGGTGTAGATATTGGGAGAGATGAAGGCATGCCTCCAATCCCACAGATTGATGTGTTTATTGTTTGGACTGTTTACCTTCTTTATTGTGCACCAGGGTGGAAAATTGTCTTAAGCTCACCAAAACCTACCACCATCAGAGAGACCTATGACATATACAGAAGAATGAAAAAATATCACTATCATTGCTGCTGAGTGTTCAGTTAAATGCTGTGTTCACTTTTAATCTTTTTTCAACCCCTCTGATTTACTAAGAGATAACTTTGGCCCCCCACCTGAAGTTGCGATGAAACCGTTGCCCTTAGTTGTTAGGTATTGCAAACGTCTGAGGGTGTGCGCCTTATCTCCTGAGACGTTTCCAAGCAGACAACAGATCGATACGATTTGATTCAGCCCTGATGTCTCCCTGCAGTGTGATGTGGTGCAATATGATACAATTCAGTACAATGTGATGCAATATTCTCAACATTTTCTTTGTAATTCTAATAACATGTGACTGCTTGCAAGAGGAAATTTTAATTGGTATGTATGCACTCACAGTAGTAATGGGAGGAGGGAGGTGTTAACATCCTATTTGGATCTCATTCATAAAACATGGAAATTAGTCAGCTGTAAATAATACTTTCAAACATGACTGTTTATTAATGATGCATTTCTGTAATGAGATATTCTTTGTTAACAATGTGAGACAAATATGTTTTGTAACAAAAATAGGGGGGTCTCCGGCTGTGCAAATCCTTTTAGAACTGCAAATAGTTCTGTATCACAGCAGCGGTTTAAGATCATGCAAGTTTTGAACTTCTGCTCTAGTTTGAATTAACAACCCTCTCTCAGAGAAATTACATTTAAATACAGCTAATTTCTTTTCCGTTATGTTGTGAAGACAAACATAATCGATGCCTGGATCATGTTCAGAGGCAACGTTTTATTTGAGTGAATAAAGCACTACATTATAACACCATCTGTGCTCCAAGTAACTGCTGGGTTTTTTCTATTTTAAAACAAGACCATGATCTTTCCATAACCTTAACCAGGAGTTGTGAGTTGCCTTAATATACATCTAAAAAAGTTGAATCATGCTTTAGTTGCTACAGGCAGATATTGTATTGCTAGATCAAATATTTTGGCAGAAAACAAAATATAAATACGAAATATGTGGTCAGGGTATGTATTGCTGACATGTTCAGTATCTACATTTTGCTGCTTGCCAAATATGTTAATTAAAAACATTTTCTATGTTAACAGAAAATGTAATCCAGGCAGCATTACATTTCCTAAAAAAACATATTTCTTGTTGCAAATTAGTTGTATATAAATGTTATTTCTAGAAGAAAGGGTTGGAATTACTGTAACAAGAAAATTACCATTGCAGAAAAGTTATAATTATTTTTCATGGTTTTCAAATCAAACCCCATTTTTGATGCTCTTTATTGTCTGCATTTTTTCTACAGTAGCTATTTAATGTATTTACATTCAGTAATTCCCTCAATGTAGTAGTTTACTGGTGGAGTCCGCCATTTCCAAGCTGGATTCAAGTTGCCTTCACAAGCACAAATTTACAGGCATGATATCCAGAGTTACTATATCTCATTAATATCAGCCTCACTGTTTACTGTTCACTCTACGGCTGTGTAAAGTTACTGCTAATGGAAATGGAACATCCCACTGCTGCTGCTTCACATTAAAAGCATTCAAACATGGGGTGGCTTTTAAAGCAAAGAAGCCATAGGAAATGCAATGTATTTGTCATCACGATTTGTGCTAACCACGATTGTTCATCAAAAATGCGCCTACAAATCAAGACAAGAGTCATTTTCTGACAGCGGGTCCATTTTAAATATTGCAGGGAGATCACAGTGAGTTGTTCAGAGGAAGAGTTACGTTTGAGTTACAGGCGACAGGCTGCACCTCCAACTCCTCAGTAAGGCAACCAACTTGTGTGGAAAAGTACTTGTGCTGTGTGGAGCATGCTGTGTGCTCATGGCATGATGGAAGAGGGCAGATTATTGACCATCATTAATTAAAATAACATGAGTTTGTTGGGCTGTAAACAAATTAGCTGCGCAAGGAGTGTTTTCTATACAGTATCAAACTGCACTTACTGTTACCATGGTAACCACAGGTGTCGGCAAGTCAACCAGAACTAAAATCTACACTAAACACTAAAAGAGGATAGATAGATAGATAGATAGTTATTAGATGCTAAAAACAAAAGCACAATTGGAGATTACTGCATCTATTCAATTTCCTAGGCTCAGCTTGATGCACACAGTTTAAATTGATTAACATTAGCTTTATCTATAAGCCGGAAGCTTTAGCTCAAATCTGGGAATCCTCACATCTGTTCTAGTGTGGTCTAAATGTTGACTAACAAATGGAGATGTTAAACATATGGAGGTGCTGGTTAGTGTTTTTATTCTCTACCACACCAGGTAAAAACAACAGCATATGCATCAACACGTTACCCTTGCATTATAGAGGCTTAAACACAAATGAGGAAGGTTACAGTTTACACTCAACTTCATAAATGGCCTTAAGTACTGTGTGTGTGTGTGTTTGTGTGGAATGAGGGGCTAGATGTGTAAATGTGCCCATAGCTACATTGGTGTTAATTGTGAATTGGCCTGTAGTACATTTTGTGCTCTATTTCTGTTGAGCCTTTAACTTTACGAACATGATGCATGTTTTTTAACAGTGAACACAATGTACACACTCACACATCCAAACACAAAGACCCCCCCCCACACATGCCTGCACTGTTAATACTCAGACTGCTAATTAGATGCTTAACTGGACAAAATCTTAGTACTCATCTGTAAAAGTCACTGTTGCATTTGGCAGATGGTATTTTGCAGAATTTCCCACAACAGCATTTTAGCAATGTGACACAGAATACCTGCCAGCAGATTCTCATTGGACTGAAACAAGGAGAAGAATACTTTCTGGATCGCTTTGCAACTTCATCTTATTGCATTAGTGTCCTTATGCTGAAAATTGCTGAAGGGACCTTGGATAAAATAGACTATATTCCAACGAGTTTGTGTTCTTTTCTACACAGTAAACAGCGATTAGCCTGAATTTATGTTGCAGCTTGAGGACCAGTGTCTGTTATGAGGGAAGTGTGTTGCTGTTGTGAAGATCTGGCTGCAGGACAGTTAATGATGCAGGACAGGTAGGAGCAGAAAGAGGGCGGCCAGGTGAGTAACAGTCACAGATTGGCTCTGAATGATGAGAATGGTTTAATCAGACTGTATATATTTCACATGGGTACATATAGATGAGCTACTTCCTCAAGATGGACGTAAAGGAAGTATGAAGCTTCATAATATCACTACAGTGCAGTACTTTTTAAACCAGGACTAAACATATTGCTGCAACAGATTCAGTAAATTGTATGTAATGTGGTAAAATAGAAAAATTAAGGCATGCTTAAAGTTATAATGATTAAGAATTGGGATGGCAATATCTGTCCAGACTGAAATATTTTGCACAGACTTTTTATATATATACACACAGATATATATATTAACAACAGGGATTTGCATGCATCTTCAACGTTAATGTTCGTAATTCTATCTCATTAATAGAAGCTTCCCTGTGTACAGACTGCTCTCATATAGTGGTCTCAGCTGTGTTTAGATTGCTCGCGCTTCACATTAAAAGCTTTCAACTGGCGAACCATGAAGCCGCTTTTATTGTGAAGCAGCCACAGGAAATACAATGTATTTGTCACAGAAATTAACTGCCAATGACCACTAAAATGTGATAATTGGGATGATGATTTCGAACGGAACTCTGGGACCTAAAACCCACTTTCCATTGCCACCAGTAAACCACAGGTGTCACCAAATCAACCAGGACTGAAATCTTAAGGATTATAACTTTAAACATACTGTGAATTTATAGACCATGCAATGTGCTATCTAAAATCTGATAGAAATGTCATTTTTCAAAATACTGTTTCAGAAGTGATAAAGTCACACATGCTTCTTTTTTATGGGAAACATGGCATATTTTTTCAAGAGTGGGACTTTTATATCAACAACGTTTGCAACATGTCCTCGTGAACATTTTGGTTATGGTTAATTTTTCAATATATATGTAATACATAATTTTTTTGTGTCATACATTATGAAAAATTATAATTTTTCCTATAATTAATACAAATGATAGGATGGTTATAGTTAAATTTAAATTTAAAAAAAATTAAAAGGGCCCTGATTGAGTCCACATGGCCTTCTCCTTTTAAAACAAATGAATGGTGAAATTCCTGACATCTATTTTTCGTACAATAACACACAAATTCCCCATGATAGGAAATTGAAAATTGCTACTACGATGCCTTTGGGAGTTCTAAATGTGTTTTGCTGCAATACAGAAAAGCTTCACATTCATCTTGCATTGGGAAAGATTCAGTTTTATGTAACACGTGGGGGCATTTTATTTGCGATGAGCAAACCACGGCTGGAATGATTGCCTCACATTAAACAATGCGAGTTTGCGGCAAATCTAACAAGCTCGCCGCTCATCAAGGATGAGCATGAGAGCAAATCGGCTGATTATACAGAATCCTCCCTCTCAGCAGGAGCTGCTAATTCTGACGCCTGCATGCACAAAATCATTAATCAATGAATGCTTCCAATTATGCAGGAGACAGCCCATTCATTCATACCTTGCTTTCAGTTTCTGGCCCATTTCAGCAGCAGAGACAAAGTGGTAAAAAGAAAGAGAGAGACTGTGTGTGTGTGTGTGTGTGTGTGTGTGTGTGGGGGGGGCTGAACTGAGTGTGTCTGCATCTGAAAGCCCGGATTTGTGATACTTTGATTTACTCTTCAGCTTGAAAAACATGAAATACAACAGCTCGAAAAACATGAAATACAACAACCTGGGTGAAAATCTGAAAAAAATAGTTTTCATATAATGTTTTCATAAAATATTTAATGTTTAATATTGAATGAGAAATGTTTAGCAGCATTGTGTTTTCTCTGCATTTCTTCCTTTACTTTGTATTACGTCATGTAACGATTTATGCATGGTTTATATGCTTATATGGTCTAAACATTCAAGACACATACTTTATATATGTGTAAAAAATGTGGAATTCATCAGTAAACAATTTAAACAATGAGCCATATTTCCTGTATAATCTATTAATTATAGTGTCTTGGCAGATCATTTTGTCCACACTCCACAATTATGTTTTTCAGTGCACGTTGATACATTGATCATGCCCGCAGTCCCAGAAATTCCAGATGATAGCTGAGATGTTGGGAGACAGCAGTAGAGAAGGAGAGGAGAGGAGCAGATGGTGAAGAATTCTCAGGGTTTATTTCAGGAGAGTTTAGCCTTTACGGCTCATATACTGACTTGATTATGGAGACAGAGGGGAGAGAGAACCCCTGGAAGAAGGATTTAAAGACGCAGGGAAATCTTCATTACGACCAGGAGAATTCAGGGTCCCTGATAAAAATGTCTGCACCTAAAAACCTCCTTAAACTCTGACAATGCATAACAGGGTTTGGAAGTGATAAAGCACCTGAAAATATAATGCTCTGTCTCTCACTATGTATGAATTTCATACAGAGGAAAAAAATATTAGGCATGTCTTGCAGCCGGACTTAATTCAACCATTTCAGGCTTTGTATGTGAATTGTAGTGTCATCAATCCCCACAGGCAGGGATTGCTTCTATAGTTGAAGGTGTGGGATATGATCACACTTCCCAGCAGCCCTGCGCTCCTCTCAAATATCTCATAATTTCCCAGCACTTATAGTAAACAGAAAAATCCCACCCCAGTTTATCTCCAGCTATACCACAAATTCAGTTTGCTTTTGCTGCCAGACAGGCTTCTTCCTGCAAACTGAACTCATTGTTTGCTGGTGCACTTACCTTTCCTATTGATCCAGATGAATATGAATCTATAGCATTCATAGTTGTGATCATGGTTTGTAATATAGACAAACCTTCTTCCATATCATTTGTATTCATGCATTTTTCATGTATGTAAAATACATTACAAGTGAGAGCAATTAGAGAGAGAGTTGAGGGATTTTGATGTGTAATCTTTTTATCATCTGGTGTTAGGTGGTTATTTTTTTCCTAAAACGAGCATTCAATTATCATAAAGGTTATCTCTCAACAACATATACCACGAGAAAAAACTCAGTATGGCGGAAACTCAGATGAATAGAAACCAGATTTGACCTCTGTCCACCCTACAATTGTGGTGTTCAAAACAATGGATTGTCCTTTACAACCACTTGCGGTAAAAGCTCAGTTCTTTCCAAGCGCCATTCTCAACTGTGTGATGACACTTGAAACAGTGAAAATGAGCTCTTCGTCGCTCTGGGTATTGAAACAGCTGCTCCAATTTACACTTTAAATAGCGATAAATGCTGTAAACATCAGGTTCACAAATGAGGGCAGAACAAAGTCTGGATGTTACTTACATTTTAACTTTAAATGAGAAGGATCTGTAAATTCTCTAAAAGTCACAACACTCTCAGAGGGTTTCAGTGGCTCTTGCTGTTGCGATATCATATTCAGTGTGAGGTCCTAGAAAGAGCTCCTGAAAGAACGTCTGATTATTATGCCGTATCAAGTATTTTGAAGTCATCAAAGAAGTCCTGGAATGCTAGCTCATTAGAGTAGCTTTCATTAAAAAGTCTTTACAGTTTGCCTTTCTACATGGGGTTTTCACTGCTTGTATCATGCCAGGAGCAAAACAACACACATCAGACCTCCAGTTGTGTTCACACGAGTTCTGTTTCAGTTCAGAAGCAGGAAAACAGCGGACATGGCCCACAAATGTAACCTTTAAAAGCTCTGAGTGGCACTCCTTGTTAAATATGTTGAAGGGTTTTATGAAATGACATCATAGATCAATGTGCCATATTTTTCAGTCACAAATCTGACACTGTCATCCCTGAGTAAAAAGCAGCTGTCTTTCTGCTTAATGGAATGGAATAGCCTTTGCTTGAGTGTCAGGTTCTTAAGTGACCGCTCTCTCTCTCTGCTGTCCACCTCGCTACTTGTACCAGATGGCTGTGAGTGGTCTTAAATAACTTTTCGAATGTTTAAAAGTGGTTTTCAAAGGGGAAACGTCATTGACTGAGTAGCTGAAAGTCAGAACATCTATGTGGAGGAAGTGCTTGTCCTTTCCAATAAGTTCTCAGAACTAAAAGACAAGTAGGTAATATGTCGGATAGATAGATAGATAGATGCAGTTAATAACAACAGCCAGGTCAGTTAAATCACAAAAAAACCCCAAATAAGGTAAGTAAGAACCAAAATACATTAATAAGTCAAATAATGTACAATAACTAAAATAGATGAAAATTGAATAAAATTAAAGCTCAATAACCTCTTCATTGACACAACCTGTCACGATCCAAATGTGTTCATTTGAAATGATTTTGAACTGGATGTTATTTAACTATTAATTCTAGAAAAGTGGATACAATTGAACTGTCTAGATTGGTTTCGTAAGTTTGCATTGCAACAAGGATGCAACACTGATATATATTCATGTACAAGGCCATTCTGGGAACATTACCAATGTATATATGTTCTAAGTTTGTATTTGTATATATGCACGCCCACCTTAGCACATCTGCTAAGACATGCCATGAAAATGTAGATGCCATCTACAAGGTGAGATTGAACTTATTTAACTATGACATGCGCACCCATGCATATATTGACTATCCGTTTTTGATGTTGATTTGTCCTGTATATTTCCAAACAGCAAAGACCAGAAATGCTGGTCTGGCTGTTGCCTAGCTGAAAGCTAGAGTCCTTAAAGAGCTGATATTGTGGAAAATTTTAGCTTTGGGATGGATTAGGGTGCTGGTGGGGCCTTCCTGTGCTGTGAAATTACTAATTTCTATTTGATTTCAAAGTGTTTTGAAATTCACAGTTTAAATGGCCAGTTCACCCCAAAAGCAAAAATACATATGTTTCCTCTTATCTGTAGGGCTATTTATCCATCCAGATTGTTTTGGTGTGAGTTGCCGAGTTTTGGAGATATCGGCTGTAGAGATGTCTGCCCTTTTTGAATATAATGGAACTATATAGCACTCTGCTACTGAATTTTTCAAATTTATTTTTTTGGCGCTTTGAGCACCACATGCAATGTCTCTTTCCAGAAATCATGACCCAGTTACTCAAGATAATCCACAGATTTGTTGTGAGCAGTTTCATGTAGGAACTGTTTTCTTTCTAGAAAAGTTTGGGCCGGCTCCTCAGTCCTGTCCATGATAAGTTAACATAAAAGTAAATAATCACAAAGTACTACATTTATTATTTGTTAAAATATCTGTTATAACTACTCAAAGACAACCCTATGGGCTACTATTTGTATTAGATGTGTTTTCTCCACCATTTCCTTACACATTCCTAAACATCTGTATAATACCTATACCTACCCTTTTGACTTGCAAAAACTAAAACAAATAATGCTTTCGGTTTCCATCAGAGCAGACAAGCTTCGCTGAAATGTATCAGCACAGATACAGCCTGTCTGTATATTAAAAATATTTGATTAGGATTTTTTTTTAAAGCAATGCCCACAATTAAATTTTAGGTATAGAGTAATGTGATGTTGTTTATTGTATGTTTCAGTGTGATTCGGGCAGAACAGATCTGTGCTCCAACATTTTCAGAAAGGCCTACCTGGACATGGCTGGTGCTGTCACCATCATATGTTTGAATGAAGTGAAGACATCAAACTTATATAGGGTCCGGCAGCTGGTGCTAGCTGGCCAGTACCGATACACAAGCAGGTCTTTAACCTCGGGAGTCCATTCTGCAGAGCAGGATGGACAAGATTTTCGAGGCAAGCAGACATTATGTCGTCCTGTAAACAAGCGCCGATGGTAAAGACTACAGATATTTCAGTAATTAAATTGTGACAGTGTGCCTGATCATATTGTATTTTATACAGAGATATGCATATATGATATATTAGCTGAAGGAAAAGATTAAGCACGCTTCAACTGACTCACAAGGAATGAGACTTGTCCGGTGCTCTATGAGTAGGGCAATCTTGTATCAGGAGAGACTTCAGAGGTAACAGCCAAAGTTTACTGGAGCGCATGAACTTAAGGCAACAAACTTTATTAAATGACTAAAGTTTCGATGCCAGGTGCATCATGACCTGGTGTTGAAATGTTTCTAATAAAGTTTGTAAGTCTGTGTGCTCCAGTAAACTTAGGATTTAACCTCTGGAGTCTCTCCTAAAACATGATATATTAGCTATTTGACACGGCGTTTGGGAGTTGCCTGAAAATGACCAGGGTGATAAAACGCTTTGAGTTGCACAAAGTGGTTAGGGCCTGTTGTACAATACTACTTGTACAAAAAAGAGGGCTTTCAGAACAACATACACATTGATGGTGACCACAGAAATATGCTTCAACAAAAATGAAAATGCTTAAGCACGTTTCGCCAAATATTAAGACGGATTATGTAGATGCAATTCTCCTTTGACCAAGACAAGCTGGTCACAGCCAATCATACTTTTGTCAATCAGCTATGTACATTTCACACTCATACTTAGAATTTTGAGAATGAGGTTAGAATGAGATTAGCGTTTTAGAAAATACATCTAAGCAATTGAGAAAAACTTGTACCTACTAGGGACAATATTTGGGAAATTACACTTTAAAAACGCCATTGTAATGTTCTGTTAATTTTAATATACTTTGTTCGCAAAACTGAGGCTGGCCATTTTCATCCACCACCACAGCAGTTGTAGGGGGAATCAAGAAATCCACGGAACACAGCCTCTCTGTCATGGAAGACGTTCCTCTTTTGGGCCTCAATGTCACAGGTTGCACAGAGGAACTCCGTGTCCAGTGGCACACTGATAACAGCCTCAACAGCACAACATCTGTGGCACTTCTGGATGACTATTCTCTCAGCTGAGACTCTGGCCTAGCAGTTTTCATTTTCACGTCTGTGAGAATCTGCCTTTGTGCCCAAGCAGAAACTGTTCTGTCTGTTGCCTCCAGAACCTGGACTGCAGTTACGGTGTCCCTTAACTCTTGGAGACGTGTTTCTAAAAAACAGCTGTTAAGCCACCCTAAAACTCAAAGTATGATAGATATTAAGGAAGTATATTGAACTACTTTTGAGTTGAAAATAAATATGCTGACTAGAAATAGTATCATGCTATAACTCATTAATTGCATCAATAGCAATATTAGCAAGTTATACTTCTACCAAATATACATTCACTTGTCATGAAAAACTCAATACTCATGATAATGACTGCATCAAGTGAGTTCTGTTCTATCTACTGCCTTATTATGATTAACTAGATGAATAAAAAAAATTGAGGAAATGTGAAAAACTGTAGTGAAAGTGAACTGCTATAACAATCAATACACTCACCAGCACTTGCCAACTCTTGATCTTCTATCTGAAGGCCTTCCTCCTGCACAGGATCCCTTCATCTGGCTTGTGTCATTTTTCTTAGACTATAGTATTCATGGTATAGTAAAGAACATACCTGATACAGGGCATTGTGTTTCCTGACGTTTCTCACTCTCTTGCTTGTGACCACTGGATTGGTGAGGGAGCGCTTCCTGCTTGTCCTCTTTTTTCTTTGAGGAAAGGCTGGGTTTTCCATGGCCATGGCAGCCTTTATGTTTGCAGAGTTTGAGATCAAACTTAATTAAAACAACAAAGGTGTAAGATACAAGAAAAGACAGTAGCACTTATAATTAAGAATTATTCAACAGTTGCGTAACTAACTGACCCTTTACATTACATCAATAAACAGCAACCGCAACGATTAGGCTATATTACAGACTTGGGTATTTACTTATTATGACAAGCCTCACTCTGGCCTCCTGAAGATGAGCATCACTAATTAATGCTGCCCTGTGGATCCTGGCCTCATTGGGATCATCAAAGACCCTCATTGGGCAAATGGTAAAAGTTAATGCAACACACTAACACACTCAACCTAATCACCAGGGGCGAAATGCTACAGAGACTGGGCTACAGTGAAATAAATAATAATAAATAAAATAAAAATAACAATCAATAAACAGCAATATTATTTTGTGTTTTGAACAAATGAACTCCCCTTGGGTTGATATACCTACTGTAGTCTGTTGGAAGGTAAAATAAGTGAAAGCGCAGTGATTGTGGGCAAGAAGTGTGTGTGATGTTGGCATGGTAACGACTGAATTGTTTTCTGATTCATTGTTATTATTATTAATGATATTATTATTACTACAACCCAAAATACATTTGAAAAAAATCTATAATTGCCTTTTTAATTTGAAGCTGAAAAACTACATCATTACATCAAAATGACAGTTATATCACACACAATTCAAGGTTTTTAGAGAACAAAAAATTGTAACTATGGCCGTATAATAAATTCAGTCAAACGACGATGTCGATTGCGTGACGTTGTTGAACCAGAGAATTTGTGTGTCCACCACGACAAAGGATCCTAATTGAAACATTACGTGCCACCACCATGTAATGCGATATTAAGAGGTTGTGGTCATTTCACATATTTCTGTGAAATCGGGTTGTCCTGAACAGTAGTTTTCAGCTGCTGCTGATGTCTCTTTGTCATTAAATCTTCTTCTGTAAGCAGTCTTATTGAACGGCTCATCTGTTATCTTCAGGAAGGTAACCCTTACTGCTGAAGATAACTTTCCCTCAACATTTCACTTTCAGTTTCATTCCTTGGAGCCTCTGGAACACCACACATGGATGCTTTTAGATAACCTTTCAGACTCTTCTAACCTACTTAATTTCCTCAATAAAGTCACAGATGTAGTCTTCAAGTGGATCTGGTTTGCTTTGACAAGACCAGGCACAGAAGATCTAAAATTGTCTACAAGTTTCAGCACTAATAACTACAGTACAGTACACAGTTGAAAATAGTGTAAAAATGCATAAATTCTGTTGACACAGTTCATTAAAGACATGCAGTCATTATAATGATTTTATTAAATTCCTTAATGTACAATATTAAGACAGTTAAATGAATCTATACAAATCTGCAAACTATTTACCAAACTACTACATAATGTAGCTACATTACTGAATATATGATAGATACATTTTTTCCTATACCCTGACAAGTCGAAACACACAGATTTGCTGTCTATTTTCTAAACATCTGACCTTCCCCCTGAAGTGCTATTTTAAGTATTTTGAAATAATGCACAATACTGTAAGATTATTAAATATGAATTTAAATGAATATACTCTAATTGTTGAGTGTTTTTGCACACATGCATAAACTAGACATGTACTGAAACACTACAAATTACAATGTATGGCTCCTACTTGGATTGTTTTTATTCATTCTTTTTTTTTTGGCTGTCAGGCAGGAAGAATAACATTTCTTGTTAAACATACAAGGAGTCACCCAGTCACTTGGCAGCTCACCTAGTAAGCTGAATATTGATCAATATAAAGAGACAAAAAGGTAGCATTTATAACTGAGAAGAAAAATCAAGAAAAAAAACACCTTTTGCTGTGAGGATTCTGAAATCCTCATGCTTTGTGGTAATCCATAAAAAAAATCTTCCTGCATGAGGACACCCCACATGAATGTTCAAATATTTAAATAACAGTCTGAGTTGGCATACTGTTTTGGATTACACTGGTAAATCATTTTGAAATGTGCTCAGACACCCTAAAGTTAATGGGGAAAGATGGTGGCGCCAAAGATAGTTTTCCTCCAAAGATGATATTTGCCCTTGACCTACATTTATCGAACATTACAGATGTTGTCATAATCACCGCAATTATTTTCAATTTGCCATCATCCCCTTTCTCCTTGGCAAATTAGAGAGAACTCCAAATGAACAAGACTGCAGAGATTGTCCCCATGAATTTTAAGTGTCATTCCCCCAATTTAGATTAGATGAGCCGCAGGTCACCTTTTCCAGTGTTCAGACTTTCTAAAGTCTTTAGCTCATCTGTTGGGAAACTATCATCAGCCTCTGTAGAATATGTAAGATTAGTCATGCAATGTCAATTACATAAGTCATCAGTTATGCCACAGTGAACATTAGATCAGCTTTGAGTGATGGTGGAGATATTCTTCTTGACCTTGCACTGGTGATATTGCTTTATTTTTTTGGTTCTTGGGCCAGAGAGTAGCCCTGGGGTGCAGGAGGTTTCTGTAACAAGGAGGCACAGTGTCAGGTCCTCTCTGAGCTCTAGGGACAGAAACCAAAGTGGACAGCTGCCGATGTCTGAATGCCCCGGCACACAGGAAATGGCTAAGAGACACACACATAACTGTCTGCTGGCATTAGTATGAGTGACAGTCTTACCACCTTCAGAGTCGCATGGACATGCATCTCCATGTCAAACAGGAAATGATACTGAACTACAGGTAGGTGATACAGACACATAAGGCAACCATGGCCTCAGGAAGGTGATGCGTGTATAGTGGTAGATGGGAATCACTGACCATGGACATATTATGAGAACCAAGCCCACAAGAACAGCGCTGGGCTTTGCACTGATTTTTGTTGTGGCCACAGTCAAATTTGCCTGTCACACAACACTCTTCAAGACTACAAAAGTTTTGTTTTTTTAGTTTTTTACCATACACAACCATTTTAAAAAAGAAAGAAACAAAGAAACAAACAAAAAACTGCTGGAAGAAGAAGAAAACATACATTCAGAAATGTACTCTTTGTATTATTACAATTTGAACCACTGGGTCAAATAAGACTTGCAAAGGCCCATATCAAGATATTACTTGGTGCCGTTCATAAATGCAGGGAATCAGCAGGCTTCATCAGAGGACTCAAATGCACTTGTGCTATCCGCTCAAACATGTGGATAACATTGGGCACTTATCTTGGAGCATTTTATTTTGTTATTTTAATACAGTCATAATGTCAACCTTATGGTGATGCTGCACCAAATTCTGCGCCAATCCATCTAGTAGATGTTGAGATATTTTACCAGATAAGTGAAAATTCTGTCCTGCAGTTGGCTCTAGAGTAAACTACAAGAATACTAAATTTCCCGGGAATCCATCCTATAGTTGTTGAGAATTTCAGTCTTGACCAAAGTGGTGGACCACCTGACTGACATTGCAATCCCTATTCTCAATAAAAAGAGTAACAATTAATCTTGTCTGCCATTCAATATATGCTGTCAGCAGTTTTAAAGATGTGTCTTTTATAATGGCAGTCATTGGGAAAATGCTTTCTGGGATATTTTTTGTTGCAGTTGGCCATGGGAGCAAACTGGCAGCAAGGCTGACTCTGCCACATTGTATCTGTACCTTTTGGCCAAATTGACCATGTTAGCAGTTGATTCGGTTGGTGAGAAGCTAAAGCTCTCTGACTGACTGCTCATCCTCTGAAATCATGATTTTACCTAGTTCATCTAGTGCAGTTTCTCCTTATTTTTTTGCCTTTGACCTCTCTTTTCTTCGACAAGCAAAAGACTACTGCTGACAACGCCAGTGCAAAGCAAAGCAAAACTCTGGACTGCCAGTTAAATTTTTTTCTCAATTTGTATTCCAAACATGATGATGACATTGTTAAATCAGTTTCAGTGACAATGCTTGGCCAGTTTGTTATGTTCTTCTCACCATCATTGTCGCTACAGTGCAGGTTACTCATTAGTTATTTCCTATTCATGCATGTTTGAGGTCACTTGGCTGTTAGCTTTTTTACTTGCAGCATGTTAAAGTGCAACTTTTAGCAGAAGCCGTGAAGCGATGTGAGGCAACACATCAGTTCTATAAAGTGGCCTTGGTTTGTCAGATCCCAAAACCCTCAAAAATATCTAGTGCTACTGGAGAGGAAGAAGGCTTTTTCTCCTGAGTAAGTTGTCATACTAAATGGCTACTTTTTTATCCTCCCAGAAACTTCAGCTGAGGTTTGCTTGGCTTGCATCACCCATCCAGTCCCTGTAAATACACGGGTATATTGATTGAAAACAGTCAGAGTGTGGACTCATCCCTTTGATCTCTCTGCTGCTCTCCTATGCAGTATTTCCCCCTCCACAGTCAGGTCATTAATCTTCCCGTTATTGGAGAAACGCACTGACATCTCTCCATAAAATGGCACTTAATTTATGCATTATTTATGCCTCATTTATGTGCTCAGGTCCTCCAACTATTTATCAAATGTCCCCTCTTATGTCAAAACATGGAAATTGAGCGCCGTTACTCATGATACTCGCAGGAAACACATCAGTGGACAGGAAGTCACTGGGGACTTCCACTCACTGTCACAATAAAGTCTCATCCAGGCGACTGTGTGGCAGGAGGAGCTGCTTTTTTAGCTAACTTGTAACCACAAGAGGGACATTGCACAATGTGATGCAATGCAGTTAAACATAGATGAATGCAGAAGACACCATTTCTCCTCTATGATTAAAGTTTTTGCGCTCTATGTTAGATGCAAGAATGTTTTTTTTTTTTTTTGCATGTTTGAAGTACTGTTTGTATGCACCCATTTCCCAACATGGCTAAATAATGAATAATTCACACAATGTAAACACTTTAACTCCATAAATAGACCATACATGAAGAGACCCTCATGCTGTCTGTGCGCAGCAGTGCATGACAAGACAGAAGGTGATGCTATTTCATACCCCCACCCAATCTTCCCTGCATCGCCTCAGGAGCATGGTGTGTCACACTTCACAGAGCACCCAGACACACTCACCTGCACTGCCACTGAGGCTACGCATCACCAGCTAGCATCTCCACAGGAACTGAACCCTCTGGATAACCTATACAACCTCAGCTGTGGCTTCCTCACTGTCAATCTGAATTCAACTCCAACCGAAAGCCAGTTTTTATATTTCACTTTGACTTCTTCATAATGCCTTGATATAGAGCTCAGGATTTTGTACTCTAGAGACCTCGGGAAATAGCTTGAAATGGAGGCTAAAGAAAGAGGACAGAAATTATTTAAGGACAGACTGATAAATGCAATTTCCCTGTAGGGTTTTTATTGCATATTTATATGCAGCCGCACAGTGACAGGCAGAGAACAGAAGCACACATATCACTGTTTTCCATTGCTGGAATTTAACAACTTCTGACCTGACACTTATTAGGTGTACCTAATAAAGGTAAAAATGCCCAAAAAATGACAGTTAATGCCTATCTGATTACTGCAATTTAGCAGTATGCTGCTATAGAATTACAGTGTAAAATGTAATAGCAATGAAACTCAGTAGCCAGTAATGTGCTGTAAATTTACACTTAAAAACTTTTGTAAAATAGTGTAAATGTAATGTTTTTATCTGTTAACCCATCAATAACCTAAAACATTGAAAAGACATGTTAAATTCAAATAAACACAAAAACAAGATCAATTCTACACATTTATTTTGCTGTTTAATACAGTCTGCCTAAACTTTCCAGCAAACAGGTTCAGACGGCCATTCTTCTCTCCATTGAGTCGGGAGACACTATAGAACACATTATTAGCTTCAGTGAATCTCATCTTACTGCAAAACTACATCTAGCTAAATACACAGAGGCAGTGTTTGGTTTGTCTATTCTGGCGTTGGAACACTGCTTACACACTAGATTGACATAAATTCAAAGTCAGTGAGTTTCCTGATCAGTGTACAGATCTGCTGGTTGATATGTCCTCTCTGCCTCTTTGACTTTGTACCTGTCTCTGGATTAATGCCCAAGAAGCACCTATAAACAAAAAGGCAGAGAGGAAAGCTGTTAGTTTCATTCAAGTGGGATGAAAAAAGTATCAGTTCCCAGTCACCACCACTTTCAGTGGGTCACTGCTGTTGCAGTACAGATCAAAACTAAAGTTAGCTCAGTTTGAACAAGGTGACATTACTGTGGTTCAGTTAAACAGCAACCATTTAAATAACAGCAACTGAAAAACATTTCCATCACACACACACAGTCAAGAACAGTCCTGCAACAAAGAAGAGGTGTGTGAGTTACTCAGGCAGAACACATGCACACAACTTACATCATTTACATGTACTGTTTGCAGAGGATAGAGTAAGTGTTGTCTGCAGTTCATCAAACATCTTGCTGTGGCTGTTTCTGCTTGTACTCTTCCTCCTAGAATTATTTCTAACCAGTTCATAGAAAAATAGCTCCTAATATCTCCAGATGTCGACCTGTGTTTGTTTTAGAATAGCACCACATTTCATTTCCTATATCTTTTTCACAATAAAAGCCTCCAGTTGTTTTGTAACTGAAAAGCTTTCGATATAAAGCAGCAGCAGCTCAGATACAACTGAAAGTGATCAGGGAACTGTAAAATAAGGCAGATATCTGAAAGTACAAACAGAAACACAGGAGAGAAACTGCAAAAATTCAGTTAGAACCTACAAAAGTACTGAGAGCTGAACCCAGAGACTTTTAAAAACAGCTTACTCTCTGGTCTGCACCGAGGGGCAGCCAGCAGAGAATGCTGAAGGGAAGTGGAGCCGGTGTCGTACCAGAACCGGAGCCAGGCAAGCAGGCAACGGAACTGGATTTAGCAGCCTCCCTCTACAAACATAATGGCAGAGGTGAAGAGGATGTTGACAGAGGAAGCCAAGAAGAGAAACCGAGAGAGAGAACCGTAGAGATGTCTGCATTTTTTTTTAATATAATGGGACTATATGGCACTCGCCTTGTCGTGCTAAAAGTGCCACACACACACACACACACACACAAAAACACATTTGAAAAACTCAACCACAATGTCTCTTTCCAGAAATCATGACCCGGTTACTCAAGCTAATCCACAGATTTGTTGTGAGAAGTTTCATGTAGAAACTATCGGTAGAACGGTAGAAAGAAAATAGTTCCTACATGAAACTGCTCACAACAAATCTGTGGACGACTTGACACTTGAAAATACATTAAAAATGAGGAAAACATCAACATTACCTTGGACAATCAAGCGAGGGGTGCTTGGTAAGATCACCGTCCTTTCAACATCAGTGGCTGTGGCACAAGGCTGCAAAAATAATATATTAATAGAATAAAAGCAGAATAATCAATATCAACTGTTAATATTCTGTATCTGTGGTAGCACAGAGTCAAAATTTGTGCACACATCATCCCTTATCTTTATTTATCTTAGATTAGGCAGTACACATTTGGTAAAGTTTAGATTATGATCATGACTTTGGGTTATGTATGAAATACCCAGTATGTACACTCACCAAGCACTTCAGCAGTAACTATCAGGAACACCTGTACACCTCCTTATTCATGCAATCATACAATCAGCCAATCATGGGGCAGCAGTGCAATGTATAAAATTATGCAGATACGACATCACAGTTCCCCAAAAGTCAGGCCAAAACATCCCGATCGCCCCCTGGTGGCTGGCTGCAGTATAGGTCATAAACCCCGCCCCCTCCATGTTAGCAGATAGGACATGGGCCAAACAAAAAAATCAAAGTACTCGTCAAATGAATTTTTCCCAAAGATGGTTTCTGTTATTTTAGGTAGTTCTTATCACGCTGATGTATGTTCAAGTGTTTATTTTTCTTCTAAGTTTGGTTTTAATTAGTTATTTGATGCTATAGAAACGGGGTTTCACGTCATGATTGACAGCTGAGGCCGGCTCGCGATTGAGTTAGTGTAACACAGCATAGGTGTGTAAGATACTGCTGACAATGACCCTGATGAAGACCTGTGTTGGTCGCAATGCGTTGGTCTGTTTTAAAATACATATTTTACATATGTAAAATAAGGGTATTTTTTAGAGTGTGCCTTGGATTGTTTTTGAATGAGATTTGCATTTTACATTTTTGATTGAGACTATATTCCACCCATGCTATGAGCCATGTGCTTCACAAGATGGAATAGGGAAAAAATACCTCTTAGTGAAAAGAGAAAAGGCCATTTCTTTTTTTTCATTTAGTTTTAATTTGCTGCTGAAGAGAATAACAACCATCTCCAAGGATGTCTCCATTTTGTAACATCAGCAAAACATTTCGGATGGCTCCTTACAATGCTTCGAACAATACTGTGACATATTGCTCTGGTTGGGTTATGTTCATGATCCAACATCTGATCAACCACTGCCTTCACCATATCTTTTATTTCTCCTGGTGATGGTGGTGAGTCTTGTTTTATTTGCTACAGCCTTTCAAATTGCTGCTGGCATCCTATCCCAATTGACCTGGAAGTCTGCATGCCATGGTCTGCCAAGCTGTAAGGACGAGGACGAATCGGTGTCTTGAGTGCGCGTGGAGCTGGAAGGTATGGGGCAAGGAGTGTTCAAGGAGCCGGGCACGAAGGTTGGCGAGGTGACAGGAACCAGTTCCAGTTGAACTATTGCTAGTCAGAATATTATAATTTAGATTGGATTGTTTAAATTACATGTTTTGTTGTTACAAGTTTTCCAACATTTCCACAACAGTAATCACAAAGTACACTCGCCCTTTGCACTATATATTAACTGGGGGGAACACAATTAAACTATTTACAGCTACATAGAAAAACACATTTAGTTATTTAAGAAACAAATAACAGTTTAGACAAAATATTTTTGATATAGTTGGATTTAGTACAGACAAGGATTTATCTTCAACCATTTATCTTTCTTTCTATAGCATTTGTTTTTCTCTCACACCTAAAAACTGCGAGCTCTGGGCACCTAAACTTTGACTGTGTGATGAATGATAAAATAATGACTTTTAGGATTAAACAAGCTTAAATTATGTACAATTTCACAATCAACTTGTTTTTCCCCCATGTTCTCACTGTGATGAGAACATGTACTACAGAATATTTGGTAGTAAAGGAGGACCTGTGGAGGACTCAAAAGGAGGACCTGTGCCATTGTTTAAAAACATGTTATTAAAAAGTACACCCAGTAAGTTTACATCTTGTGTATGCATTTTTACCTAACCAGGTTGTTCCACTCGTTGCTCCACTTGTCACATCTATTCCAGTTACCTTTGTCACATGCAAGCTCAAACTGCCTCTGGAAAAGAATGGTGGAGAGCAATTAGTAATATATCATACGCTTTGTATGATGAAAGAGGATAACAGTCGAGCAAATCCTCTTCCCTGATGCAAACATAATCCTCTTGGGCTGCTCCTAATTCACAATAGACACCCATGTCGCTCAGCTTCACAAAAGTATGTTTCTGAGTCACAAAGTGCACAGACTCATTAAGGGCAATGATAAGATTAATCTTTCCAACAGAAAGTTCTCCATCAGTACTCTCAAGCAAAACACACATCCCCTTTCGGTATACTGTGCCTTTCACTGTGACTTCACTGCAAGCTACTGCAGACTGTGACTCAAAATTTTGACCAGCTACTGATGCCCTGATCCTGTCGTAATCACTCACATAAAACTCTGTACCCTTTTCATCATGCACAGCCGAAGGGAAGAGACTGCCTGCACTCAAGCAGGCTTGCAATAGTTGGTGTCTTTCTGCAAGAGATTTGCAAAGATTCTTAAAGTTGTGTAATTTCCTGGCACAGTGCTTGAAGAAGGTGTGTTTACTCTTGAACCGTCACGTCCACAGGTGTATAAGTGGGCCAAAATGAAGAATAAGCTCTGGGTAATGGCACAAATAGTGATGTTTGGGTTTTAAAGGACCGGTAGGGAAAAGCCTTTGATGACTGAAGACATATTCTTCAATGACTTTCAGATGTGCCACTTGGCCTACTGTAATAGCTGGTGCACAAACAAGCTCCACAATCTCTCTCAGCTGCAGAATGAGTTGCCATACTTCATTTTCAGAAGGATCTTTAAGTCTGTTAGTACAAACAAAGGCAGAAACCTCGGAAAGCGCCAATTCTGAACTGCATGTCCACATAATCGTTCGCTACCAGGAGACTTGTCTGCTGGTTTGCTGCTGGAATCATTTCCTTGATATTTAAAAATAAGTAACCTGGTTAAAAGGAGAGTCCATCTTAATGTTGCATGCTGAGACAGTAGCACTAGTGTCTAAACCTTACAAATGACTTTGATAGGATTGTGCAGTCCCACACATATATGGTTCATTCATAAATGAATTTCTGTTGATCTCACAGTAGCAGCAAAAATGGCTCGCCCAACTGAAGTTTTCAACAAAACCCCCAATGCAATCTGATCCCAGGTTGTCTCCTGAAATGGCAACTAAAGCTTCTTTTACAACTCTGCTGTCATTTGTCAAAATACTTCCCTCATCTAGAAGTTTGAGGTCACTGATCAATGGTTCAAAAACTTTGTTCATGCCAAAGTATTTAAAATCTTTCTCCCTACATAGGAGGACAAGTTGTGTGTGCTCTTTTGTGAATCTATTGTGAGGCAAAATGTCAGTCAGGGTCATTTCAACAGCTAAAACCTTGTGTGTGTTTTTTTTTTCCAGAACCAAGTGGGTTCACAACCTCAAAGGCATCTTGGTATAGCATCACACCAACAGAGGAAGGTTCTGTTTTCAACAGCTAATTGCCCTTAAATCCCTCTCCATCTCTCACATCCTGAATGATATTTTCAGTAACTGGTTGCAAATGTGTGGCGACATATTGTTCTCTTACAGAACAATAGATTCTGATTACCTCTGGTCCATCATGAAATCATATGGCTTTCCTGATGCCTTTGTTGAAATGGTCAAATGTCTGTATGTTAAATTAAGTGTGTGTGTAAATGTTAACGGGGTTTTAACTGAGTCTCTGGAAGTAGACAGAGGTGTGAAGCAGGGCTGTCCTTTGAGTCCTGCTTTATACACCTTGGCCATTAATCCTCTAATTAAATTAATTAACTCTAACAGTCTTATCTCGAGTACAGCTATGGCTTACGTCGATGGCGTCACTGTTATTATGAAAAATCAGATAGAAATGGATGTTTTAACCAATAATTTAAGCTTGTATGAGCTAGCTTCTGGAGCGAATCATTCCAAAACAGGAGTTTGGATCAGAGTAGAGAGTCTCAGACGTGATATTAATATACATGTTAAACAAGAAATTAAAGTACTGGGTTTGACCATTTGTAACAAAGAATGTGGTGAAAGAAACTGAGAGACAAAACTGTATGAAATTAAAGAAGAGGTAAAAAAAATGGGAAAACAAAAATACTACTACTAAGAATTAATATCGTCAAAACTTTCATCCTATCCAAACTCCTCTTCCTGTCGAACATCTTCCCCCCATCAAACAAAATGATAATTCAACTAAAGAAACAGTGTGTTAACTTAGTCTGTGGAACAACCAAGAAGGTAACCAAAAGGGAACTACTGTTTAAGAGCAAAGACTATGGGGGGTTCGGAGCTTTAAAGTTGGGTGTCAGACTGGGAATTGCCTTTGTTAAAAATGTAAGTGCTGCCATCTTCAGGAATGCTCTCTGGGTCGGAGATCGCTCAGAGTGGCAGGAGAGACGAGGTAAAGGCAGACATGTCCCCTATTACAAACTCACTTATAGCAATTTTATTGCACAATACCTGCAATTGCAGATAAATTGGTGTGATTTTATTAGCAAAATAATACAAAAAATTAACGATTATAAATACAGGGTTTTAATTCAATATAAAAATGTAGCTGATGGTGAAGGTACAGAAGTGATACAAATATTAAAGAGTAAAAACCTCTCAGAGAGCATTCGAGAAGTCCCGTGGCTCACCTCTGTCAACAGACCCCCCACCCCCAGAGAAAGAGAGGATGCCATGCAGCAAAGGGCCAAGGGTTGGAATAGAACCCGTGCCGCTGCGGTAAGGACGTGCGCTACCAGGAGAGCTATCGGGGCACCCCTGACCTGACACTTTCTATGAGCTTTTTCATCATCATCCAGTGTGTTGAAACACTGTTGTTTTGCACGTGTCATTTGATTGTGATATGATTGTTTTTGTGATTTTTATAATCTCTATTTTTTCCTTTCCCTTTTTTGCTGTGTGGTGTATTCCCAACTGGCTATGCTGCTATATCCTCCTATACACCTTTTTCCTTTCTTACAGAAAATTTGGTGGTCCGAGATACATATTCCAATGCTTTGGTTTGTCAAAAAACTGTTGAGGTAAATGTTAGGTTTGATTTGGATTTGTAGTTGTCGTCCTTGTTGTGATGTGATGATACATTTGCTCGACCAATCAGGACTGACTGCACTGAAAGACCTGGAACATAGGTTTAGTGTCACCTACCGAGCAGGGGAGAAATTTCGCTATTTTCACAGCTTTTTGCGAGCACTGCTTACATGCAGTTCGCAAATGGTGGCAGCGTCAGATTTCATGAGTGATTGTTAGTTGCAGATTGTAGATACATTTGCAAGTCCTACCCGGTTCTCATACGTTCAGAATGATTGATTATAATGTCTTCACAGTGCATTATATTTTTGCAAAGTTTCTGTAGCAGTTAGTTGTGTCTATTGTCTATGTGTCTATAACTATTTTTCCTGTGCTTTAATGAGTTAGTAGATACATTTGTGTTTCTGTGGTAATGTGTTTTGTTGTGTGATTTAGAATAAGTAAAAAAAGACTATAAGTTAAAAGAAATCCCATGAGAAAAGTACTGTATACTACAAGCACTAACACATGTGTGTATTCGTGTTTCTTTACACAGACACATTAATGTTGCATGGCTGAGTACTATCTGTCCTCTAAGTGAACAAGGCTTTGACCCACCTCTCCTCCCCACATGGACACATCCATAAGGTCCTCTCACAGAAATAAGGGTAAAAAATTTGTCAGTTTTCCCCAAGAGCATGAATCAATGATGAGAGGACTTAACTCAGCCACTGGGGGCTCTCTCTCAGCAGATGATGCATCTGCATCTTATATAAACTGTAGCAGATGTGGGAGCACTAACAGCACTTGACCGGCATAAAAATGACATAAAGCAGAGGGTAACACTGGCGCAGATGTTTCCTTTTTGAAGGAAGAAAGCATCTGTTTATCTGTTTGCTTTACTTACTCCACCATCTAGTTTAAATGAGAAATGTTTCCGTGTTATCATCAGACCGCACGTTAAAGGAGCTGTGAAATGTATAAGGCAAACACGCACACACACCCGTGCCCCACAAAAACATCTTCACATCGCTTGATTTTCATTTCAGTCAACATATTAGGAATTTGATAATCACCCTTCCTTTAAGAATGCATTTTTTCAGTAAATTTACGGCTGTTCCAATATAGAGACTTATGAAATGACCAATGAAAATATCAAATAACCCAAATTTAATTTTTTGGGGTTTTTTTGTTATTTTTTATTTTTATTAATTTGCTCTGATGCATATTAATGTGCTGATACAAAAACAACTGATCTCTACTGAAATTCAAATGTGATGAAAAGGGTGGTGAAACCCAACGACGTGGTCTATTTCATTATTTTGATATTGATCCAAGAAACAGGGGATTTTAAGCTGGCACACTTGCCTGAGGCGAGTGATTTGGTAAGTACAGAAAAGAGAGCACTGTTAGCCCAAAAAGTAATTAAAATCTTAAACTTTTGAGTTTCCCCTTATGTTTGTTTGAAAATAGAAAGTACATGTGAGTGTTACATATATAAACCATAAACACTTCAATGAAGCGCTATGATGCTTATGGAACTGGAACAGTCAAGCCTCCATAGGACTGCACTGTTGCATTAAACTGAAATATTCTAAATGTACTTTCCATAGTTTCATACACATTTCTCAAAAATTCCGCCAGATATTTGGTATTTTTGGAAGCTTTGGGATCCCAAATATAATTTTAAATAAAGTGCTGTTGGTTTGAACAAAACACCATGGGTTTGTAGTCACAAGTGAGGCCAGTAGCAGTTACAGGGTTTAGATATCAATATTCAAACCATGTACTATATGCAATTAATACAAACTTTAGGTGTTACTAAAATTTCAATTTCTGTAACATAATTTCATACCTCAATGGTAATGTCAAGAGTAGTCTATGGACATCAATAGCTGTGACAATAAGAACTGAATTATCAGAATATTTATAGTCTTATTCTTTTTGTGATTTCCTTGTAAGACTTTAGTTTGCTATATGATGGCATTTTCCTTAAAATTTGGCTGGTGTTTCTGTGTTGCTACATGCAGGGACCGGATTATATGCATTTAAAATGCTCTTCCCCAACGGTGTTTAGATGTCAACTACAATTTGACCAGTTTAACTCACTTGAGAAGTGAGGCTGTACTCCGTATGCATCCAGTGGGAAATGTGATGGAGTTGGAGGAGGATGATGAAAACGGCAGTTTAGATCTGATTGATGTCAACTAACTTATGAAAATAGTGGATGGAGGAGGAAAAACTACTGGAAGAGTAAAAGGAATAATCAAACAATCACTCAGTATTAAATATGTTTACAGACAGTGGCCACTATAGTAATTCACAAAAGCAGCGTTGGCAAATGAAAAGGCCCTTGAGTGTTGTTTTGGCCATACATTTATTATAAAGTGTCTCCTTGATGAAAGCAAGAAGAAATACGACTGGATTGAATATGGTTGTACCCTCTGGCCTTGGGCCTGTTTATTAATATGCATTACTTTTTAATGTCTCATAGTAAATAATGTATTGGAATTGTGACAATATGCAACTTGGCTATTACCTGCAGGCTATCAGATTGATGGCAGAGGCCAGGGCAGACCACGGCCCCTTGATGACAACATTAGGCTATAAATTAAAGTTTGGATGCTAACTGTGAGAATTTATAATGCAAGCAACACAGGGGATGATAAGAGCACTATGTGCAGCTTCTACCATTGGTGCTGACGGGGTAACTGAACTTACTGTACATCTCCATTTACCCCCGATGTTGCCTCCATTTTGCTTCTGACTTCTCAGTCAGACAATTCAGTCATTGTGAAAATGTCCATTTTCCTCAAACCACTTACTGGCAAATTGTCTTTTCAAGAACAGTTTATCAATTGCAATTCCACAACTGTAAAAAGCATGCTGCCTATGCTTGAGAATATTTATACATAAAATAGCAATTAGCACAGATAAAATGCAGCACACAATAGCCAAACATTACATTCAAGCCAAACATTGCCCTCCTCTTCATTACACTTCATTTGGCTTGAACAACTATCAGCCCAAGAAGTGGCAATCTACTTAAACTGTTGACCCAGGCAGAAATGTTTTAGTCAATCATACTCAGTCAATCATACAGGTTTGTAGCTAAACTTATTGGGAAGAGAAACCAAAGGGAACAATGAAATCATTACCAAAATGTCCGCTGTAAACATCCATCACATTGTACAGATTTCCTGGTTCAACTTCGACCTATCATACTTGCTGTAGTTGTGCGCATACATGTGGTGTGTCCCACATCCATAATACATATCCATACTCCTGCTGTTTGAAGGCCACTGTAACTGTTGCACCAGATATTTCATAATGAATTTAAAGATATTTTGGTTCCAGCTCTGATTCAGCCTGACCTAGTCGTTCACCTACCCCTTAACACAAATACATGCTGCACCCTCTGCTACAGTTCTTCTGAGGTTCAATTCATTTTTGTATTCAACCTGACCTTATTTTGTTACATTGACTGCAGATGTTGTGTTCTACTGCACAACCTCACCAGCGTTCAAAACTCATATTTTATTGCATGAACAGAACACAATGTAGGTGTGAAAAAGAGTGCCCTGACCATGTGTGGGCAAACAACGAATATTGTTAGGAATAATAATGAGTGAGGGACACAGTGTGAGAGAAAAGACAGACTTCTGATCGTGTTTGATACAAAACCTAGAAACTGTGATTTCAATAAGAGTGTGAGAGGAAAAATGAACATGCGGCAGCCAAGTGTGGGCTGCCTTGGCATTGAGCACCACGCCTAGAAGCAGGAGAGAGACCGAGAGATCTATATGTATGTATTCATACTGTGGGTATCAAGCAAGACCGGCAGGGGTTGTTGAGAGCATCTGTTCTCAGTGTAATGAGTATGCCCCCCCCACCTACACATGCTCATCATTACCAGTGTTTAATTAGAGACATCCCACCCTGGTTGTTGCTGAGGATGCTCACATTCAGGTAGGGAGGGGGACCATGACACAAACAGGCAGACTGGACATAACAGATAAATAATGTGGGGCAGGTCCAATCAGAAAGGGGGTGAATGTGACCTCTGTGTGCAGATGATCTCACAAACCACATGATGGCAGTGAACCAGTTCAGGAAAAAGTGAGGTGAAAATGCACACCTGCATGGTGAGGTGCTGGACTGCAAAAAAAAAAAAAAAAAGTGGTCAAGCTGCAAACTCTTTCAGCTTAAATGCATTTTTTATTAGAACAAAACCAACGGTCTGACAAGGCTGTCTGGTCTATGTGATGAAGAAAGCCTTGTAGAAAAATGATGCATCAGAGCCAACCGAGTGTGCGACTTCACCTGTGTAACATGTTCCATTTCTTCGTCCCTCACAAAACTTTAACATTTACAAATCTTACATTTAAATATTTGGCTCCTTTTTGCTGTTCTCAAAGTACAATTCTGTGCAGACAATGTCGGATGATGTGGTCCTTATGGGTGAAATTCTTAAAGAAAATGAAAAAAATGTTGTATCAATAATGTCACTATGACTGCATGATTGATTATATTCTATTTAATGTGTTTTCTGTGCACTTATTTAATTGTACTTTTAAACCTCTATGTACAGTCTTTTCTAGTTCAATTCAATTCAAAGGGCTTTACTGGCATGAAAGTTCCAAGAACAATGTTGCCAAAGCATCAAAATATAATTTGTCAAAATATTTGGACAGCACACAACAGTAATTATTGACTTCCCTGAACACTAAAAAAATTACATTTGAAGTATTACTGGGTTGTCTTTTTTTTTTTCATATTTTGAATTACAGCTCATTATCCCTATACACTGAATCACAAACTGATGCAAACACTGTAAGTGTGTATATCTTAACGGGCAAAAAGAAGCTAATAAAGTATGATCAATAAAGTTTCATCATATGTCATCTACCCAGCTGTGCTGCTTTCCACAGACAATCCATAAACAATGGCATGTGGTGGTTTTTATTATTTTAAATCTTTCATCAGGCTTCATTAGTCAGCATGACTATTATTTACACAGGGTAATTTTCTACTTCATTGCCTATTTTTTTATTACAAGCAGACAACCAGCATCCCAGCCAGCATGTCTATATTAGCCTCATTGGATTTAATAGTGATCTTCATGGACTTTGAGACAGCATGTGCTTAGTAGAGACAATCTACATGAGATTCTTGTGGGTGAAACATTCAGATCGCTCCAGGCAAACTGACACAGGATAATTGCGCAGGCATAGAGGAGGGCATCTATGGATTTATCATGAGGAATGACTGTGGGGTCAGAATGGACATGATATTATCTTAGAGGCAATTGGCTCACCAATCTTATAGATTAACATATCCATGTGGGTCTTATTGTTGTGATCCATTAATCATTGGCTTATATTTCTACAGTATCCACTCAGAGAATCCATCTCGGTCACTCAGCATCACAACTTTAAACTGTGCCTGTTAAACACATTTACATTTATTGGTGCATAATTTTCAGTAATAAAAATAAATAAAAGCAGTAATGTTTATCTTGATAAAACAAACAAAAAAAGCATTTGGGTGAAAAGTGATTTACCATTTGCAGTGCAAACACTCTGAAGGTTAATCACTTATTGTTTTTTAACTTGAAAATCAGCAGCTTATTTGCATTTTCTATGTGGGGACCCTCTTTCAGCCAAAAAATACATGTGTGAAAATCGGTTAGACCGTCATCATCATCTGGGTATTTCTGGTAAAAAAAAAAATCTCCCCAAAAACAAGCAAACGAAAAAATTCTCAAGATCTCTTAACTTGACATAGCGACTCACCTCTCTTCATATAACATCCCATCTGGCAAGCAGCAGAATTGGTGGTTTGATCATTCTCTTTAAAATTCACCCCTTGACCCCTTCGACATCCCATGTGCCTCGCCGTTGTTCCTTGAGAACAGTTAAAGAGATGCTGAGTCAGGCGCATATTGGAGGTGACAAATGTTTTTCCATTGATGTTGTGCAGATGATTTACAAGCCCAGTTAACCGGGGAGGTCTGCCAGGCAGGGACTGGATGTGTGTGTGTGTGTGTGTGTGTGTGTGTGTGCGTGCAGTAGAAAAATGGAGTGGAGAGCAAACATATAAATCAGTTTGTCCACATTTTTGTTTGAACTTGAGCTTACCCTCACACTATGAGTACGTTTATGATAAAATAGTACTTACTGCGAATGCAAAGATGGTTAATAAAAAATAAAAAACAAAACACACAAACACAACTCATTTGTTTTTCTTATAATATATGAACCTGTAGATCCTTCAGAGGATGCTGATCTGACTGGTTAGGTGGAAAGAAGTTATAGTATGGACCAAAAATACTTTACCTGAAGCACAATGGATAACACCTACTGTATGTGCTAAAACTAAAAAAAGACATCTTAAACAACTGGGCAAATCTGCTTTATAGGTAGAATATTATATGTGATGCAATCCGGCTTACAGATGCCCATATTTTGCCCACTCAGAAGATTCCATGAGTCATTCTCATTTTACCACACAGCTCAACACCCACTTGTTTCACTGTCTTGGCTTCAGCACTAACATGCCAAAATATGCAAAAATGTGGGGCTTGAGTTTCCTCATCCAGTCAGCTTGCTTTTAATGATTTGCAGGTGAAAAAAACCCATTTAGAAGTCTAGTTAGAGGTCTAGGTCACATATAGCTGTTTTTTCAATGGCATTTCAATACCTACATTTCAATGTAGCATGCCCTATAAACCATCTGCTACATGTCCATACATAGCTATTTAAATGCTGTCGAAACACTGTAGACATCTTAAAACTTTTCAATGAAATAATGCCAAATTTTAACTTAGACATTGTATGTGTTTTCACCTTAACGGTCACAGGTTGTCATTTGAGCGGGAGAGGGAGAGGAGATGCTACTTTGCTCTGCAGATGAAGACAAAAAGCAACTTTTTGTTGATCCCTGTGATGGACAATGAATGATGATCCTCAACCCATAAGTATTTTTGTTAGTTTCTGTTTGCGTCTATAACATAAATGAACTGAAACCGACGGCGAGCTGTGTACAGTTGTTGACACGAGAAGAGGACCAGAGTGGGGCTTGTCCAACCATGCAGTCGAGTGAGCGATGCTGCAGGGAACAAGTAGAGCAACAGCGGGGAGCTAGTCGAACTCACCAGGGTTTCAGGTAAGGCCTGCATCCTTTCCTGTGTCGGCATATGTTGTGGCCAGTTGGTAGCTGGCACAGCCATAAGTCTTAGTGGTAATTAATCCTCTACACCAAACAACAAATCATTATTCCTGTGCCGTGACAACCTGAACATTACCAAAACTATGCTTAGTAGGCATTCATGCAACCATTGTGAAGAATCAGTTATTACTAATGCATAGAATGCTTACCAGATATGTGTTCTTAACTATTTTCAATGTGCATAACAATCTCCTCCATCTCCTTCACCATCCTCTCCCTCTGATTTGTGTTTCTTGTCATCTGTAGCCAGTTAAGGCTTAATAGGCATTAAAATGATCATAGCGAATGACATTTTATTTGATAAGAGAAAGGAGCAGATTTAGGCTCACTCATCAGAATGAAATCACCGTTCACATTAAATAACAGAACCTAACTTATGTTAGGTTCACCTTGGGGCACCACTCTTTTACAAAGAGAACATCTTGATATTCAATAATAATAATAATTAAATTAATTAATAATGAATTTAGTCTTGATCTGAAGTTGCTACAGAGTTCTTGTCTCGTGACCAGAATGCTTCATACACACAAACACATAATAATCAAGTTCTTTTATAAATGAAAGGTTTATTAATTACTAACTACACACACAATAAACTACTGACTACACAAACACAACTAATAACTACTAGACCAACAAATGAGCAGATAAATGCAACCATGAACGAATGATATGAATAGTGATGAACTATTAATAAATGAAATGAGGACAATTTAAGCCGAGTGCCATGTATTCCCATTATATTGCACACATCTCTGCGGCCGATATCTCCAGAACTCGGCAACTCAAACCAAAACAATCTAGATGGATAAATAGCTCTACAGGTAAGAGGAAAAATATGTATTTTTGATTTTGGGGTGAATTGTCCCTTTAAAGCTGGATCTCACATTTTGTCTGCATGCCTGTCTCTCCTCTCAGAGGGATGAGAGGAGGAGGGGGACAGCAGACACACACACATGCTCTGAGGGCCTGTGGGATTCAGCATTCCACTAAGATTTTCTTTTATTACCAGCTGTGATAAATTAATTGTTGTATAGATGCATATTTACGTTTCCTTTTTCATTAGCTATTCAAAGAGTCTAAACACACTATTGAGGCTACAAGAAGTGTAGTGAGGACAGAATGAGGCTATCAAAACACATCATAATGGGCTAATACCCAACATCAAGTAAAGTTAGGCATATTTTATTGATTATTGAACATGGTGAGCCACACTTTGTACAAATATCATATTAATTTGTTTTTAATTAAAAACAGTTATTGTTAACAGAGTCTCTAACTCTCGCTGACTGACTTACTGCCAGGACAAGTTACTACGCCTAATGAAGTGATTTAATATCAATGTGAAACAAAGGAATGACACAACAGTAAACTAATATTTCAGAAAATGTGTTGACAGAGGAAGTGCCAGGAAGTGTCAGGGCCTTACAAAACGGTTGGTGATCCCAAAGTGGGACATTCTGGCAGAAGCTCTAAATCTATTTTTCAGTGAGTTTAGAGAAGATGACAACAGCTATGCTGACTAGGATCCTGGATGTATAGTGATTGGTAGATGGATGGATGGGTGGATGGATAAATGGGTACCATACAATTTTTGCTCAATACATAAATCATAGCACTGCTCCGACAGGTTAGATTTGAGGATCAGTCTAGGACATTTCCAAAGATACCATCCAAATTCCTCAGTCTTTCACTTGAAACAGTATTATAGCTCTACGTATACAAAAAGCTGCTCTTTAGTGACGCTCCATTAAAAGTAAGCACTTGCCAGAATATGAACTCAAAAGAAAATCGTTACTGAAGGGTAGTTTTAGGACTATCATTGCTAAAATCTTTTAATGTTACAAAATGATTTCCTTCTAAAACTTCAAGACAACCTTTTGATGCCACTTTCTTCCTTGAGTTGCTAAAGGAGCAGGTCTTTAGCTACTAAGAAGTCTAGATCAAGGGAGGGTTAACACTTAAATTTTTTTTTTTAAATCTTTCTTATTCCAACAGAGAAAAGTGAACTTTTCACAGACAGCGAGCTGGGGCTGATAGCCTCCAAAATGTCTTTGAAGCAAGAGGAAATATCTCTGGGACTAGAGGATGGTGTTTAATGTGACAAGACAATACAAACAAAGGTAATACTTCCTGATGATCAATGAGCTAATCCCAGAGGTCTGTGGAGGAGGGAAGGGGTCTATCACAATAAAATGTCCCTACATGCATAAATAATAGTGGCAATTTATTAAAGGCAGTCTACTCCAAACACTTCAGCCTCAGTTAGTAATAGTGTGTTTAATAAATAACAGAAGCAGGACACTGATGTGTAGAGAATGGAAAATGGTTTGGTGGGAGGGGTCAGGTATTAGGGTTTGTGTCTATTTACAGAATTGACAATAAAACATGGGCTACCAGTATTGTTTACATCCAAATTTTGCACAAGTTTTATGCAAGTTTCCAAAAAGTAAGCATAATACAATGTCATGCAAATCCATCAACTGTAGCAAATTACCAAAAGTAATGTACTTAAGAGGTATTCGAAAATGAATTTCTTTGTCAGTGTAAGTTCTTAGTAACTACTAGTTGCAAACTAGTGATTTACTAAATTAGGTAGCACCATTAAAAAAATGTTTTACCTAGTAAAGACACAAAGGCAATCAGAAAATAGGAAGTCATTGTAGCATCACAAGATGTAACATAACTGCCAAAGATAACAATTTTAAGGAGCCAAAAATATATATTAAACTTAACTAAATTGTAAATGTAGGTATGACTTTGTTTTATTCATATGCATACATGGTGAAATGTGTGTTAGTTACAAATTTTCATGCAGATTAAAGGGACATTTCACCCCAAAATCAAAAAGTACATATTTTCCCTCTTACTTGTAGTGCTATTTATCCATCTAGATTGTTTTGGTGTAAGTTGGAAATATCAGCCATAGAGCCTTTTTTGAATGTAATCAAACTATATTGCAACCTGCTTGTGGTGCTCAAAGTGGCAAAAAAATACATTTGAAAAACTCAACAGCAATGTCTCGTTCCAGAAATCATGACCCGGTTACTCAAGATAATTCACAGATTTGTTGTGAGCAGTTTCATGTAGGAACTATTTACATGAAACTGCTCTCAACAAGGTCTTGAAAGTTTTTAGTGGACAGGGTCTCGGTAAAGATAGTGCTTGTGTTTGTTATGCTAGAAGAGGAAAGTACCCTAAGAGTAGAGTAGTTCAGTTTTGTGGCCACAAGACCTCAAAGAGCCCCAGTGGATCACATCTTTATTCAGGTCTGTTGGCAGATCTCCCAAAGCCTCTGCATGGTTGATATAAGGCCTGACTATCTGCTGTGACAACTCCTTATTAATATCTAGTAAGTTAGTCAGTTTCTCCCTCCCCTCCTCTATTTCTTTTCTTTTCACCCTGTTCCCTCTTCTACCTTGTCTAACAGTACGCAGAGGGGTGTTTCACTTATGGGAGATGACATAAATCCACAAAGCTGCTCCAGGCAAGGTCTTCACACGCTCATTTCTCATCACTTTACAGAAAGTCAGCAGTCTTAACTTTATAATTACACAGAGTGTCAGTGAATGTGGCTAAAGAAAATTCTTTGTACAGGTATGACTGCTTCAAAGGCACATTATAATGTTCTCTGTTATCTAGTATACAGAAGCATAATCTAACACTCACTATCTAATTCTGATTATTCTAGGCCTTAGTAGCAATACTATGTTTTAAGTATAAAAAAGAGTAATATATAACAAATTTTAATTGTTCTTTTAAATATGCAAATACATGAGACAGAGAAATGTACCTAGAATTAAGCTTCCGCCCAATGGCATACAAGATGAGACAGCTGTTATTTGTGTGGTTTCCAGATATGATAATATTATGTTATTACCTGTGCTGTGATACGTTATTAGGGTTTTAAACATGGTAGTTATGGTGTTTCCAAAGAGCCAAGTCAGAGCCAAGACACATTTATGGAATTCCATTTTATTACATGTGCATCTTTTACATCTTTAACGTAGTTACCCTAACTTATATTACTTGACCAATATATCAAACATACAATGCTTAACTATTAGCAGCCCTGTGATCGATGCTTGGGGTGATGAATAATCCTTTATCTATGTATTAAAATGTTTGTGTCTTGGGAGCAATTTGGGACCACTTCGACATGTGGGCTGGGGGAAGCTGGGATCAACCCGACGACCTTCTGATGGGTGGACAACCCGCTCTACCACTAAGCCACAGCCGCCCCAATGTCCCATTGCCCCAGTGCACCATTTTGGTGGACCAACCATCCGCCAGAATGAAATAACTCAACAACTATTCAATGTATTGCCTTGGAATTATTTTTCTCCCACACATTCATGGTCCCCAGAGGATGAACCCTACTGACTTTGGTCACTTTGGTTCACTTTTTGTATTATTCTAAATACCCTGGTATACTGTAATACCTTGAAACCATAATCTGCATACATTATCTGGATAATGACATCTGATCTGCATTTACACCTGATATTAAAGTGCGTTCTTGTTATCTCATTCTGATCCCAATGCATTCTGCGTGCATTTACACCTGGCATTAACATGTAAGTATCCAGATACAGATTACATTTTAATGCAAGGTGTAAAATGGGGTATCATTCTTGTTTATGGCTAAACATGTCGTATGCTGTGTAGTGCTATGTGGACCCAAATGCAGATGACCAGGAAGCGGTATGAGGGTGAAGTAGCCGGATGGCTACAGTGTTCATTAGGGGTGATGTGGTTCACAGGCAGGTACAGGGAGACAGACCAGTAAGCAGACAGGTAGCAAACAGGTAACAGGAAAATAGGCAGATCGGTCCAGGTACGGGAACCAGGTACAACCAAAAGTGCACCAAACGGCGACACACACAAGACAGGAACAACACCAGACAGGAATCACAATGATCCGACACTGAACAAAGAAAGAGACCTGGACTAAATACCCTAGGGGAGGTGAGACAACGAGACACAGGTGCAAACAATCAAGGAAGGGCCAAAAATCAAAACTGGAGGGAAAGCAAACAAAGACAGGAAGTAAAACCACAAGACACACAAGGGAAGGAACACACTACAAAATAAAGCAGGAAGAGACAAAACCTCAAACTACCACAAAACACTTCTCTGCATGACATAGTATTCATACAGCCTTTGTAAACATTGCTCAAGGTTGTTATCTTTAAAGCGAATGAATCATTGCCCATGGAATGTAGTTTTTTGTTTAGATATCAAGGTGGAATAACCAAGAAACTTTGCAATGGCTTTGAGCCTAAACCCCTGCTTTAGTAAAACATTAAGCTGTTCTATGGTAAATTCAGTTCAAGACTTACCTTACACAAACCTGAAGGTTTTTCAGCTTTCTAACCATATGAGAAGTAAGGCTCTGTCTCACCTTAGGCAAATGTCCTCTGGTCATTTTCAAACTGTTGGAAAAAGGAAAAAGACAGGAGTAATATTAAGTTTTTTTTATGTGTTTCATTTGCATTTTAAAAGCTGGTATGTGCTGGGTTGATTTTTTACAATGGTTTCGCAACATTAATTGTCTGCTGGACAGTAATAGCACAACTGGCAAGTGCATGCTCAATACTAACACAAGGGAAATAATCTGTGATGCAAAACGGAGAAAGAGACAATAAAGGAGAGGACAGAGAAAGAGACGGGTGAAAAATATCTGGAATTTTTTTGATGATTCTGCACTCATACCTTGTGCTAAATTACTTCATTAATTATCCTGCCAAGAAAAATTAGGGGAAATTTAACAAGTAGTCATTAGTTAATCTTCAGTTACAATGCACAAGCACGAAGGTCAGTACTATAAGTCATTTTAAACAAAATACATGTTCAGATACAATGGCTTTTGAGGGTATGTGTAGATGGATTTAAACACCATCAAGAGCAATTTGTCATTTTCATGCAGACACAGCAAAGGACTAGCTTGCAATTTCACAACAGCAAAACACTACAGGTTTCCTTACCACTCTGTACAGTTTATGTGCTAAAAACATTCATCAGATGATTTTTGTGATGCAATAGTAATATAGTTTATCTATGGTTGGTTGTCTGTGGTTGCATACACACCTTTGTGTACACATCTGCATGCATGTTTGCTTCCGCATGTTTGTTATATACCATTTGTAGTGATTAATGTCCCATTTCCCCATTTGGTGATAGGAGATGATATCCTGTAATGGCCTTTCTGTTGTAATTTAACGTTTGCACCCAGAGGGTATAAACAACCAACACTAGCTTTGAGTGCAACTTAAAAGAAATGACCAAAGTCACGGGAATGCAATGCAAATCTTATGCAATGGCAGAACAAGGTTTTCATTTTGTCAATGGAAGCCTATTACAGTACAGGAACTCAAAGTTATTCTATGTTATTTGTGTCATAACTGCAGGGTGTAAGGTTATTGAGCAAATATTTTAAATTAAAGCCACTAGAGCTGAAACAGTTGGTTGATTAATTTATTTGTCATTTGACATAAAAGTATTTAACAATGATCGGATAATTGATTAAGTCATTTATTTTATAGTACAGAAATGTCAAACATTTCCTGCTTCCAACTTGTCAAATGTGAGGATCTGTTGAATGAATGAAACCTGTACATTAAAAAGTGATCTTGAAAATGGGATGAGTAATACAGCACATTGCTCAAACCATATGCTGAATAGTAAGATTACACTGGAGGAGGTGCAGAGGGTAATAGATAAAGCTAAATTAAATAAAGCTGTGGGTGTGGAGGACATCCCTAATGAGGTCCTTAAAGCCCCTAATACATTGTCTATGTCAAATGTGCTTTCGGAATGGTATTATTCTATCTGTGTGGAACAAATCCATAATCAAACCCATCCCTAAATCAAAAGTTGACCCTAGAGTTTCATTAAATTACAGAGGTATCAGCCTGATCATTACAGTTTATAAATTGTATTCAGGTGTCCTCAATAATAGACTTAATAATTACCTAGAGTCTCATGCTGTGTTGGTAGATGAGCAGGATGGTTTCAGGAAAAACAGGGCATGTATTGATCATATTTATGCCACATCCTCTGTGATGAGGGCTAGACTACAAGAGGGCAAAACTATGTTTGCTTGTTATGTGCATTTCAAGAAAGCCTTTGACTGGATCAATAGAGATCTTTTGGAGTATAAGTTAATTTGCTCTGGTATTGATGGTAAATTTTACAATGCTATCAAAACCTTGTACAAAGCCCCAGTTGCATGTTTACAGTTAAATAATTTCAGGACCTGTTGGTTTCCTACTCCATTTGGGTGAAGCAGGGAGATGTGCTCTCCCCCACTTTATTTGCCCTTTATGTAAATGATTTAGCTCAAGAAATCAAGCAGGCCGATCTAGGTATACCAATTGATAATATGAATTTTAGCATTCTGTTATATGCTGATGACATTGTGTTGGTTGCAGGGAAGGAGATTAATTTACAAAAAATGCTTGATTTTATGAGTTTATGGTACAGTAAATGGAGACTTGCTATTAACAGTGAAAATACACAGATTATACAGTTTAGAAAGCAATGTGTGCAGCAAAGCAATCATACATTTCAGTTTGGATCAATGCCTTTAAAGTACACCAGTTCTTATAAATATCTTGGTTTTGTCTTTAATGCAAATATGGAGGGAAGTAAAGATTTGTCACAGTCAGCAGGAAGAGCGTTAGGGTTTGTAATGAATAAAATGAAACAGTGTCCTGACCTTGGTTTTTCAATATTTTCAAAACTTATGATTTAACGGTTGGCACAGTTTTATTTCATGCCACAGGAATGTAGGGTTTTAAAGATACCCTGACAGTAATGCTATTCTGAGTTGAGCCATTAGGTGTTTTCTTGGAGTGCAAAATATATGGCAAAATATATGGCTGTTGAAGGGGACATGGTATGGGTCTCATGTCTTGTGAAGCAGAGATTTGAAATAGTTTGGCTGTGGAACCACCTGGTCCAGTTGTGAGAGGAAAGGCTAACCAAAAAGATTTTTAACTGGGACAGAGCACACGGTAACCCTTGGTCAAGAGAGGTCTCTGCAATATTTTCTCTCTCTGATTTACATTTTATTTTCTGCAGTAATTTGCAGTGTAACATAAATATAGTCAAAGAAAAATTACTAAAGATCCATAAGGAACAATGGAAAGCTCAGAAACTATGTTCAAATGAAAGAGGATTACTACACTGAGCCTTATATACAATTCCATTTAGAGAGAGGGCAGTTAAGAACTGGTACCTTGTCTCTGGCAATTGAGGTAGGCAGATATAAAGGTATTCCTGAACAGCAGCGTTTTTTGTGATCTTAGTGTTGTTGAGGATGAATTTAATTTTGTATTCCATTGCCCCATGTACAGTGACTTGAGGAATCATTTGTATGCAGTTGAGGAGCCCTGATTTGTTTTGGTTGTCTGAAGGTAAAATGGTGAGTTGGCTCTTTAATGAGGAGGTTTTTGCTTTAGCAAGATTTATAGATAATGCATGCAGAAACTAAGCCAGAGAACACTATATCCATCATAATATGACCTTATTTGTTATGGAAAGTGAATGTTTTGACAAGTTGAATTTGTGGAACCGTATGTTGTGATTGGTCATGTGGCCATCCTGGTTGTTGTTGTTGTCCAGTGTCTTGTAAGCACCATAAGGTGCAGGACACTCAAATAAACAAATCAATCAATCAATGTATATTTTGGGGTTTTGGACTGTCATTCGGATAAAAAAGCAATTTAAAGATGTCTCCTTGGACTTTTTTCACTCTTTTCTGACATAATTGGTTAATCATAAAGATAAGTGAAAATAATAATTTGTTGGAGCCCGAAACGGTACACTTTGTATTACACAATGTGAGGGTAATGTCCAGTTTCTCTTTCAATGCGTGCATTTTAAGAAAGATCACGTCCCAACAGGTTGACAAGGCTATTACATTCCAAATGCAGATAAAAGACAGTATGTGGCCTCTTTAGCCCAAGTTTAGAACAATTCAGCATCACAAAATACACTGCAACTCGGGATCACCTCCAGAAGCTATAGCAAGTTTATCCTTGATACACCAACTCATACAATATAGGAAAAAGCCAAGGGTTCAGCCTACTTTCATTTAGTCCTTCAGAACCTGCATCCTTCCCTAAAATGGGTAATGAATATGAACTTTTTTATGTTGAAATAATGTAATAAATAAAATGTTGCATCAGACTTTAATGCAAACTGTGCCCACTTTGGGTTCCACTAACATTTTGCTAACAATGGATTCTGCACCACCAGTTCCTCAGAACTTGCATGTCAGCTGGCTTTAAGGCATTGCTGTTTGTTTTATTAAAAAGCACAAACAAAATGTAAAACTACCTTGTTGTGGTCCTTGAATGCCACCGTGAGTCATTTTAATGTTTCTTTTAATCCAATCATCAGTTTAGTTCAAGGATAATTAAGACAGCTGCTGGCATCTGCTGTTCACCAAGTTTCTGCTTTACCTTGTGTTTGTGGTTCTGCTTGATTTGTGTATGCTGTGCGTAATTGTACTGTCATCTGAATATTATTTACTCCCTGCAGCAAATCCTATTGTTTGTTGCTGTTGTCCGACGTATGTAGCTTCCTGCTGCTGCTTGTTATTGCTGATTTGCCACTGCAGGATATCTGTGAGCTTAGTGCTCACTGGCATCTGCTCAACTGATGTAACCAGTGATTCATTCCCCTTCTTGGGAATTGACTGACAGAAATTTGTAGCTAGTGGTAAGTAGGGAGCCAGATGGCATCCAGGTTGGCTTTTTTACCAATGGAGACTGTGAATTAAACTTTGTTTATTCTTTGTATTGGAGGGCTGCAACAAGATAGTCCGGATAGTGAATGTGACATGGAACCTTTTTTCTTTACTTTAATGTAGTTGGGGTTTTGACTTGAATCCCCCGACAAGGGAATTTTTCGATAGATTTCCAGCTCCTGTATGACAAAACAACAATGACAGCTAAAAGATGACGAAGACAATTTAATTCGAGCTGGGTATCTTTTGATATGTTTTGACACTAATGCTGATACAATATCAGACTTTCTAAATAGTTTCAGTACCAATAACAAAGCAAAGGAATTATTGAGGAATAAAAGCATTTTTTTCAACAAAACTTTTTGTTTTCATTTACAAAAGAGACACATTAACGTATCAAATGTTAAACACAAACAACCATACAAAAACTTAAATAAGATCTGTCTGTAATTTTCTCTACATTTTTCCTGCCCCCGCATCACAGCCTATAATGATCTCAATAAAGCCAAATAAAAGTACTCTTCCCTTCTCACACAAGTCTCCAATTTTCTTGCTCCCTTGATCTGTTTTTCTTACTTTTCTTGTAAAATGATGAAGCCCTTGAATGATTTCGTAGGATTTCATGTTATAATTAATCCATTCTGTGTATGAAGTGACAAAGTAATAAGGTCCCCTGAGGTTAGTTTATAATGTAAAGACAGTGTTCAGAAAGTTCAGAATGAGGTGGCAGCAGAGGAGAATATAAAAATATAACCTATTTGTCACAAAATGCTTCACAGAGATAAGTGGCCAAAACACAGCAGACATAAAAGAGTAAAAAAAAGCATAAAGAGAAAAACAAGGACATCAGAAACTTCAGAGCCAGAGCATGTGCATCTGTGTGGGCTAATGTGTGAGTCTTCACACAGATATACACCTGTGAGTGGATATTAGTGCCCAAGGCAACACAAGAACAGTCTGTAGGAAAAATGAGTAAATTATGGATGCTGGGAGGTACAAATGGAGCGTGTGGTGCAGTCAGAGTTAATGTAGCCTGCAGACTCTACTAAATTCCAGCCCGTGGAATTCTTAATTATTGACACAAATATGGAGACAAGTCCATTAAAACCAAGTTAATCCTTGTATCCTTGTGGAGACATACTTCTTGACATGTCCTGTTGAACTGTAGATGTATCCTTTGGGTTTTTACATATTAAGGGCTGATGTTTTGTTTAAAAAATAAGAAAACCCTAAAAAATGTCTTATTACACATTCCTATAATATATCTGTTAGGGTTTAGTGACTTTACAGAGAGCTGAACATACTTACATAGTAACGTCAATATTTCAAAATATTCCTACCGTAACTTATATTTCTTTCAGTATTGTACTTATGCCTCTTTACTTTATCCAACAGTATATTTTTAATTCATCACATCATGAAGTAATAAACATCATTGAATTCAGTTTTGTGCACATGAACACACTTCGCTCAAAGTTCAGTTCACACACATTAAAATTAACTAGTTTGCATTCATAGTTCACAATTTTGAATATCAAAACTAAGTTCCCAGTACCAAAAACTAACCCAGTTCATGTTCATTTCTTCTGTTTTTTTCCTTTACAAAAGGCTGTGAGTTTGACTTGGGTGGAGGAACTTTGCAGCTGTTGGCTTGTGGTCTTACCCTTTCTTAATGATTTCTTGTGATCATCATTCACTCGCAGATATTTCCCAAGACTGGTCGGATGTTTCATCTCGATGTGTCGTTTCAAGAATGTGTGACCCATCAGATTCTGCAACCCAAAACACAGTGTCGTTAACTCTCGTGGGACTTAACGACGCTCACGTTTATCAGTTGCAAATGTTCAGTTCACCAAAAACATGCGCGTTCATGCACAACACTGGTTGTATTTTTCTCATATGGCTTCAGTATAATATTATAGGGACTGTCAGCCTGTGTGTCCTGTCTGGAGTCTCTCCAGATAATGGTGAAGAATAGGTGGAATGATCATAATGCGCACACGTCAGCATCGCGGCACCCTTCTAGAGAGAGACTGTTAAAGTTGTGGCGTTTCCAGCCATTACTCCCAGTTTATCACCATGAAACTAGAGGCCGCTGGGTGTTTTACATAATGTGAACAAAGCGCATGAATGCCAACACAAATGCATGGCACGCAAATGTTGGCCTTACCAAATGAGTGTCTTAAATAACAGGTGTGTCTTTGTGGCCTATGATTATAAATACACTGATCTATCTCTTATATATTTTTGTATTGCCATATTTATGTCAATAAACTAACTATTGATGATTTTTTTTAACATTCTCTTTTGTCATAAAACGAAGACATTGAATAGACAGACAATAATTGTCACACTGAGCTCATTGGAAAGTGGTACATTGGGTGCTCTTTACAATCTGGCTATTACAGTGTGCACTATTGTAATACAGGTGTGCCAGGTCATTTGGAGTCCACTGGAGCCACAGTTTATAATTTTTCTATCAAAGGGACAATGGAAGACAATTTTTGGATGCTAACTTTGCATTGTGAAGGAGCGAATTACTGTGAGCTCCTGAGCATCCAAGCTAACGAGCACCAGCAAACAACTCTTCAAACTACTTTGCATTTGTACTGAATGGTGGGAGATGCAAGACACAGGTTAACACGTAGTGATGAGTGAGAATAATAACTGACTCCAGAAGTTACGTCCAAGAATTGTCTGTTGTAGCACTTTTGTGTGGTATCGCAGTCGAACCTTGAGTGCATTTGCATGATGTGAGTGGTGGTTTGAATTTGCAGCTAATCTGCATGTTGTTTCCCATTATACTCTGAAAAAAAACATCCTCCTCCTCTCCTCTCCTCCGTCATATATTCCTCTGAACAAATATCTATGGTGCTCACAAAAACTTTCACTGACAGAAGGTTGGCTTGTGAGTTAAGCGCTGCTTTTGGCTGACCTTCAAGTGTTGAGGTTACTTCACACTTAAAATACTGTGGGTGTAGTTTAAGTACTGGTTTCAGGTTTGAAAGTGAGTTTACTTTGAAAGGGACAAATGGCTTTTTAATCATGTAATGTAATGTTTTATGTTCCCTTTATTTTATTGTTTGTTTGTTTTTTGTTTTTCCAGGTGGCACTGTTATCACGTGACCAAAGTGATGACAACTGAGCCATCGCCATGAAAACCAAACTAACTCCAACCATTGATGAGGACTGTAGAAAGCTCTGGAAAAAAATAATACATGGAAATAGAATTAATGTATGTGTTTTGGTACATTTCATTTTTTTTTACTACTGTCTTTCTTGCGTGTGTGTGTTTTGTGTTTGTGCTGTTTAAAAGTACAAACATTGTCATGGACAGCTGGCCAGATGTGAGGCCAGTGTTGGGGACACCATCGCCCACGAGGAGACGTCCTACCAGGACACTGGAGGCAAACAGTTGAAGGGGAATCCAGGTATTTGAAGGTCTCATTACAGAGAGAGCAACACAACTAGCTTGGTGTGATAAGGAGCAGCTAAAGGACTTTATCTTGACAGAGTCTGATAAATAAAGTCTAATAAATGAGTTGCCAGAGAGACTATGCAGCAATGGAGATTGCTTTTCCTCTGATATGACCACATTATTAATGTCATATAATGGTTTTATTTTTGTTACAAGCAACTGCTATTGTGTGATGTTTGTTGCATTAATGGACTTGTGTCAAGTAGAATTTCATAATTTCAGTAACTATGAATTTGATATTCATGAATTGTCTCTCATCTTCCATATGGTGGTTTTTCAGTAGCAAACCAGAAGCTGCAGCTCCAAATATCATCTGTTCATTCTGTTGTGCATAAACAAAGCTGCAGTGTTTCCAAACACCAATGTTCATGTTGCCTTACATAAACACTGGCTGCATTACTTAGCTACAACGCATAATTGCTGTATACACATTGTGAGGATTACATAAGATAGTCCTCTGCTTTCTCCTGCCAAAAATAAATTGGGGGGGATCCCTCAATTACAAGATGTTAGATGCTGATGTCTCCTCAGCATCTAATTTTGCTCATGAGCGTCTTTATGCCCCTCATAAGGACTGCTGTCATTAAGTGTCATTTGTTTTGAGGATAGTGCGCAGGTAATTGCAAATGATGCACATATTGTTACAGTCTGCAGCATTTTCCTCCGGGATCCAGGAGATCAGAGAGGAAATTCTCGCTCAACAATGGCCTCATCAGGTGCGTTACATTTTCTCTTTTTTTCCGTCTTGGAGAACAAGCTGTGTGAGGAGATGGATGGCATGGAAGATGGAGGTGATGAAAAGAGTGGATAGCTGCTAACTCTCCTGCCACTTCTCCTCATACAGCTCCTCTTCCTCTACGGGTGGAAGCTGCAGGTACAATCAGCAAATAAAAAAGGAACACTAATATCGGACCACCTCTCTTCCAGTTGCCGGATGACTGGGTGCTCAGCATTCTGCACAGCGGCACCACTTTTATTGTGCCACCAACATTTCAACCAATGGCACAATGGGCCACATTCATGAAACATTCCTCCATACATTTTGTTCATAAGCACAAGTTAAGATCAAATCTATGAACTTCATTTGGATTCATCAATGTTTTTTTATTTCCAAAATGTTCGTAGGTCGAAACAACATTTACAATGGTTCGCTCGTAACCAACCCCTCGTAAACTCATTTGCACAGATTCCTATTGTGGTTTGTGGCGAGTTCTAGGTCAAGATACAGAAAATAAAATGCTACTAACATCGGGAAAATACCAAATAAATATTCCAATAGAGGTGTTTTTTTTTTACTTTATCGGGGTCATGGTTGTGGTGACAGTACAGCAGCAAATACGACCGTTTCCCAGTAACTTTCTCCAGCTCACCCTGAGGAATCTTCATGTGCTCCCAGATCAGCTGGGCAATGCAATCCTTTCAGTGTTCTCTTATAATATGACTCAATTTTTGTCATTATTATTATTATTGCCCTTGTTTGCTCTGACAGGTAAATGTGTCACACATGGCATTAAAGAGTGTTGCCCTTAGGATGATTTGGGCGTTTCCTTATGCTAATGACTGATTTTAGAACAATCCTGATTCACATGGGTAAGAACAAATCAGAGGTCAGCTCACATTTCATGGATCAGATGTAGAGTTTTCTTATTTTTTTCTTACTCACTTTTCATATATATTTCATACATAACAAATGTGAGAGAAGAAAAATAAGAAAACATTCGTGAATGAGGCTCAGTCTCATATATATTTATAGATATATACACACACACTGCACTGGACGAGGTAGATTTGCCCCAGACTGCATTGTCTTCGCAGCTCTTGAGAGTTTTTATTTGGACCTAAAAAGATATTTCTGTTATTTATTTGTTAGTTTAAACCTTAATACTGTCAATCATGTTGTCAAAAAAATCAAAATCAAAATCTAACAATCTAACAGATGTGACAATATAGAATATTGCTTATGTTTTGCATTCTCATAAGAAACATAACCAACCAGGGCCTGCAACCTTTTTACACAGGCTGCCTTCATCTTCATTATGCTATGCCATGTTATACGTTTGCATAACTGATTCTATGAATGGATATGTGTCTGTGATTCATCCTTGTTAAGTCGCATAATGAGACAGGCAGATATAACAGTCGTGAAAACAGCATTTCATGAAACGCTTGAATTGAAACAAAAGCACTGCACTGTACATAACTTAAATGTGCTTAATGAGGCCAAGATGCAGTTTCACACATGCGTGCTAAGACACACAGTGGAACACACATGGCTCCTGATGTCATTTTCATAAATCACATTCCTCCAGGTCTGGATTTAAGAGTTGAGCAGATTCTAAAATCCATTTTGATTTCCACAGTGGCATGAGGTAATAAATCATTAAGCACATTCCCTTATGCATCCTCTTAAAGAGCAGTGAACACCGGCTCGTAAATCTCCCGTGACTTTGCCATCCTCCTCTCCTCCAGGGTCCAGGGTAAAAACAAAGCCATACCCATCCTCATTCTAGCACGATTCACCCCGGCACTTTCAGCCTTTTGATGTCTGAGGCGCAGTCTTGCTGTACTGTAGGACAATCGAAACAAGACACCAAACCACGGAACACCTTTTCCAGACAGCATGCTTTGATTCTCCTCCTCTGACACATGGCTTATATACTTTCACATACAGTAAGCCTTTGAAGGTTTGAAAAGAGAGCTGCTGCACCCCTATTAAAACAGATTACTTTTCTTGATAGAGCAATCATTACATGCACTTGTACCATCAATTTTATCAAACTTTTATATCCAAACTCCACACTTATCTGCACTCAACACATCTGTTCCCGGTGTGTGGGTTGGGCTCAGTACCAGTGGTGAAATGTATCTAAGTACATTCACTCAGTTTTGACTACTTATGCTTTACTTGAGTGTTTTAATTTTCTACTACTTTATACTTATACTCCAATACATTTACAATATCTGACAGATATAGTTTCTAGTTACTTTTCAGATTAAGACATTAAGAGAGGACAATGTTTTAGAGAGTGGAAATTATGGCAATTAAATACATTTTAAAGAAGTTTTTCGAGAAACTTTGGTTGTGTATATGGAAATGAATCGCAGTTTTTTGCAAATTTTGCATGGACGATTAGTCGAAAAGATGATATTTGTTATCTTTGTCTCATATGTTTGCTGTTCTCAAAGTCATCTTACATGGTACCTTAGACTGCTGGGCCAGTAGAAAGCCTGTTTTAAGGTGCTTTTCCTTGTATGTAAAGAGGGCCTAGGATAGCTTTTGACTTGATCAATTTTGAATTAAGAGGTCACATCACTACAGTCTTTACTGTAGTATGCTACAGTAGGCTTAAAAACATGAGGTGCACCACTCTACCTTTATTTTGAAAGATTGCACAGGCAGAAGTGCAAACGCTTTTCTATCACCTGACAACGACAAAGTAAACGGCTGTCAATCACTTAGCTGGCATAGCTAATGAGCTTGCTAATATTATTAAGAAGAAACATACAGTCCTCTTCATCTATTTCAGTCAAAGCTGTTTATATTTATCATGTTTTTCTCTGTTGGTGATGAATCAGGTTAGGAAGAATGCCACCATTACCAACTTGTCTTCCATTTTACAAATCTAACAGGAGAAAGGCCTCATCTGACTGTACAGCAACAAAAAAGGTGCAATGACTGAAGGTATCTCTCTGCTCTGACTTGTAAATTTTTAAACACAGAGTGCTAAGGGCTTTTCTCCAAAAAATGCAAGGTGAGCAGAGCGGATAAAAAGTGAGATGCTTAGGGTGCCTTTGCAGTGCCTTGTGCCTTTGCTTTAGACTGCTGAACTCTTATATGTTCCCATTTTCATATACCACCTACCAGCCCATTTATATTCAATGTCATTGGTAAAGCCATATTAAGTGCATTAAAACCAGCTGTAATAAGTGATAGTTTTCTGGAAAGAATACCTAGTATAATTTCATAATAAATATTACAAAATGTAGCGTTGGTACAATAAAAGTTGAAATTCCACAGGATTTAGCAAATACTACAGAAAAGTAGGCTACATTTAAGAGAATCCTCAGGGATCATGAATACTTCATATGATCACATTTAGATTTTTCATACATGAATCTTAACCAAGGCCTTTGAAGGTGCCTGTGTTCTAGCAAGGACATGGTATATTTTGAATATACTGATATAAGGTTTTGCCTATCTTTGCTTTGCTCAGTGTACTCATTGTGTCAGTTAGAGCAGCATAAGATCCCTGTATGGCTCTGATGGGGAGGTATGATCTTTCAACATGTCTGATCTCAGCAAGTAAAACCTCTAACGACGCACAGAGAAGCTCATCTTTAGAGGCACGTCTAGTGATCCTGCACTGGGAACAAGGGAGCAGAGTGCTCGCAAACCCTAATTATTCACAGCAGGGAGGCTATTGTCTGGCACTAAGGACAAAGACACAAGAACTAATCAGTAGGTGACAGTCTCCACAGGACCTATGGGATTCAGTATCCTGGAATTTGATTTCTCCTTCAGGCCCCTTCCATGGAAAATGTAACCTTCTGGGAAGGGCTTAATGGGGTTTTTGCTTTTGGGAGGAATTCATCATGGAAACATGGCATTTACTGCACCTTTACACTTGTTAATAAAAGGCATTCACAAACAAAGCAGTTTACCTCTCTTCATGTGTACACAGCAGAACTGATGATCAAACAACGCAGTGAGACACAATGAAATAACACAATACATGGTTCAAACAGCAAGGCAGAACCTGCATTATGTATTGTGTAGCTATTTAGTCTTTGATACAGTGTCAGCATGTTTCCAGCAATACAGGCAGACTCTACATAAGAACAGCATTATACAGATGTAACTAATCTGCCTCAACTCTGTCCTCTGTGTCAGAGCTCTGTTTGTGTAGCTAAATGCTGCTTTGCTGTATTCTATGTGGGTCTGTCTGTGAGTATTATTGTTGATGAGGTAGGCGAGGAGTCATGAATGCTGTATACTTTTGTATCAACTTGATACAAATACAATTGACATAAAAATAAGCTATAGAAAATATGTTACGAAAGTGAAATGTTGTGTTTCAGTACAATGGCTTCACCCTTTGAAATAAATGAACATCTTGCAGCTGTCACATGTGATTATTACCACTTACTCCAAAAAGAAAGCAAAAACTACTCCAGAATAAAGTAATTATGCATGCATTCAGATAAAACTGCATTACAGAAAAACACACACCACTTTATTATACTGATGGTCAATGCAAACACCAGGGCTTATCAAGTTCTGTTCTTCAAGTTTTGTTCTTTTTCAAATTTCTGCATATTGTCATGTCAGAGGTGTGAAATCTTGAAATGCTTAGGTCTTTAGCTGTAACTTCTCTCATGTCACATTTGCTTTTGTTAGTGAGGAAAACATTCAGTAAGACAAGTCATGCCTCAGAATACAAATTCTGCCATTCAAGCAGCAGGGATGTTGGCAGAGATGCTGGTACAAAATGACACAATGTTATAGCCCAATGGGCTGCGACAATAGCAGTCAATCTGAGTGAAATAGACACATTTGGTATCTACGATGTAATCTGTGGAAGAAATCAAAAGAGCAAAATGGAACACAAGGGAAACACTTTATTGAATCGTATGTTAATATAACAATAGGGTACTTGCTTGTCTTGGTAACATATAACACCATTAAGAATGAATTTAACAGACAATCCTGTTAATCAAAGTCTGTTTACCAACTTTTACATGACCCTGTCACAGAAGCCCGCCCTGACAGAAGGACAACATGATTGGTATCCCTAGCTGTTCAATGGACAAAACAAACTGAATACCAGTTGCATTAACAACATGCCTGATGCACCTAATTCTTCCCAGTGAATGCTTATGTCTTGATGTGCTTGCTTCGCAATCAACTAATTGCTACAAATACTGTGACATTAATCATCTGCTCCATCCTGATACTGTACATCATGCCTGACAATTAACCAACATATCACCCAGTTGCTTTAAGCAGCAGTAGAGCAAATTTGCATATGCCTCTACAGGGTGTGAGACATATTTCAGAGCATTAGATTTGAATTCCAACCTTATGTTATAATATTTATATTGTTTGGTTAATATTCCCATAATGCTACATGCAAGGTTAAAACATAAATGTCCCGGCACTGCTACCTCCCTACGCCCAACTGTCCCCATAATATCAAAAGCAAGATAAACACTAAAGGCCCTCTCTTTAGATTTAATGAGCTGTAGTCAATACATTTTGGCAGTTGGCACAAAATATAACTGTTGGCTGTCATTGGGTCAATGTTCATAGCTCTCTCGGCATGCTAGGCCAAAGAGGGTTTGTTAGAGACGTGAGAGGTCTGTATTGTAATGTTTTGTTGTAACACTTTACTTGGACAATCCGCCTACAGATTGGTTGCAGAGTATTTGTAGCATTTCAACTGTTTCGCTGTTGTCTGTAGATGTTTAACAGATTATCAACAAAGTATATGTGACAAATCATGAACATACCCTAACAAAGATGTTTTTTGTGCCTAAACCTAACCAAACCTTTATATGTGAAACAGTTGAATTGTTGAATCTCAATCAAGCTGCTGAAATGTTACAAATACTCTATAAGCTATCTGTAGGTGGACTATCCAAGTAAAGTGTAACCGTTTTGTTATTTCAAGTCAGTAAATAGATTCTTTTTGCTGTTCAGAAACACCAACAAAGTGGGGAATCTTTCGGCTGTTAAACGATCTAGCTTTAACTGTGCAGGTAATTTTCTAGCCCCATGCACTCTAGCTAGGCAGCAGTTGAGTTGACTCGAGTAGTGACCAACAGTTATTATTCGCGAATAGTAAAGAATACTCAGAATCTCTGTTATCTTTTAAACACATCATCACGTCAAAAACTTGCACCTTTATCTGTCAGTTTGTGAAACTGTGTTAGTTAGCTTATATTAGCTTAGCAGCCAAGTGAAACAGAGATCTCAGCAAATTATCAGAATCAGAAATACTTTATTGATACCTGAGGGGAAACTTCTTTTGTTACAGCAGCTTGTTAAAATTTGTCAAAATTTGTCAGAAATGTGACTTTTTAAGGGGTTCACCTACCTTGAATTGTATCTCTCTTTATACCAAGCTCTCTGCCCACTCGGGATGCAGGTTGAGTGTCAATGTAAAAGGGTTGTCCTGTGACCTGTGACCCAGTGGACGATTCACACCACGATTAGGTCTGTACCTAGGTTGCTCCTGCTGCTGCAACGCCCTGGCCTTGAAAGGAGCAGGATTTCTGTATATGTAGACATATTTGACAGCTAAGAACGGAGGAATAATTTTATGTGTATGGTAGCATCCAGGGTTACATAACTTTAAAAAACGATCATAACTGAACCTGGAAAAGTCACGAGCGTGGCAGAGAATATTGGTGAGGATGGAAATAACAAGTTTACTTTTTGTGTTGTATTTACTGTAGGTCATATTCCTCATTTTGATTCAAATAAAGCCAGATAGCCTGTAGTTGAGTGATTAAGCATGGTACAATGATAGGACGTAAAAGCATTAGCTCATTAGTTAAGGTATGTAGCTCTAAGCTTGAGCTCGACCTTGCGCACACTGCATGCAATTTCATTTCTGATGTGAAAACCCAGCTCAGGACAAGAACATTTTAAACTGAGACATGAAGAAGAAGAAGAAGGAGAAAGATGGACCTCTTGGTGGTTAGTATACAAATCTGAGTTAAGCTACCATGGAAGTAATGCTCATCACATTACACATTTGATTCAATTTCTTTTTAATAATAAAAAAAAAGATTAAATATATACTCACTTGCTACAAATAACTATATGTTACGTTATTTTCCCTCAACATCAACAGCAACATTTTTCAAAAATAGCTATGTTGCATTTGTTATTATGACCCTATGAGAATCATGGCCTGAAAAATCACACAGGGCCCAAGAATACAAAGTAAAGAGATGTCATTATCTTAGATCAAGGATGACTACATAATTCAGGCCATTAGAAAAGAGAAAATGTTTAAGCTTTCTCTTTTCATATAGTATGACAGCTGACCATTCTGTCTCTGTGGGAGTGAATTGCTTTGCTTGCTCACCTGTGAATTTGTCTTTTGGAAGGACTCACTGTCACTTCTCTAACTGATGCTGCATCTTACAAGGAAACAATCACCACGAGTTACAGCTCCAGAAAATGTGCTGCTTGTACATTCCTGTTTCAATTTCAATGTCATAACATGTTTACTTCACCACATACAGCACAATAAGTTCAGCCTGATACCTCACACATACTACATACATATCTACCTCCATTTCCATTTGCATATACTCTGTGACTGCTACACTTATATCGTCTAAATCTCATCTTCCTTTGACCTTCTTAGTTGGCCCCAGATTTCTGAACCTGTTTGAATCAATTGAACAAGGCTTCAGGCAATGGAAAGAACAAATCAGCCTTGTCAGAGGATGTCTCTCACTTTCAATTTCCTCCCTAGTGTTACAGGCAGTGGATCACCTATTTCAAGCCAGCTATGTTATGTTTCTTTTCCAGAAAATACAAACAACCCTCCCTTGTCAAAAAGTAATATCTGAACTATCTGCAATGGCTCCTAGTGAATCAAAATTCAAAAGCCCCAGTGGGCACTCATGAAAGGAGAAGGAGAAAGTACTGTCCTTATTTTTCTTCCACAGATGAATGCTGATCTATGGTCTAACAGTCTATTTTACTTTCACAGATGACGGTTGATCTATAGTCTAACTCAAATATAACTAGAAATCCTTGAAAAAGAACCTAAACAAGGCAAGCAAACTTCATTCAAATTATATAAAAGAACAAGACTTAAGAGTCTACAGCCCACTTGTGGCTCAGTGAGACTGCAATGCATTCACTCACTGTAAAGAAAACTAAACTGTTAGATAGATAAATCAAAGTATTGACAAGAAAAGTCAGGGGATCACCAAAGTTCACAAATACCATGTCTGTACAAAAATACATTATGATCCATCCAACAGTTGTTAAGACATTTGGCTCTGAACCACAAATGTCAACCTGCTGGCAGGTATAGAGGAAAAATCAGTGCATTATCAAATTCATTGGGATTCATACTCTGGGGAACATAAATGTAAAATTTGTGCATATCCATCTTAAAGATGTAGAAATATTTCAGTAGATAACTGCTGGTATCATTAGAAGAACAGATAGGGGATCACCAAAGTAATTAGGATTCATCCACTGGACACCATGAATATCTGTACCAAATTTCATGTCAATCAAACCAACAGTTGCCAGGACATTTCACTAAAAAACAAGAATATCGACCTCATGTTGGCACTAGAGGAAAAGTTAGGGAATCGCCAAAGTAGAACGTAAGTAGGCTTCATCATCTGGGAACCCTGAATGTCTGTACAAAATGGCAGTCCATCCAATAGTTGGTGAGATATTTCACTCTGTGCTGGGTAAATTGGGTAAAGACCAACATTGCCATCCCTAGAGCCAAACTGCTGGTGTGGATAAAATGTCATGAGCATCTGTGTGTCACGGATACGCCAGGTTCCACCATAAGTCAATCATACACACCTGCTCCCTATCACACTCCTGTTCCCCATCAGCACCTGATCACAAGGATAAAAGGCTCAGCACTCACCTCAGTCAGTTGCCTGACCTCGTTGAACTAAGGACTCCACATGAGAGTCTTCATAACTCCTACATGCCACTCCAGCGTGTTCCTACCCCAGCGTGTTCCCCACTCCGTCCTACTCCTGCGTGGTTTCTTCTCCATCCTACTCCAGCGTGCTCCCCACTCCATCCTACATCAGCAAGGTATCCACTCCATTCCACTCCAGCGGGATTCCCCTTCTCCGTACTTGCGTACCTGTCTGCTTTGGCTGTAATCAAATAAACATCAGTTTCCATATCGGTGTCTCCTGCCTCTCTGTCCATAACACTGCGTGGCCTACAGACTGGAAAAACTTTTTGCGGTCTCTTTGTTTGCAAGTTTAATTGGCAGTGTCTTCCTAAAGACAATAAAAGTAAGGATATAAAGACACTGCCCTGCCAGGCACTGGTAACCTGAGGCTGTTTATACAGTTTTTTTCTAGGTTGAGTAGTTTTTAACAAGATCTTTATAGAACTCTTATCCATCTATCCACATCTATTTAAAACAGAAAAACAAAAGTCTTGTTCTCTAATCAATTACACCTCACACTACTGAGGTTTCTTCTTGATCCTCATTGTCTGCAGCCTTCAGTATTATGAACCACCAGATGCTCTCTCTGTGCCATTGTTAATGACCTGTGGATTCCTGGGGTTTAGATCCTTGTGCATAGCATTTGACATGACTGATTGCTGTTAGCAGGGATCCTGGAGGTGTCTTTCTCTTCACGTACTGTCTAGAGATTATTAAAATTATCGGCTGATAATCATATTTCACACATGAATCAGCATCAGTATAATCCTGACGTGCTCTCTGTCTATGGCATAAATCAGCACAGCACGTAGCTTCTCCAGCTGTTGCTTTACACTTGACAGTCTACCTTTTTATGCTTTCCTCTCACACAGTTGAGGCCTAACTTAATTCCCCAGTTGGAAGTCTCCATGCAGTCTCAGCCTCAGCATCGACAAAGCTACAAGACAAGATCACATCATGATACATTGATGATTGCAATAATGAAACAGCATTCCCATGAGAAGTTCACTAGTTCTCAAATTGTCTCTATTATGGTTGCCAATTCCCGCAGATACCCCCAACACATTGTGCCATTTTCCCCTACAAAATGTGTTCACAGCTTCTGTCCTGATGATGATTGTAAGAACAAATAGGCGACTTATACAAAACACACTTGGATGTCATCTGACTTAAAGGTACCCAATAGAGTTTTCTTGTAAACATACACAGCTATGTTTACATTCACCCAAAATGCATTGTGTGTATCCTTCCAGATAACACACTTACAAAGCCAAGTTTTTCAATATATTGAAAGCTGCATTGTTTACGTCCATGAATGCCAGCTGGCAGTCTACTTCTATGGTGTTTGTGTAGCAAATTGTTACATTTCCTGGCACATTACCTCCACCAGCCGTTTTGAGTTTTTGCTGGAAAGTTCATTTTTGACCTTGCAAATACAAGTTTGACAAAATAATCTTAACGCTAGGTCCACTTACTAACTTTTTTCAGAGCTTTCAACCGCATCTCACGGTCTTCAGCGAATGGGGTAAGCAAACTTCATCTGCTTTCATTAACAGTTTTGTCAAACTGTTGATCAGTGGAATAGCAAAAGGTTTTGAGTGTCCAAACATAATAGTTATTTTCTAAAAATTCAAAAATGTGAGTAGCGCAAAATGGAAGGGATGAAATATAAAGTGGGGGACAAAGGTACTAACATTCAAGAAAGTTTTTTTTATTAAATCCTGGTGTGACTGGTTTAGTAGTAGATTGTAAATGTTCCATAGTCATTGTTATGTTATGCAACAGATTTGTGTCTTTTGTTTAGTTTTGCTTTGCTTTTCCAGCCGAGTAGTGAGGGAGATTTGAAAGCTATCTACCAAGTTCACTTGCTATAGTACTTGGTCTCAGAGCTCCAGATCATTTCTAGGCAGAAGAAGAAGTAACAGAAGAAAAGTGCAAAACAAACAATACAGCCGCCAGCAGCTCTCAGCAGGTTACAAATGGAAATATATTAGCCACGTTAATCCACACACACTGCATCCCAAAGTTTGACTAAGATTAGCCAGGATGGGCCAGGAGGGTCGCAAGTAAGTTTATACATACACATCCATACACACACATTAGTTTTTAAAAAATTCACTGTGATCCAAAAAGTGCACTTTCATGTGTCAAGAAGCAAGATCCCAAATGTTAATGTCTTTTCTGCACTTTAGCACCCATTATAGGCCATGACAAGGCTGCATTTGGATGCAAAATGAAGGTTTGTTAGCTATATATGACCATTATTTCAGCAGCATTGAAGTATTGCAGCATTTTCTTTTCTATCGGCTAATAGGCTGTTCTTTTTCAGGGTCTACATGTACAGCATGTCCAATCAGAGTAACATTAAAAAATATTGCCATTGCCATATCCAACACACAGTATTGGATGGTTTTCGGGATTTCAATACACCCTCTGGATATACTTAACAAGTTCCATGAAGACCGCCTCTCTCTTCCAGAAATGTGTTTGGAGTTTGTTT